>NC_054870.1:13258837-13865837 GCF_018320785.1 Cheilinus undulatus | reverse complement strand
CAAATATGTGAACGGCTCTACGGAAAATGTCATCACAAATGCAGAGTTCTCCGTTTTTCTCATCTACTCCACATTTCTGTTTGTCAGGGACTTTGCTCTAAGTAGGCATGGGGAAATAAAAAATGAACATATTTCAGCTCAACCTTTACCTCCCTTCAGTTTCTCCTACACATTAAAGTCAGAGGTCTAGTGTGCAATCTGGAAAATCTACATTTCTAAGTTTACAGAGAAGATATAATCTCACTTGGAGAATCCCTTTAAAAATCTCCATTGTGTTTCACCAGATACGGTAGAAAGTACTGGATAAAGGCTGAGTGACATCCACTATTTATATTCTTCATATATAAGCTGTCTTTGAAGCCAGTCCATGGCATGTGCCAAGAGTCAGGCACCTAGGTGGAGATAAGACTGGCCTTAAAGTTACAAAAAAATATATCCTGCTGTCTTGTATGGGATAAGTGGTACAGATAAATGATGCCTAAATAAACTTATGTTATATATTTTTTCTTAAGTACTTACATTACCTCAAATATTTCAAACCGTTTTCAAAGCCAGAGATATCCTTTTTTCCTTTTGCATTAAGTCTTTATGAGAGTGGACAGAGTCATACACTGGGAGGGATGGTCAGGCTGCCTGGTTTCCTTTCTGACCCATGGTTCCTGTCCTGCATGCCATTGTCCATCCTCTGTTCCTGATCTTGTACCCTACCCACTGGACCAAGCTCTGTCCAAGGGCATATCCAGGGGGTGGCCAGGGATGGCCATGGTTACCCTTCAAATAAGTCTGATTAGCCAATTCTAAGTCAAAGTGAGTCTATGTGCTATGTCAGGGGTGAGACTTGTGTTTGAATCAGTTTTTTGGGCTGTGGTGCAGTCTACTTGTAGGTCTCTTTCAACCTTTGGTTTTGTTAGTAGGAGAGAACAGGGTTGGTTGTCACACGTTTTACTCTGTTATTCCCTCATTCAGTTGAAGGTTAAGGTGTTTGCTGTAAACATGTATCCCTCTCATTTTCCAACTTATCTTAACAAAGAGCAAATCAACCATCAAAGACAATCTGACACACTGTGACAACCAACCCCATCACTGGGACTGTTGTCACACACTATGGGGTTGTATGTCGCAATGTTATTTTAATGGAAAAAATCTTAGAAAGAAGGCAAGAGGGCAGAACAAAATTTGAAACTTGAATTGCATTGACAAGTCGACAAATGACATAACCAAGTGCAACTTAACATGAAATGAGCTAGGAACATGAACATCTATAAGCCTATAAAGAACAAAACAATTAAAACCTGCTCAACTAGGCTACACGCATCACCTCACGTGTGACAACCAACCCCAAAGAGAATGTGACAACCAACTTCCCCTGGAATTTAATGCTAGCATCAAGGCTAACAACAATCTAACAACTAGCTAGCTGGCTAAACTATAGCTTTACCTTCACACTTTTTAAGGGTAACAAATGTTTTGATAAAAAGCCTACAAGAAAAAAAAGTCCTCTCACCTCAAGTTCAGCTGTCCTAGTCCAGAGAAGACTATGTAGGTGAGCTTTTGTCCCAATTCTGGAAATGTCCAGACCAGATTTTGAGAGACAGCACCCTTTGGTGATGAGATATAATAAGTGTGACAATCAACCCCATTCTCCCCTACCTGACCTTTGAGCTCAGACATCTTTTTAAGTCATAAAAATAAAAACTAAGGGGGCTAACAGTATGTGTGTTACTTTTTAAAGCTGTGTCTCCTTCAAGCCCAGGTCCTTTATCAGAGGCCTGATGGTTAAGCGCAGTAACTTAGCTGTTCCTAACACTCACATTCCACACATTTTGTGATCTGCAGCGATCCACTTGAGAAATGCACTGCAGTGCATCTGCATCTTTTCAACTTCAGAATACAACACAATACATGGACCTCTGATAGCAGAACATCACCATATTATCATTACATCTCATCTTGTGGTACAAGCACCAGGTCACTGGTCAGCGCTGGAAGTAAAGCATTGCAGTGATTTTGTTATTTCTTTTCTAACTACTACTACTACTTCTGCAGCATGCTTCAAGTCAACAACCAAGGATACATAGACTTCTGGACTTCTGTATTGGCTTCATTTGTAATACTGGAAGGACCAAGGACCAAATTCAGGTCAGACTATATTTCCTGAAGTTGTTCCTTTTTTCCCTACATGTACAATTGCTATTAAAATCTCATATAGATGAGGAAAAATCCTAAAAACGCATTTTTCTTTTACATCATGCATGAAACTCAGAGCTAATCTGGAGTTACAGCTGATGAGAGGAACAAAAGGTTTAAAGTTTAACTGACCGGGAATAATGTGAGCATAGTGTTTATATGGTGTAAGATCTCCCTCTCTGTGTTAAGCTGTTAGCCTTTGAATACATTTCTGAACTATCTTATGCTAAGTGCTCACTGCTAACTATCAGTGAGAGTGGACTGGGATGTAATAAGTTAGTGAATAAAACATGCTCTGTTGCCACAGGGGCTCCACATTAGGCAGGGCAAAGTGGTGATTAGCCGACCCATCAGACTCTGCACTGTAATTCCCCTCACTGCTCCCTCCATCTCTCCTGTTTTACTCCCTTCATAAAAATTCTTTACCTCTTTTTCTCCCTTTCTATACATATATATTTTTAAAATTTTACTGTTCTTTACCCGGCAGTAGGTTAATTTTTGTGAACACTATTTCTAAGTGCTGCACATCCCATGACTTTAAGGTATGAAATAATGCTGTAATGCATTTATGGATGTGAAAGAAGAAAGAGGAAAGGGGAAGAGACCGTTATAAGACTATACGATGTCTCAAAACAGGCATTTTTTACTTTTTTTTTTTTTTACGTTTTTAGTACATTCAAATCTGATTGTATGTACCGTTAAACATGCAGAACAACAGAATTTAGAAGACATTTTATGTGCTCACTGCAACCACAATCTCAGTTTTAGAGTGCTTCTCACCTGTCATTACTAGGTGAGAAAAGCTGACCACTGTTTCTCTTGGCAGCCTAGTATTGGTAACATCGATTATAAAAAGCTCTCTGTGCATCATTAGGTCATAAACGTACATTGGAATGCACACTGTGTGTAATTCCACCATCAGGGGGCTCTCAACCAAAACGACATGGCTCGAAGAGTATAGACCAGCACTATAGTCGCATTACTTT
This sequence comes from Cheilinus undulatus, assembly GCF_018320785.1. NCBI lineage: Eukaryota > Metazoa > Chordata > Actinopteri > Labriformes > Labridae > Cheilinus > Cheilinus undulatus. The sequence continues at coordinate 13,862,664 of NC_054870.1, read as the reverse complement.
TGTTTGTAATGCAGAAGTGTATTAACCTTGCAAAGAAGATGGACACGCCCGTTTCCGTGTTTCTCACTTGTGAATCATCTTGCAAAGCTCCCATCTGAACAGATTGGGCCCGGCGACAAGAGGTTGGTGCAATTATGGTGGAAGACATTAGCGTGGATGCTGTTATAGCGTCAATTTTATCTGAACTTGATGAAATTTCTTTGTCAAAAGAAGAACAAAGAACAGCATTGAGTTGTTTTCTTTGCAAAAACGCCAAAAATCGTGTACTTACATGTCTTCAGTTTGCAGTTTTCTATGGAGTTTACTCCTCGGTAGCGGTGCACACCTACAACGCCACATGTTTTGTAGCTCTGATTGGCCCATAAAGATGTGACAGAACGTTCATCCAATTACCGGTCGAGTTTTTTTTTTCAAAGGTCCGCCCTTTCCCAAACACTGTCTGTAGAAGGTTTTCCAGATGGAAACACATCCATCTGGTGTCAGGTTAGAAGTGTATTATATTACTGCTGTTAGCTTAGTGATGACTTTACATTTTCTGTAAGATAATTATCTTGTTACTGGCATTACTGTAAATCCCCCAACAACATGTAAAATGGAAGCACAGAGAAAACAAATCAAGCGTCCCTTCACTGGTGACAGACAAGATAGCTTGAGTCCATAGAGCAGGCCTATTCAATTAGAGGCCCAGGGGCCACATGCTGCCCAAACCCACCCCCTAAGTGGCCCAGCCTGTAGTCATGCCAGAGATGCAGAGGGCAACCATTTTTGCAAGTTTTCATACATTCCCACAGTATTTCAGACCATGAATGCAACACTTTGCATAGCTTAACAACAGTCTACCTACAACGCACTGCACTGTTTTGGAGCGAGGATAGCGATGCTGACAGAAGTAGCCTAAAATACCAAGTATAAAACACGTCCTTTTCAACTGTAGTTGGCAAATTTAGTTTTTATGCACTTTAAGATACGACTGGGTAAGATGTGACCAAAGATATTTATAGAATTTAATTTTTTTTTATTTTTTTTATTTTATATCAAGTGAAAAAATATGTCTACTACCTAGGTTATGTTCAGATACAGCTCTGTTGTTGTGTTTTTATGCACTTCTTGATGTGCTTTTGTCATGGTGCCAAATTTAAAAGGTAGACTATAATTAAAAATTGCATATTTTTCATCAAATTGATCTGCATTGGTTGGAAATTTGACATTACCAGCTGCTTACTGGGCGCAGGACATGTCTGGCTCAGCTACACTTTCTGATTTTAAAATTTGGCTCAGTTGAATTTGTAATTGAATAGCCCTGCCATAAAGGATGGAGAGGCAAGCAGCAAAGCGATGCAAATGACATTTTTAGATGTGTGGAGGTATAAGCACTACTTTGGATTTATTGCTGTAAATGACAAGAATGTGACAGTGAAGTGGAGACTGTAACCAGGCCAGAAACAGCTCTCTGTCTGCTGTGAATGCTTTTAAAGGCAGTGACACAAAGCCAGTGGCGTGCACAGACTTTTTCAAGGGCAGGGGCGAAAAGAAAAAAAAGGACACATACAGCGCATTCTCACCGCTGAAGAGGGCACTAAGTTTGGCGTGTTTTCGAGGGCACTTTAGACATGTTTATATGTTCTACAAATGGCACATTATATAGCCTTAGAACAGACTAACTCGACAGACTGCTCAAGTTAGTTTGTAGTTAGGATCAGCATCCACAAGAACTGTGTAGATTCAACGTTGGACTGTGAAGAACACAGAAATAAATAAATAAATCCTTAGGGCATCTGGGGGTCTTCCCCCAGAATGTTTTCAATGAAGTAGATGCCATTTCCTGTATTCTAGTGCATTTTAACACCATATTAGCACCAGATAATCCAAACTGGTTCTGTGAGATATAGTTCTGGCTCAATATAGATCAAAAAAGGGCCCAACATAAAAGTCACTGCAACAGTAACGTTTCATAGTATTTCTTGGTCCTAATGGTCTTCTGGAGTTTAGTGTGTTTTCTTCACCCAAGAGGGCAGTTTAGTGTGTTTTGCCAGTGAGGAGGGCACTACTTTAGCATGCATTTTGGCTCCCAAGAGGGCACTTTAGCACGCATTTTGGCTCCCAAAAGGGCACTTTAGCATGCCTTTTGGCTCCCAAAAGGGCACTTTAACGTGTGTTTTGGCTCCCAAGAGGGCACTTTAGCATGCGTTTTGGCTCCCAAGAGGGCACTTTAGCACGTGTTTTTCAACAATTGGGCCACGAGGGGGGCAACTAGCTTTGTGCACACCACTGCACAAAGCTAGTAAAGACCCCCAGAGACCGGGTGAGGCTCAAGACAAAGCAAGATGCTAACAACTATCAAGCAGCCAAAGCTTGATTTTTAACAACAGGTAACCTCAAACGCTGAGATAAATATGCTTTAGGCTGGCAGCAAATATGGTGGAGAAAATGTTATGCTCTGTAGCCTTGTTCATGACGTATTTTTCTGTTAGGTTTTGTTTTGGTACAATTTTCACAACTTTGTTGTTACCTTTTTTGTACTGAGAGCAGAGGGAGGTCTTGTGTCAGTCCTCCTTATTGTAATAAGGTATTTTGCTGATTGTAGTGTTATGTGGAACTATTGGGAGGCAGTGATAATCTTTTCTTGACTTCATTAATATGACTAAACTTAACACATGACAGACAGACTTGACTGCTGACTAACTTCTTTTGGAGCACATATACACATGTCTGCAAGAAATAGTGTCAGTGTAGCCGTGTTTTCATCAGGTGGTCCTATGGTTCAGTATGCTAAACCTCCCTGATAGTTTGCATTTCCACAGACACCCGTACCCCGACTTGGTGGGTGGACTGGAGAGGCTATGCATGCAACATCACATGTAGCACAAGCCTGCTGTTCCAGACGCTGATTTAAAGGAAAAATGAGTGACAGAAATCAGTAGAGAATAAGCAGCTTTATTTCATCTGAAAAGTGAAAACTCCATCTTAACTATGTTAACCACAGTCCGTACAGATCCTCAGCTGATGAATTAGTGTATGTGTACATTAATAAGTGAATATATCTGGTCTATAGCACTTAATACGACATAATATTAAAGTTTAGATCTGCACCATAAGAATTTGTCACATTTGATTTAAACTAAAAGGTTCAACTGGTGTTAAAATCAAATTAGATTAAGTAAGAAATCCTGGGTATGTTGATCTCGTTTTAAAATCAGCTGCAGCCTGAAGTTTTACACATTCAGCAACAACAGACTGATCTTTTCACAGGTTACCTAAAGTAAAAAGTAGATGAATACTTGCTACAATACAGAGAATCAACTGATCTAAAGCTTCGTATTCACAAAACTTCTACATTAATGAACTTTCACATTCATCACTGATGAACCAGGCTGATAATGCCTTCAGACTCTCTTTAGTGTCCTTAAATCAGTCCCACATAAACACCAGCAAACTCGATTTGTGGCCACATACCAACATCCACCATCTAGGAAGCAGTATGGATCTCTGTCAAGCATAAATATCCCTGATTTAAGCAGATTTCCATGTTTTGTTTTGCAGCCCGGCTGAGCACCAACTCCCCATTGTTGGGTGTGTAGCTCCATCTCTTTGGCACAGATAGGTAAGATTGGTACACCTACGGAAGGGTGCTAAAAAAAAGTGGGGTAGCACGAGTTTGATATATGGAACACAAAAAAAATCTGCTTGTGGAAACGACCTATGTATAATATTACACTACTGTGCCAATATGTAAGGATTAGCCTTGTATTTTTCACAGGCCATTAAAGGTGAAGTGTGTAAGACTGGAAATCTTATTGACATCCAACAGTCAGACTCTGGATTGTGATGCTCACTTCCGGTGATAATCAGAGGAATTTAGATGAACGAAATATCTCTTATTTGGTCCCATGAGGCTTGCAGAGTATTTTAACCCAAGTTTTAATCTTGTTGGGTGGATAATTGATTTTTTAACAAACAGGTCACAAAGGGTCAAAGTAAACAGCGCCGAATCTGATTTCTCTCATTCTTCTACAGGCTCACCACCGCAGGGGTGTATTCTCTCACCTTTAATGTGCATTTTGTACACAAACATGTGCAAAAGTGAACATGAGAACAGGTTTACTGTAAAATTTGCAGAAGATTCTGTTATTGTGAGTTTGTTGCACAATGATGAGTCCAGCCATGGTTCCATTGTGGATGAGTTTGCCACTTGATGTGATGATTCTTTCTTGGAGCTTCATATCTCCAAGACAAAGGATATGATCATAGATTTTAAAGCTCATGCTCCAAACCAGGCAGTCGAATGTGTGGAGAGCTATAAATATCTTGAATGATTATCGACTGTAAACTGACCTTTGAGAAGAATAGCGAGGCACACCAGTGACTATTTTGGAAGGAAACTTGCTTGTTTTCACGTTGATAAAACTTTGATGATCTTATTCTATGGAGCTGTCATCTGTCCTGTCTTTTTTCTGTTGTTTCATGGTTTGGTAACCTGATTTTAAAAAACAATAATGCTCTTAACCAAATGGTGAAGTAGACAAGCAAGCATATAAGTGAGCAACAGCTCAACCTGTTAGATCTTTATTCTTCACAGCTGCTGCATAAAGCCAGCTCTGTTCTCCATGACTGTTCTCATCCTTTGAATTCAGAGTTTCAACTTCTTCACTCTGGTCAAGTCTTTGTTGCTCCTAAAGGGAGAACTAAACGCAACAGGAGCACTTTTGTACCTGCTGCTATTGCACTTCTAAACAAAACTAGCACAAGATGATGCACTTTAACTTCAATAGAATATGAATTATTTTAGGGAGCCTTTAAAAGTACTTTAGCACTTTTGGAGTATTGTTTTAGAAAGGATGTCATCTAGAGCACTTTACCATGACCATGTCAGTTTTTAATGTGGATTGTGTCTTGAATTGTGAATTACTGTGGTTGTTTTTGTCTCTGGGATGCTGAAGTCCACTCTGCACAACAAATTCACCCTTTTGGGTTCTTATAAAGAACCTTGAACCTTCTATAAGACTGTGGAAAGATACCAAAACCCAAGAAGGCAGAGTCTGAAGAGGGGAATCTCCCTTTGTATGAATACAAGGCTTATTCAAAAAATACCATTTTATATTTTAAGGTGATTAAAGACTAATTTAGATAGGCCTACTTACAGATATTGTGTTACATTTTTACCAAGTTTATTCTGCTAAATGCTACAAGGCCAAATAATACGCACTGTACCTTTAAGTTACAAAAGATCTCAGGTGAAAGAGTGATGCAAGTAATGTAACTAGTAGTGTAACTAGTTACTTTGAGCTGTAAGTTGGATGGATCTTTTGACAGCAAAATGACAAGAAACTGAAGATATACCAAACGTGTTTTCAAAATAAATTTGAAATTCTCCACTATTTTCTTATCCAGGTGTTTTCACATCTTGTCACACCTCTTTTGTTGCAGGAGCATTATTACATGCATTCATGTAGCCGGTAGATTTAGATGTCTGGACACTGATGGCACATGCACAAACACTGCCTTTTTTTTGTGTTTCATTGAGTTGTCAGTGTGTCGGAGTTGAATCAGACCACTCACACCACCACCAGCGACCAAACCTCTCTGAATATGTAATTAGCTGCAGCAGTACAAGTGTCTCATGAATATTCATGATCTTTTTAATTAGGCGGCTCTCTTCACAGCTAGCCGCCACAAAAAGTTACCTCCTCATCATACTGTGTGTGTATGTGAGTGGTGTGTGTGTGTGACAGCTTTTTCACTGTGTGTGTTCATGTCTTCTCAGTCCTCATGTGGGGGAAGGGTAGACTGAGGAAAAAAATGTGAATAAAAGGCAAACATATCACAGAAATATCATATTTATTTATTCAGTATAAAGGTACCACTAGCAGCTGGTTAGCTTAGCTTAAAGACTGGATAAAGAGAAATAAATAGGCTGAAAATAGTAAAGCTGTGAGCACCACCAGCTCTGTTATCATGAGGCTGTTACATCATATCCTGTTTGCTTCATTTGTACATAATTGAAGTGTCACGTCATGTTATTGGAGGGACTATGGGCCTTGGGTCCTGTCATTGTTTTAATGTTGCTGGGCTAATCAGAACCTAAAGACTATGATCAGATCGACATGATAGGATGATTTATGTTCCTGGGGGCGGCGGCCTTCATACAGAGCAGTCATCAAATGGTGCACCATGATCAGAATCCAGACCCTGTAGACATCGTATGGAGATATTTGTTTCATTGTGCTAATCTTGTTAAATATAAACAGCACAGCTTTTGGTGCTCTACAGGATTCTATTCTAAATGATGCAGCTTCTGTTACCTTTACGGGAGCTACTTCTGTTGCCAGGAAGATTATAGACCAATGAATTTGTCCCAAATAATCACATGTGATTCTACTGAACCAATCAAAACCTTTACATGAACACCATGTGATAATATGGAAACATATGGGGGAGATGAGAACATTTTATAAAATAGCAAAGTTTGTTAGTAAATTTAGAGGGGAGGGGGAGAAAAAGAGCTTTTAATCAGGAATGTATGGACTAGTAAGTTAATTACCCATGGGCCAGTTGTAGCCGCATACTGTCTTTGAGTCAGTACACTTCTGATCATTCAATGTGGTGAAGCCAAAGATCACAGCAGGTCTTTGAGCAATCATATAAATGGATATGAGGACAAAAAAATAAATGAACAAAGAGTCCAATATGATCAATCCATCAGAACCGTACTCTTATATTTGCATCATTTTTTTGATTTGCTTCTATATTTCTCTCGATTGTGGATCTGTGCAAAGCTGCTTAATTAACAATAAACTAACAAACAATGACAATGAAGTGTTTTGTATCCTATCATATTGTACTGTTTGGTATCATATCCTGTTCTTTCATGAAATATCCTTCCAAATCTTATTGTATCATATCTAATCATATCCTGTGGTTTATCCAATCCTATCCAATCCTTTCCTATCCTATCGGATCCTATCCTGTCTTATCTTATCCTATCCTACCCTGTCCTGTCCTGTCCTGTCCTATCATTGGAATTGCATCAAACGTATCTTAAAAAAGGGATACACATCTTGATCCTGACACACTCATTCAAATAATATACAAAAACACTCATGGCTGCTGGACCTGTGGTGTAAGGTTGGGACTGTCCCATCAAATTCAGTATCTTCTCAAGTTTACTTCCCCACAAACATGAACATGAGATTTTCAAAGAGGGAAAATAAGTCATAATATCTGTGAATTAGGCAATACCAGCTAAATTACAGAAGAGTCTCTCTTTAAAGGGGTCTTCAACTCTCCATAAAAGTCCGACTGCCTTACATGTTTCGAAATATAAAGTTTTTATTTTCTGTGACGTAAATTAGTTTTTCACCATGGCTCCTTAATGTTTCATTTCACTAAAAAAAAGCTCACAGACAGCTCAGTGGACTAGTCAAAAGTCATCTGAACCTTGCGTAATCTAACATTTAGCTATTTACAGGTCTCTTTTTTCCTTTTCAGTTCATATCAAATTCCCTTTTCTGTGGTTAAATCCAAGTTGGATATTTCAGTCTATCTAAAGTTCCTCATTTTCTTTGAAAATAAAAGCAGGTCTGTATTCAGAGAGGATGTTAATTACCCTTATATAAGGCAGTACATCCAAAATGAAACTACACTGTTTCACAAGGGGAAGATTGATCGCACCAACTGCAGAAATTTATGACTAAAGATTAAATGGGCTGGCAGCCGTAGTATGAAGCAATATGTTCAAATGAACTTAAATTACAGTGACTTCAAATGGTCATGCTGTAATGGTCAAGAAAAATAATCAAATACTGCACTATTATTAATAAATAAAATATAAAATAAAATAATTATGATAATGTACAATAATCCCTCCATTTGTTTATGCTATGCTAGATAAAAAATATCAATAAGCACGTTAAAACATTTCAAAATGTAGGAAATCATATCTACCTACTGCATTTAACATTTACTGGGTCGGGACCCCTGGACCCCCCTTTAAATTGTCCCATCTTCCTATTTATGCTTCACCCACTACATAATAAGAGTTGTATTTACGGGTGTAAAAAGCAAAAATAAATGTTTTGTTTGCAACTTCATCGTACTTCTCTGTTCAAGAGACTAAAGTCTAATTTGGTTTCCTCACAGGCTGCTATTTTTACTGACAGGGTTGCTCAATTTTTGCACTCAGACTTTTCAGATCAATGTTGCTTAAAATGTGTTTAATCAGATATGTTTTTAATGCATATTAGACAAATACACATGCACTGATAGGAAGTTTTGCAGATTAAGAAAATACCTGCATTTCTATTTCACTGACTAGAATGAGGGTTTATATCCTTCCTCTTATTTCTTGACCATAAGCATTAATTATACATTTTCAATATGTAATAATCTTTCATGCATTTATACAGATAGGCCTCTTGATAGAGTCTGAAATAGGGAGGAGAGTGAGGAATGACAGGTGGGAAAGGAGCAGTGGACTAGCCTTGAACCTGGGCGGCCTGCAAAGGGGACAAAGGCCCCTTTACATGGGTCATGTAAACGCTCGGCTCCCATTGCCTGAAAACACACATTCTCATAAGTAGAAGCAAAGCATCATTGATAAACTACTTTCTCATTCTTTCATCTAACAATAACCCTCTTTAAAGTGACTGACCCCCTCTGACTCAGAGCTCACAGTTCTTTCTGCAGAGCTCCCAGGTGAAACATTCATCACACCACGCCAGAGTTCATTTCATTGCATCCAAAAGGTCAAACTGCACGAATGATCAATGATCAGATTGGTTTATTTATTTAAGTGGTCAGCTGAGAGCATGCATGCTAAGTCTAACAGGCTAAGGGCTTCCTCGTAGAGTGGCCCAGCTATGATCACATTAAGCTCACAGTGACTGACGCATTTACGACTGTCACATGTGAGAAGTGCTGTTAGATATTACCAACATTCAATCTCATAAGTGATTCACGGAGGGGGGAATGATATCAGCATAGTGTTTGGAAAAGTGACTTTTTATAGGCAGAGTTTGTGATGTATAAAACATGCTGAGTGACACTTTTGTCCACAAAGTAGTGCAGCTTTATTAAGAATTTGTTGTCTCTACATCAAATGCAAGCAGCAAGATTTATTGGGCTTTAAATTATTCTAATGTGTCTCCTAGCGTGACTTTTATATGAAAATCAGGTCCAGCATCTCATCGGCATCAAAGATATTACCTCAAGCTTTGGATAAGATTTGATCATTTTAGAACATCTGCTGCTTTCCACACTGAAGATGTTTTATTGGAGGGGAATAATTCACAATACGACTCAGACAGGCACTGCTTGGATGAAAAATTCTAATTGTTTATTGATCATCATAATGGAAGAATTATAATTTGATTGCTTTTTTTGAATGGGCTGTTCTGCCATCCTCAGTGTGATTACAAACAGCGATAGCTCAGTGTTAATGAGCTTCTTTTATATTTTCACTGGTCGAACTGGACACACTCAGCCAGGTCTGACGTTCATTATTCAAATATTGGCAGTTTTACCTAATCAACTGCAAGATGTGATATTTTTCTCCCTCTCTCTGCTATGCTTTCTGCAAATGAAATACAAAAAGAAGAAAAATACTCTGACAGATTCCTCCGTCCTCTGCTGTCTGAGACATCTCTGCTTCCAGTGCAAATGCAGAACAAGAGCGATCTCTTCTGGACGTTTGCTATCATTGCAACTGTCTGTAAGAGACAGAGAGCTGTAGGTGAGGAAGGCAATTGCTTGTGCATAAATTGCGAGGTACACATCTATGATTGTTTTTCAGTGATGAAGATGTATATTTTTAATATAAATAGGATGCCAAAAGTGACTTAAGTAGCATCATAATCAAGTTTGATGATCTCAAAATGTTCCTGGGGAGAACCCCTGGCCTGAATAGCAATGTCTAAGTCACCTCAAAAAGCCATAGGGTGTCGTCTTATCTAGCTAAGTAAAGTTTCATGAATCGGTATACATGTGGAAACAATGATTTAGTGCATTACTGTATGTGGTATATGGTGTGCAATGAATTAAAATCAAAATTTGATCTGTATCATGAGGATGGATATTGCACCAATAGTGTGCATGCATGTTATATTTCTGTAAGTTACACCTGACCCAGAGACATGTTAAATATCAAAATGTGGTGTTTTTGAGCTATGATGCTCTTCTGATGAGCAAGCACTGCTGGGTATTTTGGTATTTATAGTTCAGATTTGGGTATGTCCTACAGCACTCTGTCTTGCTACCTGAAAAATGAGGCCTTCAAATGTTTTGTTCACTGGTTGTGCTCGCTTTCAGTTAAATAGGAGAGGGCTTCAAGTTGGTCTTTCCCTGGGGTCTCCAAATACTGAAAATGAGAATGAGCAGAGGGACTCAAACTTGTAAATATTGATAAAATCCTTGAAACTGGACCTTATACCTCTATGTTGGGTGATAACTAAGGAAACACTGACCCTTAAACGCCCGCTTAAAAGTTTTTGTGTACTAAATGGACAAAAGTATTTGGCTGCCTGACCATTGCACCAACTTTAATGACTTTATATTCAAATACTTGTACTTTGATCTGGAGTCAGTTCTCCTTCTGTCTATAACAGCCTCTACTCTTCCTGAAAGGCTTTCCACAAGATTTTGGAGTGGGAACTTGTGCCCATTCATTCTGTAGAGCATTTCAAGGTCAGGCACTGATGTTGGACAAGAAGGCCTGGCTCGAAATCTCTGTTCCAGTTCACCCTAAAGGTGCTCGATGGGCTCGAGGTCAGGGCTCTATGCGAGCCAGTCAAGTTCTTCCACACTGAACTCATCAAACCATGTCTTTATAGTCCTTGCTGTGTGCACTGGAGGACAGTCATGTTGCAACAGAAAAGGGCCTGCAGCAAAATTCTTATATTTGAGTGAAAAGAACATGTCTATTTTTGGGGATAAAACTATTATTAAGTTGGACAGTTCAAGGTTACATAGCCATAAGCTAAATTTTCACACTTAAGTATCAAAACTATTTTTCAAATGACTAAAATCAGGTTCTTCATTTTTGTTAAGTACTTAAATTACTTCTAATACTTCCAGTAGTGAAGTCTGGGAAATACTTAATTTGCTGTTGTAACTTGACATGACCGCCACCAATGACAGACTTCTATATGACAAGCTTATCTAATATAAAAACACCTGCTTAACTGAAATGGAGCTGCAAAAACAGCTGCAAGCAGAGAAAAGTCAGATACAGGAGCAGAGAATGTGAGGGAGAGCTTAAAGGGATAAATATCGGCTGTAATTACTGCTGTCAAAATTTCTGATTGATTTATCACAGGGCGAAAAATGCGATTAAAAAATGTATGCTGATTAATCGCACTCCAATGCCAAATTCTCCTTGCTATTGTATCTAATGGATAAATCCATATCATCCAGATTAAAACTATCCTAGATTGACTGGTGAGTGGACATCTGGCTGCAGTCTTCACTTCTCATGTTTCAAAAGCTAATAAAAGTTTTGATGCCATCCAGAAAAATGATATTTCTGATTGTTTTGTTACTATTATTACTAAATCTACCAGTAACACAATATTTTCAAAAATTATCAACATATGCAATTAATTGTGATTAATTAATTACGAAACCTTTAATTAATTCTATTCATTCTTTAATCAAATTAATTTTTACCATGTTTTTTTTTCCTTTCTGTGAAGGAAGTTTAGTGTGTAAGCCAAGAAAAAGCTAGTGACTTAAATAGATAAATAAATAACCTGGAAACAAATACAATCTAAAAGCATTTAAAAACACCGGCAGTCTCACACAGAGGAGAAAAGACTGATCGAGCTTTTACTTTGAAACATACAGGAAGTGTCACTGATCTAAAGTGAAACCACTCTAAACCAGGCTGGAATCACAATTCTCATTTATTCTGACTGAATTTGCAGCAACAAAAAAGATTTTAAACTCTTTTCAGTAGTAACATAAATGTGTTGTGACTTATATTTCACAGTGGATGGCTCGGTATCCTCCACGGTCAAAATGGGAGGGCTTCAGCTCTACTCTTAATTTTTCCTGACTGATGTTCTTTGAATCCCTCTGACAGTTCATCACATTGTGTTAGCAGGAAGGAGCGGTGTGTAGTTAAGCAGAAAGAAGACAGATGATACCTCGGATTATCACTTTTGGATGAATAGACTGCTGCAGCAAAGATTAACAGATGGCATCTAAAACAACGTTCAGCTCAGACGCCACGAATGATTGTTTAGTTTATTATTCAAGACTGCACAAGGACACATGTGCTTTCTGATGCCTTTTTACTCAATTCCCTCCATTTTGTGTAATGGGAGTGAATATGGTCAAAATTGACTTACACATATATGGCTTATGTTGAAAGTTTATCTTACCTTTAAAGGGAAAAAAATGATCTTATAGAAAAAACATGAAAACCAGATGCTGTTGGCAGAAGTCTAAGAGAATTTTAAAGGGCAGTAAACTAGTTTGAGATTGGCCAAAATGGTGAAAAAGTTGTTGTATCTTCATAGACAACAGACAGGAAAATGAACAAAAATCTTAACCTATGAAAATCCTGGGACATCTGCTGTCATTTGTACTTACATTCAATGTTTCTGAACACTGGCAATACCATCTCTATGTAGTCAGAAAATTATAGGAGTGATGAGGTAATCTTATAAACCCTCAAGCCAAAGCCTTCAGGTGGACGCTGTGACAGTACAGTTGCCAAAGGTAAAAGTGCAGTACCAATGCAGTGTGAATAGATCACTTAATCAGAATTATGCATTGTCCGGTTACTCTGCAGAATACAGTCGCTAGAAAAAGTATGTGAACTCTTTGAGATTTCTTGGATTTCTGCATAAATTGGTCATCAAATGTGTTCCGATCTTCATCTAATTCACAACAATAGACAAACACAGTCTGCTTAAACTAATACTGCACAAAAAATGATATGTTTTCATGTTTTTATTGAACAAAACATGTAAACATTCACAGTACAGGGTGGAAAAAGTATGTGAACCCCTAGGCTAATAACTGGTTGACCCTCCTTTGGCAGCAATAACCTCAACTAAACGTTTCCTGTAGTTGCAGATCAGACCTGCACAACGGTCAGGAGGAATTTTGGACCATTCCTCTTTACAAAACTGTTTCAGTTCAGCAATATTATTCGGATTCCCTGGCGCAACTAGAGTTACCTGCAATTTCCACAAACCTGTGCCGCGCTCCGCAGTGCTAAGATTTTGCTATGACTGAAGGCGAGCCACCTTGCCCACTGGAAGTGTGTCTAGAGCGCAGGGGAACTGCTCCTTACTGACTAGACAGGAAGCAATTTATGGTATGGTTCGCCAGCGCATCGCGGCGTGGACGCTCTATGTGGAAATTGCAGGTTACAGTAAGGCGTTAGTAGTAGAATATTTGGTACTTGTTACTTTTTCAGCTGACAACTCGATGATAACGCTTAGAAACAATCTGGTTTGGCGGACAATGTGTCAACCAACGTAAGCACAGCAGCATCCTGGGAGAGACACACAAACTGACACAGGCACAGAAATGCGCGCACACACACAAATCATGGCTGAGCACTGGAGCATGAGCTTCCTGTCTGTGAAATATCAGCATTCATTTTCCCTCCTCGAGATAAAAAAGAAAAGAAAACTTTGCCTTATGAAGCACCCAGCTAAACAACACGCTTTGGCTAAACTAGTCACCAGAGAGCCCGGTGCTACAAACACTGGTGACCCAGGTACAGCTCACATCAGCTCGGCAGACCAAGGAGGAGCCACTCCATCCAAAAAACAAGGCTCGATTTTAAATCACCACCAGCTGACCAGAGTGGCACCAAGGAACCTCCAAACAGACTGACAGCAAGGTATGTTGTTGAAGACGTGCTTCTAATATCATCTGTAGAGTCATGCAGAAAGATACACTGCCTGGCCAAAAAAAAGTCGCCACCTGGATTTAACTAGGGGGTTGCTGCAGTTGGTCAGGTCTAGGTTCAGCAACATTATGTGCCCAAAGAATGAGATCAGCTGACTACCTGACTATACTGAATGACCAGGTTATTCCATCAATGGACATTTCTTCCCTAATGGCACAGTCATATTCGAAGATGACAATGCCAGGATTCATTGGGCTCAAATTGTGAAAGAGTGGCTCAGGGAGCATGAGACATCATTTTCACACATGGATTGGCCACCACAGAGTCCAGACCTTAACCCCATTGAGAATCTTTGGGATGTGCTGGAGAAGGCTTTGTGCAGTGGTCAGACTCTCCCATCATCAAAATTAAAATTAATGCAACACTGGATGGAAATAAATCTTGAGACATTGCAGAAGCTTATCGAAACAATGCCACAGCGAATGCTGTAATCAAAGCTAAAGGCGGTCCAATGAAATATTAGAGTGTGTGACCTTTTTTTGGTGACGACTTTTTTTTTTGGTCAGGCAGTGTGTTAACAACACAATTGTTATTTAAACTGTATACTGTCAATGCAGTAAAGCTATTTTATTCTTCTTAAAGAGTGTAAAAAAAAGTTTGACTAGAACTAAATGTTTAAACACTGTCAAAGGTTTCAGACATTTCTACTGTGTCCTATTGCTTCACCACTTTACCATGATGATAATGGCTACAATGTTATATGAAATTTAAGAGCTGTTTCTTCTCACACTGCCACAAAAACATGAATGTGACGCCTTCATTAATGAGTAGTGATGCAAAAAAGTATTGCCTGAGTTACTTTCCCAATGCAGAAACTCAGTTACTTTTTGAGAGCAGTATAGTTACTGTAATTAGTTACTTTTTTCCAGTAACTGTCCAATCTCCGACTCAGCAGATGAGAACCACTGCTTTAAAGACAACTTCAAACTCCCTGATGAGACGGGTGTTTCATTAGGAAAATGATCACTTTGGTTAAAAAAGAATTTTAACCTCTTCTATCTGCTTCACACAATTACGGGACTTTAATAAAAACTGCAGAAGTTTTCAGGATGAGCTGCATGTGTGAACGCAAAACAAGATTTTTCACTTGGACTTTGCTCAGACGTTCTCTTCCACATGAAGTCTAAATGAGCTGATGTGGGAAAACAGCAGGCTATAATCATGAAATTTCACCATGAGTGGGTAGAAGGTGATGACACCCGCAGACCTGTTGTTGACACATCACTTTTCATTTACAACAGTGGACAGCAGAAGCACCAGTGTGCCTCAAACTACAATGTATTTCAGTCAGCAATACACTTGAGGCGTAATTAGAAGTGGGCTGCACGGCGTTGCAGAGGTTAGCGCTGTTGCGTCACAGCAAGAAGGTCCCTGTTTTGATTCCCAGTCAGGGCCTTTCTGTGCAGTTTGCATGTTCTCCCCGTGCATGCTTGGGTTCTCTCCTGGTAGTCCAGCTTCCTCCCACCACCGAAGACATGCTAGTCAGGTCGATTGGTGACTCTAAATCGGCCTTTGCTGTGAGCGTGCCTGGTTGTCTGCCTCTATGGGGCTTTTCCATCACATGGCACAGCTCGGCTTGACTCGCGCAGCATGGGTTTTGCTTTTTGCCCACATCCGAGCTACCCGTTTGAGGGCCCGTCTAGAGTTGATGACATAGTGTTTGAGTCCTCCTCAGTCTCTCTACACTGTCTGATCTTATTGACTTTACATTGTTTCAAAGCAAAATTCAAACTGTTGACTGATAGCGCTGCAGGCTTCTCTTTTTACATTCTCTCTCTCTCTCCCTCTTTTCGCGAGCAGTAAACAAACAATAACTCACGCTTATCATCAAAAGGAGAGAATTTTCCCACATATAAGTTAAAGAATAGTCTTCTGATTATTGATTTATGGGTCTCTAGATAGCAGAAAATGAACACAATCATATTTTTGGATTGGGCAGTGAGAGAGGCATGCTTTACTTGTGCCAGTTAATAAATTAAAGACAAACTTTGTCATGGGCTAAATGTTTCAAACATCTTCACCATTTTATTTTTTAAGTAGTCTAGAGTTTTATGTCTATCAGAAGGGGAAAGGGTCAAGCTTTTTTTATACACAGATGCAGAAAAAGTTGTAATCCTGGATCTTAGCCTGGTTGTTCCTAAACTCACTCGTCAGTGTGAGAAGCTGTGTGCAACTATTGGACCGTAGTATGCACAAAAATCTCAAGTTTTGTCCTGTGTCATAAATGTTTAAGTTGTACAATGAATGCTGACATTAGACCGCCGCTGTAACAGAGTTATGGACAGCTGGAGCAGAGGCAGGGATAAAACGTATCTCTCCATCTCCCCGTGGGGTGAAAATTTATCATGGAGGGGGGTATCAGTAGCAGAAGGGGTAAATCCACCCTCAAATTGGACCCTGCGAAGCACTTCGACGTCAGCATGGCTGGCTTGCTTTGAGTGCGGCTTGGCTTGGCCAAACTGATGATGGAAAAGCAAATCAGCACGGCTTGGTTTGGCTCAGTGTGGCCAAAAGCCCCAACAATGGGGCTTTTCCACTACGACTTTTGGCCAGCTCTTCAATTGGCTGACAACCAGTCAACTAGTACCCTGCCTCTCAACCAATGACTGCTGGGAAAGGCTTGACCCCAATGGAATAAGTGGTATAGAAAATGGATGATGGATGCAATTTGAAGAAATACAAGAGAAAGTAACAAAATATAATGGCTACCCAACAAAAATGTCAGTGACTGGCAAAATCAGTCACCGTGAGGGTGCTAAAATAAAAGAGAAACTTGAAAGACTTAAAGTGATATTTCAGTGCTTTAGAAGTTGGGTTGTTTAAGGGGCCTGTCAATAAAGTGGCATTAGCATCCAGTGATTTTGGTGAACGTTGCCCTTTTGTCCAGGATGTGCTTTGGGAAGTTTGGCTTTATAACACTACAGATGAGTATGGTGGTGAAAATGACCCAAAAAATGCTCACTTATGCACAGTAATAAAAAGGTTTCAAGTGTTTTACTGCTCATCCATACAGCCTCTATGTTTGACCACCGAACAGAGTTGACCCCAGTGACTGCAGAATAGGGATAAAATTTCATGAACCGTCTTATTGCAAAGGTGGCATCTATCATAGTACCACACTTGCAGTCACTGAGCTCTTCAGAACGACCCATTTAGTATCACAAATGTTTGTAAATAGAGAATCCATGGCCAGGAGCTTAATTTTATACACCTGTGGCAACAGATCCGATTGAAACACCTGTCTGGGACTGTGAAACACAAGAATTAACAGGTGTGTCCAAATACTTTTGTCCATATATTGTACTTGATAACTGCGTTCAGGGCTCACAATGCATTGGTGTGTGGTTCCAGTGGTCCCAGGGTCTTCTATTGCATTTCGTATACAAGCTTAACATTTGTGTGACTCAACGGAACTATTAAAACTGGTGCTTTTAAAATGGGCCAGTCTTATTTTTACTGCAGCAGGTTTCATCATCAGTAGTACTACTTCAGTAACTACTTTTCCTAGTGTCAGATTACTGTAGCCCCCTCTTTTCCCCATCATTCTGCTGTCTAATCATCTGGCCTCATTAGGCCCCGGCTCCTCCATTAGGGGCCTGTGGCTTGGCACAAAATGGCCGCCCTCAGGCCCTCCCGCTGCCTGGCGAGGAGCCGTGAAACTGTGAAACTGCTTTGTGATGTCTGCACCGCCCCGGCACATCTATCCATCACCTTAGCATTTATCACACTCGTCCGCTGGCAGGCCTATCCATCAGAGCCTAAAGTGTCAGAGCCTGCTGGAAAACTCAGCGGCTCCTGTGGTAAATAAAGAAGAAACACAGCAGGAGCAGGGAGGGAGGCAGAGGAGATGGTGGGAGGGAGAGAACAGGAGGAAAGGGAGAAGAATAGAGAAAGGTAAGAGGGAAACTAATGGGGAGGCAGAAGGGAGAATATATGAAGGAGAGGCCGAAAGAGGTGAGAGAGATGGATAAGGGAGAGGCGGAAGGGAAGTGGATGAGGAGGAGAAGCGTTGAAAAGGATATTATTGGATTAATTTTGAAGTCTTTATTTAAATAAGACAGTTTAGGAAATCAGAGACTAGGAAACTTAAAGCAAATCAATTTGATTCTATGTTTAGAAAGTTGAAAGAGTAACTAATCCCCACTTTTTTTTCTTTTTTTAAGGGAAACTTATATATTTATATGTGTACGGGTATTTTTAGTAATATTAATTAGGAAGGGTCCAAATCTTGACATTTTAGCACTAAGCATTTACAGTCTATTTTGTGTTACATATGTGCATAGTGATTGTGGTCTACAGGTGCCATCAACTTTTTCCACACTGTTAACTTCACTCCCTGCAACCTATAGCCGAAATCTGCAGCACCACCAATCAGAAATGTTTTCAGTGACACTCTAGGATTGTGGGTAATGTAGCACTGTTGAACACAATAGTGAGTAAACCATGATTTTTTTCAAAAATTAAGCTGACAATAGGTTGTTTGCAACCACATGATCCCGAATGCCTGCAGGAGGCAGGGATTGTGGGACAGCTGTTAGGAATAAATGGGATCAGAGGAAAGTTAGCACTACAGCTCTCTTACTGCTCTATTGGTGAGAATCCCTACACTTTACAAAAAAAGGGATTTTTTTTTTTCTCAGTTTAACTGATTTACCTGGTGTGGAGGCGATCAATATCACAAATTACTCCTGTAGACCTTCTAGCATTTAGTGTCATCTGAAAAAAGTTGTCTGAGGGAGGAAACAGTCTTGAGGAGTCTTGTGTTGAGCTAAGAGGCAAGGTAGTCCCTTTAACATATTAAAAAAACATCCTAATTTTGTCACATGTATGCTTTTAACTGACACTCTGGTATCCTGTCAACCATATAAACCTTGTGGGGTAGGAGACTGAGTCATGTTTTGCCTGTTTTGGATCTTGATCACTTAAAAGAAATGGATTTCCCACCACTGTGAGCAAGACTAGATGGACATGAGCTGAGGAAACACAGGTAAGATCAGAGTTACATGAGCTAAATCATGGCAAAACTGCACTGAACCAAAAAGGACTGCTTTGAGGAAACAGACCATACAGGAGTGTTGTGTGACACCGCTGGTCCAGGCTTCAGAATGCTTCTGTTTTTCTTTCTTTATTATTATTTATTCTATTTTTCTACTTTAAACACTTGGCATTATAGTAAACAGCTCAAAACATGGCTTTTTGGAAGCACCTCCTGCCCCTCAATGGGAGTTCTCTATTGCAGTGTGACGTCATCTGCAAAGAACCTGTACACAAATTTACATGATCTTACATCTTTGACATACCTTCTTTATGCAGTTTAAACTGTATTTTGTTGAAGAACAACCATTAGAGTCACTTTGAGTGGCAGCACTGGATTGAACACAAAGTTTTGCTCCTAAAGGCTGGTTCTGCCAATCAGGGGCATTGCTGTGACACTATAGGTATAATGGGGTTAGTTTCTCAAGAAATTGTCATCTACTTGACCATAAATCATTGTTTCACACTCAGGTAGCCTGTCGTAAATTCTACCTTGAATGGTTATGACATTATGACACAATCACATTGAATGAGCAGCATCATGGAAAGAAAGATTTTGTGGCTGACGAGGGACAGCAGCAACAAAATCCCCCCTCACTTCAGCCCTTTCCAAGACATCCTGAAAGAATTTTTTCTTTTTCAGGAAGAACAAGCTCTGATCTTTGAGATAGGAAGGGAGAAGCTACTTGGTAAGAGGAATCTGCTTTTGGTTGTTTCAGTTGGAAGTAGGTTGTTGGCAGTTTTGCTTAGGCTGAACGTGTTAGTTTCACTCTCTCTGCAACAATAGGTGAGGCAGTTGACGCGTGTGGCTCCCTCTATTGATTGCTAAAGTGTAAACTGCCGGGGCGGAGTTTCACTGTAGTCCAAGCTTTAAGAGAGTTTGAATCTAAGTTTGCCAGCTGGGGCGGTTAGCGGCTGTGCACAGTCAACTCAATTGTGCACATCTGTGGCATATCTCTCTATATAAGTACACAGACTGCGCTGAAGCGTCAGTGTAAGCGTCAGCCCTTGTGGAAGCCCAATTGTGTGAAGACCACATTGGGTAAAGACCAGCGAGTCTACCTGTGCGAGTCCACCGAGCAAGGCCACCGACAGGCAGCACTGCCTCATTACAGTCTAACGCACCCCAGCAGTCTAACGCAACATGTGCAACCAAAAAATACAAGTCATATATGGGAACAGAAAGAAGCACAATAGTTACAGAAAACGAAACCTGCATAATCTATCCACTTTGCAGAATGCCTCTTTTCCACAACCTTTTATCACAGTTGGCCTCTGGAACTGCCAGTCTGCAGTTAACAAAGCAGAATTCATCAATTCCCTCACTAAACTGTCTGACATTCAGGTCCTAGCCCTGACAGAAACTTGGGTCCGTCCTGAGAACACTGTAACACCAACTGCTCTATCAGTTGATGCAGTGTTCTCTCATACACCTCGCTCTTCTGGCCGAGGAGGTGGCACAGGCATTATTCTTTCTCATAGCTGGAAATTCAGCCAGTTCAAACCCTTGGACAATAACACCTCATTTGAATATCATGCAGTACAGGTCACTGCCCCAATAAAGGCTTACATGGTTGTGGTATACCGCCCACCTGGGGGTCACCTGGACAACTTTATTGTGGAACTGGACATGTTACTCTCAGACATCCCTGATGATGGCACACCATTGGTTGTCATGGGTGACATGAACATCCACTTGGATAGAGCCCAGGCTACTGATTTTATCTCACTACTGTCCTCCTTTGACTTGAAACTGGTTCAAACGCCTCCTACACACAAGGCTGGTAATACACTGGATTTGATTCTAACTCGCAATTGCTCCACGGCTAATTTGAGTGTAACACCACTTCACCTCTCTGACCACTACTTCATTCAGTTCTCACTTGGCTTACCTGAACTTCAACAATCTACTACTCAATTAAGATCATACCGCAGAAACCTTCAGTCACTTGACCCAACACAGCTGTCTGACGAGGTCTCAGCTGCACTAGCCTCATGTAACGAGTCCTTCACACTCACTGTTAACGAGGCCACAGACACATTCTGCTCCTCACTGACCTCCTCTCTGGACAAACTCTGCCCTCTGGTGTCTAAGCCTATTCGAAATACTCCACCTTGTCCCTGGCTCACTGAGGTCATCAGAACCCAAAGGGCAGGGCTCAGAGCGGCAGAGAGAAAATGGCGTAAATCCAAACAAACCACTGACTTGAGTGCCTATCAGCAAAAACTGTCCTGTTTTACCTCTGCTCTAAAATCTGCTAAGAAGGCGTTCTATCAATCAAAGATCTGTGCTGCCACTGATGCACGCAAACTCTTCTCTGCTTTTAACTCGCTCCTCTCTCCTTCAAACCCACAACCCTCCAGTATGTTGACTCCAGACATGTTCGCCTCCTACTTCACTGACAAGGTTTCTACCATCAGCAACCAATTCTCTGAGCCTGTCCAACTCAGTTTTCTGCCACCAGCTAGTGATGCATCACTTAGCTCATTCTCTCCACTAAGTGAGAGCGAGGTCACCAGGCTTCTGCTTGACTCTAAGCCCACAACCTGTCCCCTCGATCCGATACCATCACATCTGTTGCAGGCGATTGAGCCCACAATCAGCCCTGCTGTGAGTTGTATCATTAACTCCTCTCTGTCCACAGGTGTTTTCCCAGCTGCTTTCAAGCAAGCGCGGGTTACACCACTGCTCAAAAAACCCACTCTCAACCCAGCCCTGGTTGAAAATTACAGGCCGGTCTCACTTCTCCCATTCCTATCAAAAATACTGGAGCGCACAGTCTTCAACCAGGTCTCAGAACACTTGCAGAACAATGATCTACTTGATCAGAATCAGTCTGGCTTTAGGCGGGGCCACTCTACTGAAACTGCACTTTTGTCGGTAACGGAATCACTTCGGCCAGAGCAGCTGGTCAGTCCTCAGTTCTCTTACTGCTGGATCTGTCTGCTGCCTTTGACACAGTAAACCACCAAATCCTCCTCTCCACACTCTCTTCACTTGGTATCTCAGGATCTGCCCTACAGTGGTTTAAGTCCTACCTCACAGGGAGATCTTTTAGAGTATCATGGAAGGGAGGAGTGTCTAAACTGCATGGCTTATCAACAGGGGTGCCTCAAGGGTCTGTGCTTGGTCCCCTACTTTTCTCAATATACACCACCTCACTTGGTGCAATCATCCGCTCCCATGGCTTTTCTTATCACTGCTATGCAGACGACACACAGCTATTCCTGTCCTTTCCACCAGATGACACAACTGTCTCAGCTCGGATCTCATCCTGCCTTGCTGATATTTCTAAATGGATGAGGGAACGTCACCTTCAGCTCAACCTGCCCAAAACGGAGCTCATTATCATCCCAGCCAGTCCCACTATGGAACCGCAGATCAGTATCCAGCTTGGATCAAATAATCTCTTGCCCACTAAGTCAGCCCGGAATCTGGGTGTCATGATTGATGACCAGCTAACCTTCAAGCTCCATGTGGCCTCGATTGCTCGGTCCTGCCGTTTCGCCCTCTACAACATCAAGAGGATCAGACCCTACTTGACAGAGCATGCTACACAACTCCTGGTACAGGCTCTTATAATATCACGTATTGACTACTGTAACTCATTACTGGCAGGCCTACCTGCATGCACAGTTATACCTCTGCAGTTGATCCAGAACGCAGCAGCACGTCTGGTCTTCAACCAACCCAAGAGAGCTCATGTCACGCCTCTTTTAATCTCTCTACACTGGCTTCCAGTTGCAGCTCGCATTAAATTCAAAACTCTAATCATTGCTTACAAAGCAGTAACTAAAACTGCTCCTGTTTACCTGGAGTCCCTCATCCAGGTCTACATCCCTTCTCGCCCACTACGCTCAGCCAGCGAAAGGCGCCTGGTACTTCCAGCACATCATGCTCCTAAGTCACTAGCTCGACTCTTCTCTTCTGTTGTCCCTAAATGGTGGAATGAATTACCCAACTCCATTCGATCTACA
Source organism: Cheilinus undulatus (assembly GCF_018320785.1). Classification (NCBI taxonomy): domain Eukaryota; kingdom Metazoa; phylum Chordata; class Actinopteri; order Labriformes; family Labridae; genus Cheilinus; species Cheilinus undulatus. The sequence goes on along the minus strand of NC_054870.1, from coordinate 13,839,731 downwards.
GACTCCCTGTCTACTTTCAAGAGAAGGCTAAAGACCCAGCTCTTCAGAGAACACTTTGCACTTAGCTAGGCAATTCTCTACTGTTGTTCCCAGTAGTAGATTGAGTCTCAGCCAGACTATTCTCCACTGCTGCCCCCAGTGGTTGAATGAGTTTCCCAACTATAGTTAGCTTGCACTGTCCTGCTCTACTTCTGGGATTTCTTTGCCCAGCTCTTTGGGAATGATCCAGCACTTGGTACTTGGTAAATAGTTGTTGTGAAGTCTAATGAATGGCGATTAGTGATCCCACATTTTCCTTGATTCATTGTTGCTGTCTAATAACAAAAAAAAAAAAACATAAAAACAACAAAAAAAAAAAAAAAAAAAAAAAAAAAAAAAACAAAAAAAAAAACAAAACAAAACAAAAAAAAAACAACTACATAAACAACGTATATTTTAGGTACTCTGCCTTAAACTCTACACGGCAGCACTTGCGTCCAATTGGACCTGAAGCACTTGATGGCACTTACTGATGTTGTTTCTTCTTGTCTAGATCATTGCTTGTGTTGTTCTTGCTCTCAAATGTACGTCGCTTTGGAGAAAAGCGTCTGCTAAATGACATTGTAACATTGTAACATTGTAACTTAAGGGCATTTAAATGGTTGTTTTCTTTAACTGCCATACAGCCCTATTTACCCTACTTTTTCTTAAAAATGAAAGATCATATTATTTGTGTTTTTTTTCTTAAATGTTTGAATTGTATTGTTGGTATAATGTGACCCCAAAACAACTTTTACTTCCACTCTTAGGACCAAAATGGCTCTAGTTCTTACTTAAAGCAAAAGAAGTAGAAACGTGAGTGCACAAGTAGAAAATCTTAAACTCATTCAATAGGCCAGTCCTGTGACTCTGCTGCAGGCTTTGCATAGATTCAATGTAAACAGGGCTATACGAATGTCCAGGGGTAACTGGCAAATGTTGTAGGGTGTAGGAAGGAAATTCTTGCCTATTTCTATAGGTATACACCCCATCTACTGTAGGTAATGATTACTGATGAGTTCCAAGACTGTAGCTTATCTCTCAAGCATGCATGAAAAATGTTCTGAGTCAAAAATAGCTGACAGATTTGGCAAATTTTTGAGGGTCCAGACTCTTTTGGCAGCTCAGGGGCAAAATTTGGACATCCTGTAACGTTAAAGTTCATTAGCTCACAATCATTTTAATTACAAGTCCTTTATAAGCATAAAATAGCCCCTTTCAAGCCCAGGTTTACCGTTTTGGAGTTATTGTTGAAAACAGCTCTTATGGTGGTCTTGATTGTCAGTGGTTTTGGTTTTAGTCACACCAGCTAAAGAGTCCTCCCTAGTGGTTTTGTTTTGATGGGTTCCCACAGATGTGTGTTGAAGGTTTCTGATCCTGACTCAAATCTACCAACCCTTCAGGTCAAAGGGACCACTGGTGTATGTGCACCTCCATATAGTTTGATTTAAAGAATAACTTTTTGATGCAGTCTCAATCTACAGTTCATAAGCACAGACTGTTTTTTTTTTTTTTGCTTTGAGGCTAAAGTGTAATCTACATTTATGTGTCTCCTCGGGGTCAGAGTTTGTGCCCTCCCACTGACAGGACAGAAACACTGAACTTTACCAGTGAGGGAAGCTGACGTCCCCTGGAAATGTCAAGCTAAATGTCAAGGTGTGACCTCAGGTAAGGGTCAGCACTTCCCCCACCAAGCTATGGCTAAAAAAAGCTGCTTTGACATTCTTCAACTAGAAAGAGGTCCAGTACCACCAGTCGCTTCAATGCTTTTGCTTTCAGTGTCCACTTAGCGTTTCAAATTGATTGTAAAGACTACATACTCCATTCTCAGCCATCTCCAGTGGTTAAGTTAAAGTCATCTTAGTAGTAGTACTGCATAGTATTGACATATGTTTGAGATTTTGGTGTAATGCAAGAACAAAACAGTCCATGTGATGAGCAAAAGCAGGTGGGACAAAGCATTCCTATCAGCTAATCTCCCATTGGGGGTAATCAGAGTCTATTGTTTTTAAGTCCCTTTTGAAAGTAAGTGCAGCTAACAATCTGTTTTAGATTAAACACTTTAACTTAAGTGACAAATATGATGTTTTTTTGCAAGAAACAATCAGTTAGGATTGCCCATCTTAAAAACACACACACGACACAACATACATACAACTTTGCATATCTGCCTTTGTCATGGAATTACAATGACTTCTTCTCATGGTTTTTATGGTTTACCTTTACTTGTGCCCCACTAAGCCCTTACCCCCTAATTTGGATGATATTCATGCTTTTCTGTAAAATTAAACCAATCGCAATGCAAACGTACCCATATCCGAACCAAGACTGACCTCAGAAATGACTTTAATAATGATAACGGCCCTTAATGCCCTACATCTGGTACATATAGGGGCAGGGATGGAGCTTTCTGTCCATTACCTTGCATTCATATAGTCTGTATTACTGCAAGTTTTCTTGGACGTCTGGTCATGCCCACCAGATTCCAAACACCAAGTATGCTTGCCCAGGAAAGAGCACCAGGATCCCATACAAGCACAGCTAGCATTCCCGTATCAGGCAGCTGACTCTTCCCATCTCCGCTCTCTTGAGCATGTCTACAGTAGACACATCGTCTTGCCAACAATACCCAAGCATGCAACAAACAGAAGTTGTCACAAACAGGGTCCAGCCAGTGCCTCTGGTCATTGGTCTACATCCAGGCCTCATGAGAGAATAGTAAGACCAGCAGGACCAAGGACTGAAAGATTCACATTTACGTCTGTGTGCTCAGATACCCGTAACGCCACACCATCTTGCTCAGTGAACATGTTGCCCATGTGTGAGTCCAAGTCTGCGGCTGACCTTTGCCTAACAGTCAGTGGCTCGATGGATTACCCTGCCAAGGTAGGTGAACTGCTCCACAACTTCCACGCTCTCACCAATCACAGATACAAGTTCAACTGGAGCATCCAAGACTTCCCCAAATGCCTGGCTCTTTGTTGTGGCCCATGAGACATGTATTCCCCATGCTTCAGTCTTCTCATTCAGCAGGTCAGGAGCCCCCACAAAGACATCTACAGTCTCTGCAAGGATCACAGCATCATCAGCAAAGCCCAGATCAGTGATCTGGACATTGCCAAATGACACTCCACAGTTTGCTGCCTGTTACCCACTCCATTATCCGGTCCATACTAAATATAGGGGCTAAGATGCACACTCTTGCCTCACCTGAGAATCAAGTGGTAAGATGTCCGAGGTTAAGCCACCACACTTCACAGCACTCGCTGTACCAGAATACAGGGCAGACATCAGCTGGATGAGTGAATGTTGGATCCCTCAAAGCTCCACAATCCTCCAGGGGGCATCTCTACTCACCGAGTCAAATGCCTTCCAGAAATCAACACAGGCTGCAAGCAACCCTCTAGTCTACTGGTTTACCAAAAGTGCTCAGTGAGGACCCGGAGTGCCAGGATGCAGTCTACCATAGACCTTTAAGGTGTAAAGCCTGACTGTTCACACCACTGGTGTTGAAGCAGTGGATCCTGTTCAGCAGCATCAGTGCAAGGACCTTACCAGGCACAGAGAGAAGTGTAATACCCCTGTAGCTGTTACCACACCCTTTTCCTTCCAGATCGGGACAACAATGCCCTTCTTCCAGTTGGTAGGGATGATGCCGCTACTCTTGTTGAATCGTGGTCATGGTCTTGTACACACCGTTGATTATATCACTCTAAGACCATTTGTTGTTTCTGACTCTCATGCTAAGTTAAGAGCCAAAGAATAAAGGTAAGTTTTAAGATTTGATTCAAAAGTAAAGGAATCTTTGATTTCAAGAGGTAGTTTATTCTATAATTCAGATGCCATCACAGGAAATGCTCAGTCACCTCAGGTTTTTCATCTGGTTTTAGGCACAACAAGGTGAAGCTGATCATTAGACCTCAGGGATCATGAGGGGGTATAGACTTTTTAAAGTCAGTTTCGCACTGAGTTGATCCATCTAAGGGTTTCAAAATCAACAACATTAAAAATGAATTCTTAAATGAACAGGGAGACAGAAACAAAACACCTAACATACTGTGCACCGATTCTAACATTTTTATATAGAATCTTAACAGAGTTTGGTGTGAGGAATTGATGTGGCACTGTTAATCTTTTGGGCTGCATTTATATTTTCTTACAGTTTTAAGAACTATGGTCTAAAATGAACATCATGCCATTGTAAAATTATGCTTTCTTTTTATGTCCCACTTTTATTTGTGCCACTTTTCCCTCTTCGATAGAAAACAGCTGCTGAAGGTCACCCTCACGGCCCCCTCCCCTCCAGTTCCCTTTCTTTCCCCTGGTGAACTTTCCCTCTGAATAAAGGGGAAGACAGAGAGAAGCAAAAAGAGACAGGAGCGAAAGTCCTGAGTAAGCGTCGCCTGCTGAGACAAGTTTTTCCCCGCCATCAATCCTCTGTTGGTGTCTGGCTCCCTCGCCTCGTTAGCTAATTGAATAAATGAAAGATTGCTCCCTGCTCCTTGGGCATTGTGTGTCCCTTTGGCTTTGAGTTTTTCCTTCCTGATGTTCCTTTCTGTCTTCTCTGTCCTCCCCCGCCTGTTTTCATGTTGAATTCGCATAAAAATAACATTATAGTAATGACGCTAGAGGTAATGTGTGTCCATGCTGATCTATGTGTGTGGGTCCTAAAGGGATGGATGTTTCAAATGACACCTCCAGATGTGCCGATGACAAGTGGGGAAAGAGAGAATTAGGGTGAGGAGGGGAGGGAAAACAGAGGAAGAATCAGAGGAGGAAGCATTAAAGGACAGAAGGGAAGAAAGGGAGCGGAATAGTGCAGAAAAAAGAATAGACGTAAAGAGGAATTAAAGTGGAAAAGGCACAAGGACAGAGATTTGTAATGAAAAGAAATGTTAGGAATAAAATTCCTCTTTTATTCTAGCAGAAGCCCTGGGGAATGATTATGAAAAAAGCACACTAACTTCAGTAAATGTTTTTGAAATCAATGTGCCTTAGTGCGTTTTTGTGCGTTCTGCATTTGTGTGCGTGCTGCTTTAATAATGCAGTGGAGGCCTGTGCTGCTGTCATTAAACGTTGACGTGCAGATGGTGGGAGCCTGTTAAAGCGCTCTCACCTCGGTCCTCCGCTGCATACTGTTTATGACCAGCCACCGTTATGCACCATAATGCACTGCCAGCTATTAATTATGATCAACAGCCTCTCCTACAGAGTCTCTGCTCTCTAACTTCTGTCAGTGTTCAGTCTCCGCCTGCTCTGTTATCAATCTTCAGACGGACACAACAGTTTCCTGCAGAACTTCAGATGATGAAACCAGGTTTTAGACACCTGTGACCTTTATTGGTAATAGCTTGTTTGCAGTCACATGGTCATGATGATGCACAGAAGTCAGCTGGGAATGGAGGAAGGTAAGTAAAGCTCTGGATCAGAAGGTGTCCAAAGTACAGTCCACAGACCAGCTGTCCATTTCTAATTGGCCTTCAGCAAATTGTTTTTCTTAAATTGGGGGGGTTTTGCCTTTATTTAGATAGGACTGGCTGAAGAGAGAGAGAAAATTTGGAGAGAAAGAGTAAGAGAAGACATGCATCAAACAGTGCCGAGACTGGGAATCAGTCACATGACCATAATGTTGAGAACTACAGCCTATAGATAAGAAGTACAAAGTACAATAGAGCAGATGAAGTACCTTGGACTAATGGAACAAGTATGACCCCTAAAAAAGGCCCAAACACCCCAGTTTATGCTAATTTAGTGAAAATTGCAGATTTCCTGTTAGAAATAGAAACTTGGCCCCACAGTTTTTTTGTTTTGTTTTGTTTTGTTTTGTCTGAAAATACCGGATAGGAATTTAATTAATTGAACGGTTTTCATTTTTCCCTATTTTGGCTCATTATTTGTGATGTAGGAAAATGTAATTTTAGAAGTGTCTTGGTGGAAGTGTTAAAGGATTCTGTGAGTGGTACTAAGTACAGGGGATTATGGGTAGGTGCAGTCCTTTGAGGCCTGCTGTGGTAATGTGGTGCAGTTGACTTTGCAGAAGGCATGAGTTGAGTTTCTTTTCTCTTGTGGCTTAAGCAGTTCATCTGTGTTATTTGTATTTTAATTATGTATTTTAATTGTTTATTATTTATTTTATTTTATTGTATTTATTTTATTTTATTCTAGTATTTATACACTATTAAGCAAAGCAACAAATAGGCCATGTGTTCTTTTGCCTTAGCATTGATCAACAGGCTTTGACAGAGTCAACAAGTGCTCAGATTTTCCCTGTGTAGCATACATCTAGGCTAACATTGTTGTTGTTGTTTTTTAATCTGGTTTTGATGTAAAATTTATCAAATGACACGGAGAAACTCTACCCGTACACAGCCCTGTATGGCCTAGGATGTTGAACACTTCTTCAAGAGGAATCACAGACTGTAATCTCTAATGACTTATATAATTTACTATTACACAGTACCTTATAAAACCCAACAATAACCTTAAAAATACTGAAATATCATCACTACAGGAGACACCTGTAAGAAACACTTTCTTTGCTAAGACATGTTTTTGGTTTGGCTCTCTGCTCTGGTTTTAACAAATGTGGTCCAGTTCTGAATTAACTGCAGACTTCCTACAGCGACATCCGAGCTACCGGCTAACGCAGCAGCAGGCCCTGGATATACTGGACAAGCCAACTGTAATGATCAGACACCAATCCCAAAACAGGATTGGAGCAGAGCATAAATATATTTTCTGTCACAGAAAGCTTTCAGTGTTGCTCTCTGTCCTTGTTTTAATAGACTCATGTTGTCCAGCTCAGACCATGCTGCTGCTGCAGCACCACTTACCGGCCTTGTATACAATCCCTCACACAACTACTAATGTCGGCCTTACACCAGAAGACTTTGTTAAAACTCTTAAAAAACTCTAAAAAGACTGACATCTGAGACCCTCTCACATCTACAGACAATTTGTGGGCAGGCTGTTGAGTTTTTAGTCTCAGACTGAGATTTTGCAAAGACTGTGGGTCACTATCTACAAGACTAGAATATGATTACTTCTGAGATTATTTCCAAGATTATTTTCTTATAGAAATTCACAACAACAATTTTTGAGCAGAGAACAAGATGTAGAAGGAGATGGAGATCGCATTTGACTTAATATCTCTTATAATCTGATGTTTTAAAATGATTTATGTTGAGTAGAAACGAAAGGAAAGTTAAACACTTAAGCAACGTTGCATGTTCCTGCAACGACCGAGGAACTATCCCGGAAACACTTCAGAATAAAATTACCCTATGAAAACTCGAGCAGGTTCACCACCGAAACAAACTGATCTGGCTTTTACTTTGAAGATCCCAGCGGCAGTTTACCTTACCTGCCATGTCAGCCTCAAATGAAATGACAAACAAGGCACACAAACAGTGGTGCAGAGATATGACTGCAGCAGAAAAGTTTTTCAATCTCCTGAGTTATGAGTGGAGATTCGGCGCTCTACATTGAGCTATGCTTATGGTCATATTTTGAAGAATAGGGTGAATTAATGTGCTTACGCACAAAACCAGCTCCCGTTGGTCATGGACGACAGTCACGTCACTGAGAGACACAATTTGCATATGACCAGACTAAAGACAATCTATTATTGTAACACCAAGACTGAAGAAAAACTGCCTTAAAATGGCTAAAATCAAGTCTTGTGACCGCCTTACACCTAGCGACTGAGACAGAGAAAACTTTGGAATTTTGTCTGTGACTTTGAAAACAAAGGAAAAGTGATTAGGTATAAGGCCGCCTTAACCCTTTCCCCGTAACTATCACATGCCAAAGCATGAAAAACAACAACAGCGTTCTTTGTAGTGAAAAGCTTTCATTGTTGCACTCTGTCGCTTGTTTTAAAAAAGGAATGTTGTCCATTTCTGACAAAAGGCTAATTTGAGCTAATCGCTCCACTGGCAGGCTTTTTACTCAGGCACTCACACAAGTAACCCTTTCCCCTTTAACTATCACATACTCATGCCAAAGCAGGTCAACAGAAGAGTGAAAACATCTTTCCCAACATGAAAAGCTTATAGAGTTGTTTTTATTCTCTATTTCATATAGAGATGTTGTCCAGTTCTAGTAAAAAGTACATGATGCTAAAACTATATCTGAGGTATTTCTAGCAGTGGAGGCAGCCATTAGAGGGCTTGCCGTCCAACTAAACCCTGCCCACAGTGCATGGCTCTAGTTACCACAGTGGAGGCAGTGGTTACTGACAGCTTTCAGTACAAGCAAACCCAACTCTGTATGGTATGAGTCTGAAAGAAGCATCACTCACTCACTCACCCAGTCAGACACAGACAGAGCCATCTGTAGGGCTGACCTCAGCGGTCAGCCAACACAACACAATGGGTGCACTCTCAATAGTGAATCATTACTATATCAACACTACGTCTCACTCTGTTAAAAAGCTTTATACTTTATAGCAAACAAACATTTTAATTTTATAGAACGCTAACCCATGGAAGAAGCAGAACAAGGCTGGACAGCTCCGTGGTGTACAACTTGGGGGTTTGAATTTGGTCAGGGCACAATGAGCACCCAGTGTGGGCCCTTGAGCGAAGTCCTTAACGGCAGGAACACCCGTCCCAGATGTCCGTCACTTCAGACAAAAGCATCTGCTACATAATGTTGCAACAGAAGCAAATAACTCATGGAATAATGCTGAAATGAATGGCAAATCAACTGCAGGAAGGCAAAATATTCTGTTGTTTACATACTCTTACCTGCATGAACTCGTTGATCTTGTGCTGCACTTGCAGAGGGCAATGGCACACGCCATCGATGGAAGCAAAGCCCTGTGCACCTGGAATGCAGCGCAGGCGGAGTATGTAGAAACCACAGGTAAGTTCATTTTTTTGTTCTGTTTGTGTGTTCGGTGTGTGTGTGTGTGTGTGTGTGTGTGTGTGTATGTTTGGTATATTTAAGTTTTCTTTTTATTTTCAGTGTATGTGCCAGGGGTACAATTCTTTAAAATGAATTGGTACCACCTTTTGGTCCTTTATGTCCTCATGATATACTAATTGCAGCCTTTGTTGCACCAGCAGGCTGAGGTGATCCATCAGAGAATTTACAAACCAGATTGTTTCCAGTTATTTTCAGTGACTGAGAACTCAAACATGCGGATTCAGGTTTAAAAATACCAGAATGTTTGTCTTTTGTGTTTGAGTTTTTTTTTTTTTTTTTAACTTTTCAAAGATATCCCATGGTTATTTGTGTCCAGTGACATAAATGTATTTGAACTGTGATAAATGTGCATAACAGAGTGAATACAGGCTCTGTGAGACTACCTATTTTAATGACATTATGTGATCACTTAGAAAGGCATGTTAGCAGATGCATGAGATTGTAATGCCCTCTGCAGGAGAAAGAGGAGTATCTCCTGTTTCTTCTTTCAGTGGAGCTTAGATTAGTTAGAGCTGAATTTGAGTCATGTAGACTTAGAGATCAGCAGAGCTCCAACTTCAGCCACATTTAGTGTCTTGTCTTAAGTTTAGAAAAATAATATTGTTCTGGTTCTGTTTGAGAAAGCTTGATAACCAGATACTACAACTATAACTAGTGGCAAAGAGGTATTCATGATTTAAGATCCACAATCTTTGCAAAATTTCAGACTAAAAACTCCTAATTTAACCTTTTTTCTTCAGGTAGTATTTTTTCATACAGACTACTTAATCCTAAGCCTCCTTGCAGAGTGATCAGCCTCAGTCTGTAATATTGCTGCCTTCATTTACAGAAGACTCCAGCCTCTGAGGAGACATCTTAACCTGCGAACAGACTTATTAAGACCGATGAGACATCATTTGCTTCAAGGCTTTTACCTTGAGGGAAGAAAATATATTTTGAAAATAAGCCATCACTTGCGTTTGTGCCTCTAAGTGGTAAATGTAAGACCTTTGATTTGCTGAACGCATGCTGCTTCTGCTCTCAAATGATGTACTTGAAGGTAGAGAGTGCCTTAATGGTTTCCAGGAAATGCCACTTTTGTGTTGGAGTGCCGTGAAGTCTGTGTGTGAGTGTGTGTCTTGTTAAAGGATAACCTTCTCTCCTCTTGCGCATTAAAAGAAAGGTGTGTGTAGCCTATAGGCGGTATCGCTGTGTCAAGGGAGCTTGTGTGACCGTGCTCTGATAGCGTGTCAGAGTGAATTAGCCTCCGTGTGGCGTCCGCCTGGCACACACCGCTGCCTGCCCTCTGCCCACCAACCCGCATATGTGCCCAAGATTAGAATTAATAACCAGTGCTGCCAATCATGCTTTAATCACAATAACTGTGCATTTAGGGGGCGCGGGGAGGTCACAGGCATCTGGGCCTCAGGATGGCCAATCTGGAGCAGCTAATAAGGCGAGTTTGTGTGACTGTGTGTCCCTGATGGGCTCATTTTCGGTGCTGGTGGTGGCAGCTGCTCAGGTAGGCCAAAGAGATTGACGGGAGGAGCACAGGATTGTTTTTGTCTTTTTTGTTTTTTTTTTTAAGACAAAACAATATTGCAACCTTTGGGAAAAGACCAAAATCCATACAGAGGCGGTGAATGTTGTTTTATGCTGAATCAGGACAACACATTTGAAAATTATGTGGACAAAAGTATTCAGCCACCTGACCATTACCCCCACAGGGACTGTAATCATATTGTATTTAAACACATGTACTTTAATATGGAGTTGTCCCCCCTATCACAGCTATAACAGCCTCCACTCCTCTTGGTAGGTTTTCCATACAAGTTTTTTCTTTGTCCTTCATGGGAACTGGTGCCCATTCGTTCTGTAGAGCATTCATGAGGCCAGACACTGATGTTGGACAAGAAGGCCTGGCTCACAGTCTCCGTTCCAGTTCATCCCAAAGGTGCTCAGTGGGGCTGAGATCAGGGCTCTGTGAGGGCCAGTCAAGTTCTTCCACACTGAACTCATCAAACCACGCCTTTACAGTCCGTGCTGTGTTCTCTGGTGCACAGTCATGTTGGAACAGGAAGGGGCCATCCCCAAACTGTTCCCACAAAGTTGGGAGCATGGAATTGTCCAAAATCTCTTGGTATGCTGAAGCATTCAGAGTTCCTTTCACTGGAACTAAGGGGCCAAGACCAGCTCCTGAAAAACAACCCCACACCATAATCCCCCCTCCACCAAACTTTACACTTGGCACAATGCAGTCAGACAAGTACCGTTCTCCTGGCAACCGCCAAACCCAGACTGGTCCATCAGATTGCCCAATGATTCGTCTCTCCAGAGAAGGCGTCTCCACTGCTCTAGAGTCCAGTGGTGGCGTGCTTTACACCACTGCATCCGACGCTTTGCATTGCACTTTGTGATGTATGGTTTGGATGCAGCTGCTCGGCCATGGAAACCCATTCCATGAAGCTCTCTACCACTGTTCTTGAGCTAATCTGAAGGCCACATGAAGTTTGGAGGTCTGTAGTCATTGACTCTGCAGAAAGTTGGTGACCTCTGCGCACTATGCGCATCAGCATCTGCTGACCCTGCTCTGTCATTTTATGTGGCCTACCACTTCGTGGCTGAGTTGCTGTCTTTCCCAATCACTTCCCATTCTTTCACAAATGTTTGTAGAAACAGTCTGCATGCCTAGGTGCTTGATTTTATACACCTGTGGCCATGGAAGTGATTGGAACACTTGATTTCAATTTGGATGGGTGAGTGAATACTTTTGGTAATATAGTGTATGTTGTCCACAAGATTTTCTAACTTATGAATTTAGACAGAGGTGATGTGAACACATGATGATTGCAGCTGAAGACTCGTTTATAGTCCCTTTACATACGAAAGACACAACCATCACAGCCCATATACACTGGTCCAAACCAGTCTCTCAAAAACTCCTGAAATACTTCCAAAATTTAATCTATTGAGTCGTGTCTGTGGACATGAGATTCTGTCTTATTTGTGTTGTGCAGGAAAAAATTAAATCCCATGCATTTCCATAGGCAGCATCAGCCCATAAAGCATAATAACTTGGCATGCAATTCCAGGATTCATCCAATTATTACTATTTTTTTATTTTACTGTCATTACGTCTGTCAAACAATCTTAAATCATTATTTCAGAACCTCTATGCATTTTTAACATGTAAATGGGTGTATGATTTCATTGAAATTTTCTTTGCTTTTTTCCTGTAATCTTATTTACAGACGTTTTTCCTCAGAGAAAATTTCTTTATTCACAATTTTGAGCTTCAAATATTACAGTAAATATGGTAATCTACACCTCCCATGAATCTTGGCAACCATTATGTCGGTGGGGCGTCTGGCTCGTTTTGGGCCAATGTAATGCTACAATGGGGCGACTTCAACTGTGAGGTGGGCAGTGACCTCCTAGGTTTGTCAGTCCTTAGCTTTGTAGATTACTGAGACCTCCTAAAGGCCTCAGCAGACTTCTAAATATGTCTTTGGGGGAGTTTTCAGACCAACATATATTTTACAACAGGCCGTTCTTATTGATAATAGGCATTAGTCCTAACACTGCACAGCTGCAAACATGTATGAGAATAAAAACATATTTTAGTCTGCTTGGTACAGCACACTATATGATCACAATCTTGATTTTTTTTGTTTAAAAAGAACCTTTAACAGCTTAAGAGCTGTCTTTAGCAGCACTGAGGTGTGTCCATATTGCACTGGCCATGTTCCACTGCATCTTTAATACACAAACAAACCCTCTAATTGCAATCAAAACAATAAAACAACATATGTCAGGTCCTCAGAGGCTGGCAGCAGCGTGTCCAGCAGGCTCCACAAATGATGAGTGATGCTTGACAAATGAACACTAGATTGGCTGCATAAATTAGCTTCTTCGTATTGTAACCCCGTAACAACTGGAGCCTGGCACCACAACATCAATCAGAGCTCTGGCTGAGGGAGAGGAGGGGAGAGGAGGGTAAAGGAGGGCGGTGTGGTTGGATAAAATAAGAACATAGATAAGGAATTTATACTTGAAAGGAAATAACACTGAGAGGAGGTAACAGACGGTTACCTGTAGGACAATATCAAGAATAATGAAGATAAGGATTTTAATTTGACAAAGAAGGAATGTTTGAATGTAAAGTCAAGCAAATTGCTATAAAAAAAAAAAGAAAAAGAATAGCTTGAAAGTGCATAAGAGTTCCAGTTAGGTCATTTATTTTCACATTCACAACTTAAAAGGAATTGCTTTCAGAGAAATCAAATTCATCCATAGCCTACATACTACAATTTTAACGTTTATACACATATAGTCAAGGAAGTGGCAGTAATGTAGCCATCAGCAAATGGATAAGAGCGGTGCAACATCATTTCCCGCTTTCTAATGTGAGTGCACCCCTATTTGGTGGAAAATGAGCCCTCAGATGAAATGGCGCTAGGTTATAAAACATCAATATCAACACTATCAAAAGCCATGTTGTTGTGTTTTGTGCCTTAAACAATTAAAAAGTCATAATTTAAAGGAAGTTTTGTTATTCTCAAATGACTAAAGAGTGTCAAAGAAGAGTTCTGTGTCTTTTGGCTGTTATTGGAGAGGACTAAATTTTGGACTGGTGCCTTGTTCTTAATGGCTTTAAGCTAGTGATCGCTCTGACAGCAGGAGCTGTAGTCTGTCTGCCTGTTGACATATTTTTCACACATTTAAAAACGTAATCACATTCATGTACTAGGATCCAACACACAGAAGGTATTTAAAGTTGGTTTATGGCATCACCAGTCACAAGATGGGACTGGTTGTCCAGTTTGACAGAGACAGCCTGAACACACACTCTGGAGCTCTTTTAAGCTTTTAAATCTCTAATGACCCAATCTTTCCCATTGACTTCATTTTTATGGAATGCTTGGACCCAGAAAGGGAAACAGCTGGCATCATTTGAACAAAGTACCTGGATGGGCTGCTCTTATCTATAGCAAAACCACAAATTAAACTCAAAGCTCCACACATGTAAGAAGGGTTTTATAGATTAAATGGCACAGTGTCTTTTGGGAATTTCTTCAGAAAAGAAAAAAATGCTTTTCTAAAATGACTGGAATCTTGATTCCTCAGGCAACCTTAATTTTTTGCATCTATTTGTATGGGGAAAAAAAGAAGTAAACTGTTGCCACATACAGCACTTGCAGCCACAGCTTACCATCAATGCTTGTTCCTAGCTGGACTTTTAGTGTTCACTGGTTGTATAAATACATTCTTTTTGCTTTAAAGGGGTCAATTATCCATGCATTTAAAGGTGAGGGACTCCAGTCATTCAGAAAGTATTCAGACCCCTTCACTTGTATCAGTTTTGTTATGTTGCACCTTGGTGCTACTGTAAAAAAAACATTTTCATTTATCTACACTCAGTAGATCTGGAGAAGGCTACAAAAAAGTTCTGTTGAACTGAAGGTTCCCAAGAGCACATTTGCCTCCATAATTCTCAAAGAAGTTTGGCCCAACAAGGACTCTTCCAAGAGCTGTTGGTCGGCCAAACTGAGCAACAGGGGGTCTTAGTAAGAGAAGTGACCACTGGTCACTGACTGAGCTCTAGAGATCATGTGTGGAGATGGACAAAGTTTCAGCAGATGGACAACTGTCACTGCAGCCCTCCACTGATCTGGGCTCATGGCAGAGTGGCTAGAAAACAAAGGCCCACTTGGAGTTTTCAAAAAACCTCCAAATGAAAAACAAGTGAGCTTGCACTGACTTGCTCAATCGACCACTTAGTTTGGATGAAAAAACAGCTCTTGGAAGGGTCCTGGTTGTGCCAGACTTCTTCCATTTGAAAATTATGGAGGTCAGTGTGCTCTTGGGAACCTTCAGTGCAGCAGAAATGTTTTTGTAGCCTTTTGTAGATCTGTGCCTTTCAACAATCCTGTCTCTGAGCTCTGCAGGCAGTTCCTTTGACCTCATGGCTTGTTTTTTGCTCCGATATCCATTGTCAGCTTTGAGGCCTTCTATAGAGCGGTGTGTGCCTTTCTAAATCACATCCAATCAATTCAATTTAACACAGGTGGACTTCAATCAAGGTGTGTGAGAAATGGGAGGAACCTGAGCCAAATTTAATGTTTTTTAAAGGGTCTGAATACTTATTTCTATGTGATATTTCAGTTTTTTATTTCTAATAAATTTTCAAAAATGTCTAAATCTGGTTTGACTTTTTTGTGGGATACTGAGAGCAGATTAATCAGATTAATGTTTTGTTCTAACAGTTTGAGATGTTTAGACTAATGGGAAAAAAACATCACTTTTAACAAAATTACCAATATTTATTTTTACTGACTCACATAAACACTTGAAATAGATCGGCATTTAAAAACTTTTAACTGTCAAATACTGACATTAAACAATCACATCCAAGATTACATAGTCCTGAATGACTGATCAAATGCATAAAAATGATAAAAAGACAAACAGGATGTTTGTAATACAGCAAAGCCTAGCATACAGATATTTGAAACACATCATTTCATACCGTAACAATGCTTTCAGCAAAGCAGTTTTGTGTTAAAATTTAGCATCCTGAATCAAATCCTAAAGAAATTCAGGGAACCTAGTTCTTAAATACAACCTTTTTCTCTGTCCTGCTCGACCCATGTTAGTGGATGGCATTAAGCCACACAAGTGGAAACATCAAGCAGCAACACTCAGATTCACATCAACAATATTCAGATGGGTGGGAGCCTCTTGGAGCCTTTGTTTTTGGACACTATGATGAACCCCATAGCTGAAGTAGATGATCAGTCCTGTGGAGAAATATACAAGGATCTATTATGTGGTATTAAAATCAAAGCTTTGTTTGTTATATTCTTTAATGTTTCTACATATTATAGACAGCTATGAAGTTGTTGCTCTTTAAATCATTTTTAAGTCCCATCTCACTTACCTACTGCCATCCAGAAAGCGTAGCAGATCCAGGTCTCTCCTCCCAGCTGAACCATCAGGTAGGTATTAATAAGAACACTTACAACTGGAATAACAGGAAGACAGGGAACCTACAAAAATATAAGATCCCATCACTGCTTTTGTCTGTAAAAAATTACAGATTTCCGGTACGGAAACTCTGGCCAGCAGCAGCTAGCTGCTCACAAATTAGAGACAAATAAAAACCACACTATGTGCAAAGGTAAGAGGACATCTCTAATACTGATTAAAACACCAACTTTCTATGACCCATAACCAAGGTGCTCAGCCTCCGAGCAGCTCATTTTCAGACTGGGAGTATACTGAAGAGCTGTAAAGATGGTTCTGTCAGTGATGTTGTCAGGCAGTTACAGGTTATGGGTTGTAAACTAGGCTGTAGAATGGCTCAGCACATGTGAAGGCAGATGTGTTGCAGGTTACATTTTAAGGACAGACAAATGGAACGAGTAGTTGAAGGTACAGTGTGTAAGTCTAGTAATATTAGCAACACCTCAGCCCAAAACATGCCAAATATATATAAATGTTGCCCTCTACCACGTCTCCAGTTTACCATGAAAGCAGCTATAGTCGAGCTCTGTGGCTGCCTCCAGATGATCACAACAGCCAGGACCAGTGACAGAGCGAGGACGGTGACCAGCAGAACGCTCCACGCCTCTCGTCTACGGAGAGAATGCACGGCCTCAGAGAGCAACACGCTTAAAACGACCACCAAAAACACTGCAGAGGAACCAGAGGACAGTCAGAGAAAACTACTAGAGAAATGTAAATAAATTTGGACACCCAGTTTTCTAGTCTGCAAAACTGAAGTAATCCACTGTGCAAAGCATTTTGAAGTTACTTTGGAGGCAACTTTCTCAAAGGGATTACATAACAACCAACACAGCCCATTTAATGGCTGCCAGTTAAGGCCATCTACTGAAGTCATTCCAAACCATTTAATCAATTTTATACCAACAGAAAAACTAGTTTAAGATAATTATATTGTTCTTTAGGTGGCCACATCACTGTGGCTGGCCAAGTGACCACAGAAGCATCTCCAAAAAAAAGCCAGAATAACATACAGGGGGAAAACATTAGCCACATAAGTTTAGGACAACTTACAAATGATGACTGTCACTATGTTGACATTTTTAGAGGTGCGATGCGTGGGTCGAGGCGGAGGCCTAAACAGGCCTATCATAGAAAACGGTTCTGATCTGTGGACAAAACTGGAGTCTTCTTTGTACCTGTGGAAAGAAAAAGGAATCAATGGCAATATATTTGTATGATTCAATTATTAAAATCTGTAACTTTTTATATCTAAAAATATGTTTAGTATCAGAAAAATGGCATTTCCATCTACTGTTAATGTACAAACCTTAGTATGAGAACACACACTGCAACAAGAGAGTAGGCAAAGATGGTGCCAATTGAACTCATGTTGACTAGAGCCTTCAGGTCAAACAACAGCACCATGAAAGCTGCAAAGACAGTGAAATGTTACTGGACCAAGAGGGATAGTCAGATAGGATGCCTTGTGATAAATGTAAGATGTTAAAGTCCATTTAAAGTGAAATCCAAACTTAGTGACTTAAAACACTTGGAGAGTTGGAATAAGGTTGCTGTAAACGTGAAAACTCTGAGATCTATGTGTATTCATTTCAATACAGTCTGTTGTTAGCTGATGTCACCACCTTCATTAAAAGTTAACAGCCAGTTACATGCTGTGTTTTGGTTCATTGTGAGGTAAATTTCCAAAATCCATCAGCCATGGTGGACTACAGGTCATTATCTTAACAGATATTTGTGCCAGAAAACAGTAAATTTCATCTCCAACTTCTGTCATTTTGCACTGGCACAGAGGCCGGCAGCTGCACTCTGATCAGACACTTTGTTTTTATCTGAGAGGATTTCAGCTCATTCAACCAACACGCCTGCACCATCCTAGAGCAGATTTTACTGCCTCATTTTTCATGATTTTGCAGCTTAATTTACAAACTTGGAGAAATTCTGTCATGACTGAAATTTGTACTGTATGCAAGGCCACCCATACTGGGGTATAAAGAGGAGAACCTTCCAGGGACCAGTCAAACTGGGGGCCCATGAAGGCCAGAAAAATTCTAGTCCCCTGTAAAGTTAAGCTGTGATAACCATATTTTATTTCTAACCTGAATAATAATGCCTTTTATCAAAGCAAGAAAATATCAATTTAATTTAATTATGCTGTAGTACAGCAAAGCCTTGTTCAAAATGTAAAGCCTTTTAATTAAATCTGAATTACCCTGTAATGAGTAATGTTAAAAATGCAGATAGACACAGTGAACTATTTGAAAAGTAATGTTAGACTTTATAGCTAGGTGCACAAATGTCAGGATGCCAGAAAAAAAAAAAAAAAACGTAAGAAAGTAAGAAAACTTTTTTGGGAAAAAAAAAAGTGAATAATTGAATAATTATGAAAAGAGAAAAATGGGTGAAAAATGGCATGAACAGGTTAAAATTGTAAAAAAAAAAACAAAAACAAAAGGCAGCCATGGAAGAAAAGTGTCAAAAGGAGGAAATGGGCAAAAAACAATGCAAAGATGGGTGAAAAGTGGAAAGAAACTACAAAAAGTGGCAATGCACGGTCTGAAAGTGGGTCTGAAAAATGGGCAACACGCAAAAATGGGTAAAATGCAGCAAAAACTGGCCAAAATAAACAAAAAGTGGAAAAAGCAGCTGAAATCGGCAAAAAGTTAGGCTACAAAAAGATGCTGCAGAAATAGGCAAAAAGACACAAAAAAAGTTGAAAAATATGACAGAAATGGTTAAAAATGTGAAAATGGGATAAAAGTGGTAAAAAAAGACAAATAGGAGGCAAAATGGGCAAAAAAAAAAAAGGCAAAAGGGCAGCTAATGTGGACACAATGTTGCAAAACGATGTTGCAGAAATGGGCAAAAAGTGGCAATAAAATGCCACTTGGTTTAAAGTGTGGCAGAAATGGGTGAAAAGGGGCAAAAAAGTTAAATTATTTAAATGTGGCAAAAAGATGTGTCAATAATGGATCAAAAAAAGTGGTCAAAAGTGCCAGAAAAAATCATTCCAACATCAAATCTATTAAAGCCAACTTACCTCAGGCTTGTCCTGAGATGGGACTTCCAGTTGCATGTGTGAAACTCAAAGGTGAGAATGGGAACACTGCACATTCAAGCTTTGATCACATATGGAGATTTACAAACATAGCCCACTGCCACCTTGTCAAGAACATCTTTGTCCACGTAATAACATTAAACCACCCTGTAACGTGTTGAAGAGCATGCCAGCAGTAGTCTGTCCACTGTGTGGGCAAAGAAGCTCACTCAGAAACATTAATGATGTCCTCACTGAAAAGTTGTCCCACCAACCCAAACTGTTTCTGGTCCAAAACCACCCATGTTTACAGGAGGAATGTAGTCTTCAGACTGTTGTTTGAAGCAGCAGTGTACTTTGTAGATTATTCAGTCAGCTCTGTTTATCAGTATAGTGAGAGAGCTGTGTGTCACCAGTGCACTCTGTGTGACGTTAAAAGCCAAAAACTCAGTTTTCCTCAGCTGTGTCAGAAATTACACCCTATTCAGCAAAAAAGTGCATGAAGAGCTTAGGGGTTAAAATAAAATAATGTTTTTATGATGATTGCAGACATGAGACCATTGTCCTTCTGCACAAATAAATGACAATGCATAAAAATATGAATAATCATTTTGCTAAAAAGTCAAAATTTGTTTTAAAATCATTGTCCACAGCTGAGGTAAGGTCTGAATTAGCTTTGTTTTTTAATGTGCCAATGAGCCCATTATACCAGGGGTTTTCAAAGTGTAGGAAAGTGAGCCTCCCCCAAGAGAAAATAATTTATTCTGTGGACCCCCACCACCATTAAAACCCAGATCTTAACAACTTTATTTTTAAACATTTATGTCTCATCTGTAAGCATTGTTATTTTAACATTTTTATACTTTGTTCAGAATATATTTTTAAATATCCATCTCTCTGAGGCAATCAGTTATTTGGTTTCAGTGATTAACTTATTGCCAATACAACCTGATTTTTAGGCTCTACCCTCTTATTTAGTGGGAACTATGAGTTTCTATCTATGCAGATGATGCAGGATTGCATAACAACAGATCATCCTCTACCTTCAGCCTTGCCTGGTAATCACTTATGGTCATTGTTGGTGCAAAAACATGCACTAGCACAGGCTGTCTTCTCTCAGTTACCTTCACCAAAATTCCTTTTATTTCTTGTTAAAAAATGTCCCTGGTTTGGTCACTAGACTTAGTGCTTTTGTCTCAATACGACCCCAGGGCTTACACAGCCTTATGCTGTTGTTAGCGTGTACATCTTTACTAATTAAACACTGTGACCACTGGGCATCATCAGGACCAATACAGGAAACTCCTAACTTTAAAAGTTAACTAGACATTAACTATAATTCTGTCCAGTTTTCCCCATGCACAACAGAAGTTAGAAAAGCAAATCAACTTTTTTGTGGTTTATGATTTCCCTGAAGTCCTGTGGCGCCCCCCAGGGTAGGCCCACCTTACACTTTGAAAACCACTGCATTATACTATAGAAAGCTCATTTTACAGTAAATAAGGTGTAAGGAATGAGAGTGTGGTTTAAAACATAACACTCATCTAAACATGAATGGTGGACATGGAGTTTCTAAATTCTTCCCCCTGGAGTTTTCCAGAAGCTGCATTTTCAGTGACATAAAACACTGATTGTGTGCAAAAGGCCAAAAAGTACAAAATTTACGCTCCATTTTCAAAAGTACCCTACTACATGTGGACAAGGCCTTAGAGCCTTTCTCAAACCTTTCTCCTCTCACTCATTCTTCAGAAAGGAGTGGCATCTCCCTCTCAATATGGTGGAAGTTCCCTCCATTAGAGAAGAGGGTTTAAATACAGCAGCAGCAGGGACAAACACCCCTTAAGCCTGGTATACCCTGTGGGATTTTGGGCTTTCCCAGACTAAAGATGACCAACCATGATGATATCTGGTCGTGGCTTTAAGGCTACGTTCATACTACAGTTGAAAGTGACCTGAATCTGATTTTTTTGCTCACATGTTACTCGTATCAGATTTTTTTCTGACAGTGTGAACAGTGCAAGTCTCATTGAATCTGACCATTTCGAATTAGATTCAGGCCACTTTCATATGTGATTCTGAATCAGATACGTATCTGATCTTTTGGAAGTTGACTGCAGTGTGAACAGCCAAACAGACAAATCAGATCTGAGAAAAGATCAGAATTGAGCATTAAGATCTGCAGTGTGAACGTAGCCTTAATCGGTGGTCCTACGTAACACTGTGAGACAGGTTGACAGATGGCCGTTGGCATGGCCTTTCAACCAAAAACAGCCTGGGATAAAATTCTGACAGTGTCAGAAATTTTGGATGACTATCTCAAAGTGTGACTGCTGCTACAACCTACATCGACTAACCAACCAATGGGAATACAGGAAGAAATGACATAATGGTAAACACAACACTGTTGCTAACAAACAAGTTAGCATTAGAATGGAGATAATACCGAAACACAGAAGTTTATGAGATTCCAACAAGGAGGAAAATCCTGATCTCAGATGATTTTCTAAGAATATGAATGCTACAATTACAACAGCTTTGTTGTTGCTTTGCTTCATTGTTTACCAGGCAGTGGTGGCATAGATGGATGAAGCACACTAATGACGTTTATTTCTTGCATTTCAGTGTAAGTCATAGCCTACAATTTAGCAGCGTTTTGTGGGACTTTTCATCGCACAGTCATCAAACTTAATGTCAAATGAGATTCATGTTGCACAGTGTAGCATGCCAGAAACGTATAAGATTGTTGAAAACGCACAGTCTCTAGGAGACTTTACTCATCCAGAGCAGGGACATCATATGACCATGACTTTTCCTCTAAAATAAGTTTTTTCTGCAAATAATGTAAGGTAGACTCACTGAAACAACTACACATAATTGAATAAAGAACACATTTTTATGGCATTTTTGAACATATTACTTGATCTCATTCTAACATATTTATAATTAATTCAGGGTGAACAAAATCTCAAAACTTGAAATTACATGCTGATGTTAATGAAAAACTTACTCCCCCTTCCACACTACAAAGTTTCAGATGGCATGCAATGTGACAGACTCTCCACAAGAGGGCGCAAATGATCCAGAATTGTTGAGGTGGAGAGAGTGTAGGGAGCAGTCTGACAAAGGCCCTTGGACTCTGCCTCAGCACTTACGGCAAAATAGTCAACTAAGCACACGTTTTTGTCCCAAACTTTCTGAAGTACTTGGCCTTTTATAAACAGATATTAACTTATGAGACATTGTTTTTGCACAGGCCTTATTCCAACTCCTTTTTAAGTTATCTTAACCAAAATCTGGAATGCTGAGACCAACCCAAACAAAAAGGTATCACAACTGCAGCTAAAGCAGCAAGACACTGGACAAAGATATGACAACTTCATCCTTGAAAGCTTCATCCTTTACCGATCAAAATTCTAACCCCACTGAAGAAAACACATAGGTATCTAATGCCACCATACTTTCCCTGGTGGAAACCTTTACGTCAGGCTACAAGACCTCCATAAACGAATAAAAAAAAAAAAAACAATACAGCCGTAACTGCAACCAAAGAGTTGAATGTCAAGAAATAAACAGATTGTTTAGATTAGAGATAATAGTCAGAAAATACAAAACTAGAAGAGAGAGTCCTGATACACACTGTTGAAACTTGAAACTAAGTGGACTTAAGAGACTAGGGACAAGGACGAAGGTGTTGCAAATCCTAAACAAAAGCTACTTGACAGTGGGTTGTTAAGATTGACTCAGTCTCATTACATAGTGGCTAAACCGCCATTTGCATTCCATATCAGGACCAATATATCTGTATCTATGTCTGATATACATATTTTATGACTTTTGCTTGACTAATTTTGTAAATTGCAGGCTAACTAAATCTTTGACACCATGACATACAGTTATAGGTGTAACTTTTCAAAGCTTACCAGCTACAGCTCCTGAAGCCAGCGTGGCAAAGACTGGACTCTGCCTGGAGCTCATGTAACGTAGAAGCTTAAAGAACAGGCCATCTCTCGCCATGGCGAAGAGTACTCTTGGCATTGGAAACATCATGCCCAAAAGACTGTTACATACAAAAAACAAACTTTTTTTTTTTTCATCCAAGCATCATTTTGTCATTCAGTATACTTTAATGCTGACCTTTATGCATGTTAGAAAAGCATTCCCTATTTCAAGGTCGTCTTAACCAGTTTGTGATAAAGGGAGCTAAAGAGCAATTCATTTAACTTTAACATTCTTGCATCACATTAAACCAGCTCTCTTAAAAGCTGTGTCTATGGTCTGATCTGTACCTTGATGAGAGTGCACAGAGGGATCCCACAGCTACAAGATACTTTGCAGACTCCCAGCCAACATATTCAAAGGCCACTGGTACTGGGCTGTGTGTGTCCAGCAGATAGTAAGGCATCATGAGCGTTAGAGAAGCTGATACACCAAAGTAAGCCAGGAAGCAGATGAGCAGAGACGCCACAATCCCAAGAGGTATGGCTTTCTGTGGGTTGTGGACCTCCTCCCCTGAAATGACACATCTGTTAGCTTCATATGTTCTTGCTCTTGTTCTAATATTACAACTTATTAATTTTTCAATGACATCTGCATTCCTACAGCTGTTTGCAATCTTGGTATTTTAACCAAGTTAAGTAGTTGATTTTTTCTAAGTCACTGGTTCCCGACCTCGACTCCAAGCCCCTCTAAGAGCATGCCAAAGATGTCAGGGTGCTGCTTTTCTGCTCTGAGATAGTCATAACTGAATCAACAGAGATTTATATTTGCCTACCAAAATAGTAGTAAAACTGCCACTGGAGAGTTTAGACAAATATCTTCAGCTAGCAACAAGGTCATTTCTGTTTGATACTATCAACACAGTTTTAAAAAGTCACATCTGTTCTTGACAGCAATGTAGACGAGTTTTTATTTAGATATAAGTAAGAAGAGCTCCAAGGAAAAATGGTCGGGAACTGTCATTCCAAGTCACATTAAAAATAGTTTCTGGTACCTGTAGTGGCGATGCAGTCAAATCCAACAAAAGCATAGAAACAGGTGGCTGCTCCGGCTAATGTTCCGTCCAATCCAAATGGAAAGAAGCCACCAACACCAAAGTCAGCTGTGTTATTACTTGTCAATGTTAGGTTCCTGAAGATAAATAAGAATCAGCATGATCAAAGTCTTTAACTCAAGATTTTATTACTATTTAGAAGTCTTAATGGATTTCCATTTACAGGGTGGCATTAAACTTTTTAGGCATTGAGAAAATAAAATAAAGTAATATCATATTCATTCTGTCTACAGCCCTGAACGCCAAGCCCTTGGCTTGGCTCACATAGGAACAAAGATAATTTTAGCTAAAGCCACTTCATATTGATATCTACCAGCATTGACCCGACAGATGTATATTAAAGGTGCAGTGTGTAATATTTAGCTAGCATTAAGCAGAAAAAACTTGGTAAAATGAAACATGGTATTTATATGTAGGTCAATCTAAAAGAGTGTTCAAGCACCTAGATACAAGTAACGTTATTTGTTTCTAATTAACTCACAATAAGCCTTTTATTTAAACATAGGGAGGATCCCCTCCATGAACGCCACCATCTTGGATTTTTGCATTGTACGTGTTTGTATGGCACCACAGAAGGAACCAAATGACAGATACAATGTTTTTTCAGTTCCACTGGTTGCCAGAGAAACGAGCATCACATTCTAGAATTGACCGTCAAATGTCAGATATTCCAAGTTTTACACACTGCACCTATAAGCACTTTTAGAACACATTTTCAAAAATCCACAGGTAAAACTTACTGAATGTTTGTGAGCAATCTAATGCTAGTGGTTTAGTTCTCCTCTCAGCCTCTGCTTTTATTTTGACATCACTGTATCACTGATATTGGGTATGAGATAAACATTATTTAGTGGCCTCTTTAGGAGTGCCAGCTAAGGTTGACAGTCTCAGTTTGACTCGGACCATCATGTTTTTAGGCCCTGTGTCCTGACAGATTTCTGTAAAACATTTTGTGTAAGCGCTGCACAATTAATGTCATCACATTTGCATTCGGGATGTCAGTCTGTGCAATTCCATAATGGCATAAACAGCTGCAATACTTTTTGCATTGAGTTGTACTGGAAAGGTGAAGCTGCTCCTGTCCTATCGCTGCTCCATAGAGAGCATACTAACACACTGCATCTGTGTGAGGTTTGCAAGCTGCACAGCAGTAGAGAGAAAACAGCTCCAGACAGCCATCACTTCCACCCCCTAAAGAAAACTCAGCATCCTCAGGGATTCACTTCACCCTGGATACTACCTGTTTGAACAGCTGCCCTGGGGCAGAAGATACAGAACATTAAAAGCACGCACAAACAGGTTAAAAACTGTTTTAATGCAAAAGCCTTTACCACACTTGATGCTGCAAAGACATGATAAAACTATTTACTGAACAAACTGCGTCTTTTGCACTTCTAAGAGATTTAGTACAATAACAACATGCTGAATGTGAATGTGAAAGTCCTGTGTGGGTGGTGGTTATGAATTTTTACCATTTCCTTCAGCACTTTTATATGCTTTTTAACGTTTTTATTTATCTTGCACTTTTGTTAATTTTTGAGTACTTCTTACTGTCATGGCACCACAAGGATTGCATTTAATTTTGTTGTACAATGACAAAGAAACTTATTTTCTATTCTAATTTTGTAAGAAATTCTACTTTCAAAGAAGAAACATCATTTTTAGGGGTAAATATTAAGTTATTTTGAACACAGTGCAGTAATATTTGTTTTTTTTTTCTTTTTTTTGAGAACTGGACACCTCAAACAACCATTATTCTCTGCATTTTTTTCATTAGCGTCAAATTGTGCAGCACAGCTTTGTATTTGGCTGACTGGCTGTTACAATAGGGAAAAATACCTTTTTGACAGGGAGTGAGTTTGGTATCCACTCAAAGTGTAAGTTATCCTTGATGTAAATATAGACTTACATGCATTCTTAAGCCGTCTAAAGTGGCTTTTTTAAGTTTGTATCCGAGTGCAAATAATTAATCAAATACCAAATCTGTCTTCAGGGTAAAAGAATTATCTTACTCCATTTGTCCAGTTGCGTTCAGGATTGTCTCCTGACTGATCTGCCAGTTGCTGATGTCTCCTTTTATGAATCCTGCAATGATGATGAATATTAATACAGCTACATTCACTGCAGTAAAAACTGTATTCATGACTGCAGACTCCTTGACACCATACGCAAGAATCCCTGAAATGGAAAAGAAGAGGTTTGAATCTTTTACCTTGCAGTATTAACCTGCATCTCCTAAGAACTGAAGTTTCACATTATCACACATATTACCAGCAAGCAGCATAATCAACCCAGCAGCAAAGAAGTCTGGGTAAGTAGCCAACCCAGGTGATTTCATGGGCGTATGTTTAGTCAGAGTTTCAGCAATGACGTTGTCAACCAGGTCATCAAAGGTTCCAGTCCAGGCTTTAGCTACACTAGAAGTTCCTTAGAAAGAGAAAAGAAGCATTAAAATGTCATATTAGGTTTATTAAACGCATTTATGTAAAATCCTTAGTCTTAAAAAATGTTAAAGAAGTTTAATAAAGACAGAAATTTTGCAAAGCAAGACCCACAACAGGTTAGAAGATGAGAAAACAATGACCTTAAACACCTTATGACCTTGCATAAGCATTTGATAAACTGAAGGTTTATTTTGGACCTGTATGCTTTTATTGTAGAAAAGTTTACATACCAATGACGTAAGTAAGCAGCAGGTTCCAGCCGGTCACAAACGCCCACACCTCTCCCACAGTCACGTAGCTATAAAGGTAGGCCGAGCCTGTTTTGGGGACCCTGGCTCCGAACTCAGCATAACACAAGCCTGCAAAAACTGAAGCCACAGCTGCGACCAGGAAGGAAATGATGATGCTGGGACCGGACACTTCCCTGGCCACCTCTCCTGACAACACGTACACACCTGCTCCAAGTGTGCTGCCAACACCCAGACCCACCAGGTCCGAGGTGGTCAGGCATCGGCAGAAGTTAGACTCTTCACCCTCTGGCTCCAAAGGCTTCTTACGGGTCAGTGTCTGAATGAAGCGCAGTACTTGGGCACAAGACAATGTGCAACCAGAAGCACTGAGGAAATTAGATCATGAAAAATGTGATAATACAAAAGGCAATTAAAAGCAGATCTTAATGTTAAGACATAATTGCTAAGCATTTGCTAAAATGTAAGCCAACCGGTGAGAACATTATCTAATCTTAACTATTTGTAAACCAAAAGAAACTTGCTGATTAAGAGCTAAAGAGTGTGGTTATACCATTAACCAAACCTCTGATCTTTGTTACATGGTGCAGATGAAGACACATTACCTGCAGGCCATGTCTGGTCTGTGTTCAGACTGCTATCGAGATTAAGGAAAACATAAAGCTGCTTCTGCACACTGACAGTTGTTAGAGTGTGATGACAGAGAACATTCAGAAAGAGAGAAAACTTCCCTCTCCCTCCAGCTCACAGTCTGCCATCAGCTGTGCTTCCTGCTCTGCTGCACACCTGAAGTCAGTTAATCAATTAGTCCACAACGGAGAGGTCTACTGACACACTCCTTTTGTCTACATAGCGGTGGCCTAAGCCATGGTATCCTTGCATGTACAGTTTAGTTAAGCAACAGTTATGGCTTGATAAGGCAATTATCTTGTCTACTGCCCTAATCCTAGTGTACAAACACGCACAACAGAAGAATGTATTCATCTCTGCGAGCATATCCCCTCTGCAATGCTAGATGGCAGCTTTTGGACCCTCTTCCTCCTGAGGTCTCAGCAGTCTCATGTTGAACAGTGAAAAAATGAACATTCTTAGAGTAGACATACTCTATGTTTAAGGTTCAAATGCAATGCACGCTATCCCTCTGGCTCAGTAATCATCAGCTGGCAGCCCTGCAAAGCTCCCCATCAGTTTCTCAAAAGATGATTACATTCAGAGAATATGAGGCTGAAAAATAAACGTCTTAGTCCACAGGGTATTTTTTGTCTTTAAATCCTGACATTAATTAAATCAACCCCAAAACGATCAAGATTGCGAGAGTTTTCTCAAGAATGACTAAGGGTCAATCCCACACCCCTTAACCCTGATCTTAGACCTTCCCCTTGGTTTTGTGCGTTCATGTCAGGTGAAGGGGTATCCCAATTCTCTTTTGAATCGAGGGCTAGGGCCAAGGACTACACAGCCCTTGAAATGAAGACTTTCAGGACCACAGCTTAACCAAGGGGTATGATGAATTTCCCACCATGCACTGTGTTCACTTGCGAAATGGCACAACAGAGGAACAAAGTGTATAAATGTAGATGTTTTCTTGCACTGATTATATAAAGTACTAACCTGACACTCCAGATGTATGTGTTTCACACGTAAATATTTCATACAGTTCTTTTTTTTTTTACAGAAATCAACCAGTCAGACACTATTAGTAAGTATGATGCATAACAAGCACATACTTAAATGTACAATCCTAATTAAATCAGCTATTTTTATGTGCCAACTTTCCACTTCAGTCTCTTGGAGAGAGCAATTTTCCTGCCTTAGAATCAAAACAAAAGACCTGTTTCCTACATGCATTTTTCACTTTTCAGGATATTAGCATCAAACCTCTTGATGGACAACATGGCAGGTCTAGAAATAGTAGCCTAAATATTTCAACCGCCCACTTGTGGCTTGCTGCAGTATAAGAGATAGGGAATAATCTCACAGTTAATGACTAAAAATTACTTACATTTTGAAAGACATGCATATATCCACCCATCTTCTGGCCCTTACCCCATTCAGGGTCCTGGTCAATAGCGATAGGGGGCGTAATGCATAATATGCAAAAAAAGTTTAAAGTGGTATTTTGACACAAATTTCAAGTTTGAAAAATATTGCAACTTCTGCGATTTGAAAATTGCAGCAGGCCATATTGTGATTGAATCTAATTTTGGATTAATTGCCCAGCCCTAGTGGAGAGAGGATGCATTTTTGCTACACCCGTTCATCCAGACTGCAGTCACTCTTCAAAACCACCATATGAACTGACTACACCCCATATATATGAGCATGCATGGATGTGAATATGCTTTTTTGTC
The DNA here is from genome assembly GCF_018320785.1 of Cheilinus undulatus. Taxonomy (NCBI): domain Eukaryota; kingdom Metazoa; phylum Chordata; class Actinopteri; order Labriformes; family Labridae; genus Cheilinus; species Cheilinus undulatus. The sequence goes on along the minus strand of NC_054870.1, from coordinate 13,810,647 downwards.
TCTGTTTGTACAAAATATGTTTATAAACACAAATCCCCCACAGTCCCACTATTGGAAGTGTGACAGCACGTCACAGCCACCTACCCAAAAGTGCAATTTTCTTTACTATTTAACTACGTTAAATTATTGATACTATGATTACCCGGCATGCAATATTACCCGGATATTTTGTCCCGCTTTAAAATCAATACCATTCACACTGTGTTGTTCTTAAAATCTGGTCTTGATCCTTCCACAAGTAAAAGTCTGTATTTGTAAATGTGTAAATAAGACTTTTCTATCTTTTTGTCATCTTGTATTGAATTATTGTTGGCACATTTTCAGCTTACTTTTTTTTTGTGTGTGTGTGTGTGTGTCAATTTCTTTATTAAGGAGTTGAAGTATTGCAAAGATCCACAGTTTTGTTTTTGTTCTATACTTACTGATTACTTTTCCCTCTTCTTTGAGCTGTTGTAATAACCGAATTTACCTAGTGGATGATTAATAACAATGTGATAACATTTCATTAATTTAACTATAGCTTAAAATGAAATGTTAAAATATCCAATTTCCATTTAATCATTTCTGACCAAAAATCAACAGCAAATAAATCAAGCCATTATCTCCATATAGTCAAATGCACTTTAGATAAATACTATGATGGCACCAGGACCTCGGATAAGAAGGAGAATATTTTAATCAATTTGTACACTGCTATATTGTGTAGTTCTATACATTTTTTACCATTTAGCAGCGTGTTGATTCTCAATGCTTCTTAGGTGCCACAGAAAAAAATATGTATTTTTTAAATTCTAAGAAAGTCAGAAAATGTCAGAATTCTGAATTTGAAGTCAACTCTGGGTTTTAGCTGTAAATGTTTTTGTTGTCGTGGTTACAACAGATGATAACAAAAAGGGTCCCAACGAATCCTTAAAAATGTCAAAGACATCCATTAGCTGTGCCTTCAATGAAATTGTGAACAAGAGGCATTAGTTAAGATACTTTATGTCTTTGCGATCTGTTGCAGGTGCAACAGCCACAGTCACATCCGGCTGAAAGCCACCAGTTAACACGGTCACCTTTTAAACCATAACAGTAATACATTAACATAATCTAAACAAAAGGTTGCAATACATCAGAGGTCTTTTTATTCATTTATTTATGTTCTATCCTGTGTTTCTTTTGCTGAATATCATTGTGTACTTTATTAACTTATGTTCTGAGGTAAAGTCTATTGAAAATCTGTTGTAAGTCGGAACCATAAGGCCGCTGTACTTTCTTCCAGAAGCGGTCAGCTGTGAGTACCGCACCAACTGAAATGAAGTTTGAGTGACCCTGGCAGTATAATTTTTCCACCGTGTTTTATCAGTCAACTTTTCTTTAACCCTTTTTGACATGACCCCTTCAGATAATCACTGTATATATGTTTGTGTGTCTGTGTGTAGTTTTGTGTGCAATAAAAATTAAGTGAAAAAAAATTAGTGAATTTTCCAATTTCTGACCCTTGAAGATGAATATCCGCCTCCTATTCTTAACAATGAAAAACATTCAACTTTAAAAACTTTTGATGAATTCCTTATTCTAGTATGATCAAAAATAGAAAAAACACAGGATTCTTAACATCTGAGTTGCATGAAAAATGTACTTTATCACCTTTAATGTAGACAGACAGCAGGACCAACAGCATAGAGACAGCTGCACAGTGTTAATCATTGACATGGCACACACAGGGAAGCAGCTATTCTTAAATAAAAATACATTTCTAACAATTTATTAGAAACACTTACAGAAGAATAAAAAATGTCTTAATAACAATAAAAAATGTGATACTGAGAGAAAGTTTTAAAAAGGGAAAGTACAAATTATATAAAAGTTAAAACAATTACAAATAAATTACTATCAAATATATATTTATATCATACATGTAACAAATTAAAGTCATTACATGTGATTGTACCATTTAAACTTGATGGATAAAGTCCAAAAACTTAGTTTGTGATTAACAGAGCAGTTAGAAAAGTCGTCTGTGAAATGTGAAAGGATGACTGAGAACATTTCCAACATGCTTCCTTTTCAAAGCAAATAAACACAGTGATCTTAAACTAAAGCAGCACTTTTACATCATCATGAGCATCTCGGACATCACATGACAGCAATCATGCATTAAATTTATGTTCACATACATGAAGTTCCTCAATCTCTGAGATGTAGTTACTCTCAAATGTCACACAACAATCATCACCAGCTATTCCCAATGAAAATTAATCATAGATAAAATAACTAAATAAATATTAACAGTTTCCTTTAACCAAAGTCAGACGAAACTCAGGAGACATTCACCAAAAATGGCTCAAACAAGCTGAGATTCCATCACTTCAGCTTAATACTTTCATATGAACTTCTGTCACCACTAGAGGGCAGCACAAGCTCACGCTATCAGTCTGTAGAGGGTTACTTCATGATAAAAGCCTTCATAGGCCCTAAAATCAAACGATGGATTGACACAATAATCACGCACATTAGGATGTGAACTCATTATGCATTTTGGTCCAGTGATTGTTGTAAACATTTGCTGAGGCTTTGATTTTTGGGTGGATTTCCTGGGATCATTTAATCCTACTCTACAGAAGCTGTTGACCTTATTGACAACCATGTCTGTTCTTAAATATTGGGAGATTGGAGTGTGTTCATTGCATTTATACAGCACTTTCTTAACTTACTTAGCTGTTATTACATCTTCTAACCCTTCCATTTTCACCCCTAGCTTTGCTGGCATTTTTAAAAGAACTCTAAGCTTTCTTCTGCACATCACTGTCGTCTGTCACAGCATAAGACCTACAAAGATCAGACATGTTACACTGTTTTACACCCCATTTCTGCATGTCTGCAACAACAATGAAACAGTTTAAAGTATCTCCAATTCATAACAAGTGCTGCTTCCAGTCCCTATTTGATTTTGTCCCTTGCATATCCTGCACTTTGTCAGTAGTTTATCTGTCATCTACTTCCTTCTCTTAGTTCATTGATATGTGGAGTTAATGAGCACACAAATCTGCTGATTTAAAAAGAAATGAAGTTGAGTTTACAACCTATAGCAGTAGTTTCCTTGGAGCTCTGTTTAAGGCTCATTTATGCTCCTTTTATGCACAAAAATAGATCCATGCGTTTAAAACAACACAAATGTTTCTGTTGCACCAGCATGAATGTTGAAAAAATTATCCACAAGAGTTTGCTTTCTTGCACAGACCTCAACAACTCCTTCATTGCTGCTTTGTCAATCCTCCATCCAGCTGTTCTGTTGTAGTTTTCTAGCATATCTGTGTTTGTTGTTTCTCACAACTCAGACAATATTCAGCAATATTTCCTCACAAACTTTGAGTAGTTTCAAATTCTTCTTCATTGTGTTTTGCTGCTCTGGCTTGAACTGTTGGCTACATTGCTCAACACTGCCCCAGCGTTTAGCAGTGGTATTGCAATATTCAGTCCATATCTGTAAACTTCAAGAGAGCTGAAACAATACGGACAAGTGAACACAGAGTCCATATCTGTATGCATTTCAAACACTGAGCATAAATGAGTGCCTACTCATACGAAAGATAAGCTGAGCCCTACCATATGGACCCACATGGGAAAACATAATAAACTGCTGTCAAAATTAACATCAGCTTTACTTGTTTTCATTGCATCCTAATGGGCCTAAACACACTTTTCTTAGAAAAATATCATATTATAACTATCCCTTAAGTATGTCATTATAAATGTTTTAATATGACCGAATCTAACTGTGACAACTTCAGAGCAGACAGAGCCTCTCCTACCTGAGATCTTTGCCACCCTCAGCAACGTCATTTCAGACTGGCAGTGTTGTACGCACGTCATTTTCAGTTAGTTTGCATATTAGGAAGTCAAGGCTTTCAGACCGCCAGCCTCAGTGCTATGTCTCACATGCCTGATAAGCACATCTCACGTGAGGTGAAATGAGGTCTCACCCATTTTTTCTGCATGCTGCATGCCCTGGTGAGGGCCACAAGCTTAAATGCGCCTGTTTTAATGAAGTTGTTGTCCAAATGTTCTACTATGAGGGAATCTTTCCGTTTCCAAACCAGCCTGTTACAGGAAAGATAAGCACAGTGTGAATGCACTTCCCGTTTGTGCTCTCTAAAGTATAGCTCGGTTTGGCATTTCTTTGGAGAAACTCCCTTCATTTGCCTTGATTTTGAATTCTTCCCGACACAGTTCCATAAATTCACTCATTTGGCCAACATGCAGCACACTGGTGCCTGGTATGAAAGCCATAACAGTGTGTGCTGGAGTGGATACATGCAGCAGGTGCAAGCACTGGAACAGCGCTAAGGTTGCCTGGACCCCAGGTTAGGAACCAATGATCAGTGGGACCTACATTGCTTGGCACTATGGTGTAGTGCAGATAATATGCAGGTATACACAGTATTCCCACTTACTATTCCAGTGTCCATAGAGTTTCCCCACCTCTAAATCTCCTCTCCCTGATTGGCAATGACAACAAAAAGTAATCTGAACACACTGGTGCATTGCTTCGTAACACATTGTCACCAACACTGCTGACGAATATGGATAGTTGACTCAAAATGAATAACAGTGTAGTTATCTGTGAGCCACTAGTGATGGCAAAATCTGCTCTTTTTTGTCTTTTAACTTTCACGTCTTTGTTTACAACATAGGCTGGTTATCCTTCCCTAGCTGGGCTGCATAAAAGGAGTAGGGGAATTAAGTAAGACTGTACCCACTTCTCCAGGCATCACTACACCATTGGTGTAGCACTAGTGATGTCCCAAGGCAAATATTTCCATAATCTGATTAAACAAATTTTAATTGTGTTTAGTTGACTTGTTCAAAGTCAAGAAAACAGCCAGAAAACAGAGTTGTGCACAATTTAGTTAAGACAGGTTGTAGTGGTAATTGCTACACAGTGAAGCTGGTTCATAGAATGTGGCTAAAGTTAGCAGTGCTAGCACTGATGGCCTTTGATCCTCTTTGAGGGTTAGCATCCACATCCCTGTAGATGAATATCATCCTGACACAGACAATGTTCAAACTTATCCCGATATTGTAGGATCAAAATAGTGCTAAACTGCGCTGTTCCCACTTAAGGCTATCCGTGCTGTCAGTTCGCCTTTGTTTGGAGTGATAAAATAATAATTTATGTGAATAGTTATTCTGTTGCTGGCTTACAGCTTAGCTATCAATTTTGTTGCATCACTCTGTCAGCCCTGCAAGCCAAATTTATATCCACATAGCCTACTGTGGGAAAATACTAGCCTACTACACTGGCATTTAAGTGGTTACCTGGTTCCTTCAGTGGAAATGTGGCTCATTAAAGATGTCTGAAAATAATACACCTTCTGGGGCCATGTTAAAATCTTGGCCAGCCATAAAGGGATTCATACTATCTTTAGTTTTTAATGTACATTTCCCTATTTTCATTCATTTCTTCAACAACAAATACATGTTACCTCAGTGAGCACAAGGATTTACAGCATTAGATAGCACACATCTACTCATGGCTGCATGTTTGCATAACGTTAGCTGGCTAATACGCTAACAAAGTCCAAAACAAACTGGCCTCTTTACTACTCTTCTTCAAAGTCAACTAGCTTAGATGGCTGGTTGTTATTACAAAGACTAAGATTTTAAAGGTTTGTTTTCATGGATTTAAAGAAGCAGTGTTTTCTAAGTAACACACACAGCCTGCTCACTTGGGTGCTAATAAGACTGTGTTTGTGTGACAAATCAATGGGATTGTCCATGAGACCTCAGCAGCAATACATGAATATAAACATAACTGAAATGGTCCAATGTTCACCATGCTTACTCATACTGGTTTATGCTGGTTAGACAGACAGTTGTTTCAGTAAGCAGGCCAAATTCTTACCCTGTCATCTGAAGGGTTAATGTTTGACATTGTCTGCTGACCTGGGATCAAACCGTTCCCTTTCAAACCTGATTTGACTTAGAGATGCAGAAAATTCTCTTTCCACAAAGCAAAGATCATACAGCAAAACAAAACGCAAAGTGGTGGTTTAAGACGCATCAGAAACGTGTGGTCTATTGCACGCGCTATCGAGCAGTATTAGTTATAGTTAAAGATTTCACAAATTTGTTAGTGTCCGCTTGTTAGTGTTGGTCATTAATTTTGCTGTCTGAAGGGAAAATAAAGTATATGCACTTTATGATGTCCTAAAGTATAAAATTATGGCTGTGAGTGTCTGATACGGCACAGGAGACGGAAGTAAACGACAACGTTTATGGGAATGTTCTGGAACATTTTGCCTTAAAGTGACTTTAGTCGCTTTTTGGCACGAAATTCTTTGATAAAAAAACAAACCTTGAGTGAAAATAAAAACCTTTATGTTGAGGAAATACTTTAAATTAATTAATGCTCAAATCCTTATGTCCCTAATCTGCATTAAAACTATTGAATGCAACGTATTGAAAGTTTATCCCAGGTTACCGAATTTCAAAAGCACAACAGCAGCACCAGACTAAGCAGATAACAATGGCACTTTGTTTTTCTTCACAGGTGAAACCATCAATGACCTTGTTTTCTGTGAGTATACTGAATCAAAACAATGAATCAGCAGCACAGTCAGAAGTGTTGAGGTCTAAAGGTCTGGTGTCAAGAGAAAAAAAAGTCTCTCACAGTTCACAGGACTGATTCTATAGCTTCCGGCGTGGCCCCTAAGGCTTTCGTGTTGTGCGTGACGAGCGGCGAGGTCTCCTCCTCTGCCTGAACATTAGCCACCGCCTCCACCCGGACCTCCGCCAGCTCTTCGTCCTGCTGCTGCTGCTGCTCCTTCTGCTTCTTCATCTCCTGCTGGTTGATGTGGTGCAGGATTCCTGCTCCCAGAGCGTCGCCCTCCACATTTACCACAGTGGTGGTGCGATCTCTGTGAGTAAAATGGACATAGAAGACCGGCAAATAAGATCAACTTACTCTAAACAAACAAAGAAAATCAGACTAACCCTGTCAAATTTAAGTTGTTATCTCCCACCAGCTGTGAGAAAAAAAACTCACACCAAAAATCACATGTCTTTGCAGAATATAATCATTCCCATTCAGTTTAATAGCTTGTTCTTTTTCCTGGTTCTCAGTTACATTTAAGTGTTATGGTACTTGAGTTCCAGTCCATTTTGCAAAACCAACAGACTGACCAGATTCTACATCTGTCATTAAACAGATGCATCTTGCAAAACTTTAGTCTGAAACGTTTGTGCCATGTCTATTACAAGGTGGTTTACAATCAGCTCAGACATAGCAATAGTGTCAGTTTTATCTGATCATGACTATATTTCTGTGCACAAGGATTTTTAACAAATTTCAGTACTAATTAGCTTGATTTTACTCAATCTAAAATACTTCAACCTTTATTGATAATAAATAAATTAAATGTGATCTAGTCTTGTTAAAATTTCAATTCAAACATAAAACAGTTAACATTGGGTTTCATAAAGGTTTGGTCAGTAGGTGGCTGCATGTTCATTTTGTAGCCATAAGGTATAACTAAGGAAGAAGAGCATATGCATTTGTGTAGCACGGTGGTTTACATTGCTGACATTCATATGAGATAATGTTGGTCCAGTTCCTGGTCAGAGCATGGACAATTCTCATTTAGTGCTTTCAGACAGACACAGATCTGGTTCTGGCTCCGTTCTGGACTCTCAGAGCCTCAGTGGATTCAGGCAAAGCCCGCGTTCACACCAGTTTATGCAGAACCAAAGTGGGAGGACGTTACACTGTGTTACTCAGGCGGAAGTAAACAAAACATTGGCGAAATGACTGCACTTTTGTCCAGGTCTTCTTTGCTGTCCTGATATTCCTTATTCAGTTTCTTAAGTTCATGAGTTATTTGGTCTAGCGTTCCGGTGAACCCAGCCTTCCCTTCCTTAAATTGGGCATATAACTTGGTCTTCCTTACACTGCTCTCCAGCTTCACCTGGAATTCTGTCAATGCCCCGATCACAACCTGACACTGTGTCTCCACAGCAGACCACTTTTTCTCCATTTTCCACTCATCTTCACAGCCAAGAATATGACACACCGACTGATGATGTCACAGTTCGAGAGGAAGAACCAACCATTTCTTGGTTCCAGCTGAGAACCAACTTCTCAGGTTCTGAACCGGCCCTCGGCAAAATACTTAACTCCTGTGTCGTTGGGTCTTTATGGGTATGGATGCGTACGAATGGGTTTAGCTAATACTGATGTTCGATTCTCCATGTGAATAGATAGTTGTGGCCTGTGGTGTAAAAGCACAACTAGAAAACCACTATACAAGCTCAAGTCCATTTACCATGTCACATAAACCAAATTTTAATAATATTATGCAAATTCTATGAGCTATATTATCTTAAACTCTCTTGCATCTTAGTATTATTCAGTTTAAGTAGACAAGAGGTATTCATTGGTTTAAGTTAGAATTACTTGAAACTTGTCAGGTATTTAAAGTAGGTAAAACTGACAAAAGAGGCCAAATTATTTTGAGTGTATTAAAAGATGAGCAAAGAACAGCACTGAAATATTTCTTATGCAGTAAAGATGATTTTTTGCTCTTCACCTGACCAGCTTCAGCATGAGTTTGATTCACAAACTGGCTCCACTGATAGTAGAGGCTAGCTGTTGAGCTGACATTATGGACTTTACTCTCACCAGTGCCACACATGCCCACTATGTTGTTTGTCTTGTTGCTCTCATTGGCCCATAATGAATGTGACGGATAGAAAACTTATCCAATCACCCTCCAAGATGTTTTCTTAAAAGGTTCTACCATTTCACAAGACTATGAGTAGCTACCCAGTTTGATGTGAAAATACATCCCATGTAATGGATATGTGAAACAGCCTAGGTTAGTTTTATAGTGGTGCAGCCTTATGTTGCTTTTTATTCTACAGTCCTTTGTACTGCATTTAAGATATCAAATTTTCTGTGAAATGCCTGCAGATTATCCAGATTTGTTTTCTGTCTGATGAACATAGACTTGGTGTAGACAAAGCGTCTCAGTTCATCAGTTTGAGTTAAATGCTTTTCAACAGCACAGGAGAACGCCTTATGTTTGATAAGGGAAACTATAGCAGTAACTCAATAAACGATAAAGTTTCAACATCAACAGAGAACTCAGTCATTTCAACTGACATTTTTAACTACTGGAATGTCTATCAGTCCATATAGAGATATTTGTTATTTATGTTTTTTCTTATGTAATTATCTTGTATATTGTGGTCTGTCACTGACCTCTGTTGGTTGATTTGTCAGTGTTGATATATTTCAGTCAAATGGCGTGTATTGCGGATGTGGGTGAGCTGCAAATGAATTGCCCTTTTTGGATCAATACAGTTGTCTGAATCTGAATCTGGATTAGCATTTAATTTGTCATTATTTGGCACATACTCTTGTTTGTTTAGTATGTCAACATCTTGTAAGACCATTAGGGCTGGGTACCTCTTATTTGAGTACAGACAAAACTAAAACTTAATCTCTTGACGACTCTGACCAAAAATGTACCAAAATTCTTGACAAAACTAAGACAGGACATAAAAGAGTGCAACTTCCTGTACTTCTGTCCATTCCAGAGGCTACACATGTATGAGTGTGTTATTTTCAAATATCAGAGGACTTTGTTCCACAACTAGAAAAACAAGTCATTTCAAAATCGGATTCTTGCACCATCTTGAGCCTTTTTTATGAAACAGAAATACTCTTTCAGAGCTTGTGAGCATTTCGACCTGTTCATAGCCCACTTGACGCTGTGTCTGTGTGTTTCCTTCCACCCCCCTCACTGGCCCACTAGTTGGGAAACCCTGGTCTTGTTTTGCTTTCTGTGAAGTTGGCAGCCTCTGCTGCTCTCTCAGATGTGATCAGACAGAACTGTGCGTGTGTTTTCTAACACAAGTGTCAGTGGGTTCGTAGGCTTTACTCACACAATCCAGTCGACAGCCAGCATGAGGGACAGGTCGTTGGTCGGCAGGCCGATGGCCTCCAGGATGATGGCGATGGTGATGATGCCGCCAGCGGGAATGCCTGCAGCGCCGACACTTGATGCTGTGGCTGTCACCCTAAAAAAATAATATATGGATGATTAACTACTTCTATTGATTTGTTTTAAAACCTGGTTTCTATGTTACAACCATGCAGTGACTATGCTGTTGTGACCTATGTTGCTCAGGGCACTTAATACATGTGCATTGATGTGTCTGCATCAATCTGCATTAGTCTGTCTTTAAGCTTGTCATTTGAGTCATGCCAGTTCCTGGTCCCACAGCCACATTTCCTGCATGTTCCTGTTTGGAAAACAATGGCAACTAAAGCTACTCATATTATGTTGGAGTTGGTAAATACTGAGCAGCAGTAGATTTACTACAATTTTTGCAAAGAAGAGAGAGAGGAAACATTAAAGGAGTGGGACTTTAATAGCCACTTAAACATTGATGAGGATATGTGTGTCTGATATCTTCTGATATCTCTGTGGTTGTTCATTTATGTCTACTGTCATTGTTAGTCTTTTATGTCTATTTTATTCTGTTGTATCATGTGTGTCATTTCTTAAAAGCCTAACCAGGGAGAAAGGACTGCAAATTAGCCATGGCTAGAAGTCTTTTATACATAGCATCGGTTGCACTGTAACTAAATGCTGCAATGCTTATGTATTGTCCATGACAAATTAACGGAAAAATAAATAATAAATTTAGCAAATAGATTTGACTGATTGTATTGTCATCTATAGCCACTTATCTCACATTAGAGTACCCACAGTAAGCCTGTAGATATTTCTTAGAGACTGGCAGTCTCCAGTGCTACCCAGCAGACCAATCCCACTTGGAATCTGGTATTTAAAATATTGCTAGTTTTTTTAGGAGGTGCATATCAGCTACGTGTGTAGGCCCAATAGTGTATGGTACAGCATAGATTCAATGCAGAAGTACAAATTAGGTTCTAGACTTCTTACGTTTGGCATTAAATGTATAAATGACTAATGATTTTAGATATACAGCAAGGAAAATGTTGATCCTGTGCTCACAGGATGGTGAAGATCTGTCCAGCGTTGAGCTCGGCATTGTTGAGCTGGGCGATGAAGACAGCAGCAATGCACTGGAAAATGGCCGCCCCGTCCATGTTAACAGTGGCACCGATGGGAAGGATGAAGCGGGCAATCCGTTTGTCTACACCGTTGTTCTCCTCCACACATTTGATCATCGAGGGAAGAGTCGCTGAACTGGTGAGGAAGACAGAGCAAAATCTTTGGTAGCCAAACAGGAGGATCTAAAACCAGACATTTGTTTGACATTTACACCAGTTCATATCATGTTAGACTGCTCAACTCTGCTGTATGGAAATTATTTCATTTTATTTACTATACTTGATTAGGTGCTGTTATTAAATCTTAAAAAAAAAAAAAAACATATTTAATCCCCAACAGAATCCCAATGATATTATAAACACACTTTAGACTGGTAGGTATTAAACTGCAGTTTGACCATAAAATACATATTTTCCTCAAATCTATGTTGGTGTTATTTATGTTAATTTATGCTGGTTAAACACAGCATGCAAACACGTTTTCCCTGCCTTCTCTAGAACCTCTGCCTGGATTAACTTCACTGCTGTTTCCTTCTGCTTGAAGCTGACCAGCGTTCAGTCTGATGACCTGTTAGCGCCGGTATTTCTTGAACGGACATCAAGTACAGGAGTCCTGTTACAGCTGCAAAGTGCTTGACCATCTGTCACAGTTAAGTACCAGCTGAAAACTGTCAATGGATTTAAAAAAACAACTACTAAATGTGGTTAACCCCAGCTGTGTGAACTAAGGGTAAGCCAGTATCGTTTTTTCAGGGCCGATACCAATACAGATTATTATTAGCTTTGATACGTAAAGATCCATTACAATAAAAATGAACCATTATGAAGTTTCACTTGTTTAAATGTTTGATTTACAGCCAATTTTTTCCACCAAAGTGAAAGAAATAATACCACAGCATAAAAACTATGATATAAGTAAAAGTCTTGAATTCAAAATTACAGTTATGTCATTATGACAAAATATACTTAGTGTGAGAAAAATAAAATTGCATTTTAGAATAAAACATTGTACTTCTGTATGTCAGGTAGAGAAGCTGCATGTAGCCAGACCACACTGGATACAGGGAGCACCCTAAATAACTCAAGACAGTCTGGCTGCAGACTTTAGCAGTCAGAATGGAAATACATGCAAAAACTTTCAAAATCAAACTTTTGCTTATGTTTGGGCAAGTGTTAAGGTAAGACTTAGGATACCAAAAGTTAAAAGTCAATAACCTGAACTGCAAAACCTATTTATAAAACATTTACTAAAGCCCAGTAGACAGTCTGCTTACAGGAAAAATCTGAATGAAAACATTCTGACACAGCAAACACAGCTTATGTAGCACAGCTGTGTAAGCTATGTGGATAAGGGAGCTACGTAGCTAACATAGCTAAAGCTCACAAAGCTAATAGATCTCTATACCTATGAAGATATGAAGCTAGTATTAGCTTTGTTAGCTACATTATCTACATAGCTTACATAGCTAGCTACATCAGATTTAACCTACATTTGCTAAAGCTCAAGGTTGCTAAAGCTCATTAAGCTACATACCGCTTATGTAGTAATGTTAACTATGTAGCTAGCATAGCTATGTTAGCTTTACTTAAAGCTATCAAAGCTTAATCCACCATTTGTGTAACTAAAATAGGTCTTAAACATAATATACCCCTGGATTAGACTTCTGGCCTTTATTCTGCTTTATTTATGAAATTTTTCTTAGTCTGTTATGTTTGCAATTTAGTTATTTTATTGAATGTTAATGCCAGACTTTGGTTACAGATAAAGTTAAAATTGAAAACTAAAACTGGAAATAGGACGTACTAGCAAATGAATGAAGCAAATTACGGCATTTCCACTCTGACAGAGATGGTGCCTTACAGGTCTGTGAGAGGGAGCGTCTGAGGTCTACGGTCAGCAGCCACACTGTCTTGAAATAACTGGCTAACCTACAATTGGTCTTTCTGAAAGAAAAAATATAATAAGAATACATTTTAAACATCACTCCGATGGATTTCATTATGATAGATGGGCAGTGAGATTATAGAGATAGAGATATACTAGTATGATACTCAACAGACCAAAGTTACACAATTCCAACTAACCAAAAATACTGGGTATGCGTGATGGCATGAGTGTCTAAAACTTATTTAAAAACCCAACAGATGATGGAACAAATGAACAGAGGTATCTGTTAGATTTGGCCCTCCATGATGGCAGAAGTCTATAAACTCTGGCCAAGATCATTTAAGTCAAAGCCAACAAATAAGTGCTTTGTGAGTTGCACTTGAATAAGATGCAGCAACAGATCCCAAGGGTTGAAGCAGTTTACGCCTCCCTATGTAGCAGTCTATCATGTAACATTCAGCCTTTCCATGATGACAATAAACAAACTGTGCCTGGTATGGCAACTCTTGCCAAAGGAGGAAATGGAACATTTCTACTATTACAACTATGAATGTCCCAGACTTTGAAAACTATTAGCAGTAGTAGTAATTGTTTTTGAATTCATTCAGACATTTCAATGGAAAATTTTCCCAACTATACCTTTGAGTTTTACCTGATTGTTGTTTCTAACATAAAAACTGACTCTACTTTTGGTCAGAGCTTACAGTAAAACACCAGAGCGAAAAAAATGTAAAGGATTCCTCTAGGGTTGTGCTTCAGTTGTGACCACACACTTGGTTTGTAACACTCTTCGTAGATGCCAGTAATATCAGATTTGTAGACATATTTGTAAAGTTGACTGTTTGGTTTTGTGTGTAGCAAAGGGGAAAGTTCATGCCCTGAAAAGGGATTCCCCTCTGCTGAGCGGGAAGTTAATGGAAACCTGCCAGATTCTGACTCTGTTAACAAATCAAATAGTGAGCAAGAGGTCAGGATGTGGAGAGGAAATTTAAAGGTGAAGTTAAGATAAAACCTTATCTTGTTTCATGATGGTTTTCTTTTTTTCCTAAATTCATAATAGCAGCCGTTTAACTTTTAAATCATGCATTTCTATAAGGTATGCAAAAATCTACTAGTTTAACATTATTATCAGCTGTCATTGGCCCTGTTGACAAACACTGGTCATCAGCAAATAATGTGACATGACTGGATATCAGTAGCCAATGTTTATCTGTTGAGTTCAGTCAATTCAGTGCTGATATTTAGCAAACCTGCAAACTCAGGAGAACTGCTTATCAAAGAGTTTTATTTTTTTTTTCTGGGCAGAAGAGGTCACCTAGTGGTCCTTATTTTCACAATAAGTGCATATCTCATTTCAATCACAAAATTTCCTACTATAACAGTCAAAGTTTCTCCTGTGCTGAGACACAGTACCTTGAGCAGGTGGCGAAGGCCGTGGTGAAGGGCGTGATGAGTCCTGACAGGAAACTGAAAGGGTTCTTGCGTGTGAAGCCGAAGTAGATAAGAGGCAGTACGATGCCTCCATGGATTATGTGGCCCAGGATTGAAGCAAATATGTACTTTCCCAGACTAGTGACCAGAAGGACTACATCCTCCATCTCCACAATCTTACTGCCAACCAGAAACATGATGCCAAAGGGGATATACCTGAAAGACACAAAGGGTAAGAATTCATCAGCAATACTAGTTTAGAGTGAATTTGGGAAGAAAAGGTAGCAGCCAGCTGCTGTTTCATCATAATTTTCACATTCTGATTTACTTTAACATTTAATTCCTGATGTAGTACAAATACACAGCAATCTACAGTATGCATTAAAACTCTGACCCCACTCACCACATGATCCAGGAAACCAGCACCATGGTTGCCTCGTTGAAAGCGTTGAAGAATCTAATAAGTTCCTCTCCTTCTTCTCCAAGCTTCTTTAGAGCCACTCCGAACACCATGGCAAATAATACCAGACCCAGGATGTTCATGCCATCTGTTTCTGTACCAATGGGCACCTGAAACACACAGCAGAGCACTTAAAAAGGAGAAAAGGAAGAAAAAGAAGATATCATATCCTTTATCAATCCCTGATTCCTAATCAGGAATAATGGTGATGGTGCTTCACAGTGTCAGGCTTTTCAATTCAAAATGAAATAGAAATAAAAGCACTGTTTCACATGTATTATCAAAGAAGAAAGACCATGCAACAATCATGTTGATGATTTCAACATCAGATTACTTTTTTAACTAAAGGAACTTGTTATAAAGTTTGGGTGTGTTGCTAACTGCTGCTCTGAGTGGAGGAGGCCTTTTTCACAGCAGCAGCCAACATCATATGTCTGCGTGCGACTCACAGCAGCACAGGAAGTATTTTGAACCTGAGGACTGTTTAACATGCTGGTTTAATTTGGTCCTCAGTGCTGAAGTGTCTGTTGGCTGGCAGTTCATTTTAAATCAAAAACTTCAAAGAAAGTCAATGTATATTTAAGCACCTGTGATTGCATTTAAAACAACAAATCAAGACGTAACATTTCACTGCAGGACTCATAAGACCTCACAGCAGTTTGGAAACGCTCAAATGCTATGACTTCAGTCAGGACCACTGTGTCAGGAAACACACATGATTTACGATTTCTCTTTATTAGCAGTTATAAATTTTCTTTTATTGCTGTTATTTACATTTGATGGTGTGGCTGTTCTAGGATCCCCCTGTCCTTCCACAAGCCTGTGTGGAAAGCTTCAAACAGGAACAGCACACATACTCTAACTGCTTTAAAGGACAGCCTGAGGCAGGGAGAGCGTGCATCAGTGACAACAGAATGACACTGATTAAGTCAGATATAGCATAAAGGAGGAGCTGGGGTGGAGGAGGGTTGCAGAAAGCAGCAGAGCATAGCCAGGCTGAAGCAGTTTAAGTATGGCAGCATGAGTGCAATTAACCTTTGGCGCATTTAGAGCAAATCAGCTGGCTGTCAGGTGATGAGGGCTTGCGTGAGATCAGCTGATGATTATATAGTAGTGCTCGACTCCATGGCCTGAAGTAGCATTATACGCTCGATTTATAGAACTGGGTTCTTTTTTGCAGGAGACATGAACACAACTACACCTTCTTTTTCATAATTTATCTACCTTCATTTCTCTTCTTTTTTCATTTGTTTTTGTTTCTGCTGCAATTATACACCAGAAATGACAGCTGTGGACTTTGGTAATTTTTCATAATTGTTTTGTTTCTGAAGTCACATCTGATCACACAAGTTTATGGGAGATCTTGTGCGGAATCTCCACTGTGCCGTCATTACTACAAATGGCTGATGCCAAATCATCCAGTGTGTGTGTTTACTCAAGTACAATGTTAAAACATTGATTGAAAGTGTCCTTGTGTCTGTGGTCTTTGAGGTTTTGTAAGTCAGTTAAGATCTGAAAATTGTAAGTGTGATTCACGCTCTGGTGACCAAAGAGTCATGGTGATCCTCCAAAATGCGAATCAAAATCAAACTGGTTGACCATCACGGCTGATGTTCTGACCCCCAGTTTTACTGACTGATAGCTGAATGTATGTAACTGTGAGATAAGACTGTTTATCTTGGTACGTAATCTTGGACTGGGGCTTTGTTTGTAGTCTTTCATTATGTGGACGGAAGCCTGTATAACAACATCGCTGATATATTCCAGAGCAGTTTACACGACACCTCTTGTTACACAGTTAGTAGGTCTGGAAGCAGTCGAAGGATTCACTGAACTGGATGATGGATAACGAATAAGGACAGGAACAAATCCTCAGCTCAATCCCCATCCTTTGTCCTGAGCGCTCCCACAGCTCCACCAGCTTCACCAGCTTCAGCCCCTGGCTCTGAGGCGACTGTCCACTATGACCCCACTACAGACAAATACCATGGACCGGTGCCAGGATCAGATCCCTCAAATGTTCTCTGACACCGGGTCAGTTGGTGCAAGCCATGGTCACTGGGGAAAAGAGGGTGGATTTAAAAGGGTATCACAATATACCCTGAAAAAAGTACATCGGATCATACAGACCACTACTCTGGAAGAGGCCTGAGGAGCCATTTGTGCCCTTACAATGTTAAACATCTCTATCACAGTCTGTACACCAGTCATAACAGATATACAATAATTTGTAAATCTGCCATCAGCCCTTTGCCAGACTGTGTTTGTTTCCTGTTTACACCCCTTCATTATCGTCCTCTACAGCCCAACAGATATTTGGCAGGTCAAGCTGACCTGTCCAGTCGCCAACACTCTTGAGCAACTGAAGGCTTACAACACTACAAAAACAGATACTATTCCATCAGGATTTTTGTATTACTGTTTAAGAGTGGAACTTGGCAAGATTTAACCAGAAAAATAAACAGTTCTCTTGATCAAAGACCAGTGTTAATTCCTGTTAAACCTTTCAGAGCATGGCTTCCCAATTAGTTGTAACAAATGTTACTGTTGCTTCAGTAACCATCATTCTAAGAAGCAAAGAAAGTATAATATGCCCCAGCTCCCAAAAAAGTTGGGACACTGGGTAAGAGATGCATAAAAAACAGAAAACAGTGATATGCAAATCCTTTTGAATTCAACACAAACATGAAGTATTTATGTTTAAACTGACAAACCTTATTGGACACATGGGTCGGTATGTGCCTGCCTGACTGAGTGAGTGACTTTACTTTCAGAGCCACACAGAGTTGTGTCAGTGGAGGAGTATCGACATCTAATGGGGGTTCGTAAAGCAAAATGTACCTCCACTGAGATCTGTCTATAGCGCTGTGGATACCTGTTCAGGAGAGTAGGCGGAGCTACTCCTCTACCCTGTCTGGCATTTCAACAGACATCCCAGACAGTTGCGGTCAGCCATATACTAAGTTTTAGCCTAGTCTTGTTTAGAAATATACACATTTTCTAAATTTTCTGCCCCTGAATTCAGGTGCAAGAAAAGACAGGAAGTAAAGAACATTCAGCAGTTGAGCAGGTTAGTTGGTAACCAGTGACAGAACCATGATTGGGTATAAAAGGGGTAATCCAGAAATGCTCAGTCATTCACAATTAACAACAGTATAGAATTTACATATTTCACTATTGACAGTCCATAAAATGATTCAGAGAATCTGGAGGAATCTCTGCATGTAAGGGGAAGGGTCAAAAACCAACACTAACTACCCATGAGCTTCAAACACTCAGGGGACACAGTTTCAGCCGATTCGTTCAGCCATAGGTGGACAAGGAATACTTTTCATTTAAATGCTTAGTGCTCGACATTTTACAAGTGTACCTATATATGTATTTTCTACATACCTTTTGATAGAGGGTGGTCCCATTTGTGTCATTTCCAACAGCGACCATCTTGTAGTCAGTGGCATACTGAAAGAAAACAGAAAGAAAACATGCAGTTAGTTCAGTTTCATGCTTGTGGCATTGCTGTTTAGTGCAAGTAATTCACATAGTAACAGTAAATGTGTGGTTTTGTCTGTGTAATGGTTATCAACACAAAGTTGAACAGCATGTATCTGCGAGGGTGTGGGGTTTTTTTTAGGTGCCCTCGGCATGGGTAACTTGCACATCTGTGAAGGCACCATTAATCCTGAGAGGTACATACAGGTTTTGGAGCAACATATGCTTCCATTCAGACGATGTCTTTTTCAGGGTCATGCCTGTTTATTTCACCAAACAATGCCATGCCACATTCTGCACAAGGTACAACAGCAAGGCTTCACAGTTAAAGAGTGCTGCAAAGCAAAATATTGGATTTTTGCCAACATCCGATATGCATACCTGCAGACACGTTGCAGGCATCAAATCCAGAAATTGTTTTCCCCCAAAATGATAAAGTGTTTGAATATTGAATACCTTGTCTTTGTGCTGTGTTCAACTGAATACAGAGTGAGAATGATGAGCATATAACTGTTTTCTATTTAACATAAACCTCTTTTGAACTGGGTTTTCCACCCTAATCTGTTACAAAAGGTTTATTTCTAATAACTTTTCTGAACTACTGTTTAATAGTTGTAACTGGTTTAAAGTATTTAACCCCCTTCAAGGACTGAGTCTGTTGATTGCTCTTTAGAGTGCAACACTTTGCAGATATGAGGAAGGGGCCACATTCGTGTCTTAAATTGAAGTTCAAACATTCTTGGAGCTATAAAAGAGACCCCCTCCCCTCCTTTCTACAGCCTATAGGATAAAGGTTCCCAGCCTATGGGCAGATTTACAGACTTGAAATAAGGTCACAGTTCCTTATAACATATTTGTACATGCAGCGACATAGACCATGACCATAGTCAGAGATCTAACAAGACAGCTATCCCCATACTCTAAATTTTACACTTCATTTGTTAAAATGTATATTTAAGCATGGAGCTGTTTGTGGTTTTATGTAAATCCCCCCTCTCTTCTGCTTTTTTTGGTTTAATCCACGGTTGGATCCTTTCCACAAGGGCTCTACCACAGTATAGGCTGACAGAAAGAGGGATTTTGAACTCTTTGACCTGTGTGCACTTTAAATCTCTATTTGTTTTTTTTAGTTTATAATTCACCCACATGCTTTAGGAAATTTTAAGGCTATTGGTTCCATTATTGACTAAGTGTCTTTGCTTTTCGTGCATGTGCGTATCTGTGTATTTGTGTGTGCACAACCATTTTGCATCCCTGCATCCCCAAATATTGAACTTTCCTGGCTCTTATTTCAGCCTTAACAGACACATAATTCCAGGAAGTGGAGCGGTGTGTTTAAGAGCAGCGAGGCGAGGTAGGTTGCTAGGCTGGCTGGAATGGAATGGTTTCGCCATGGTAACGGCTGGTTGCCCTGCCGATCAGGACAAGGAAAAGAGGCGTTTGGGCAAGATGGGGAGAGCAGCGGCCTCTATTCTGAACGTCTCCTCATTAAGAGGCATTATGGGGCTCGCAGCGCTTCTGCCGGGATTTACAGCCGCTGTAAATGAACATGGGGCGGCATCTGCATGGTAGGGGAAATAAATTCACTCAAGACACAGGTGGCAGTGAAAACCAGGCAGACAGAGGAAATAAAGTGGAGGAAAAGTATGTTTGGCACTCACTGAACGGAAAGCAGCAGCCACCAAATTTGCCGGGAATAAATTTCTGTGAAAGAAAGAGAAAAGAAAGTTAGCTCCACTGAATCTTACTATTGTTTGATTTCATGTAACTGACCCATATTTCTTGTAATTTCTAAACCTCAGCTGGCCTCAGAAAGTCTTTCAGAACAGTGAGGTAAACCCAGCTGAAGCATGAATTGTTCACAGGCTCAGTTTGTCATCACATACTCAGTGAACTCTGGCTCTTTTCCCAGGATCATCCATTAACTCCACAATTCCCTAAAATCCCTGACAGAGCAGTTATTCAGGCTCTGATCTACTGTCTGCTTCATCTTTGATTGAATCAGATCACTGAGGTCTTAACTGGGATTAGATATTCCTGAAAGTTTTACTGGCTTGATTTAATCTTCAACCTTTGTCTGATCATTAAACAAAGACATTTCCTGTTATGGTACACTCATAAAAATCAAAGATGACACCTGATCTTCCCCATGTTGTTTTGATGTAGTCTGCATTATTGAGAAATCATCATAAATTAGCACCGAATTCTAATTTCTAAATGCTGGATTTAAAACATAGTAACCACTTGTATTTGTCAGTCCTCCTTACAACCTTCAGTGAACATCTTTGACTAATTGTCCATAGGGATGATATACACAGAGAAGACATTCATGCACACACTCATAACTTCAGGAAATTGTAGCACCACTTGATATAACAAGCATGTCTTTGGACTGCAGGAGGAAACCACGGAACCTGGAGAACACCCATGTATGCACATGGAGATCATGCTTACTCCATACAGAAAGACCGATACTGGCTACTGGGGCGTTGTCACTATGACTCTTGACCACGCTGGTCCGAACCAAGCCATGCTGATCTACTTTTCCATCACCAGTTTGGCTGCGCTATGCTACACCAAGCCGCGCCCAGAATGATCCTGCTCTGAAGCAAGGCCCAAGCACTCCTGCCCGCCTCCAAGCACACCGCGATGACATCACAGCAGGTCGTCATTATTTAGGAATGCCTCTCAGAAGCGTTAAAGTAGCAAGTGCTGCACCAATCTTTGAAATAAAACAAAACTTACTGAAGCACAGCTGTTTAATGTCACTGACTCAAAATGCTGCGTCATCAGCTCTAGACATGCCCTCAAACAGGGTAGCTCAGATGTGGTAGAAAAGCAAATTTCGCTGGGCTGAGTCAAACCAGCTAAGCCGCTCAATGTAACGGAAAAACCCCACAAGTCATGTCAAAATGTATTCAAAGAGCAACATCCTGCAAAATGCAAACAAACGTAGCATAATAAGCAAAGCAATTGTAAAAGAATGGGAGCAGAAAACATTTCAACAGCTGAGATTCTCAGTTTTGCATTTGGCTGTTAAGGGAACATTATGAAGGAAATGTGCTGGGTGCACATGATGCCCACTAAAAGTTTCTGAGTCTAACTACACTGTGCTAAAACACAGGGGCAGATCGTACTAAAGAATAGTGTGGCTTTGCATCTGACTGACTAAGCATGTGAAAAGAGGAAATCCACGCTAACCACACACAAAATACATGCAAACTGCTTAGTCGAGCAAACTGAACCCTGTCCATTTAACATGTATGTAAATGAGAATATTCAAAATTTGGTGCAAAATTGCTCTAGTACTGATTAGTTCACAGAGGAAAAGTGACTTTCTGTCTTTTCTACTGACCGTTCAATCTCATGCTGAAGCTACTGAAATTACACTTAAGGTAATTTAGTAGCCCTATTGTAAAGTTTTTAGCATTCAGTCATTTTAAACATTCCTAAACAAGAATTAAAAAATGTGTTGGCTTATCTTTAAACTTGATATATTACCCAGCCCTAACGCCAGTGGGCCATAAAACTGCAAAAACACCTTTTCATGTGTAGCTGTGTTTCTCCACATAAGTTTAATTTCTAACATGTTTTATTATAATGATTGATAGAACAAGTTGTACCTTAATAAAAAAAAATATAAAAACACACTTACTGGTGTTTTGTCAGGTAAGGGTTTACCAAACACAAGGTTAACTTGGGATCAAATTTAACAAAACAGGATACATGAGTCAAACATTCACTCTTTTACTGTGATTAAACATGACTATGAAACCCATCAGACATGTTTCAGCATGTTCCGCTTTATCAGGTGTTGAATTATTAAATTCTTGTTTCTGTAACTTTGTTCATCTAAACTTAAGGAAACAGTTTGACTTTTAGAGTCTGCAGCTGAAGGTGTGTTGGCTTTCCTTATCTCACCCTGCTGAGTCAAACCTTGAGGTCAGAAAGTTCACATTAATTATCAACAAAATGAAAAGGAAGAGCTGTGGTTATTGAGTTTTATTTTCCTGCCTGCACAGGTGCCAAATCTGACCTCCTTTGAGTGATTTACAACTTTTGGTTAAGCCTGTTCACAGACAGAGAGGTGTGACACTCCAGAGCTGCAGATGCCTGATGATTGTGTTTATGTGTCAAAAGTAAAAGCCATTAAAATAAGTCACATGGATAATGGTAAATTTGCATCTTCAGAAATCAACTCTGCTCAAATACAGGGATGTTCCTCGGCAACTAGTTTTGAAAGTTGACTAAACTTATAAATAAGGCTAATGTAAAATTAAGAAAACAGTCAGCAGTGAGTGTAGTTCCATTAACACAACTGGACTTGGGATCACAGTGTAAGCTTTTTTTACATCACATGCAGCATTTGTAAGAAAAAATAATAGTAATTAGTTTATCTTACAAGGGCGCACACATTTAATGGTCCTGTCAGCTAATGCCTTCCATACACTAGAGCAGTGATTTTCAAATGATTTTTGCTCTAGGCACAACATCTTCATATTCATGCAAAATTGTGTCTTTAGTCTATGTAAAGTTGTAGTATGATGCATGATTGTTCAAATTCACAACGCACACCTAGGCATGCCTCACTCCAACATTTGGGAATGACTTAATTACATAAATACATGCTAAAATGTATGTTTTCTAGCCATGCCAGCCTTATTCACAGCTGTTGATTCAAGAATTCTGCCGTAGCAAATCTAAATCTTTTAATACCTGTTAATAGTCATTTTTTACACCAAATTACCCAAAACACATGCATTACAGGCAAAGTGAGAAAGTGCACAAATTACCACAGAAAATATGAAGTTGTCTAAGAGGATGTTCAATTTTGGTATATTTTGATATCTTATGATAGTGAGAGTTTTAAAATGATATTATCATCACAGTAGGTGTCTTAAACACTGATAGAATCCAAAAATACTGGTGCAAACACATGTAAAAGTATCTTTGGTTTTGTCATATTAACTCCTTAAAGCATATTGCATCATATTTGATACACCATTTTTGAAATCTGTCTAATAAACATCATCAATAATATTCTTTAAAACATTTTGAATAAAATCTGATAGGGGTTAATCAGGCATGGTTATGCAAATTCCCAAGGCACACCTTGACTTGCTTCAAGGCCACCAGTGTGCCTTGCCACACCACTTGAGAACCACTGTACTAGAGGACTATAAGAATCTTTAGAAAGCTTTTGCGAAAGACTAACATCTGACACCCTCTGTTATCTAAAGACAATGAGCTCTGTTTTGACAGCGCAAAGGGATTTAAAGCGGGTCTGACTGGAAGATACTTCTATGACTCAACTCAGAAAGATTTCAGGGAGAAGAAACTTGGTATAAATTTGTAGTAGGGCCTGACTGAAACTTCAGCTGCCCGATTATAACCTTCGAAAAAATAATTGTTAATTGGCCAAAAGTTGGCTGATTGACGCTGATGTTGACGCTTGTATTTTTGGCAATAATGGGCAGTGGATAAGACTTGGTTTTACTTTGACATGTCTGTGTTCTATTATTTTTCCAGTAGAGGGCGCTCTGACTACTTTCACATCGCATGCTCCATATTTACCTCCTTGAAGCAGAGAAGCTAGCATTCAGAGCAGCGTGGTTTAGCATCAGATTTGTTGAAGAGGACTGTTTTCCTGAATGGCAAGTTTATAGCTAGTTTGTGAAATAAACAATAACTCTATAAGTTTCCTGTTTCAGTTCAACCCGCTTGTCCATGAGTCATGACATGCCTCAATGCCTTGGTCACACTTGTCTGTTTATGTTAGCAAGCTAAAGTTAGGATGACCTGGCATAACAATGGCCAGCAGTAAACTCTTGCAGTCAATAACAATGCAATGAACGTAACAGTTCAATATCTCACAGTAATATTACGCTCACACAGGCAGCTGCCTGCTGCCGGGAAAGACCAGAGCAAATTATGAGTGCACTCTAAAACTTTACTGCCCCCCTTATTATGTTGTATCAATGCAAATACATTCTGGCACCTGGGGACGCTGAGCCATTATGTAGTCACTTAGGGAAACAACATGCACAAACTTAACAAATATCAGGAAACAATTCCACCTTTGTATAACTTTAAAATTAACCACGATGAATGATGTGTAAATAAGGTTGATAAATATTACTTTGAAAATGCTCATACTAAGCCAAAACTTGGAGTTTAATCAGTCTGAGGCTCTCAGTTGCTATTTCTATGCATGTGTGGTACTGTTATGCATGATAAGGATGTAAGTGTTGTGGTTGTTTCCTTAGACTTTTCCTTCGTTCAAGATCCATACGTGATGCAGGCGAGACTGGACAGACCTGCTGTTGGTGCGAGGAAGTGAGTGGTACTGGTCAGAAATCCAGCAGTATTGGGATTAAGAAAAACATTCCATGCAGGGCTCTAGTTTGTTGGTAATTTGTGCCCATTTTGGCATCACAAGGAGTCAAAATTTACTTGGATTAAAATACCTGCCCCTCACCTAGTATCTCAACCCACAAATCTCTCTCCACAGCAACAAAAGCACAGCTGAACTTATTTAAGCACATCCTCCAGAGGAGAATAATATAATTTAATCAAAGTATGACAGAGAAATTGCATTTAGATCACAGGGGACTGTGCAAAAGGGTGGAAAAGGGGTATGATAAGTCACCTTTGATTTGTCTCCATTTTGTCCAGTTGGACCTCACTATCATAAGTCAATGATGAAACTTTTTCATACACAAGCGTGCGTGTAGAGGCACCATGCTGGGTGATTCTCCCTGCAGTAAGAGAAGCACACAGGGATTAGTGGAAGCTTGCAGGCCTTTTCCATGTATTAGAGTGTGTTTGTTGTAACTTTATCCTCTGGGGTTTCACCGTATTGTGCAAAGAAATACAGACTTTGCTCACATTTATTCCCACAGCCAGACCACAGCCCAGCACTCTGGTCCACAGCCTTGCGGCCCCAATGAACTCTGCTATCAGCTGGGGCCAAATCCTGCTTCAGCTGTTACTAAAATCAACTCACACCAGCAGAATGCTATGATATCACTACTTCACATTCTTTATTTTACATGAGGAATGGTCTGTTTGGTTAAATTCTTGCCTCCACACAAGACTTCATAAGGCTCTCCCTCTCACATGACAGAGGCGAGGATCTGGATTAACCCTGGAAACCAGAGCCGAGGGTAGGCATGCTTTTCCCACAGAGCCCCCGAAACACACACTCCCATCCCCCAGGCCCCACAGAGCCCCTTCTCTGCAGACTTATTTATAAAGCTGTGTTACATAACAGCTTTAATTTCTAATTAATCAGAGTAACATGAATGATTCTTTGAATTCCAGACCCCAGGCCTGATCAGAGGGGTCTCACACTTTCTGGTGGCTCTTTGTCTCTGAGAGTAAAAACTTCTTGTTATTCAAATTGTCTGACAATTTTACATAAAGGATCCCTGCATACATACATGTTATTTTAATGTGAAGTTCTTTCAACCAGAAACAGCTGTGATATAGTTATATCCTCATACATGAGTTGTTGCTCTACTGCTTTCTTAACAGCTTAGTTTGTTTGAGATTTGCTCAGCTTTAAGGCTTTAAATCAGTGATTCTCAACTGGAGGTTCAACACCCAAAAATATGTTGTGAAGACATTTTCAGTAGGTCGGGAATGTGTGCAAGACTAGGTTAAAACTATATGGCTGACCGCAACCATGGGATGCCTGTTAAAATGCCAGACAGGGGAGAGGAGTAGCTCAGTGCTATAGAAAGAGCATGGCATTAGCTGAGGTCCACTATGCTCCATGAACTGCCATTAGATGGCGCTACTCCTCCGCTGACGCAACTCTGCACGGCCGTGAAAGTCAGGCAGGCAGGCAGTCTCATACAAACCCATGTGTAGATCTGTACATGGGGCTGTTGCCAATTTGTCAGTCAGTAGCTCTAGTGTACTGAGACTGCAGACAACATTATAAAAGGATCACAAAGTCATCATTATTCAGTCAAAAACATGCCTTTACTTCCTCTGTTAAACAGAGCAGAATGAAACCCCCTCCCCAAGGCGCAATGCAACAAGTACCCCACAGCAAGGACTACACACAGTGCAAGGAATCACACAATGTGATCATTCATCACTTGTGCTCATTTATGGGTATAAACTAGGAGTAGACTGCTAACAGGCCTGGATGATTTTTGATACCAATGTTTGGTATTTAGCTGATTTAAAGTTCAAGGTTCTTTAGTAGTACCCAGAAAGGTAACTTTATTGTATAGACAGGAGTTTGGCATCCCAGAGATAAAGGCAGCATTAAAAAACTAACACTGAAATGTTAAAACAAACATACATACAGTGCAGATAGTCTTACAGATAAAAGCCAATAAGTCTCAGAATAGTAACTCAGCCAGATCTTGCAACTGATGCAATTATTTCATACTGCTCAGAAAACAAATTTCATTTCCTAACAATTGTATTGTTTTTAAATTTCTCATCCATCCATCCATTTTCTTCCGCTCTGGTATAGCAGACATTGTACTGAACCACGGCAGTGCAGTACAATTTCTGCAATACCGCAAATGCTGCACTGATCCACCAGTCAATTTCGCGGTCCCTTCTACCCTCACTCACGAACAAGACTCCAAGGTACTTGAACTCTGTCACTTGGGGCAAAGACACTCTCCCCACCTGGAAGGAGCAACCCATCGATTTCCAACAGAGAAGTCTCTCATCAAAACCCTAATTTCCCTTGTTGGCGTAACACTTTTTGGTCAGATCTTGCAACTTTGCCAAATAGTAATTTCACCAACTGGACCTTAATTAACACACCATAACCTACATTATGTTAGCTATTGTTAACAGCTAATGAAAGTTATCTAACAGACTTTAATCTGCTAGTTTCAACAAGGATTTCAACACAGATTTCACCATTACATTAATATTTCTAAACTAAAGGGACTTAAGAAATTTAAAAAAAGAAAAAAATTCTGGGGATTTTTATCCCACTGGCCTTAATGACCAAGCAGCTGCATTGGAGCAGCTTACTTAGGTAATTGCATTAGTGACACAAGCTATTTTCCTCAAATATCTGATCAAATACTGTTTACTGTTAATACTGTCTGAATATGATTGGCTGCCAATCAATCAGGATATCTCTGCTCTTTAACAAAAAGCTCATCCCTTCTTTCAAGGGATCCTTGCAGTGATTTTGTCAGACTCCTAGAATAACAATTTGAACAGTCAGTACATTTTAATGGGGCTGTAGCTAAATAAGTCTGAGTCTGCCTAACTGGACTGCTGCTCTTGTACACAAGCAACAGGGGGCAACTGATGATTGATGGAGGCATGTCCAGCTCTGTACTGTAGGTGGCAATTTGAACCCTCAGCAAGGCAACCACATGGGGTAAAACTTTCCCAGGCCCAACAGCATGGGGAGCCCATGGGGTCAGCAAAAAACATGATCCATTGTAAAGTTTAACTGCAATAACAAAATTTTAATTTCAACCTAAAAACTCGCCATTTTTTTGTTAATGCAACACAAACACATATTATGAATTGGTTCTTCAGTAAAGTTTTGCCTGTTCCAAATTGGATACCCCCCTTTTCTTAAAATGAAGCCTTTTTCTCTGTTGAAATGTCAACAATGTGGGCAGGCCAACTGACCTACACCATTTGGCTCGTAATGTCAAACTTCAAAGCTGTCATCAACTGCACAAAAGGTGAAGAAACTGTGACAACTTTCCAGGGAACTAGGACCAAAGCATGGGGAATGTTTGCCTAGAGGCTAGCACCAATGCTACTGATCCAACAAACATGGATTGATGAATAACATCTGGAGAGGGCTCATTCACTGGGCTTACAGGGGCCCAGTAGTTTCAGTAAGCAGGGGTGCCTCTCAGCTAGTGTAAGACATTCTTGTTGACTTCTTCCAACAAGCAGCAAGCCACAGATTGGTTGTATATCGAAGGGTGAAAACATGAACAGCTTCTGCTATGCTACACATTTATGCTTATCAACTTTCCTGTCAAAGTCTGGTGTTGACACTGTGGAGCATTTGCAAAACTCCTCATGCAATATCAGCCTGATTGAGGTGTATGCATGCTGGAGTAAAGCGACTAGGTTTTTCAATCTGACTTTAAAAGATTTGAATAAGTATGGTATAACTTTAGGCAGTATTTGGACTGAAGTACGATGTGCATGTTATAGTGGTTCATTGCCTGTCTTGGTGTTTGTTGACTCCGAATGAACCAAATTAGGCCCAGTCCACACAGAGACGAAGTCAGGAGTAAACGCAAAAGTTTTTTTGCCGTATTGGTGTTTCATCCACATGGAAACGGCGTTTTGGGAGGCTGTAATCGATACTTTTAACTGGGTCCCAGAGTGAACAAATCTGTAAACGCTTACCGTTTCGTCTCTGTGTGGATAGCCAACTGCATCTTTCGTGAAACGTCACAAATAGCGTAGCCACATACCTGGCATGCGCATATCGAACCAAAACAGCAATGGTGGATTACAGGGGTGTGTTTGTGCTGCAGAAGCTATTGATCTTATTATGGCTTTTACAGCAAAATCTGATGCTTTCTTACCACCACCGCGAACAACATACACCATATGTTCTTAAATCCAACGTGGAGAACAACCAGGAGGGCAACTAGAAGAAAGTTTGTACCAGTTTTCTGTGATCTTCTTCTCTCTTTTGGTGCATTTCCGTGGCAGCAGTACAGCGCCACGTACAGGCTTGGTATATATACTACAGCGTTTCCAGTCGTTTTCCATAGTTCTGTGCTTACACGGACATTTCCTGAAACAATCCCGTTTACAGAAAACCTTTTCAAAACGAAATGGAAATATAACGTTTTCGTCTCCGTGTGGACAAGGCCTTAGCCTCAGACTTCCTCACTCTAAACGAATCAGCATTAAGACTTGGAAATGAAGGTAAAAGTGACCTCCATCATAATCTTAATCTCTGAACTTGTTGTGTCCCTCATGTTATGTTTTAACAGCTGGTCACCACAGCAAACATGAAGTGTGACTCTTTAAGGTAACAAGGCTGAGATATACAAGCAGCAGGTCCATCTGCTCTGGTGATAAGGAGAAGTGCTGACAGCACCACACCGTGTTCAGCTTGTACTCAGTGAGCTAAGAGCTGCTGGAGTTTATCCCTCCACGTCTAAATACACTCCTCTACCACAGCAGCTGTCGGCTTTCCCTCGCTCTGTGGGAACTTTTTATAGGACCCAGGATCACAAACAGCATGCAAGGACAGTGGTGATACCTCCAGGAGATTCTGTTTTGTAACTCTGCATAATCTTTCTGCACGTGTATTTGTATCATTTGAGTGAGATCAACAACATGTGAGGGTCCGCTATCAGCCTAGAAAACCATGAGGTCTCTATTGACTGTTTGTTGGTGCCAAACCAGATCAAAACATGTGGATAAGAGTTTGCTGCAAAGATACAGACTCTAAAAAGTAACTTTTGTTTATCATCAATATATCATTACACTGTCTTGGCCAAAACTTTTACCAAGCAAAGTTGAGTAAACGTTCACACTCAAACCTCAAATCTTAGGGAGTGTTTTTGTTTACTTGTATCCAATAACTCATTACAATTACTGTAATCAGATAGATCAGATTCTAAGATACTTTAAGACAAATTTACCAGACAGGTCCTGGAAAGCATCTTATTTAAAGATAGTGCAGGACAAAAATAGAGCATGAGCTGCTTATAAGTGAGAATATCTGTCAGTGGAGCAAGCAATTTTACTTGCTGAGTGTCTTAAAACATGGTGTACTTATTTAGATACACACTTCCAGGCACTCAAGATGATTTCCTTCCTGCACTGGCAGATGTTTTCACTGATTAGAAAGAAACTCAAGCCTTGTTTTCTTGCATGCAATAACTTTGAATAAGTTGTACATTTTGGCATCTCCAGTCAGCATGGATTAACATAAGTGGTATGAGATATTATGACTAGAACTGACACAAGTACACAAGTAAACATTTGAGTTCTTGCATTTCAGCAGTGCTGTCCAACCCCTGACTCCTAGAAAGACCTCAAGACTGCAGTCAGGGATCTACGTGTGTAAAATGACACATAATGTATTATACAGCAGCTTTTTAGGAATTGATCCTGGTTTATGTTCTGTGTGATTATAAGACATGGCACTACACTCACCAGGCTGCTAAAGGTATGTATGAATTTGTAAGTATGTAGGTAAGACTGAATGAATCTACACTAAACACTTGAACGCTGGAATAATTCTTAAAACCATTAATTAAAATTTAGTTTGTTAGTTTTCATCATGCTTTTTAATACCATACGTTTTAAAAATCTGTTGTTTTGAGCACTGAAAGTATCAAAAAGTACCAAAGCTTTAAAAAAACTACACTTTTTTAGTCATAATTCTTTTATCAAAGGCTGCTGTGAGCAAATGAGAAAGAACACAGTCTAAGTTGCATTGGTTGGCCTTGTACAGAAACAGAGTGCTTGCTAATTTGGGGGATTATAAACAAAAAAAAATCCAATTTTTGGTGCCTATTCACTGGTTTTGTTTTCACAAAACAGGCATTGATATCATCTGATTCTTTAAAACATACTGAAGTATACAAATCTTGTGCCATTGAAACTCTAAACCAAGTAGGAAATTCACACAGTCAGTCCACAAGAAATTGACATGCAAGCCAAAAGTACTCAAAGCAGCTCCTTCCCTGCTCCTTTTCCACTGAAGAGGAAAAGCATGACTGAGTGGGACTTCTGCAGGACTCTGCATGGTGCGCTCAGGGGTTTTCAAAAGGATTCAGATCCAAACCTTAGTGCAAGAATTACTCTTCAGGTGATTCTGCGAACCTGAGTTGACTTCTTCAAATCTGCAGTTTTCACATTCTCTGGGCCATATGTAACATATGGAATTTGTTAAATATTGATGATATGAAGGAATACATTAAAATAGAATACAGTACAATACAATATAAACAGTACAATACAAAATGATATGTTTTGATACTAAATGATACCATTAGATATGATTCAGTACAATATGGTATGTTACGATACAATATGATACTCTTTATTGTTCCCTAAGGCCGTGGTTTTCACGCTTTCTTTGCCCAAGGCACACTTACGATCAAGCCAAAATTTCAAGGCACACCACAACTATATCTTTACAAAATAGCCTCTTACACGTCAAGCATATAGTGTTAATTCAGGCAGGATGTGGAGTCAAGCACTGCCATATAATTGAGAACAGCTGGACTAACAAAAGTCTACATCAGCTGATGGCAAACTGATGCACTCTAGGCTCGTACTAGTGCTGCCATATCCAAAGCCTGTCTGCAAGCTGCTTTTTACAACCCTCCTCCACCCCAGCTCCTCCTTTGTTCTACCTCTGACTTCATCAGTGTCTTCGTGTTGTCATTTATGCCTGTTCTGCTCTGTTTTTGTTCTTGTATAGTTGTAGTAATTGCGTGTGGTTGTACATATTCCTACGGCACACCAAGACTAAGGTTGAACAACTGAGAAAAAACTGGCATTGCTTAAATTACAATACGATATGATAGGCACGTAGACATTGTAATGAAGCTCGATCTAATGAAGCCCAGACTGAGGATCAGAAATATCTAAAAAAGGAGGTTTAAGTGGCTTTGAATGTTCCATGATACTAGACCATCTGGTCTGAGTATTTCGCAAACTGATCGTCTTCACCATGCCTGCATGCTTAAATGCATTGTTTGCAGCCATGCTGATTAAATATTTGTGTTTAGTGTACCTAATGAAGTGGCCAGTCAGTGTGTGTTGCATAAAAAGGAAGTTTCCAAGCAACTGTAGTGAACTTTTGTAGGGCCAACTATGGGCAGATGAATTAAAAAGCATTATTACTTTTCTATTTTATCCTAGCGTGGCACAATGAGAAATATTACTTATGTTTAAGAAAATGTCTTAACTTCAGCTGTAGCTACAACACATATATCCCAAAAGTCTTAGATCCCAAAAAACTGGCAACATTATCCAAGGGTAGCTTATAGCTAGCATGAGTTAGCTCAAAATGGCATGACTGCAATCCTCAGAGCTCTATTCAACAGGTGTAATGTATGCATGCTGAATCAGATAGGACAGCATGTTTACACTGAACACTTTTCTTATTCAATGGAATTAATTCAGGTATTTGCAATGTGTTCACTGCAAATGCCTGCATGTTAGTGCATATAAAACTGTGATTTATCAGCCCTATGATGCACACATTCAGCACGTGTTTCTGCATTAGCAGTGGTAGTTAGATGGCATCTTTTCTTCTTAAAATTATAATAGAAGATGCAGTCCACATCAACATAATCCATTCCAGCAACTGGAACATATGCCTCTGTTTCAGACCTGCAAAAACAAACCACTCACAACTGAATAAACATCAGCTTCAGGAGAGTTTAGGGTGTCCTGAGGCTGCACAGAGCTGCTCTTTAGTCTTATTGTAGTTTGAAATATAAAAGATCATGTGCTGAAAGTTACATATCTCACTCGCTCACTTGCAAAGCCTTTGTAACTGTGATATTATTGTTTTGAGCACAAAATAGGTCAAAGAACAAGTTGTGACCTGCTGAGTGATTCTCGCCTCATGTCTCTGTGTCTGTGCGCGCTCCTCTCTTGGCTCCATGCTCAGAGCCGCTCATGTGTGAGACCAACCAATGCGTTCCTCCTGCGCCCAAGGCGAGCTGTGCCATTACTCCCCACAGAACTGCACAATATCACACCAGTCTGCTTCATATTCAACACTGACCTACATATCAGGGTTGATCTGAGTGCTGTTTCGGTACCTGGCTAGATCCAAGAAGGAGTCCGCGGTCTCCTTGTTGCTGGTGACGCTCTCCAGTCCCAGGCTGTTGGTGTTCAAGGCTCCTGCGCCCACTCCGGGTTTGACGATGAAGGCCAGTGCCACCCCGATGCCCGAGGCGATCAGCGTGGTCACCAGAAAGTAGGCGACAGCGATGCCACCCAGCTTGCCCAGGGAGCGCGTGTCCAGGCTGGCAGCGCCGGATATGAGGCTGCAGACGACAAGGGGCAGGATGATCATCTTCAGCATCCGAAGGAGCATCTCTCCTGGAAAGGCGAAGTAGGTCATCTGCGCCTTGGTCAGATTCATGTTGCGGACCATCATGCCGAGCCCGACGCCCACCAGCACCCCGGACACGGTCAGGATCACCAGCAGGTTCTTCCTCAGAAACTCCAGTAGTTTCTCTCTGAAGCTCTTCTGCGCGTTTTTCTCCACCATCAGGTCGGTGGAGGCCGAGTTGGGCATGGCGTGCCCGTTGATCTCGCTCTTTTTCTCCATTATTGTCTCTTCAGAGCAGCGTGGGGAGCTGAGTCCGGCTTCAGGCAGCGTGGGTTGGACACTCACTTACGGTGTAGCACGCTGTGTGCTGAGTGAAGGCTGGTGTGGAGTGAAGGCAGAGCTCAGAGCGGATGCGGAGCCAATGGAGAGAGCGCGACGACACAAAAAGGGAGCGGATCATGCGCAGAAAAGCTGGCACTGTTACCGGAGCAAATGATGCAAGAGCAGGGGAGATTGCCAGGGTCTCTGGCAATGTGGCACACTTTCCTGCACTGAATGAATGTGGAGATTACAAGATCACAAAGAAAAGCCCATAAATGCTTTGATTTTCATACCTTTTCCCCTTGTGTCCTCTGCCCAGAGATCTGGGCCTTTAAATAAGAAAGTGAGAACTAAAATGTGCTACTAGTGTTTTATTCCTTCATGCATTAACTCGTTGAGAAATCTTGTTGATCCCCAGATTTCTCAGCATCTAATTCTTTCAAGACACATTTTCGTGCAAATTTTCTTGTGTCTTGCTTTAATTTTTCTCATGTGCACCAATATTTTCTTTAGAATAATCTGGATTACAAGAATCTCTCATGTCCAGTCAGGAAAATGTGACAGCACTTATAAAGCTATTTTAACACAGCGTGGCTTCAATTAATCAGATTACATTAAAGAGAAACATCTACAAACTTGTAAATTATAATCTCTTTTTCCAATTCAATCATTTATTTTTGCACGTTGTGATAATATATAACCCATCCATAACATGTAACGATGATGGGTGGAAATCAGAGAGCTGTCAGCACCATGGCCAGCGCTCTGTGCCGCCTAGGGGGCGCTGTTGCTCCTCCTTTCGCCTTTTTTTGTCTTTATTTGGACAGTCGTTTAAAAATGCAGCAGCAGCAACATTGAAAGAAACACTGATAACATGAAATAAAGCTGTTACTGGAGCTGGAGGTTTAAAGTGGTACTTCTCATTTCACTGTTTAATAATACAGTCTTAGTAATATTGCATCATCACACTGAACACAAAAGCAAATGTGACCCTAGTTGCACCTCTGCAGTTCAACCAGGAGATGGCACTATTATAAAGCTCCTGAGTGTAATTATACAACCAGAGGTAATTGTAAACTCATGGCTCTGTTTGATTGAGGTGCTTTCCCATTTCCTGTTACTACTCTTTTTTCATACTGCTGTTCAGTGAAGCACATTTCAGATCAACTAATCAATAAGTCTAGATGAATAGTGCTAAATGATTATCAATGTTAAATCAAGACTCATTGCAATGAAGGCACATCTAGACTGTACACTTTTATTATCTATTAAGAAAGACCTGATAATAGGGATGGACAACATTATCAATATGATATCAGTATCAGCAGACATGTGCTTAAAGCAAATTATCACTATCAGTATATACAGGCAACATTTTGACTATGGAATCTAATTCATATCAGCTATTATGTTTTTTAAAGAGGGGGTATTATACTTTTCCGGTTTTTAAAACATAAATATAAAGTCACAATGTTGGGTGTCCATACTCCATGTATGCAAGTTTTCAAACCGCAAGATAAACATATGTGGCAGTAATCTTGGAATTAGAGTGTAAACTGATGAGAACGGTTCGTTGAAAATCTCTGAGATTCTCCTGAGACAAGATTTCAATGAAGCAAACTGATGAGGTCATCGCAATAGGATCTGGTTCATGGTTCGTCCGTGCTGCTGGCAAAGCAGAACAGACCGCCCCCACAAGGCCTTTTAGCCATTTAGCCATGTATCAACACAGTAATTAAACACTTACCAAACAGATACGTCCTTCTCTATCCTTTTGCTGCTGCTGCTTTTCTTCCCCCTCTCTCTCCAAACTATCAGGGTCAGACTCCGGGTCTAACATGTATGGACGTATATCAAAATTCACCATATTTTACTCAGTCGGACCGGTTCATTCAAAGTTTTCAACTACTAGCATAACAACATTAGCCACATTAGAGGGGGTGTGCACAAAACATTGAGTCCTGCCCGCCAGCCAGCCTCCAGAAAATGGGCCAATCGGAGGGAAGCTGGTCCGTGGGGAGGGTTAAAGAGACAGCAGCGAAAACGAAGCATTTCAGACGGAGGTTAAAATAAGGGTTTTTCAGGACGCCAGTGTGAGAAACATGAGGAGTTTTTTGAGCTATAAACCATGTAAAGCTACTACGTGGGTATCAGAGAGATGGTGGAAAGCCTTGAAAAAGGCATAATACCCCCACTTTAAATATAATACTTCTCACTAATCCCTGCTGGCTTTAATGCTGATGCACCACGCTGCTGCTGCTGGCAAAGCTTCACCTCCTCCACCCCAGCCTCCTCCTTTATAGCATAAAGTTTGTTGCACCCTCATATTCAGTTTTATGCTACTATGTATCAGTTGCTTTTGAACTAATTCTATTGTACTCAGTATGCACTGTGTTTAAAGCAAATTATTGCCATTGGTATATACAGACAATATTCTGGCTATAAAATCTATATCAGTTGCAAATATTGCCCATACAACAAATAAGCCAGTGGAGTTCAAGGCTGATACAACCGACCTAAATTAGCTTTTTTCATCATCATTCCTTACTCTTTAAAGTTTCTTAATTTCTTAATTTTCAAAATTTAATTCTTTGTTTTAAGCACTCAAGTTTTAGGTTTGAACAACATTTAAATATCACTCAGTAAAAATTGTTTTTCAAATATTTTATATTGGCAAATATTTTTTATCATGCATCCCTACCAGAGTTTATTGAAGTTGCAGTGGAAAGGAAAAACTTCCTTTTACCTGACAGAAACCCTGAGCAGAAGTAGACTCATGCTGAACAGCCGGCTGACAAAGATGTGTTGGGGTTGTAAACAGATAGAGGGAAATGCAGAGAGAGAAAAGAGAGAACAGAAGAAAGTGAGAGAAAGGTGACAGGAGACAGATAGGGGTGATGCAGAAGAGTCAAGCTCAACATAAATGTGTCACTCGGCAGTCAAGGTCAAGCTTGACGGCATCTCTCCTGTCCGGGCCTTTTTACACCTGGTAATCTGTCCGGAGACCGCTGGCAGTTTTTGGGCCCTTTGGACATCCACAGCACAACCAGAGGGTCATGGTAACAGTGCAGTACCCCGGGCCAGGCTTACTCACCGCATCCACCCTCTTACTGTGCCCTGAAGGTGTTGACATGATTTTTTCAATAGAGTATTTTACCCTGCCCCTGGTAATATGCAAGGCCATCCAGAGCATGAAGTTCTTCACATCACTGTATTTTATGTGTATTTACATATAGAAAACAAAAAAATCACAATCTGACTTGTAATTTCGCCTAGAGTGGTTTTTTCATTGACTGTAGGCAGAAACTGTTGCATAATCATGTTTAATTAACAAACAAGCTGACACATGCTCTTGCAAAGCTCCTTAGACAATAAACCAAAGGAAATGTTGATGAGTTAATGATGAGTAAGTGGATAACAATGAGCTAAGTGATTCCTCAACATGCAACATGAGCCAGACTTTTTGCTGTTGTTGTTTTTCTATTGTTTGTTTGTCTGTCCGTGTTTTGCTGCCAGGTGCAGAGTAATAGAAACAGAAAGTAAAAAAAGCACAGCCACATTTTGAAGAAGATAAAAAGAAATACCTCAAACTTCTTGTAAAAAAAAAAAAAAAACCTGCAAAGTGGCAAACTTGGTTTATCTTGGTTGGTTTATCTCTTACGTTGTGAAGGATTTGTTCATGTACATCGGATTGAATTAGAAAATATTGAGTTGATGTATATACCAAGATAGGCTGTGATTCATGATGGAGACAGGCACATCAATGTAAAATTAGACATTTGACACCCCTAAACAGCTGGAATGGAATGATCCTTGTCTTAAAAGCATGTGTTAATCTGAGAGGTTTGAAGATGAATAAGGTTCTGTTAAAAGAATCATCATGTATCCAAATTTTAGGGTCTCTGCTAATTAAACAGTGAGTTAATTAACTTTAATAGTATAGTTATTCTAATGTCTCTTTTTGTGTGTGTTGCTTTTTGTTTAAAACAATGATCATAATATTCATCTTTCTTTCCGTGCTAACATGGTGCTTTTACACATACACAAAACTCTGTAAAGCTGCAAAATTCTCAGTTCAATCTGACTTTACCTGGAATTTTCCTTCCAGTCCCCTGGTAAAATTTCTGCATGAAGTTAAGGTGAGCTGATGCGAGGAGAAAGGATTCATGCTGATAGCATGGCAATGACATTTACATCACTTGACCAGTGAGCAACAGGTGCAGGGCAGCTTCAGACTGTTGTCTGCTTTAAATGAAGCTCAGCGTCAGTTCATGCAACACACTGTAGTCACACGCCCAGCCATGATCAGCTGACAGCAAGCTGATTCCAATTATCACCTCCCAGCTCTCACAGCCAATCACAGCTCTTTCTCTTAACATAGCAGTCCATTTAAATATGATGTACTTCTCACTAATCCCTGCTTCCATTAATGCTGCTGCTACTGCTGCTGGCAAAGCTTCACCTCCTCCACCCCAGCCTCCTCCTCCTAGCATAAGGCTTGTTGCACCCTCATATAAAGATTCATGCTACTATGTTTTAATTGCTTTTGAACTAATTCTATTGTAATCGGTATGCATTGTCATTCATGTATCCATCCATATGGAGGTTTCTAGCTATACACTCCCTGGAAAGTCAAAGCATGCTGCTCGATTAACCCAGGGAGCATCTTTGAAGCAGAGCCTTCTCTGCCAAGTAAAAATTAGATGTACATATATTTAATTTTAAAAAATCAAGATTAGAAACATGATGAACAAGGGCCTAGGGCCACCCTTAAACAACAACAAAAAATTGCTAATTTTTTAGAAAAAAATCTCAAAGTTTTTGAGAAAATGAAAAGACATTTCTAAGGTTATAAAATTATAAATGTAAAAGGAAAAAATAAATTTCCAAGCATAAAAAATAATTAATTTTGACATGAACTTGTAAATTTCAAGGTTTTAAAATAACAAATTTACAACATTATAAAGTCAGAAATTCAACTCCAAAAACATCAATAGTGTGATGATTCGGGGACACCATAAGTACTTCCTAATTGGTCCTAGTAAGAATTAAGGATTTAAAGAAGAACATTTCAAGTTTTTTCTTGTAAATTTAAAACTTTTTAAACTTACAATTTTTATTTATTTTCTCAAAAATTATTATCCTCTTTGTTATTATGCCGTCCTAATAATGGATAGTTTATTTATAGGTCTTTTGGCAAGAACCTTTTTAAATAAGTAGGCCTATTATTTTGGGATGTTTTCTGTAAAAACAATTAAAATTTACATTTATTTTTTCAAAGTGGGTCCAGGGAGGGCTAAGCTTTTCTTAGATACAAGTTAGAGGTCCCTTTGGAAAAAAAGGTTGGGAACCAACTTGTCACTTTGAAGCAAACTTTGGCATCTCTATGTCGTCTTACCTTAGAACAAATGAAGACATCCTCGCTGATATCCTTAAAGTTGAGCTTACAGTGTGGTCTGTTACAGAGCTTGATCCAAAAGAAATACTTTTCTGTTTCTCTGCGACTATTTTTCTATGAAGCACTCTTTACAGATTTCCTTGAAACCATGGGAAAATGATCATTTCTAATGCCTTCCTTTGAAGGTACAGTACTTTGAAAACTTTCAGGCATGTTTGGGCCAAAAATGTAAGCTGAAGTGCGGTGTGTAATGGTGAGTAAGCCCGCCTTAAGGCACCATCAGGAGGGAAGGAGGATGGACACTGCCCAGGTCGTGCTCTGGATGTCCTTGCATATTAGCAGGGGCATGGAAAAATAATCTGTTTAAAAAATAACAAAGTCTACACCTTTAGGGCCAATTTCCACATACAGCAACCACGCCACAATCCGCTGGCGAATTGTACTGCGGAGCAAATCGCATCAGAGCAGTTCCAATGCCAGCGCTCCAGTCCGACAGCGGCATGTCCCTGGGGCGCCACTCCACTTCGTTTGGGATACGCTGCAGGTCTATTTTCAGCGCTGGTCGCTGCCAAACCACGTCAATTCCCGTCTATCAGAAAGCTCTAAACAGGAAGTCACAAGTGTAAAATGTCCAATGCACAGACTCTTGATCGTAAATCATCTCTTTATCAACATTAAGTCTCATCCTGCAGTGAGAGCAAAGGGTCACTGAGAGGTCAGTGGGTCACAGAACTACAACGGCGCAGTGCTCTAAACATGCTTCCAGTGGGCAAGGTCGCTCGCCTTCGGTTGGAAGAAAACCTGTGGCGCTTTTGGCGCAGGGCGCCATTGTTGTATGTGGAAAATGCAGGTAAGGGGTGGATGTGGAGGGTAAGCAGAGCTTAGACAACCGTGGGTAGTAGGGTTGCCACGAGCCCCCTGGTAAAGCTTTGGATGTCCCAAGGGTCTGAAAACTGCCAGCAGTCTCTGGGCGTATTAACAGGGGTTAAAAGGCCTGGACAGCAGAGATGCCGTCGAGCTTGACCTTGGCTGTTGAGCGACACGTATATGTGTGACATGTGTCAAGCTCCGCTCTTATTTCATTTAGATTTTGCACTGTTTGCATAAGTGAACTGGGTATTTAATGTGTTGCATCTTAACTTCTGATCATTTGTCCTTTAATTCCATGTCTCTGCATCAGTGATAGTTCATGCATGAGGCTTCATGTTTTAGGTTGCCAGTCCCTACCTCCGACTGTGCGTTCATCTGTGCACATATCAAAGTCTCTTTAAACCTGAGAGAATTGTCCACTCTGACTCAGGGATGACTTGATTGGACTTTGGAGGTCAAAAGTCAAGGTCATTGTGCCTCATGTTCATCCTTCCCTACAAGAGTTCCACGAATCAAAATACCGCAACCCCCACGCCACACACACACACACACACACACCCCCACCCACCCACACACACACACACACATCCAGTGTCCAGTAACTGTATACCTCATGAAGGTATCTAACCTTCAGGAGCTAGTTGTACTCTTATCTTTCACTGACTCTCTTTGAATATTTCAGTCACACATTTAGTACAAAATGTCTGGTTGCCTCTGTGACTGTCTGCTGTCTGCGTTGTCCTCAGTGACCTTAGCTCTGCTGTTGCTAAGTTGAGCTAAACTTTCCCTCCCTCCACCACAGATTGTCCCCCTTCCCCTCACAGCTGTGTGGCCTGAATGCTGGAAATAACCACCGGCCTGCGGATCAGGAGTCATGGCTGTTTAACAGTGGCAAATGTTGGCAGAGAGCTGCCCTAAACTGGAAGAAAGCAGCAAACACAGAGAAAGACACAGGCTGAGCTTTGTAATGAAGACTGCTGAGATGACACGCAGCTGAGATTTTAAATGTCCAGAGGAAAGAAGAAACAGACAGCGCAGCAAGCTGCTGCCAAAACTTGACTGAGAATCAAACCTTATATGCTCACTGTTAGGTCTTAGACTCCTCTAAAACCACCTGGATGCAATCAACTCAAAACACTTATTATCAGATTCTATTAACAGTATTTAAGAGGCAAACAAATATGAGGTTGGGTTTAAGGTTGATGGTGTTCACAAAAAAAGACCATAGAAATGCTAATATCTTGTGGTTGAACTGGATTGCCCAATACCTGGTCTGCAATCCACTGTATCATGGTAAAGAGGGAGCTGTTGGGAGGCAAAGCTTTTGAGTTAGTGGTCGATCTTTGTTTCAGCCCTCACCTTTGGCCATGAGCATTAGGTAAGGACTGGAAGAATGAGATTGCAGGTTCAAGTGGTCGAAATGAGATTCCTCAGGAGGGTGTCTGGGCTCAGAATTAGAGATAGAGTGAGGAGCTTGGACATATAGGGGGATGTCAAAGTAGAGCCGCTGCTCCTTCACATCCAAAGGAGCCGTTAAGGTGGATAGGACGTCTGATCAGAATGCCTCTTGGTCCCCTCCCTGCGGAGGTCTTCTAGGCACGTCCAACTGGGAGGGGGCCCTGGGGAAGACCTCACTGGAGGGATTATATACCCCATCTGGCCTGGGAATGTCTCAGAATCCCTCAGGAGGAACAGGAAAATGTTGCTGGAGAGAGAGAGGTCTGGGTTGACTTACTTGGCCTGCTGCCCGACCTAACCCTGATAAGCAAAGGATGATTGGATGGATGGATGGATGGATGGATGGATGGACGGATGGATGGATGGATGGTTGGATGGATGGATGGATGGATGGATGGATGGATGGATGGATGGATGGATGGATGGATGGTTGGATGGATGGATGGATGGATGGATGGATGGATGGATGGATGGATGGATAAATGGATGGATGGATGGATGGATGGATGGATGGTTGGTTGGATGGATGGATGGATGGATGGATGGACGGACGGACGGTTGGATGGATGGATGGATGGATGGATGGATGGATGGATGGTTGGATGGATGGATGGATGGATGGATGGATGGATGGATGGATGGATGGATGGTTGGTTGGATGGATGGATGGATGGATGGATGGATGGATGGATGGATGGATGGATGGATGGATGGATGGATGGATGGATGGATAAATGGATGGATGGATGGATGGATGGATGGATGGATGGATGGATGGATAAATGGATGGATGGATGGATGGATGGATGGATGGATGGATGGATGAATGAATGAATGAATGGATGGATGGATGGATGGGTTGATGGATGGATGGATGGATGGATGGATGGATGGATGGATGGATGGATGGATGGATGGATGGATGGATGGATGGATGGATGGATGGATGGATGGATGGGTTGATGGATGGATGGATGGATGGATGGATGGATGGGTTGATGGATGGATGGATGGATGGATGGATGGATGGATGGATGGATGGATGGATGGATGGATGGATGGATGGATGGGTTGATGGATGGATGGATGGATGGATGGATGGATGGATGGATGGATGGATGGATGGATGGATGGATGGATGGATGGATGGATGGATGGATGGATGGGTTGATGGATGGATGGATGGATGGATGGATGGATGGATGGATGGATGGATGGATGGATGGATGGATGGATGGATGGATGGATGGATGGATGGATGGATGGATGGATGGATGGATGGATGGATGGATGGATGGATGGATGGATGGATAAATGGATGGATGGATGGATGGATGGATGGATGGATGGATGGATGGATGGATGGATGGATGGATGGATGGATGGGTTGATGGATGGATGGATGGATGGATGGATGGATGGGTTGATGGATGGATGGATTGATGGATGGATGGATGGATGGATGGATGGATGGATGGATGGATGGATGGATGGATGGATGGATGGGTTGATGGATGGATGGAATTAGCAATTTCGCATTACTTTGCTTTCTTTGAATAAATGAATTCTCTTTATGGCAAAACTACTTCACTGACTAATGAAAGTTCAACATTTTTTTTTACCTTTTTTATTAAGTGAGGTTTTATGTTTGTGTGCTTGTCAGACTTT
The DNA here is from genome assembly GCF_018320785.1 of Cheilinus undulatus. Classification (NCBI taxonomy): domain Eukaryota; kingdom Metazoa; phylum Chordata; class Actinopteri; order Labriformes; family Labridae; genus Cheilinus; species Cheilinus undulatus. The sequence continues at coordinate 13,767,565 of NC_054870.1, read as the reverse complement.
ATAATTTTCTTCATGTTTTAATTTCAAAGCCCTGTGGAAGACTATATTGATCATAATTTTGGTGTACTGTAATATTCACTGTTAGATCCTCACTCTGGAGATCCTTTTATATAAATGATCTGTCTATGCTTTCAAAAATACAACCCCAATTCCAAAAAAGTCAGGACATTAAGTGAGATGTAGATAAAAAAAGAAGGAAATTACTTTCTAAACTTGTAAACCCATATTTTATTCACAATAGAACAAAAGCAAGATGTTGAAACGGAGACATTTTACCATTTCATGAGAAACATCAGCTAATTTTGAATTTGAATAGCAGCAATACATCTCAAAAAAACTGAGACAGGGACATCAAAAGGCTGGAAAAGTAAGAGGTACCAATGAAAACAGCTGGAGGAGCCATTTGAAACTAATTAAGTTAATTGGCAACAGGTCAGTAATATGACCGGGTCCAAAAGTACATAAAAGATTCAGAGAATCTGAAGAGGAATCTCTTTGCATATGGGACAAGTCCATAGATCAAAATTTGGTGTTAGTTATCACAATCCAGATACACCGCCCTCACTCTCTGGCCCAAAGCTCTTTTAAAATGTACTAAAGATAACTGGACAACTGTTCTGTGGTCAGAGGAATCAAAATTCAAAATGATTTTTGGAAATCATGGATACCATGGCCTGTGAACTAAAAAGAGAAGGATCATCCTAATGTTATCAGAGCACTGTTCAAAAGCCAACATCTCATCATCTGATGGTATGGTGCTGCATTAGTGCGTATGGTGTGGGCAGCTTACACTATCAATAGTGAAAAGTAAAAAAAAGGTTTCAGAGCAACATATTGTTAGCCTCATAGCATAATTGCCTTAGTCACATTTTAAGATTTTTTAATCTATCCTGTAACAGCAAGTTCTACCAGATGTCCAGAAAATCAAACTGGTGTTTTAGTGAGAAAAGGAGAAATTACCATGATAACCACATGTTGGCTATCAAGCACAACTTTTCAGCTTTCAGAAATTGTTTGACTTTTTCTGAAAGCACGGTTGTCTAACTATGCAGTGTGCTGCAATGCACTAGATGTTAATGGGTTTAAAACAATGCTTTAATTAAGCTTTTCGCAAATTTCAGAATATCAGGCCCAATTTGAGACCTAAACATCCCCTGTAGCCCACAAAAATCCCTTGTACAACCATAACTTAGAACTCAAATATTTATCTTCAGTGTGTAATATTAGCCTAATAGCAAAATGAAACATAATATTTATCAGTGTAATATCCACTGATCACAAAAATGGTTTCTTTTATAATTAACCTAGACTAGGCCTTTTATTGGTTCATAGGGACAATCCCCTCAATGGACGCCAACATCTTGGAATTTTGCATGTTTCTGTGGCACCACAGAAGGAACCAAATACCAGATATACATTTTTTTCTAACTCCACTGGCCATTAGAGTTCTGACCAGAGAAATGAACATCACGCATTCTAGAAGTGACTGTTAGATGTTGATATTCCTAATTTTACACGCTGCACTTTCAACATTTCTTACAATGAGAAACCCACTGATATAAATGTAGTTTTCAGTCAGGCATCAGTAAAGCCAAATAAATATTATTTTTTATGTATTATTTAAATGTACCTTGGCCCAACAAAATAAGTTCTAGCAGCATTAATGTCTCCAATTAGTTGTAAGAGTTGAAAAGCAAGCAGCATAGTATAATGTTATAGGGAGAATCCCCAGTTTTTCCAGCACCAGTTAAACTGACTCCATACACCAGACAAACATTAACGATAAAAAGATTGCATGAGTTCAAACTTCTAGCTGTTCTTTGTTACTCTGAGACTTAAAGTAAAAATGTGTAATCAAGTATTTTATGACCATTACGAACATGATTAAATGCGTTTGAATTTCTTAAATGTAATTTCCGTTTCTTAAATGACCTCTTGCGGCCCACCTTCAGTGCCTCTGGGGACCACCAGTGGGCCCCAGCCCCCACTTTGGGAAGCACTGATTAACAAATGAATATTTCCTATAAAGCTGTTGATATTACTATTGCATGTATCAAATTGAACCCCATACACTACTAGCTCTGCAATCCAAAGTTTTTCACAAAACATGTTCTCATCAGTCTCCAGCTACCCAAGTCTAACAAAGACATGAGTCTGGAGACTGAAGAAATGAATTGATAAAAGTAAAGAGGAATTCTTTCCCAGTCTTGCTTGATGTACATCTTAAGTTGCTCAACAGTGCAAGGTTTCCTTTGTCATATTTTGAGCTTCATAATGTTCCATTCATTATCAGTGGAAGACATGTCTGGACTGCATGTAGGTCAAGTCTAGTACATGCACTCTTTTACTGAGAAGCCATGCAACTGCAACTCCTGCAGTGGCTTGGCATTGTCTTGCTGAAATAAGCAATAAGCTGAAAAAGTCCTGATCTGGGTGTTGCTCCAAGCCTGCTCAGTGTTAATAGTGCCTTCACAAATGTGTAAGTTACCCATGCCATGGACACTAATACACCCCCACACCATCACAGATGCTGACTTTTGAACTTTTTGTTGACAAATATATGGATGGTCCTTTTCCAACTGTAGCCCAGAAGGCTTGACAGCTATTATTTCCAAAATCACTTAAAATGTGGACTCATCAGACCACAGCACACTGTTGCACTTTATGCCAGTCCATCTCAGATGAGCTCTGGCCCAGAGAAGTTGGTGATCATCTGGATGGTGGTATAGATAGCAGTGTGGTAGATAGTATAGATGCAGCACCATACTGTGTCACACTTCCAAAACTTCAACAATTACTGCCTTCAGCCCCTGATGCTTACACCTTGTTAGAAGAAAAGGTGATGAATAACAGCGGTAAACATGCTCCTGTCTAAACTTTTTTAAGTGTTGCACGCATTAAATTCAGAAGGTGAATTTTCTCCCCAAAACTATCTAGTTTTACACATACTTGCCTTTTTTCGGTTAACATTTGAATGCAAGTTGAAGGGGAATTGTCATTCACTGTATTTTGCTTTTACTCACATCTTACGCAATGTACCAAAAAGGTTGGGGTGCTGTGTAAAACTCCATCATTTATAACTATTTTGTTTGTTTCATTTTGGAGTTTTGTACTGTCTCAAGCTGAGGATACCTGACTTCCTATTCAGAAAAAAAGATCTGCTATTATTTTAAATGAAAATAAGGAACTTAAGATTTTTGGAAAATTTTGACTTGAACTTAACCACTGGAAAAGGAACTTCTGGATTGAAAGGGAAATAAGGGAACAGAAAAAAAAATAAATGTTGGATACCACAAGGTGCAGATGAGTTTTGACTTGTGAAATGCGAGCTTCAGGAGCAGTAATGGACTTATTTTTTATCACTGTGGTGGCAGGGGGATGTTTCGGGGGCCTAACCTAATTGTGCTGAAAGAAACATTAAAGCACGATTAATGTTCTTAAAAAAATGTGTGCACTAATTATGGGCCTTACTTGCACTGGGATTAATGTGTTAATGCTGACTTTCCTGTTGTTTCTATGGTCACAATTATAAAAGGTCAATATCAGGAAAGTGAAGACACAAAACACACATCTCTTTTTACAGTTTATTGTATCTATATGTATATATAATAATATATATACATATATAAAACTACAAAAGTAAGACTGTTTCAAATTCATTTCAGCTGTCTCTTATCTCATATACTATATGTATATATATACACGTATACATATACTGTATATATATATATTATCTACAGTCCTCATTTGTATCCCATTACAGTGATCAGCTGACATTTCTCTCTGTGTTCTATTGCATAGAAAAAGGCACAGCTCAGAGGTCTGTGTAAAATACAGCCTTCTTCGAGGAAATCAGCCTCGACTGCGGTCAGTCTCTCTCTGGGTTTTCGAGCCGCAGCACGCTCGGACAGCGCTAAAACAAATTCGGTAACAAACACTGATCAAAAAAGTCTCAGGAGCTCGAATGTTGTTCATACTATGTACATTTCTTTTGGCATTGAAGTGTCTGCGACAGGCTTTGGAGTTTGACATCTGAAGGTTGGAGACGGCTTTTTGTGTATTGCTGCATGAACTGTTTGCCTTCAACTGGAGAATGAGGAACAAAAACGTAAAAAATGTGTAAAAATTTGTGGTTGCCAAACCACAAAAATCAATAACAAACAAACAAATAAACAAGATAATATAACATCCTATGTATATAAAAAATGGCTTCCACCCATAAATCCACGCTCAGATACATTCCTATCTGAAGTACATTCCTACCAAACATTCTGTACACACATTTACAATCCAAATGTTCACTTCACATCAAAAATAAATATATATATTTACACAGAAAAGAAAAACAATATGAATAAATAACTTCATAGACCCAAAAACAACCACTCCAAAATTCAAACATGTTGAAAGAAACAAGACAGTCGTCTGCAAACGGTTTGAGTTGCTTTCTGCTCGGCTCCTGCTCTGCTGTGAATTCAGTTCATTAACACTTTAGCTGGAGATAACTGCACGCTCGATAACTACTGATCTTGCATTGGAACATGTTTCAACACCACACAGTAACACGAGTCAGACTGGAATCAGGATTACACATTCTGTCTCATTAACAACTTTAGAGTCCCACCAGCTGAGACATCAGTAGAATACCAGTAAGATATGGTTTTACACTAAGGCAAGGATCAAATTTGCAGAGACTGTGGGCAAAGGGTTTCTTGTGATTTCTATTATATTTAATTGAAAAATCCACCCTTAATTATTTTGTAATGTTCTTTGGGTTTCTGGACCACTCTGTGCTGTTCTTTCTACATTATTTCAAATAACTAGTTAAATGCAGATGACATATTTAGTCAAAGAGTCAAAGTAACCTAAAGCTAAACCTGCAGTTATTGAAATGTTTCCTAATAAAAGTGGTTAAATGGATTTGCATGACTAGTAGTAGTCCCTTTGTTAAAATGAACAATTATATATTACCAAGTATGATTTTCACAAAACTCTGTTGCTGCTTCTTTCACCATATTTGTTGTTAAATCAACATAAAAAAGTCAAAATGGTACCAAATCAAGAGATATTAGGGAGCTAAAAGACCAGCTCTTATTACTGGGCTGTGCCAAGTGATCCAGATCTCTAAAATCAGCTGGGAGTTCTCAGCGAGGGTGGATGGATGAGAATAAACTGCACTTCCTGCTTATTGGCAGACTACTTCAGTTGACAGGGTGGTCTTAGATGCATGCCAGTGCATGTAGTGTCCACACTAGCAAACCAATCAACACAAAGGCAAATGAAGTCTGAGCTATCTAAATGAAATCATCTTCAGTATGTTCTGAGGAGTTTCAACACCAAGCATTAAGGATCACAACTCAACAGTCAGAAATTTGCATTAATGCAAGGTAAAAACAAGGTCTTACAACTACTGTGTCTGCAGTGGCATGCATGATATAGAAATAATGCTGTCATCTGCACTAAATTCAGTCTATCTTCCTTTAATAAGATTGCTTCCATGATGGGCACCTTACCTACAGGCACTCCATTTTCAGCATCAAGCAAGTAAATCAAAGACCCGGTGAAATTTGGGTTAGTATAGTGATTTGAAGCAACAACCAAAATAATGCGCACAAGAAGAATACAGGAATAAGTTTTTGAAGATAGTTTAAAAGAATAGTTTCTACTACAAAGCTGGGATGTGAGGACAGTGTTTATACTATACTATACTTTTGCTTTAAACTTGAAAAATCAAACTTTAAAAAAATAAGCTGAAGAAGTAAGTTTGGTTATAGTTTCATTTATGCTTCTTTGTGTTTGCATCAACTTTCTGTGTCTTAATTATTTACTTTTGGTCTTTTAAATTTCTGTAGTATGCTGGATACTTTCTCTACTTTCATTGGCAGGACCTCTCAGACAACTGCCACTACACCTTGAATGGGTATTCATTTGTGTAATATTGTGTTTTGAGTTATGTGCCCACAGAGAATCAATTAGTATAGATTTAACATCAAGCTGAGGGCATGTTAAAAGTCAGTCTTTGCAATCTAATCTACAAAAATGCAGCTAAAGCTTTACAACAGATTCCTCCCTCCTGCAATGGAATTTTTGAATAGCTAAAATGGATTATTTAATGTTACCTATTTTTTTGTTGAGTGGGTAATTGCTGCCTGAACAAAAATGCCTTCTGGGAATAATGAAGACATAACTGATCTTTAATTGTGAAATTAAACAATTGTGCAGACTTCGTAGGAGGCAGAATTATCAAAAATATACTTAAGGCAATTACACCTTCCCACACAGTGAGCCCTGAAATACAGTGAACATAATGGGCATTTTCACATTAGGCACAATTGTTCCTTTCCTTGCCTAAGCATGGTTGCCCCTCTATTTTCTCCCCTACTGGCCTGATTTCATATAAGTAACACTGTTGCATACATAAGTGTGCTTGTATATGCACACAGGCTGATACAGTAGGTGGCAGCATGTATGTAGCTGGGCGAAATATCTGCCAAGAAGAAGAAAGAAGAAGCAACCATGGCACCCACTCAGGTTGACATTTGCATATGCGCTATACAGTTAATGGAGTCCATACTGCTTCTATAAATACTGTTATTATTTTTAAGAAACACACAAAGACCCTCTCCCTACTTCAGTTAAGAGCAGGAAATGACCCCAATGATGCACAAATATGATGACTTTTTTGAGGGGATTTTTGCATAGTATTCCAGATTTTGGGGTCAAATGTGCTCAGGTTTGGGCCTAGTTCCCTGTGGTAAAATTTACCCTTTATGGCATGACTTAAGCATTAAAACAGTATAAAAGTTTTGCTAAAATCTGTGGCATTTTTGGAGACCGACAAATCTTTCCTGACAAGGGTTTAGCCTTTTTTTTTTTAATCTCACTGCCACCATTTTATATCTCTGAAATAATGCACTACCATGATGCTAATAAAGGCTCTGTGCAAACTGTGGCCTCATCTGTGACACTGTTGAATGCAATCTAAAATCATGATTGTGGCTTTACCTAATGTGAACGTCTAGTCAAGGTAGACCTACATGACTGTGGCATAACTGTCTCCAGCCTTTTGCCACCACTTTTTAAATATCTTTAATACATTTTTATTACATTTATTTGTTGTGTCTGTTGACTGGGGACAGTACCGAGTTAAGAATGTAAAAATTACCTAATGTATTAATGACTGAATGCTTTTTAAAAGGTGCAGAGAGGTTTATGTAAACAGAGTATTTTTAGATTCAATAGAGAGCAAGTAGACGGTTCAACTGAGGGCACAGCGCTGATAAACAGAGTATTCCTAATCTATTTAAAACTATACGTGCCTGTGTGCGTGTTCTGCTGGAAAGGACACATGAAGACCTTAAGGGTCCTTATGTGACCTCCCTGTAAGATGCAGCCATCACATTTTGTCTGCTTGTGCCAGAGATCATGCATAGTGTGCAGACGGGTAGTGCGAAAGTGTTTGCATTGATGCTGAATCTGGTTAGCGTCCCAATTTCCTTAGAATTACTTGCAAAGTTATTAAGGTGAGTAAGATCTACTGCAGCAGTCTGTGCATGAGCACATGCATTTGGCTTTTAGGGTTCTAAACTTGCAGCTAATTCAAAGAAATGAATACAGAAACCTGAGATTTGGCATATAGGACTCCTTTTCTAAACAAAAGTGTACATACTCTGCAAATCCAGGCTGTATCTATCACGGCATGCTGTGCTGTAATTTGTCTGTCAACCCTGTTGCTAATTCTGTAGGGACAAAACCAAAAGTAAAGCAATTCTACCAAAATACTGGGTTTCTATGTGAGTTTCCAAGGATTTCAATGGAGTCACGTTTGGTACCACAAAGACTTTCTCTGCAGGCTGTGTGAGCGGTTTTGTCTTTGGTCCAGTACAGTCAGATTTAATGAGCTTGGTGGCCAAAGTCTCTGCTTACGTTTGAGATTCTAAATCATCTTTTTCCAACTGAGAGGGTAGAGTTAGTTGGTGGTGCTGCTGCTTCTTCCAATGTAAACACTTAGCTGTGGGTGGAGCTCATTTGAATCTTGCTGTGAGTGAAGCATGATAACCAGCACGAACGACTGGGCTCATGTAAAACAGCGTACAGCACAGTTACACACTGCAATAACTCATCTTCTACCAAGTGTATTTGTGTAGTATGCAGTCAAAATACCTGATCGATCTTATTCTGAGCCACAATCACCTCAAAAGTCATGATAAATATCTCACTTAACGATAAAATGCAAAAAAATGAGGCCTGAATTGCTTTCAATGTGGAAAATATCTATGAAACAGGAGAAATTCACTTCTAACATTTTTTGAAACAAGATGTACACATTACTTTAGTATATTTCTTATTTTAAGACACTCAACAAGTGCGTTACTTCTCAGACTGGCTGCTATTTTCACAAGCAATTAATTCTTGTTCTCTGCTTTTTTATATCTTTAAATGAGGCCTTTACAAAGGCTTGCCAGATGAACATGGCCTATGTTAAGTGTCATGAGATATTCTGAATGACAAACTATACAAATACACTTTCCTCAGATTAAGTTTGTGCAGAATATGTGCTGCCATAAGGAGGAGAAAGAAAAGCATTACAATCCTGAACTGAATTCATAGTCATGATCTGTGCAGGAGCAGACCTCTGCATCCACCAAACAGTTAAACAAACATTCAGACGATGTGTTTTTGATATAATCCCAAAGCGTTAATATAAAGCCAAGCTAAAATGTAATGTAGCACACAGCTAAAACCATATAATCCACGCTTTACGAATAGCATCTGCAATAAGATAAAGATTAAATAATCATTATTTGATCATGAGAAATTACTTTTCTTAATAGATTTAATACAATAAATTAAAAAAAAAACATGGAGGAGTGACCTCTCTATAGGCTGTTAAAGTGAAAATAACTAGAAAAAAATTCTGTAATAAAAACAGGAATTGAATAAGTGGTCATTTAGAAAGGCACTCTTCTGCTAAAAGCCTTGATTCAGTGTGTTTGTGTGTTGTGTGTCATGGCTGTGTGTTTAATTGTATTTCTATACATGTGAGGGGGGAAATTCCCCCCAAAGACAGGAAAAATCATCAATATGAGCACTATTTGCAGGTCAGAATCACCTGTTATATGTTAGGATTAAGGCTTCATTTAAAGATTAGAATTAGGTTAGGGAGTCAGAGGAATCAATTATTGTGTTAGTATGACTAAAAATTGACTTTAACAACACAAGTAAGCATGGTAACATACTCAGATAATGTACTTGGGGTCAATTTAGTCTTGCATGGATACAGTCGGCATCGAGGGGAACAATCCATTAAAAAAAATCCCACCCTCTTCACACTGAGGGCAAAAGGAGACCATTAGTCCCAATGCTAAATAGCTGCTACATTGTCTTCTGCACTACAAATAACACTTAAAATCAAAATATTTTTATATTTTACCAACAAAGAAGAAGAACACTGTGGCTGCTCGCCATCCAGCTACAGGGCAAGCTTTGGATCTGAACTCCAAATATGTCGGTCTATAGTCTGCACTTAATGACATGTTGCTTTGACACTAAGTTCACAATACCCAAACAATTGTTTCAGGGTTGCAGCATATGTTGGATGAATTAATATCATGTATGGCTTAATTAATCCTATCTACAGAGAATACGATTTTATCTTAACAGGTGACTAAACCTGACAGCAGAAATATCGGGGGATCACCAGGTCAGTGAGTGTGAGTAACAACAGCCATAAGGGTATGGCACAGTTTTTTTGTTTTTTTTTCTGATACAAGTGCTAAATCAACACTTTTTAAATGTGCCAGTCCTAAACAGGGCCTAAATCGATACTTATTAGAGAAAAAAGTATGTTAAAAGTCAACAGGTGAATAAAAGCTGTCTTGCTATCGTAAATGATTCAGAGACATTTTTTAAAAGAGGCCAATAAAACATGGGATAAGAAAAGGAAACAGGTGTAACTTCTTTGTGCAAGAGGGTCAGACTAAATTCATATGCTGGCAGTATAGAAAAATCATATCCATAACATTGTGCCTTCTATTTGGAGTGGAAGGGGTTCACTTTGGGGTGGTGGGGTACCAAAATGAAGCCTCAAAATCTGTGCTGCAGTTTGGTATCAGATGTGTTTTTACCAGCTATGTTGGTACAGGATTTCATACTCATCCCTACCAGCCATGTTCTCACAAGTTCATTTAATGTCCTTTTTCATTTAATAGCACTGACTCAATGTAGGACGTTCCAGCTTGTTACCAGTAGCTTTAGAGTCTAAAATTTGTGCGTTTGCAGCGTTGTAGGCTAAAATGTTTCCTTTCCCCCGCTGGACGTCTTGCTCCCAACTATGATGTGATGCCGACTGTATCAATGCATACACCTCAATCGGCCCCAAACTTTCCAGATTTCACCCTGAAATCAAACAGCATAAAACAAAAAGGAAAACCAGGGAAAAAAACAGACAACAGTATTAACATGGCGGAAGCTAGAGTGCAATGAATCAGACATTTTTGGACGGACACAGGACATAATGTGTCAGCCGAAGGACTTAAACATACTCATACATAAGTGGAAGGAAAATACAAAGTGGTGACTGCTACTTGTTTGGTATGATGTCATAGGTCATAGGTCAGCCTAAAGAAGGTCCAATAGTTGAAAGGTGGCATACTGTGACCTACTGTAGGGGAGCTAGATATACTTCTGTAAATTCATTTATTCTCCTGCAGTGCTTGTTTAATGCAGTGGTTCTCAACTGGTGGGCTGGGACCCAAAAGTGGGTCGTGGAGCTGTTTTCAGTGAGTCCTGAATGTGTCTGAGTGTTTTAAATCCTTTTGTTCAGTTGTTTAAGTTTTTGATAGCAAAAAAGGAAATAGAAATTGCTTTGCAGATTTTTTCCCTGAAACATTCAAGAATCTTTATTTTGAATTTACCCAAACTCATAGGAGTTCTCTATGATTTCTCACAGAAACACAAGGAATTTTACCATCAATGCTGAGAAGTTTTCCTAGAATTTTATGGGGGGGGGTTTCTTTGTGCATTTCCCCAGAAACTGTTGGTATTTTATTCTGGACTTTCACAGAATTTTTCAGGAATCTTTTCTGATACCTTTTTGGACATTTATGCTGTATTCTTTATATCATATGTCTTACTTTATTAGTTTTCTTTGTTTGTCACATTTCTATCTGCAGTGTTATATTAAATAAATCCAAGTCATCATTTGGGTCACAACTTCTCATTATGGAACTTTTGGTGGGTCCCAAGGCTAGACCAGTTGAGAATCCCTGGTTTACGGAGATAGGACAGTAGTACCATAAAAAGGCCTAATTAAGCTATAAGTGTAGCCTGATTAACTTTGCATTTAAAGGTACTAACTGGAACCTCTCACAAGTATAGAAATACAAACATTATGCGTGTCTTTGCTTTCTGGTTACTTCCATATTTCCATATTTGGAAAGGCGAGCACAGTGCATGCACAGTGTTGTGTAGTAGTAGTTGTCATAGTAGTACTGAATGACATCACCATCGATGTTTACAATTACCGACCTTTGAAGAGAGTAAAAAAAATCATAAAAACAACGGGACACCCCCACATCGTTTCATTCCAGTCTGTTCTCACGCTGTATCTGTCCGTGTGATTCTGAGGTGGGGGTATCTACAAGTCACGATCCCACCAACACCTCCATGATGTGGTCCAGTTCTGTCAGATCAATTTTAAAAGGCTGATTGGCTGAAACCTGGGGGGCGGGGCCACTGTACGGCGACGACAGCGATTTGAGGAGGTCGTCTGCCGTCACCACGGACGACAGTTTGGTGAGGCCGCTGCTTGCCGTCACGCCCCCAGCCCCCGCCGTTGTACAGGGGTCAAAGTCATACATGGACGTGTCGATGTCAGCGAACAGGACGTCATCCAGCGCCAAATCTGAGAGGAAACCAGAGGGTGACGAAGACAGAGGGGAAGAAGGAGTGGAAGAACTGTCCACCAGGCCACCAGGGGGCAGTATTGGCAGAGTGTCCATCGGCCGAAGCTCTACACAGCGCCCTTCTGCTAGCAAGACGCCAGCAGCCTCCTGTTTAGCACTGGTGGTCCTGCAGTCTCTGGGTGTGGGGGAGAGGGGCGTGAGGTGGGAGGGCGGGGTGAGTGGCGTGGGAGCTGGGGAGGTAGTCACGGTCATATTATTAGCTGCTGCTGTCCTTGCTATGGCTGTGGGTGGAGCCAACTCCATGTCACTCAGAGAGGAGGGGAAGCTGTCATTGGACAAGGTGGGCAAAGGGGCCCTGGGGGCTGCCTGGCTTAGCAGGGCCGAAGGTAAGGGGGGAGGTTGTGCAGGGGGAGGCGACAGAGGAGGAGTGGGAGGGGATGGAGCACAAAAGGCAGCGTCTCCACTGTCCTCCTCCAGTAATGACGCCGGAGTCAGGCAGGCTTCCAAAGGGGCGGGACCTGCCTCCACTCGACCAGGGCAGGCCTGGGATGTCTGGAAGTTGGGAGGCACCATCGGGTGGGGTGAAGGTGGGGGAGCAATGACGGGCATCAACAGCGAAGACGGCTGGGACACCTGTGTTGTCGCTGACAACACCCCAAAGGAGGGCGGAGCCTCACGGAAGCCCTCGTCCATAGGGTCATCAGGTGGAGGGGAGGGCGGGAAGAGCAGGGGCCGCAGAGAGCCCTCCTGCTTGAGTTCGTCCTGGATGCGACGCAGCATGTTGTTGATGAGGACGCGGCGCTCCAGGCTGGGCTCGCCAAGTGGCCGCTGGCTGTACAGCTTCATCAGGGAGATGTTGAAGATGGTCTGCCGCTGAAGCGTGTACGACACTTTGGACAAACCCTCAGGGCCCAGGCCTAGTCCCCCTCCCGCCAACGACGCCTCCAGCGTTTTGTCTTCCAGCCCCTCTTCATCCTCGTCCAGCTTCCGCTTCGCACCTTTACCGAACATAAATCTGAAAGACAGAAAAATAGAGAAAAATTCGATGTTTATTTCACTAAAACAATGAAAAGGTGATTTTTAGAATCCAAGCCTTGGCTAGACTCTCTCTACCCATTATTTCATTGTGCTCCAGTGTTGTTTTTTAATGGGAATTAAAAGTATAATACCTTATTTTATATATTGCTTTATTTATTTTATCTGAAAATTGCTAAAATTATATTTTTCTACTTTATAGATACATCCAAAAGAGACCTTGTCAGTATAACTTTTTTTCAAGGTAACAGATAAGAAAAATGAGCAGGTTTTGGGGTTAGTTTTAATTTCATAGCATTTAGTTGATATGCAATTGTTGCAACACACATGGCCTGTCCTGGGAGAGCAACAGAGATTTATTGTGCTTTACAGATGTATAAAATAGTTAAAATCAGAGGTTTGAATTTTGTGTAAATTTCAACCATTTCTGTAAAACAGAGCTAACTGTTTTAAGTAATTTCCCGCCTTCATGGTAACAGTAATCAGACAAACTTTGGCCTAGATTTCACCCAAAACATTTCTGATACTGCAGAGATATCACAACTGGTCTTTTAGACTTGTGTATTTCATCTCCAATTCCATATCACTGAAGGATCTCATCATGAGATTATCACTGTCATATCACATCTCAGATACAGAAACACTGACACACACAGGGGTGAAGTTTGCAGAGCGAGAGCCTGCAGCTTAACGGTGGTGATTCAAGAAGCTGCTTAAACGCAACAAGCTTACTGCAACAAGGGATTTAAAAACACACAGTGAAACCAGGAGCAGCTGCAGAGAGCCTCACCGCTGCATACTGTAGCCCAGCAGCACTATCACACACATACTAGGTTATGTAATAGCAGCACTGCCTGCTGTAGCACAGGATCATAGGCCAGATTTAAAGCCCAACCCCCCTCCCTCCCTCCTGCTTCAGTATTAGAACAGCACATTGAATTACTTATACCACTTTAAGACAGCATGCGTGTTTAACCAGTGTTGGTTTCATTCATATAAAGACTGCTGCTAACCTCCACACTGTAAGAGAAGACTTAAGGCAAGATTTAAACACTTTATTATAAACTGTAGAATTACACAGGTTGACTAACCAGGTAAAATTTCAGTCTCACCCTGGCCCCTCCACTGCTCTCTATTTCTTGATCTTTTTTGATAAAAGGCATCTAACAGGCTGTGGCAGAAACTAGCATTAAACACAAAGTCTTAAGTAGTGTTCCCTTTGAAGGTAATAGGCAGGCCGATAACAACTGTTAGGTTTGTTTTCCAGTTGTCATGAAACCAGACGTCAAGCTTTGACATGATTCTAGTTAAAATCAAACAATGACAGAACTTATTTTAACACCACAGGAACAAAAATAGAAATCCTACACATCCAGTATTGGGCGTTTTTTTTTTGTCTTTAGTTGCCAAAAAATGCATTCATTGTTTCAAATACACAAATATACATGCAAACATGTTGATACTGACACCTGCAATGTATGCGTACAGACAATGATGTTGCCTTTTCTCCTGCAGCAACTTTTGGCTAAAAATAGTACTGAAAATCATCAGTTATTATAAAGCTTTTGCCCTTTTTGATATCCACTGATAAGATAAAGGAGACTGTACTGCTGTAAAGAAACTGGGTTAGGTGCACTTTGGTACCTCTGAAGCCGGCAACAATACTATGAGAATCAAAATGAGCCATGTCAACTGACAAAGTACAGTAAAAGTACCGCACTGACAATGCTCAACGTATCCAGGCCTGGGCATGGATATGTCACACGCCCATGCCATCACCAATGACTCGGTATACCTAAGTATTGTTTTTTGGCTGTAAAATAGCAACAGATTGCTACAAAATCTGAGAGTTCCAAGCACTTCTGCTGAATGAAACCCAGACTTTTTACCTCGTATGAGCCCGTACAGTCATTGTTGTCTGCATGTCCGTAAAATATCTGATTCCCCCCAGCATTCCTTTATGCGCCATGAACTGTGCCATCTCTCTTTGAATTTTGCATGCCTTTCAGTGCTGCACTGAACGATGTTCCGTTCAGATGTCAGCGGCCAAGACCAAAATTTCACTTCTGATAACATGAAATAGTATTAAAGGTAAGTTAATTCAGTGGATGATAGTATGGTACTATAATTTTATAATAAGAGAGGTTAAATCAGCCGTTTGATTAACACGGACATAATCTATTTGTCCACATATTTGGCACTCTCCTTTACGCACAGAGGATGAAAGGTGTTTGTTATCCTGTGAGCTGCTGTTTGGGGCTCAATCAAGGGAAGAAGCTTTATTTTACAAACCAAAAAACCTCCCACAATCGTTAAAGCCTGACTTTGCGAGAAACTGGTCAGAAATGCAGACTGGACTGGGATCCATTAGAGCAGGGTTGTAGTGGAGCTGTGCGAAGTTAAATTCTTCAGCTCTTTTAAAATCTTTGTAACTTGTTGAAGTACAGTGAGACAAAATATACAGATCTCTGTCTCACTAGAAGAAAATTCTGCTGTCTTTATCATGCAGCTGCTGCCTGGTGTGCTCTCTGCGCTCTGAGGCGGGTCCTTTTGTTGTTACTTCACGTTTCGTCACATTCCCGCGCTTGTGCTCCTTCATTTGCATCCGTGCTGGGGCTGCGAAGCGTGCCACGCCGAAGCACAGAATGACTGAAGTGATGCACACCCGAGTTCAGCCCTGAGCAGTCAGAGAGGAGAAATCACAAGAGCACAGCAGAGGTGTTCATGTTAAATTGTACATTCACATGACGATATCTGAATGCAACTTAAGAATGACGTGTCACGTGTACAACAGATTACATCGCCTTTTTGAGGTTGATTTGCTGTTCACTTCAGTTTTATTCTGTGATTTCTTTTACCTCTATCATGCGTAAGTAAATTAGGAAATTAAAAGATTTACGTATTCTACACTGAATGTGTGGTTTTGTGTAATTCTGTGGTGTTCTACCTCAAGAATGAACTTTTCTTCACCAATGGTGTCATATTACCTCTGTGACTCAGACTGATTTTGCCACAAAATGTTACTGTAACTATTATATTGTATTTTGAAATTGATGAAACTGATGGAATGCTCTGTGCACTGTTGTTTTTGTTAAGGTTGTTTTGCTCTATGTGGATGGAGGTATTTTGGTTGTAGTCTTTTGTGAAAATAGACCTGCATGTCTTTAACCGAGCAGAGAAATGTGATGCTTCCAGCTTGCACTAGAGATGGACCAGAGTGCATGTTGAGGAACTGCAAAGACTGGCTAGAGAGCGATCGGTGAGCTCCAAACTGCCTTTCTTGTGCAGATCTCTTATTTCCCTATCAGGTGAAAAAGTTAATATTGTTGCTTTAGAACACGTTATACTGATAATGTCAAAATGCGATGTCATAATGTCAAAAATGTTTCAAACATTTCAGGCTTTCCCTGGCTCTGCTGGTTTGATTTACTAATGTAGACCTACCCCTGGAGTATAACCAGAGTTTTTAAAAGCCAAGCTAGCATAGAAGTGGGATTTCTTTCCAACATCATTCTTGAGTCTATCGATGGAACAGATGACAAATTATGGAAGTAAAAAAAAGATGAATGTAATACATGTTAAAGAAACAAACATTTATATGTTTTTTCTTTAAAAAAACTGTTTATCTAATTAATTCAGCCTGATGGTGAAAATTGGGAAGAAAAATGAAGGTAAACAAGGCAAAAGGAAAAAATAAGTTAAAGAAGGAGAAACAAAGAAAATAAGAAAGAGCGACAGAAAATAGGCATTGCTGCAGTGTTTTTGACTCTAATCCAGGCTGACAGGCTCATGCAGCCAGTCGCTGTCGACGCACACACTCACACACTGTGCTACACACAGACACACTGCGCATGCTTCTCCTCACACACACACACACACACACACACTAACACACACACAGGAAGTGAGAGCTGCAGGCCCAGTCACCACGACTGGTTGGTTGCCATGACAAACAGAGTCAGCTGGGAATTCACCCAAAGAGATGACAAAGAATGGGATGGGGGAGATGAGGGGGAGGAGGGAGGGAGGGAGGGTGCTGGGGGGCAGGAAGGAAGAGGAGGAAGACGAGGAGGAGGAGGAGGAAGTAGAAGAGCAGGGTGAGAGATTGGTCTGGGAAAGGTGGGATGGGAATGAGCTTTCTCTCCTTCCTCTTGTAAAACTACTGCTGAGGAGCCTCTGAGCAAAGCACTCAAACAGCATCTTCCTCCAGCTTTAGTCCTTATGAAAGGAGCAGCAGATCTGGTGTTTCACAGGCGTACATATACGGTTTCATCTCAAAATTTGACTGTTGTTAAGGGATTTTTTATTGAGTCAGTTAAGTCTGATTTTGAACACTGCATTAAGAGAAATTTCATACTGTCACAGCCCTAGTTCCCATGATGCACTAGGCTAAGCTAATTATCTTTAAGTATAATATCTAGCCTATATCTGAATGTCAGATAAATAAAGGTAAGAGGGTTGCATCAACTTCCCATTTAACTCAAGAAAAACAGCAGACCAAAACATTTCCCAAATTGTGAAATGAATCTTAAAGAATTTATTTTATTCCACTAGGATCATTTATCAGAATAAGAGGTGCTAAAAACCTGATTCAATCAACACTGTGAGGATTATTTGAGACACTAAAAATTAACAAAGTATATTTCCCACATTTATGAGAGATAGGGAGGGGGGCGAATGAGCAGGAAGCAGCGGGAGCCGATCTGACTCATCAATCATCACACTGCTTCCTCAGATTAGAAGTTTTAAGCCTTGAACTTCATGTCACAAATATTGCAGCATAACCAGCATCGTATTTTGAAAAGTGGAGCGCTACCTTCGACCGCTTCCTATCAGCCATGCTTGTTTTGCTGATTCAGTTAGCTGCTACCGACGCCATTACTCTTGTGCGTGCAATGCTGCGTTCGTGTCCGGCATAAAAAACTGACTACTCTTCCACTGCAGTCACAAGGATGCGTTTAGGTACCAAAACATGGTACCGTTTTATTTTACGTGAATCGGTACTTGGGAGTACCAACAGAATTCGGTCGGTACCTATTAAAGTACAGAATTCGGTACCCATCCCCATGCACTATTAAGTTAGAGCTTTATATTTAAAACAAGAAAAACTTATTTCAGGGGGTATGAAATTATTTGAAAGCAGTATTGAGAAAACTTTAGGTTTTGTATTTTTAATGCTACCCAATATCTGTATGTTTTAAAATGCACACTTTAAAACAATTGATATTCTTCACATTTACCTTGATAATAAGACTTCAGTATTTCAGCAGCTAATATTTGACTTTTGTGTCCAAATGATTAAATGTCTTAAATAACTGCCAAAATGTTTGATTTAACAGATAGAGATGTGCATTTTCTCTGGTCTCACAATTCAATAGTGATCATCATGTCAGCTATCTGAATTAATATTACAAACACATTTAAACTGATTGCATCATTTATTTTTTACATTACTGCAGGCAAAAAAGAACTATTAGTCCTCTAACTATGAATTACCATTTGAAAGTCTGCTAAAAAGTTTTGAGGTGAATTTGGAAACTTGGCTTTATATCTAAAATAGTAAAGGGGAAGAGGGAGCAAAGTCAAAATTAACTGTGTGTTGTTTACAGTATTTTGAAGCTAGCATGCATTTATATTTTATAATTTTATTTTTTCTTCTGGACTTTTCCTCTAATTCACCTGGATTACAATGCTGTTTTTCTAGTGAAGAGGGTATCTCAAGATTATGTTAAGGATGAGTAAGGATTTCAGGGGAGCAACCTGAAATTATATAGCAAAGGAAAACCGAGATAGATCAAATGAATGGACATGTCTGATGAGAGCTTCATGTCAGGGTGGTTAGGGTATTTAGAGTTGTTTATTATTATTGATGACATGGTTTATCTGTCCAATCCCAGGACAGAATGTTAAACTGACTGATAAAATCTGCAAGAACAGGAAAATACTGGGCAGAGATCAACACAAAACTCATTTAACTGGATTTTCTGAGGTCAAAAAGGGTTCTTGGGGCTCATTTTAGTACAAGGAGGATATAAAATCTAGTTTCAGCTTTGGATTGTTGTGATCTAAACCATTTCCTGCTGCTGTGTCTGTTCACTGCAGCAGCTTCTGGAGCTTCGAGGAAAAACAGCGATCAGAAAATGTCAGAGTCAAAGAGAGCAGCAGAGTTGGTTTCAAAGCAGTTTGTGATTGAGAGCTGAAGCAGCTGCGCATGTCTGGCTCACTGACTCATGGCTGGGTGTTTAGACTCTCACAGACACTCACACAGTGCAGGGCTGACATACCAGAGTGCCCCACCCCTTACATTCCTCTTCATTATCCTCATCTTCCCTTTTCCCTCTTCTCCAGCCTCCTCTGTGCTTCAATCACTTTTTTACCTTTTCTTCATCTCTACCTAACTACCCCCGTCCTCCTCTCCACTCCGCTGACCCACAGCCATCTTACACCCTGCGAGATGGGTCTACATCTGAACACCAGAAGAAGACAAACAGCTCATAAAGGAGAGGAGTAGATAAAGAACAGCAGTGAGGAACAGAGCTACACTCTAAAATGGAGCTACGGTCTTTATTCAAGGCCACTGTGACTTCACACGTCGCTGGTAACTGACAGAATAGATGTCTGAAAACCCCCTTTACTAAAAGTTTTAGCTGAGGAGGAAACAGACCTGTACAGATAAACAGCAACCATCTAAGATGAGGAATTAACCAACCAGATCTGAAGGTCACTGTCCGTAGTTTTGGACTGAGACTTAGTAGACCTTTTCTCAAGTCGTCTGTGCTGCTTTGTGACAAAGCAGTCAGATAAAAACCCAAACATCAACCATTTGTGTCTGTGTGATTAACGTAAAACACAGAAATAAGGTAAAAGGTGCATTCTCTCCCCTCTTACCGAAGTTAAATGTCTGTAGTAACGCAACACCAAGCTAACTCTGTAAGCCTGTGTATGGCTTTAATGCAAGATGCAGCGACTTGTATTACAATGCCTTTAACGACTGTTTAAAGGTGTTTTAACTCGTGACTCCCTTGTTTTAAGCCCATGATAATTTAAAGAAGAGGACTGTGGCATTCAGCAAGGTTCGAGAAGCTGCTATCCTGAGTGACAGCCAGGCTGACTATAGACATGGTGGTTGCTGCTAACGCTAAGTTAAATCATTGATAAGCATGGTACTTCTGACAAATCCTTCACAATAAAAGTCTGTAGTTGTTTCGCTAGAGCGTTTTTATTGGGAATGCCTGCATCAGGAAATGTAGCGCCTTAGTATCAGCTTACATCTTAAGTCACTTTTCAGTTTGAAAACTTCACATTTGTTGCTTCCTGCTGCAACAGTCCCTTGATATATCCTGTTTAGTTGAATCATTGTTTAGTGTTGCCTACTTGAGGAGTTTTAGCTTTTTATACAGTTATACATATTTATCTTACTCAGTTTGCTGCAGCAGCCCTGTGGAGCTGTTTGTTATTTAAAACTGTTGTATCAAATATTCGATTTAAAATGTTGTTGCTGTTTTTTGTGTCAATGTGAAGCCAAAGTATAAATAAACTTGCCGGAAATTAGGCTATATCATTTTTATGCATAAATATCTTTTGGTTTTTTAATAAGAAATCCTTTTTCAAGTTACTAGCTTTGTTTAACCTGATACCAGCAAAAAAAAACAAAAAAAACAAGAATATCGATATTTTTTTTAAATGTCAGAATTAACATCAGGTTCTGGAGCGTATTATGTAATAGTATCGTTAACAAAGCGTAGGAGCACTTTTCAGAGTGATCCCAGCAGACATAAAAGAAAATAAATGAGTGGCAGCTTAAGCCAGTGTTATAATTGCAGGCTATTTCCAGCACATTAAGGGTCTTTTTTCCTTAAGCCGATAGTTCAAGGTACCACATTTTGGTTTAATTTGATGCACACTGCTGATGTGCTTTGTGTAGGGCTGAAGGATTTGGGGAAATAATCTAATTGAGATTTTCCCCCCATATTGAGATTGCAATTTGATATGCAATTATTTCTTAAGTTGCTCATCTTATGTATTTTCCAACAAACACAAGCAATAGATCCTTCTACAATGTAACCAACGCAATAATTGACTAAACTATGGCTGAACTATTTTGAAAAAATATGTAACTGTAATGATTTGATATGTATTGCAAATCACATATGAATAGATGTATTCATCCCTGATGGAGTTCCTAACCTGAGGGGGTCCATGTTGTGGTGATGAAACCATAACCAAAGGCAGAGAATAAGAGTGGGCCAGCAGAAGTAAACAGCTCAACATATGAATCAGATTTGGTAACACAACAGCAGTTCCTGCTTCCTTATCTAGCAACCCTAATAACACTGACCAGCCACCAATGGGCAACAGGATAAGGAGCACGTGCTGTTTAAACTGCAGCTAGATCTTACAGCTGACATCAGACCGTGTTGTCATGAGGATGTAAAGACAAGAGTGTGTATCTCACTGCTGCAAGAAGTAGAAATGCTCTTAGTATTGTGTTAATCTAATTTGATTTACTTATAATATTGTTTTAAAAACAATAAGGCTGCAACAATGAATCGATAAAATCGATAATTTAAAGTGTTGGCAATGAATTTATGTATTGATTTGTTGTGTTGATTATGGCATCACTTGGTGTGGTGCAGAGCTGTAAACGTCACACATGGACGGCTGATAAACTTTACGTTGGCTTGGTTTAGTACTTCTCTGATAATTTGATGGCTAGTGGAAAATTTTAGTAGGTATATTTATAATCAACTGTGTCTCATGACAGAGATGAGACCCTAGCGATCCAAAAGTGGCTCGTCATCATAAAAATTCCTGCAGAACTTTAGTTTCTGTTACGATGCGAGACTGGATAAAAACAACAGCGATGGACTGTCAGGCGTTCATGTCATCCACGATATTTGCCTCACTTTGTCATCTAAATGTCCGCTCAAACAGGAGAGAGGAAGGAAGAGTGTGAGCTGCAGTCACAGGGTGAGAGGAGCGGTTGGGTGTGTGTGTGTAGGTGTGACAGAGATAGTTTGTGTTTCCGTTCCTGAGTGCAGATCAGTCTGATGACAAGCACCAAGGAACTCACATTCAATAAGTGAGTGACAAATGTTTATGTTATCAAAATATCAGTGAATTTTATAGGCTGAGGCTTATCTGTGGGTCCTCTGGGATGAAATAATAGCAAGAGGACATAATAAAAGCAGTATCCCACTGTAAGAGTCTTTCATTCAAACCATATCCCCAAGCTGTTGTCATAAGTCTGATCTTAAAGTGTTTATGTATGTTTGTAAGGAAGGAGGCAAAGTAATAACATAAAAAAATATTATATTAATTTTTTTCAATAATTTATTTTTTTCTGTTTATGCTTTGGCATGTTCAAGTTTTTTAATTTAACAGAATTCAAAAAATGTTTTCTTTTAGTTTTAAGAAAATAGACATTTATACATTACATTATTTTGACAGCTTTGGAATATCCATGTTACATTTTTAATTAAGCCCCCCCCTCGGAAAAAAAACCCATACGATTCATCGATGAATCGAGAAAATAATCATCCGATTCATCAATGAGTGAAATCATCGTTTGTTGAAGCCCTAGAAAAAAACTAATTCCTTAAGCCGCCAGCTTGAGATCAGTTTTTATCACATAAAACATGAGAAGAATGGGAAATTTGATTCACAAAAGTCTGAGACTAGATAACATTAAAAGTTGTATGATGCCTTCAGGGATACAGGCCTTGGAAGTAAAAGACAGGATAAAGGAAGAAATGCAGTAAGTTGTTAAATGTATGAATTAACACAGAACAATGGTGTGAAACATTAAACGAGAGAGTTTAACACATTCAGAGGTGAGGTCAGGTGTGTGTTAGACTGCAAACACACGCCAGACCATGTGGGCTGAACATATTACACCAGGAGCTGCCTGTAGTGAACGTAGTGAGCGTATGTGAGTGTTGTGCAGTAGTGCAGTGCGAGTGGATGGACTCTGCAGTGATATTATGATCCTGTAACCGGATACGCTGGTTTCCATGCCTGAGCTGCACATCCACCCCTCCCCCTCACCTCCACGCCTGGCTATTTCAGGTTCTCTAGATGCACCCAGCGTGGACACAGACTAGTCTCTGCACTGCTGCGGGTACTTGACTGTTGTGTGCATATTCAGTGCAGCAATCACATACAGTGTGCATGGAGGTAACACGCCGGCAGTCATGACTGAGCTTCAACTGTTCCGCCTCCTCGCTGCAATGCATCCAGGGCTGCACATGAGGACGACACTGTTCAACTCACTGCTGAGTGTAAGAGGGAGAGAAAGACTGACACACACACAATGAAGAGCTAGTAAACACATTCCAGGCAAAACCCAGAGGAAGAGATAATGCGTTGTAGTGCTCGCCTGACCAGACGCACAACGCTCAATAGCAGCTACGCTTCCACACACAACTTAAGATTCAGTTACACCATGACGATGCCACTACGTCTACTACTACTATAAATATTACTACTGCTTACTTGCTCTTTTCATGACTGTTTCAGACATGTTGAGCACTTGCAGCCAGCCTTAAAAGTCTAAGTTTGATTAACCACCATGCAGCCCCAGCACTTTTTTCCACTTTATATATTCACTTCCCTCTTTTGCATGAGCGTTCCATAAAACAGGCAAATACCATCGACAAGGAAAATTTGGCATGTGTGGATTTTCCCAAACAGACTTGGACTACTGCTTGTGCTACTGCCTGTGCTACTCAAAACCACCTAACCTGGAAGTGACACACTTGGACTGTGGATCATTACGCAGAGTATTTCATAACTGTGTTTAAACTGTTGAAAAATTGCAAAAAGGAGTGGTCTGGAAACACGGATTGATTATTGCACCATAGAGCTCTCAATGATGCCCTCATTTGTACTTTTGATGCATTAGCTTACTGTTGTAAGATGAATTTTAAGAATGCTAAGCGCACTGTATATATATAAAGGCACACTCATACAAAAACATCTGTACTATACCCAGGCACACAAGAGCACTCCACACCATGCTCAGGCACAGTCCATGTCCTTGGTCCTGACACAGATGAAGAGATGGGCTTCAGCATGGTACAACTGCTTGTGCATGCACACAAGAACGGGTGCAAAACATGGGCATGTTGTCCAATCAGTGCAACTTTTTGACAATCATTTTTGACAGTGGCAAGACATTGTCTGACCAAAAGAACTCAAATCAAGCCACAGAGTGAGAAAAGTCAATGTCATAATATCTGTGCATTTCTCAATTAAGCCCAATCTGTGAGGGATCCTGTAAACTCCATCCATCCATCCATCCATCCATCCATCCATCTTCTTCCCCTTATCCAGGACCAGGTTGTGGTGGAAGCAGGCTGAGCAAGTCAATCTAGACATCCTTCTCCCCAGTGACACTTTCCAACTCCCTCTGGGGGATCCCAAGGTATTCCCAGACCAGACAGGGTATATAATCCCTACAGCACATTCTGGGTCTTCACCAACATCTCCTCCCTTTGGAAGTCTCCTGCCCGGAAGACCTCCAAAGGAAGGTGCCAAGGAGGCATCCTGATCAGATGACTGAACCACTTCAACAGGCTTCTTTTAATGCAAAGGAGCAGCAGCTCAACTCGAAGTCCCCTCTGGATGTCTGAACTACTCACTATCTCTAAGGATGAGCTTAGCCACCCTCCAGAGAAAAATAATTTCAGACGCTTCTATTTGCAGCATAATTCATTCGGTCATTACCATAGAGCACACCTGAATACTGTGCTGTGTTAGTAACACTGACACAAACAAGTAACATTAGGCTAGAATGAAATATACCAACAGTATCCAAACTGAGCTAACATATTCTGCTTGGCTACTTTTATCACCACTGTGGCTAGTAGTTTGAGCTATTGGGACCTCACGTGTGCCCTTCAACACAATACATGCATTAAAACCTGTGATGCATTAAAACAGTGTTTCCAAAATCCATTTTGTGTCAGAAATAATACCAGAGACAGTACTGGTACAGGTTAACCAGCCACCACTAGAGCAGTGGGAGTGCTAGCCTGTGGGGGACTGGAGGAGTGGGACAAGCATGCTTCAGCATGGCATGGGTAGGGCTTTCCACGGACATGAGGACGGATCAGACAGTGGGAAAATTGTAGGTATGAGCACTCCTGCATCCCCACACTCTTAGGGACAGGCATCTTTCTCATGATGTTATGGTTTTTGCAGAGGTGAGCGCTTCTTTTGGCTGACAGCTAGTGTTTGTGGCAAACCCTGTATGGTGCGACTAGTCCCAGTGTAAGCCTGCACTAAGATGCCAAGGGAAAAAAGTTAGAAAAAAATCCACAATGTGCCATTTCTGTGCAGCTGTGAAGCTCTTAAAGCTGTTTTCACTATGTAGAGTACAGGAGTTAAACTTTTGGCTTATGTTTGCCTTTTTGACTTGCCTCTTGTTGTCTTAAACTGAAGAGTCTTTCCAGTCAAATGGCATTTCATGAGATTTTTTTGAACTGAACTGCACCAGAATTTTATTTAAATGCAGGATTATGACTTGATCAAGGGGAAAAAATGTAAAAAGTTTTACTACCTGTCCGGTCCACATCACTATGTAGCCCAGCAATGTTTGCTACTTCAATTTGTCATATTCACTCAGTAGAAACTAAAATTAAACGGACTCTTACAGATTTAAAAACCTTACATTTTGAAATTGCTGAATATTTTGGAGCATATCAGTGGAACTAAAGCAAAAAGACCAGATGGTTGAGGAGAGAGAGCACAAAAATAAATAAACAAGCCAATAATACACACAACAATGTCCATGTGTGTGCACGCCACATTTGTTTGTGTGTGTGTGTGTGTGTGTGAGAGAGTATTTTCCCTCACAGCGATCATAAATGCTCACATGACAGAGGTCAGCTGGGTATCAGACCAGGAATTCACTACCATCTCTTACATAATGACAGACCTGGTTACAAAATAGCCCGGCTCTGACTGCAGCGTCACATTAATGAAGACGTTCCTGTGTTTGTGTGCATGGTTTAAGATAGAGATCGTCTCTGCAGCTACATGTTTTTAAGTGCAAATCCTACAATCCTACCTTAGTGAAGTGATATCGGGAGCTTATTTGATGTGTTTAAAGCACATGTTAAGGTGTCTTTTGGAGCGTCATCTCACCTTTGTCCAGATAAATCTGATTACAAACAGTTAAAAAGGATATGAACAAGAGGAGAGCAAAGGTCTGAAACAGAGAAACAGCGTTAGTGAAATGACAACATTCACCCTCATTTGACTTACGCTGAAACTGAAACCAATCGTCTGTTTATCAGGTCCAAAAAATTCCAGGTACAACCTTTTTCTACGATAAAACTAACCCTACAGACTGAATTAGGCCAAACATTGGAATAGCTCTAATGATGAAGCACAACTATTAAACTGTTCCACAAACTGAAAGAAAACTCAAAATTTTAGAGGTAATAACTGAAACAAACTTCTTCCAGTCTAGATGTAACCTCTGACTGAGTATAATTCAACCCAGAATGAAGCTTGTGACCAGCCTGGAATAATTACTATGAGTCAATCGTAACAAACAGACCTCACAGACGCCTGTGCAGAATTATTTATTTAAATATTTTCAAATCTGGGCCCTGTAGTGTTTACACATTCTGGGCTCTAAATAGCTAAAAGGCAGAAATAAGACCATCATGAAATCAGGGCTAATGACATACCCCTGTTTAAATTAACCATGAGGAACGGCACATTCAGATACAGATTTTTTTCTTCACTTCTTTTTAATTCTGCATGTTCTATCTTTTTGAGCAGTGCCCAGAATGGTCAAGCCCCACCTCTAAGCGTGCCGCAGTGATGTCACAGCAATTTGTCATCATTCAGGGACGCCTCGCAGGCATGATTAAGTAGCAACCACTGCACCAAACTTTGAAATACCTTGGGATAACAGCACAGCTTTTTCATGTAATCACCTCAAAACACCGTGTCACAAGCTCTGGACGCACCCTTAAAGGGGTAGTTCACTTGTGGTGGAAAAGCAAATCCCCTGCTGTGCTGGGCTGCTGTGCCGTCAAACCAAGTAAAGCCGAGCCGTTCGACGTAATGGAAATGCCCTATTAGATTATCATGCCAACCATAACATATGAGAAGCAATTAGGTCTCCTGTTTGGGGACAATTTGGTTCCCCGGTGAAAGACAAGAGACAAAGACAAGTGGACAAGACAAATTCAGCAGGAATCTGGTACATTGCTGACAACATATCCAACTTACCAATACACTTAAAACAGCACTACCTCCATGTGAAAATCACTGCAACGTGGAAAAAAAAAACACGGTCAAGCAAACACAGCTCCCTTTATGACTTCAAAAAAGAGGACTGATACTTTTGGGCACCACAACAAAATAGGGATCCATGATATTATCAGAATTTGAAGTTTGAGGATGAACAATAGAACATTTTTCAGTCCTTCAAAAAACCTTCAAAATGTATGTAATGATGATGTAAAAGAAAATGATGTAGGTCTGTTTGTCCAACCTGAAACTCCACTAACTTATTTGTTTGCATGGCCAAAATTAAAAGCTGATATAGACAAATTTTCATAGCTAAAATATCAGCATAAATTTTCATATCTGCCAATACAGAATTCACTTTCAAAGCCAAATCTGCAGATATGGTTATTCACTTTCGAAGCTAATATCTTCTGATACCAACATCATACGATACTAATGTGCATCTTTAGTACAAACCAGATGAACAACAGGTTACAACCGGTAACAGGTTACACCTGTTGGGATAGGGAATGCACAATATTAGAAAACATATGGTGATAGACAATGGCATTGTTGGATAATCTGATAATAATAGAAAGTGCAATAAATAAAAATCAAGGCATGAATCTCAGCTTTAACTCTGTTTTCTGTATCAAGAACATGTGAAAGATGATTATACCCATAATTCTGTCAAAGACATAGACTAGATTAACAATCTAAGCCTGTTGTAACTTGAATAAAAACTTTCAGAGGACAAAGTAAGACAGGGCGCATTTATCCACACATTACAGTCTTTTTCATGACTGCGGGCTGGAGCAGTCTACTGAACCAAAACAGCTTTTTGCAACTATTAGAGCATAAAATATGTAAAGAAGATTGCTCAAGTTTACAAACGCAACAATCACTGTTACCTGCTGCAGTCTTTGGGATTTCAGTTAAAGGAATAGTTCACTGTTTTGCAAAGAGTTTTCAACACATACGAGACTGAGTTTGCAGCTAGTTACAATAACACAAAGCAGTACAAGTGAGTCAGTATGCAACGAACATTTCTGGTCATCAGTGAGCTAACACACAAACTGACTCACTCCCTCTCATACACACACACTTAAGTCTATAAATAAAAGGCAGAAGAAGAGAGCAGATTTAGGTCAGCAGACGTGTCTACATGAGCGCTGCACTCTTTCCACCGAGCCTCTACAGGGAGAAAGCACAGCCTGACACTTCGGTGATGAAGCCTCAGAAGCTGCAGAGATCCACATCATCCATACGTCTGCTCACAGGCTGTACAGTAGCATCCACCTTATTACTGCAGCATTCGTCTTATTACTGCAGCGAGCGCCGTATCGCAGCAGCACCGGCCTTATTTCCACAGTGAACACCTTGTTATAGCAGCACCGGCTTCAGTGCTGCAAGTGTCATCATTTTTACTGCAGGCAGCTCCCCTATTACTTAAGTATAATCCTTGTGAATGCAGTATTACTGTGCTTGAAGCCTCCCTGCTGCCCTGTGATTCTTATTACTATTAATTCTTACAGGTTTTCAGCTTCTGGAGCAATGCAATACGCCAAGCATTCACTACTCCATCCACACCTAATGGTGCATCTAATGCAACACAACAAAGCTTTCAAATCCAAGCCTGAAGAGTCAACAACACAAGTCTGTAGCAGTCCTGCCTTCAGTTTGGTCTAATGCATGATCAAGATACGACTATAGTAGGAATCAAACAATATCTATACCTGTTTAGAAACCATGGCAACAAAACCACAAGTCCTGGGCATCCAATATTGTGCTGTTTCTTGCACCAACAATTGCAGGTAATCGTATGCACATAGTCTAATGTGCATAATTACATTTGTATTTGCACAATTTGGAGAGTGTGTGATTCCTCTCCTATACATCTGTGTGGTTAAAGTGATTTGTGTACTTTAAGTTACAGTCATTTTTGATACTGCTGATCATTAAAGTAAACACATTTTACCAGGGGATTTTTAATGTGGTAAAAAGTATTAAAATGTATAAAGTGTTTAAATTTTGGCACCCTGAAAAAGATAGTAATTAATCAGTGTGACATTTTGATCTGCACGTAATTGTGCATACAACAGTATGTCATTACTGCACAAAGTATGAGCATCAGCACCACAATTAGTTTGATTGCACTGATTCCTACTGCAGTATCCTGGCATCATGCAAGCAATGCAGCGCAACATGTTAGTCCCTTCCTTCTGTGTTGCTTGCATGGAGATGGGCGAGGAACAAGGACAGAGGGAGATGACAAGGTATCAGGAGTGTGTGACAAGATTTACTCGCGCCACATGGCTTGCTTTACAAAGAGGAGATAGCTGTGCATTAATACTATCAATAATGATGCATTAATGATATCAATATCAACCAGCTGTAAACGTCCCATCAATACAAAGGACAGCACTTCCATTACTCCACATTCAAATTACAAGTGCTATAAGGGAAGACGGAAATTCACAAGGCAGAGAACTAAATATGTGATGGTTGCAGCATGAACAGTGAGTGGGTGTTGCTGCACAATGCAACGTGGTATTTGACTCTTGCATGCAGTCAAGAACAGTGGAAGAAATATGCTTTTTTTGCTTCATACAAATACAATAAAGTTTATGACAGGACATTAATAGAATAATGCCCTTCAATAAAAAAACACGGGCAGTTTCAAATGTAAGCAGTTGCAGAAATGTGACATGAAGGTCAGAAAGTAAGATGCTGTTATGACTGGAATATTCATCACACCAGAAATTTAAACTTAGAAATCATACCAGTAGGGCTGGCACATGATTAAAATTTCCGTTTGTGATTAATACCAGAATTTCTTTAGAATAATTTTTGAGTCACATTTTGAATTCCACTATTTTGCATTTTAAACTGCTTTCGTTTCATTTTTTATTTTTATACTGTCTTAAACGAAGCGTGACTGACTTGTATGGATATACACTAGCTTTTATTTTGAAAAGAAATGATGAACTTAGTGTAGAGCTAGGGCAGACTAAAGATTATTACATGAAAACTTAAAAGGAACAGAAAATGGAACTTGTTATGTATTGAAAAGGAAATACGGGAAGAGTAAAACTGTAGATGTTTGATAACACAAGGTGCAGATGACTTATGACTTATTTTGAATCATTGTGGCAGCAGGTAGATGTGATGTGTACTGAGACTATAAAGCATGCTGTTAATGGTATTTTTAACAAAATGGACTTCATAAGGACCTCAGTTTTATTGTAATCAAAGCAGTAATGCTGACAGCCCATAATACCAAACAGCTGCCTATCAATGACTGCTTTAATATCACAGCAGTGATTGTAATGCAGATTTTTTGTCTGCAACTTTGCTTGTCTGCTTTCTTTTTGAATGCAATGCATTTTTCACTAAGTAGGCTGCAGAAGTTTGCCTGCAATTTCTGATGGCTCGATTCCTTTATGCACCCGTCTTATGAGGGTTAGGGATAAGTTATGTTTTTTTCTTTTTTTCTTTCTTTTTTTTAGCACTTTTTAATACCATTGATTATTAAAAATAGTTTGTATCTGGTGCTGACAAACTTTTGATGCGTATCAATCATTTTCCCAGAAGAAAAATAATGTAATTGAAAATATATATATATGCCAATTAATCTCACTTTGACGTCATCAGACAGCTGTCCACAGTAGCTAGACAAGAACATGAGAAAACCTCCCTTTGCTTATTTTTATTTTACCCAACTAAAATATCAACATAATCTGAGACTGATTAATAAGTAGACACTGACCTCAGTCCTCCTTCAACCTGTACCTTTCTGCATTTACCAAGATACAGTACATGTGCAAACTTCTCTGCCTCTGCATATATCACTGTTTAAAGAATGACATATGTTCCTGTGTCCTTTAGAAACAAATCTCAGATTTTGTCAATATAATAAGATTATATCTAACTGAATCCAATCCTTCTTAAATCATTGGTTTATATGTGATTAATTGCAATTAATGGATTAAAAAGTCTGTGGTTTATCTGATGCATTTTTAATTGATTGACAGCACCATCTGTATCACTGAGAAGCATGAAGTAGAGTTGCTCAAGTTTGGAAAAATTCGTAATCACAATGATTTTGATCAACAGTGTGATGACGGTTATCAAACATGCTTACTCGCTGATTTTACAACATCTGCATTAAGTGCATTTGTTGAACACCAACACTGATGCTGCACAATGAGAAACATAAAAAAATATATAAATATAACCAAAAAAAATATCATTTCAACATAAAAAAGACAAAACAAGCACAACTTTTCATTCTTAAAGTTATCACTTCATTTTGATTATCTTGTTTCATGATCATAAAAACTTAGTACCAAAAAAATATTAAAACACTTAAAATCTTGACAATCTTTGTCCAGCGTATTTGTTGGTTAAAACCTAAAAATGCCTTGACAAATATTACCTAAAGATGGTTTTGTTACAGTGCCTGAATACTGCCTGTTACCCAATACTGATATCAGATTTAGATCATTATCAGACTGTGTTATCTCATCTTATCTAGGGAGTTTCAGCTTTAAACTGTGTAGTATTAGGTGATCAGATCACAGCCACTGTCTTTAGAAATGCTTCAGTAAATGAAACAGTGACTCATTTAAACATTTTCTGGACTCTGACAGTAGCTATGGGCCCTCCTGAGGGGCTGCCCCTCTCTGTAAACTAGGCTTCCCTCTCCTCTCTGTGGTTATCTGCTCACTGACAGTTGTGTAACTCTGCATCACACCGTAGCTGCAGCTCGGCTCAAACGGGGTTCAGCTCTGATCAAAGAGGCCCATGTGGTCGACGTGTGATCCTCTGCTGTGGTTGCTCGTCCAGACGGAGTAAGGAGGCTCAGAGGAGACCGGTGAGCTTGTGTGTGCAGACTGTAGGTCACAACAAGGGAGCAACAGAGTGAGGAGGAGGTGCTGACTGTCATTATAGGAGCAGACGGCTGTGGTGCGCGTTACGAAACAGAGCCCCCTCCACTCAGCACAACACAGAGACTGACTGAGACGATCCAAAACACTCAGTATGTTTACATGCAGATAGAAAAAGTCAAATTATTGTGTCAGTCTAAAGAAAAATGGACTTTAAAAATGTAAAACATGTATGTAAATAGTCTGATGGAAGTAAGACTATACTGATTTTTTTCAAAGCCAGACTAACACATCTTGATAATGCAGCTGGAGATAGATTAACTCTTTACACAAAACTGGACTGAGCATTCTGTGCATGCTCCACAACCTCCATGCCAGGCTTTGACCTGGAAGTTGCAGGTCACAGCATGAATGTTAAGCACGTAAGTCCTGTTGTCTTCTGCCTTCCATAAGAGTCACTATAAATGCATTACAACAACATGCAATGCCACAAAAAAGCGATGGGCACGTATGAAATGTCCACAGCTGTAAAACTGTTCATGATTTTGCTGTTTGCAAACTTGTTGGCAAGGTCAAACAGAACCAGGTCCAATAGATAAGAGCTTAAAGGGGGCATACCACCACCAATCCTAGCAGACTCTGACGGGCTTCTACCAGTAAACAGATTCTCCCCTGGTGCTTGTGTACTTGGACAGGGACAGCAGTCTAGTTAAATAGCCTAATTGACCTATAAACATGGGTAAATGGTGCTTATAAGCACACTGATTGAGGACCAGATCAAGCATAACTAGACTTGTGCACTAAATTCACCATACTCCACAGCATGCTTGTACAGTAGGTTTCAATAAAGTCAGAATAAAGGACTAAATGAGCAATTACATGGCTTTTATGCTGAAATAGATCTGTATGTATCCCTTTGTGAAACTAGAGAAAATCACACAATATCCTCCCCTATTTTGACACCACTGCAACATATCTGAGGTAGTCAATATTGGATACCAGTATCGGCAAACTCCTGCACGCTGCTAAAGGGAACACTCACACTGAGCCGTCTGCCATGCCTGAGCACGCTTAACTCCCAAAGTCAAGTTTGTTTAATGAGTGTGAGTGCTCTGTACCATGCTCAGGCACGGTGCATTTTCTTGCCCCTGGCTCAAGAGGAAGAGGAGCGCTTCAGCTTGGTATGATCGCTCATGCACACACACACAAGCACGAGTGCACAGTGTGGATGGGACGTGTGATCAATACAACAGTTCCACAATCATTTTTGAGCAGTGGTGTAATGTTAGAGGCCAAATCTGACCACAAAGTCAATAAAATTCCTGTCATCTTAACTTCCCTATTATGCTAACTCTGCAGGAGCATGCATCTTGTAAACTACCTGTGTCATACTGCAACATGACGATGTATCCATGCTCATGCCCAGGTGGGCTTGGAGCAGCATGGGTACAGGCCATGATGGACTGTGGGGGCGGGGTGCAAGCATGCTACAGCACGGTACACTGCAAGTGGGCCTAGTGTGAGCGCGTATTAAATTACACACATGCACTGGCAATGTTTTGGCCCAAAAAAATGTGGACTTTTTCTGCCATTTTTGGTGGAGCAGTTCCTCTTCTACAACCTGTCTTTTGTAGTTTTAGCACTTTTTGAACCAACTGATCCATAAAGTTACAAAGATTGTCCTGTTTTAAAACATTCTGTTTCTAAAAAAGTATCACAAGTAATGGACATTTTGACGCCCTTAGTCAGAGCATAATAAATGTCACAAAAGCAATGACCTTTTTCTATTCTCTGAAGTTCTTTTTTTTTTCAAATCTAAATCTAGATACAAATAACTTTTATAGAATGCATGCAAATGTTAAATGTTTTCCTCAAACTGCTCTAAAGCCATGCATCTGTGTTGGATGTTACAGGTAGCTGCAGATCATTCTGTTCTGGTTGCATAACAAAAGTAAACATGTATTTTTACTTATATTTTCTGCATAAAGTGGTGTGGTCCCTTCACAGCTTTCCAAAAAAATCTGATCAAAAATAGTAATATATATCTTTGTTAACAGCGTGACATTATACAGTAATCACAATAATAGCCCTTGTATATGTGATATGTATCGTATCGTTTTCTCGCAAATTCACAGCCACTTTAAGGACACGTGTGTCCAACTATTCACTGGTAATTAAATGATTTTATTTCAATATTTTGCTTGTCAGAGTTTTTAAGATGTAGGCCGTTTTCAGTCATTTAAAGCGCTTTTTAAAATCCACATAACTTCTGTGATATTACTCATTTATAGCTCTATTTGCGGAAGCAGTCCGTGCTAATAGGTGAGTGTATTTCGAGTAGAAAAGTTTATCAGACTTCTCTCCGTGGTGATAAAGTGGAAAGTGTCGGCGCTGCCTCGGCTCTGTAAACTGGACGACTTTAACAGATAAAGAGGGTCACTGGAAGTCTACAGGCGGACATTACCATTTAAAACTTTTTTCCCCCAGACCCCCACAACCCCCAGCACTATCACTGAAACACCTCCAGCCTCCACAGTCCGTCTATTATTCATTAGAAATACGTTACGCTGCCTTGTTCTAAAGACTTTGCTCGGCATGGTTTTAACTCCACGACGTTTGGAAAATAGAAGCAGCGACTTACCACATCCAGGTCCGCCGGGCTTCGACAGAGAAACATGGGGGGATTTAAAGAGTCCTGTCGGCTAACACAAGAACAAGCCGTCCTCGCTCCCACAGACTCTGACACACAATGGCGCTGATAGGAGGAGAAAACTGCCTCCGCGCACAGGAACAGAGCTGCCTTCACGGACTGTGGGACAATTCTACTGAGGTAAGCTGCACGTGTGCGTACAGCCGTAAATCCGTGCCATTTAAAGTGTTGGGAGTTGTAATGTTGGATTTTGGTTATTGTTGAAATTTCAATAATAGTGAGCAGAATTAGCAGAGTTGGGTAGCGCTGCTTTTGAAACTAACTCGTGAGATACTGCGCTACATGCTGAGAAAGTAATTTGTTAGATTACTGCATTATCTATTGATCAAACTAACGTGTTAGAGTACTTTTGCGTTACCAAATATTAAACCCTTTAACCCATCTGTCCACCTGTTCATTGTAAAAACGACACATAACGACCACACGTCCGCTGTTGAATGTGTGGACTCATGGAACAGCTTAATTTACGGTCCATAATCGGTGTCTATGCAGCCCATTAACACCACTAACAGACACAGAAACCTTTACAGCTCTTTGATATTCTCAAGGTCTGACAACAAGCTACAGAATCACACAAACGCTGTGCGTAATGACCGTGCGTATTTGGAACGGCTGCACTGCTGATTCAATGTAAAAAAAAAAAAAGCAACATGGGCTTTTAAACTTAGGTTTCACCATGTTATTGTCCATTTCATCCAAATATCAAACACAGAGGGGACAATTCCAGAGTAAAGTGCTGTCCTCTCTGCCATCTCACCGGCTCAGTGAAGTAGCCATGTGTGCGTTCTGGCACAGTTGTTTTTACCTACATCTAGAACGGTTCTACGTGCCAACGAAGGGCAAAGTGCAAATGCTTCCAAGAGCATCTCTTTTTCTTTCTCTTTTTTTTTGCTTAATACATTAATATCCCTTGATAAACAATTGCAGGCTATTTAGGATAGGAAGTTTTGAGCAACACAGTCGTTCAAAAAGCATAAATCAGGATTTTTTTTTTTAACACGGAGGTTCAAAATAAAATTAATGTTAGCTGTAAAAATGAGGCATAAAATTGTCCAAAAGCAATATGCTGATATAACTAGGGTTGTCTCAACCCCAGAAAAAACTCAGAACTTCAATGTGACTAGTAAAAACAAGACAATATTGATACATGTTTTGGTACTCAAGCAACCAAAAATAAAGTCCTAGGCATCCACTAGAGGGTATTTTCTTGTCTTCAACAGTGAAAAACTACAAGGAAACTTCTCCACACTGTCAAAAATGCACATGACACTGACCATGTTTGTTTTAGTGCAATTCAGACAGTGTGCACAAGTTTGCCTACAAATTTGGATGCATTTATACTTCTTCATGCATCTTCCTGATGACATGTGTGTCTACTTTTTTAAGTTTTGCTTCTGTTGAATGTCATAGACCACTTTACCCACACTGTGTAAAAGCTATCTCAGAGCTTTCTGAGGGATTTTTGTTTTGTTTTGTTTTGTTTTTATTTGACTGTGTTAATGCTTACAACACAAATTTTGGATGGTATGTTTTTTCAATAGATCTTGGAGATTTTTAAGAACCTGTAAAGTAGTAAGCTCTGTACACTTTTTGTATACACTGAGGTAGTTCGTGTCCAAAAATGCCCTAATGAAACCCAAAAAACCACAGGTTTTGATCCCCTAGCCACTGTTGTATAGAAAAAACATGCAATTTATGACATATGCTTTCATTCTGAGGTCACTGCTTCAGCTTTTTTGTGTTTCCTCTTTGCCATCAAATGTCAGCCAATTGTGCAATATTTGGCATGAAGGGAAATTACATTCTTTTTTCCAAGATTCCTATAAGGTTACTATTGTAACACTTTTATTAAAGTTGAATTGAAATTTATTGAAATTTAAAGAAATGCATAAAAATCTTTAAGTTATTGCTCATTATTAAAAATGTACATTAAAAAAAAAATCTGAGTTTCCACTTAAAGAGTTCTCATAAAATCCTAATCTAAATATCTAAATCCTAATCCTAAAATTCCCAACATTTTATATCTATGATCAGGTCTGATAGTGATTTAAATTCAAGCAAAAAAGTGAAAGATTTTGTAAAGTTTTTTTCTGCTATTTATGCATTGCGTCCATTTTTGACCCCTTTCACTCAGTGTTTGTGTAAAAGTTTTATTTTAAAATATAATACAAGAAAAAGATACAGCATAGAAATAAATGTTGCTGCTCATCTTAAACATAGATGCTGTAATAATCCATTAGATTGAAGGAAAAATAAATATTTTGGTTTTTTCTACATTACTAACACCGCTTTAAACTGGCATTGAAAGGGTTAAATTAAAGAACTAATGAATATTTGACATATATGATCAAGTCGGATCTGGATTTAAATTAATTACTGCAAAAGACGTAAAAAAAAAACTCGTGTTTTTTTTTAAACGTTTTTATTGCTTGTAAATAACAAAATATCCCATAAGTATCAGCATATCATTTTTCTAAAACACTTTGGATATAGAGAGAGATTCTTTGCATCTCGTAAGGAATTTGAACCTTTATTTTAGTCTCATTAATTCATCATCACAAAGTAAAAAATACAAGGTACAGCTGAAAACGTGTGCAGTATTTGATCAGTTCTTACTGCAGATAAATCTAAGAGAAACGTGCAGGCACCAATTTCTAAAATTAACTATAAATAATAATACAATAATTACTCACACAGTTACCTTGAAATG
Source organism: Cheilinus undulatus (assembly GCF_018320785.1). Lineage (NCBI taxonomy): Eukaryota > Metazoa > Chordata > Actinopteri > Labriformes > Labridae > Cheilinus > Cheilinus undulatus. Next base: position 13,730,065 of record NC_054870.1, on the reverse strand, counting down.
GGCCTTCACCTTTGTGTCAGTAGTGTAGAAAGTGTCTACTGTGTTGGCAAGCCTCACTTTGTTACGGTTGGCAAATTTACGAGCAGCACGTGAAGGCAGCAGGAGAAGCTGAAACCGAGCAGCTGCCCCGGAGAAGTGGCGTCGTCGGCTGAGCTCCGCCCACACACACTCACACTCAGAGGAGTTGTTTCTGTCAGTCTAATGTGAGTTAATTGAACATTTACAACATTTTAAAACTGCTAATTAAGAGAAAAAGTTCACATTAAGAGCTGCAACTAATGAAAGAGCAGCGTTAACCAAGGTTTTCCCTCTTCGCTCTCGCCACCTGAATCATTAATCTGTCCCTCCTGACACAGTTATGGAGTCAGAGAAGTGATTCACTGGACTAACCATGCTGATTGTTGGGTTATTGATGCCCGTGTGACCCTGCAGCAGATGGCACAAAGTAGTCCGGTAAACTCGAACAAAACGCTGCATGCAGACAAAAACTCCAGTGGAGCATCATGGGGCAGAAAATGGGCATCTTGGACCGTTTGTGCCCTTTATGCCCCCTGCTGCACACTCACCCAGTTGTGCACTGATACAGTCACAATACAAGTCTCCCTGTTTACTCAGACAGGCTGTCTGTTCTCAGGCTTTGATCAACCTGCTGTCACTTGCCTTTCCATCTATTAGTGTTTGGGCCTCAGTAGTTGGCACAGAAACATACATTCAGTTAGGCCCTTTGTGCATTTGGGCCCTTAGTTGTCAAAAATTTTACAGAAAGTGGCAGAACATTGTGTAATTGTGTATTCTTGTGAAGAATTAGTCCAAAATCTTTCCCTAACTTTCTCATTTTTCCGTCTGAAGTTGGTTACAACCCTCTGATATTTTCTTATAAGGATCGATTCCTTCATTAAAAGTTGTATTAAAGAAGAAAAACAACCTCAAGGCCAAAAACAAGCCTGCAAACCTTGAGCTGTTCCGATATGTCAATACTTTATTTTTGGATTTTGCTTGTGATTTAAATGCACCAGTATGGAACAAAACAACTAACCTTTGTCCTAGTTCTCTAAAAGATCACTGAAATCCAATATAGCACCAGATTTTGGTGCTTTTTCTAACTAACGTAACTTCTTGCAAAAGTTCCACTGCAATGAACTAAATTCCCAGGGACACTTCAAATATTAGTGTTGCCAAGCCCAGAAGGAACAATTTAATGGGGTTTTCCAAAGAAAACCATCTTAAATCTCATAAAGAAATAAAGCAATCATCACTTAAGAGCCATAAAATCTTTGTGGTGTTGCTGCAGAGACTCAGTGTTCTGCCTGTTTTGGAATTAATGTGTGCAAACCTTTGGATGGTGTTGTATAGATAATACAGGCCAATTCAGACTATACAGACAAGCATACAGGTCAAGGCACTAAAGCCATGACTCTCTCAGAGGCCACAGTACTGTATATAAGATGAAGCAAGGGAGAATCACCTTCCTACATGTTGGTGTTAAGGTGTGATTAAAACTGCAGTGAAACAACCAGAACATCAAGCAATTCTCAGGTTTCGCTTTGTCGATGCTAGCAGTACGTCTACACGAAAGAAGAATCCAGTAGGTGGCGATATGCCTCTTTTAAGCTTATTGCATTTTGGCCTTCTTTGGTTGACCTGTTACATCACAAACAGAGCAAGTGAGCAAGCAAACAGTAAAATCATGACAAGTGGCAATGACCTTTTCTTGCATACATATTCAGGGCTGTTTGCCAATTGTTATTTTACAATTTTGGGGTTGAATTGTATGTAAGCCGGTGTACACAATGGCTACCACCACGATAGCAGTTCGCTTGGATGTACTATAGCTGAAGAGAAGTAGCAGTTTATTCATAACTTGATCACATTTTTTTATTTCAGACAGGAACACTCCTCAAAATTTTACCATTTTATTTCAAAACGGACAGTTTTACTTGGCAGAGAAGACTCTGCTCAAAAGATGCTCCATGGGTTAGTCAAGCAGCTTGCTTTGACTTTCCAGGGAGGGCATGGCTAGAAACCCCACTATGGATGGCTACATTCATGGCAAAAATCAGTTCAAAAGTAATTAATACAACCAGCTTAATGCTATTAAGGAGAAGGCTGGGGTGGAGGAGGTTAAGCTTTGCCAGCAGCAGCGTGGTGCATCAGCATTAATGCCAGCAGGGATTAATGAGAAGTATGTCATATTCAAATGGACTGCTATGTTGAGAGAAAGAGCTGTGATAAGCTCGGAGCTGGGAGGCGATTACTGGGATCAGCTGATCACGACTGGGCATATGACTACCGTGTCCTGCTTGAACTAATACTGAGTTTCATGAAAACACTAAAAGCTTGTCTTAGCAGAGATATTTTTGCATTTCTATGGATAGGTTTCTGAATAAATATTAGCTCCCAACAAGCTTAGCTGTTCAAACTTTACAGCAGCACTAGCCAGTATAGCTTAGGTTAGCAGTGGTGCTGCATATGTCTGATACCTAATTTTGTCTTGTTGCTCTGATTGGCTCGTCATGAATGTGACATAAAGAGTGTTCATCCAATCCTCTTCAGAGATTATTTTGAAAAGTTTCCTAGAAGAATGTGAAATATATGAAACAGTCAATCTGGCGTGTCAGGTTACCCCTTTGTGGACTCTGCCATCTTGGACTTTGCATCTTGCATATTTCTACAGTACCACAGCAGAGACCCAATAAAAGGTCAGGTCAGGTACAGGAGCATATGCCAGTTTACCACTCAGCCTCAGGTATCTTTTCAGCTGGCCCCTCCATGACACACACAGCTGCCCCTGGACCAGCCCACCAGGTAGGTCCTGGGCACCCAGTATGCAGTAAGCTGGACCAGGCCCAGGACAGCATGTAAAACTGCAGCTGCCATTCAGGTACGAGGCAGCTGACCATTCCCATCCCTGCTCTCCTGAGCATAATGTCAGCATTAGACACACAGTCTTGCTAACGATGGTCTTTCCCAAATTTACACATTGCACCTTTGCATAAAGGAAATTATTCAGCACACAGAGTAGGTATTGCTACTCTGGTCACAACTGAGGGATGCAGAGGTCCAAACTTAACCTTGCAACAGTAAAGTAGATGTGAAGCACTCTAAACCTGAGGTTGCTGGTTCTGCAAGTGCAAAAAATGCAGTAGATGCAGCTTATGGTGTTCAACTTCCAAACCAAAGCCTGGCACAGGAACTAATTTATTTATCATACTAGTCATGTTTGGGGCTGATTTAGGTGCAAACATGAAAGAGTAAATTGACTTTTAACTGCACGATGTAAGAGTGTTGGACTGGCTTTGAATAATTCTGCTGAGTACTATTTCAGTCATACTAACATGTTTACAGGGATTGTCAGGCTGTAGGTAGTACGTTGTGCCCAAGCACACTTGAGCACCAAAGTCTTCTTTGTTTGAGCTGGATGAGTGCTCCAGACCATGCTCAGGCACAGTACACTTCCTTGACCCTGGTAGTGATGGAAGAAGTGGGTTTCTGCTCATGCACATTGGCAAGCACTCCTGCGAAAGGTGCACATGACCTATACTTGATCTGATCATTCCTCTCATTGATCAGTTTAAACAGAGGTTGGGTCAACTTTAAATGATCCCTGGTTCATTTTCACAGATAGGCCAGTTCATTTTAAGTGGTGTGAAAACTCATTCAGCTCAACTCTGGTGTGGACAAAACAAGTGAACTGTGGTCTCCTTAAAAAGGGGGGTCTCGGTTCACTTCCAAATGAACCCTGGTGAGGTACGGTTGAGGTGTGAAGGCAAAGCGGACCAACTTGTGAACCTAAGGCAGGAAGTGGCATAAAAAGTAATGAATTACAGGTGTATTCATGTGATTTGATACACTCAAATACACGTACCTCGCTCAGAGTAGAAAACATATAACTCCCTGATGTTATCAAGATGGTTTGGTTAGTTTGACCAAGTGCAATGTGAGAGTTAACCAAACCACATTAAAGCGCAACAATGCTGCAATTTCAGCCCTGAATTGAACCAAGTCCCCCAGACTATCAGTTGTTAGTCATATCTGATCAAAACAACTCAAAATAAGCCAGTTGGTGAGTAAAGATCCTGTCATGTTTTCTATGTGATTCTTCACTGTGCTAACTCTGTGAAGCCATGTGTTTTCATGTGCCACATTAAAATGTGATGAAGTATCCATGCTCAGGCCTGGCTGGGCTTGGAGCAATGTGAGTGCAGGCCAGCAGGGGACTTGATAAAGGAGGTGAAGCTTGCTTCAGTACGGTATGAGGCAGGCAGCTGATGAGACTTGATTTTGGGCTCCTATGTAGATCACAAACCCCCAAGAAGAAGAAGAAGAAGAAAAGAGATATGCGTAGTAATACCCAGGATTTGCTCCATGCTGATGATGGCGTCCATCATACTGCTATGGATAATTTGATCAATTTTAAAACATCACTGATGACCCTCCTCCAACTTCCACATCTCCCGTGCAGATCAGAGGATGAAATGGTTCTCTGTGGTGCAGATATGACAAGACCACTCTGCAAGCAGACTCAGGGACTGTGCCCGAGTATGGTACAACTGTGTTCACACTGATCAAATGAACCAGACTTTGAGGTCGAATGCACTCAGATCTGGGCCTGGGTCTCTACTGTGAAGCCACCCTGATGTTCCAACTGAACCACATACAAGCTGATGCAACCCAGTGAGCTAACGCACATTTAAGAGCAGAAATCTTTGTTGTTTAAAAAGTGAAAATGTAACAGTTTTGGTATTAACCAAAAATAGATGAACTCAAAAAGAAACTTGATTGAAAAATGTAAAGGATGAATGTGGAAAGGCTAAGCAGAGTCAGCTCAGTGAGTGCAGACAGCAGAGAGTATGGCAACTGTTGGTGCAACAGTAATTCAGTTATATTGTGTTATTCTTGGCAACAAGGATCCTCAATAGATCAGAATCATGCCAACAGTTTAGGCTGAATGGAAGCTCAGCTGGAGTACAGCTAACAGACGTGCATGTATACGTAGGATCAGTGGTGAATGGAGATCTGATTTTAGTGCTGCGTTCATCTCTCTGGACTCTGAGTTGACTCATGAATGCGGAGCAGCGAGGAGGGATGGCTCTAAATAAAGATTTCAGGTCAAAAACAGGAAATGGCTCAGTGAGCAGGGAGGGCAGGGCCATAGCAACACCAACTGGAGAGCTGCGCCCACAACATCCCTCCCTCCCTCCCTGCCTGCCTGCCGCTCTCCCTTCATCTATCTTTATTTATTTCTCCCTCGCTCTTCTTTTATTTCCCTCTCTGTGTAAAATCTGCCTGCTGCTCTTCTCTCTCGCCTTTTCTTCGCCGCTGCTCTTTCCTGGTTTTTCACTCTCTGCTTCTGTCTTTGTCTCTCTTCTTCTGCTAATCTTTAAAGCTCAATTTACAGGCTAATTTATTATATTAAATACACTCTTTACTGACATAATCATCAAAATCTGCAGCATAAAGTGAAAAACATCCAAAAGACAGAAAATGATCTGCTCTGCTCTAATTGTCTGCTCTTTGTCTGTGCATGCATCAGGTTGTGAGTGATCCTGACTCATGGTGAGTTCACTGGTCCCACTCATCACTCTGTGCAGCGCCGTGCATGAGGCTACATGTTGCTCCCATCCGTCACCATGCTGCACCCTTTGGTGGTAACACGCAGGATTACAATCGTCACCAGAATAAGTTTGGAAAGCATCATGATCCATTTTTACTTGCTGTGACAACATGGGAGTAATTTTATTTATATCGTCAAGATCCAGAAATTCACGCAGACACAAAAGCAGAAGAATGCAAGATGACATTCACACTCTCACACAGATAGTGTAGGCTGGAGCCGGAATAACTGATTCATACATGTGTTTCTTTGTTACTCATCAGTCCAATTTAGGTTAAAGAATTGTTCACATTCTTCTTTATGTCTCTGATGTATCACAGAGGTCTCCTCGTTCTAATACCCGATCAATCACTGACTTTATAAAGAGTGTTACGGCTCTAACAGCACGTTTGTGGGTTAAGATTTTACATAAAGCACTTTAATGTAAATCCAGCATTACTTTCTCTGTTTCTACAATGTTGAAACCATTGCAAATTCATCTATCAACTCTGTAAATGTTGAGAAAATGTCATAATTCTTTAGATACTTTTCAGTAAGTGTTTACAATTATACAGTCTAGGGCAGTGGTTCTCAACTGGTCAGGTATCAGGACCTATCTCCACCTCCTTCAGAAATATTGTGATCCAATTTCTTTGTAAATTCCAACAATCTAAATGTATTTAATGAATATGTCACAGTTGAGGCTCAAAATGAAAAAAAAAAAACATTACTGGACAAAGAGACGGGACAAAACAAACGTTAAAAAACCACAACATTACAGGAGGATAAGCATGCATACATCTTATTTTACTCCATTTTTCTTAGAAATCATGGACATTTGGTAATTTATTAAGATTTATCCTGATTATCTTGAGGAGAAGAGCTTTATTATCCAAAGAAATGAGATAGATATGTTGATATCTTGAGACAATTACTGACATTTACTTGTCTTGATAGGAAAACCTTAAAAATGCCTGTATGAATTTACTGTTTACCACCAAGGGTTTCCATTCAGACTTTTTGCCACCTTTTTTTTCTGGCACACATTCATGACCCACTGAAAAGAGCTTTGCGACCCACTTTAGGGTCTTGACCAACCAGTTGAAAACCACTGGTCTAGGGTATTTTTCTGATTGATATTATCAAAAGATAACCTGACACGCCAGATGGATGTGTTTCACACATCCAAGCTTCAATAGGAAACGTTTGAGAACAGGCAGAGGCTTTGAAAAAAACTCAGAGTGTGATTGGGTGTATGTTCTGTCTGTCACATCTCTACGGGCCAATCAGAGCAACAAAACACGTGATGTAGCCGCTATCAAGCTGCATGTGCGCAGCTACTCAGGAATAACATGAAACATAACGACTATAGACATGTAAGTACTCGACTTTTGTCGTTTTTGAAAAGAAAACAACTCACTGCTGTTCTTTGTTCTTCTTTTAACAAAGAAATGTTGTCAAGTTCTGATAAAACTGGCGCTTTAGCAGCATCCACGCTAATCTCTTCCTCCATAACTGCACCAGCTCTTGCTGCTGCTTGTTTACGTCACGACTCTGCTGCACCTGAAAGTACTGCCCCTCATCACTGATTGGTCCTGTCACTTTCTAACCGGGCCCAAACGGTTTAGATGGGAGCTTTGCAAGATGGATTCGCCAGTGAAAAACAAGGAAACAGGCGTGTCCATCTGCTTTGCAATCAAAAGAGTCAAAGCTTTAAGAAACAATGTCCATTTCATGATACATACAGTGCTTAACAAATTTATTAGACCACCTGTCATATTTGTCTCAGAGACCATCCAGCATCATGAAGTGCTTTAATGCGGACTCTTTCATTTTCAGTGAGCTCTCCACGTTTTACCATTTTGAACAGGAATGAGGAATTTCAAACTGAATTCACACAAATTTGAGCTGGCTCACTGGGCTTCTCTGAGAAGTCAGAAATTAATAAAGCATAACATTCAACCACTAAAACTCATTTTTCTGTTCAGGAATGACAGTAAATAACTATAATTTGACATATTAATCAAGAAATATTAATGTGCTTTACTATTTTTTCAGGGTTTTTTTTGTAAATGAGTAAATTAGAGAATTCATGGATAACAATAATAATTATATTTTAGCATTAAAAATATCATTTGGGTTAAAGAGCTTCTACATATTGGTGTATTAACCATTGCAGAAACATAAAACATGATTTTGGTAATTACCAATGCTGTTCATTTAGGGCAGCTGTGGCATAAACCTTACTTTGGTTAGGGTTAGGATGGACTAATACATTTTTTAAGCACTGTATACCTAGGGAAAAGAATGGATCCTTAAACATTGCAGCCAAACTCCTGCACACTGTCACAACAACACTGGTAATGTTTCAGTTTACAGTGCACAATTAGAAAGTGTGCACAAGTTTGCCTGCAGTTTCTGTGCAATTTACAACTTTAAAATGACTCAATATTTAGTGCCAAGATCTTCTTTTTGTTGCCATGGTGCTGAAGTTGTTTGATTTATCATTTAAAGTTCTTGTTACTAGGGGCCAGTGGCCTACTGGCCCTGTCTCTACAGCCCGTACAGTGTGTGAGGCTGTAGCCTTTGACATCTGTGGCCCAGGTACGAGTTCATCCTGTGGCTCCTTTCCTGCATGTTTTTTTGACCACTCTCTACATCCAAAGTTTCCAACTCTATCCAATTTCCTTCCTCAAAGGAGGCATAAAAAGCCCAAAAATAAAACGAATAGTTATTTCAGACTGGGTGCGTGTTTGCTGAGTGAAGGCTGCAGTATGTCTGCTCCAGCTTGGCACTGCATGTTGTCTGTGTCTTCCTGCTGTCACAGCCCTGTCTGTCTTCATTAGTACAATAAATCTTCCTATAACTGACTTGATTCACTGTAAAGATTAGCAGAGAAAAGGTTCAAAATAAAAGCATTCTGTACAAAAAAGGCAGGTTTCTCAACTGACCACTGACATGCTTTATTTTGAAAAAATACAAGCAGGAAGTAAAACCGTACTGTGTTTATCTTGGCTGTGATATTTTCTACCATGAATATTGCACATGAATATTGCACATGAATATTTACTACAAGGCAAATATGACTCACTATTTATCCTTTTCCTGTCTATTCTGGATGACAGAAGTGGCAAGCAAAAATATAAGTCAGCCCTCTATTCTCAAGATTCTTGGCACATCATACATGTTTCTGGAGTATGGGATGCAGTGGTCAGTCTCTAAGCCCTGACATCTTAACATGCACACAGAAATGAAAATCTAGCTGAGACACACCCAAGACATGGGCACCACACATCCAGTCTAAACCAGCCATTAAAAAATCTGGTATTGTGGCAGCCTTACACTATGAAAGAAAAGAGAGCTATAGGGTAGAGTCCACTGTCCATGGTTATGCTCTCAGAGTAATGACCCATTCTGGGGCTTCCACTGTTGTTAGTGATTGTTTATAGTCCCACGGCAGTTTGGAGCTAGAGGTGACAGATGACCTGCAATCAGCTGTGTCTCCATGCATTCCCTAATCCAAGGTTGCTAATAATGAAGGTTTAAATAATGTTCCTCCAAACAAGAAAGTGATCAGATGCATCAAATAGTAAAATTTTGATCCCATTCTAACGTGTATAATTTCCATTGCCGTAAAAATAATGCATCTCCCAATCAATTTTGCGGAAAGAAAAATATCAACAGTATCTGCACTGTTTCTGTTTCTCTCCTACTTTTTTACAGGTAGCTGCATACCTGCAAAAGGTAACCCCACTGTGTACATGTAGCTAATAATTCAACCAGTGAAGACAGAGAGGACAGCATTTACTTTATGGAAATATCCTCACTGTGTTGAATTTTTTGACAAAAGGGACAAGAACCACACATAAATGAAATGCAGCTGTAAGAGCCCATGAATCATCTGTCTAATAGTGTATTCCTCTTCCGGTTCATTGTCTGATTGTTAGATCTATGTGTAAGTATAAAGAGGTAATCACATCTTTTATTCCTGTAAAAGACTGCACGGTAACAGAATATGCTAGATTGTGTCCCATATGTGCCACCTGAACCATGGAACCAATAGACACAATATTGCCAAAAGTATTCACTCACCCCTCCAAATCATTTAAATCAGGTCTTCCAATCACTTCCATGGCCACAGGTGTATAAAATCAAGCACCTAGGCATGCAGACTGTTTCTACAAACATCTGTGAAAGAATGGGTCACTCTCAGGAGCTCAGTGAATTCCAGCGTGGTACTGTGATAGGATGCCACCTGTGCAACAAGTCCAGTGGTGGAATTTCCTCACTCCTAAATATTCCACAGTCAACTGTCAGTGGTATTATAACACAGTGGAAGCAATTGGGAATGATGGCAACTCAGCCAGGAAGTGGTAGGCCACGTAAAATTACGGAGTGGGGTCAGCGGTTGCTGAGGCGCATAGTGCGCAGAGGTCACCAACTTTCTGCAGAGTCAATCGCTACAGACCTCCAAACTTCATGTGGCCTTAAGATTAGCTCAAGAACAGTGCGTAGAGAGCTTCATGGAATGGGTTTCCATGGCCGAGCAGCTGCATCCAAGCCATACATCACCAAGTGCAATGCAAAGCGCCGCCACTGGACTCTAGCGCAGTGGAGACGCCTTCTCTGGAGTGACGAATCATCCACCAATATGTTACACGAGTCTGGGTTTGGCGGTTGCCAGGAGAACGGTACTTGTCTGACTGCATTGTGCCAAGTGTAAAGTTTGGTGGAGGGGGGATTATGGTGTGGGGTTGTTTTTCAGGAGCTGGACTTGACCCCTTAGTTCCAGTGAAAGGAACTCTGAATGCTTCAGCATACCAAGAGATTTTGGACAATTCCATGCTCCCAACTTTGTGGGAACAGTTTGGGGATGGCCCCTTCCTGTTCCAACATGACTGTGCACCAGTGCACAAAGCAAGGTCCATAAAGACATGGATGAGAGAGTTTGGTGTGGATGAACTTGACTGGCCTGCACAGAGTCCTGACCTCAACCCAATAGAACACCTTTGGGATGAATTAGAGCGGAAACAGAGCCAGGACTTCTTGTCCAACATCAGTGTGACCTCACAAATGTGCTTCTGGAAGAATGGTCCAAAATTCCCATAAACACACTCCTAAACCTTGTGGAAAGCCTTCCCCGAAGAGCTGAAGCTGTTATAGCTGCAAAGGGTGGACTGAAATCATATTAAACCCTATGGATTAAGAATGGGATGCCACTTAATTTCATATGTGAGTCAAGGCAGGTGGGCAAATACTTTTGGCAATATAGATCACATTGCACCAATATAACAGCTTAAATACTTGGAAGGCTAAGGCAAAAGTATTTAACCTAGCATGGCTTTTCTTTACTAACTATGCACTACTGTAATGTAAAAAGATATTTTTCATTGCAGTAATCTTTAAAACCCTTTTGAAAATAATGACACCCAACTCTGATACCAGTAGAAAAAAAGTTTTAGAACTGATGAGTGCTTTATTTATATCACTTGGCAGCGTCCACTTTCAGTTTGAGTCATTCAGTCTTTTATTTCTTTACTGAAAGCATTTCATGATAGCAACTGCACTAAAGGGGATTTGTCTGAAAGTTTTGTTTGAGTTTCTGAATACAAGAGTGAATATGTACAATTTTATTTTGATGCCACCTCCTTGGTTTCTACATCTACTGATATGAGTATACCTCCATGCTAGTATAGCTGAGGCTGTGGGGTCTTAAGAGTGTCCTTTGCATCGGCCCAAGTTGTAAATGTGAACTAACACCTCAAGAACACTGAGGGAGATTTTCTTTAAACGCTGCACTAATGTCTGCTCTGGCTCTTAGATGACCTGGTGAGATTTTGGAGGCCAAAAGACAAAGGTCAAGGCAGTTGGGCCTCGTGTGCATCCCTTAATAATGAATGCCATACCTCAATGTTGCTTTTGGGGATTTTTTTTTTAAGTTGGCACAAATTTCCACTCACAGATGACCTGATTAGACTTTGAAGGTCATAAAAGTAACTCAGTCCAAAATTTATCCCTGGCTTAAAAACCCAATATCTCAAGAATATTTTGAAGGATTTTATTCTGACTTAGCACAAATGTCCACTCTGACTCCAGGATGGTAAGATTAGATTTTGGAGGCCAAAGGTTAATATCATTGGGCCCTATGGTCATCCCTTGCTTGTGAACTCAGTTGCTAAAACTACTTTGAAGACTGTCCTTTTACTTTGCAAAAATGTCCTCACTGACTCAAGCATTGGGTTGAGATCACAAATCTTCTGAGCACAATATTTTACATATGCATTGGGGGATGTTTTTCCCCTCAAATTTGGCACAAATCTACACTTGGTCTTCAGGATAGACCATACAGTTCCTTTAAAAAGTTTTCACCCACTTGAGTGTTTTACCTTTTTTTAAATATAAATCAATCATGGCCAATATAAATGGGCCTTTTGACAAAAAAAACCTCTTTAATGTCAAGGTAACTATAGATTTGTATAAAGTAATGTCAACTCAATAAAAAGTATGTCATATAAAATAAGTTAAAGCATAAATATTCACCCTCTTTAAAGTGACAGACCTAATTCAACAGAAGTCCAGCCAGTTGGTCCTAGTACTCTCACAGTTAGTGAAACGTTGATCACCTGAGTGCAGTGTGTCTCAAGTAATTGTAGTTTAAAGACACCTGAGTCGGGAAGGCCCAGTCACGGGTTAATCGGTATTCCTGGCTACCATTAAACTGGGGAAACAAAAGTACACTCCAAGCAACTCAGCAAAAGGGTAGTTTAAAGGTTTAAGTCAGGAGATTGATACAAAAATATTTCCAAGACACTGGACATCCCCCAGAGTTCATTTCAATCCATCATCAAGAAATAGAAGGAATACGACACGTGTATGTACGTATTTCAAGCCGTCCTCACAAACTAGTGAGAGAGGTCACCAAGACACCCATGTCTACTCTGAAGGAGTTACAAGCTTTAGCAACTGATATGGGAAAGACTCTGTGTACAGCAACTGTTTGCCAGGTTCTCCACCAGCCAAAGCTTTATGGGAGAGAGGCAGAGAGAAGGCCACTGCTGAAGAAAACTCAGATTAAATTTCAACAAGAGCTTGACAAAAGATGTGGGAGACTCCATGGTGGGGTGGGAGAATGTTTTTTGATCTGATGAGACCAAAATGGTGCTATTTGGTGACCAGACAAGACACTATGTTTGGCAGACACCAAACACTGCACATCAACACAAACCCACCATCCCCACTGTGAAGCACAGTAGTGGCAGCATCATGCTGTAGGAATGCTTCTCAGCATCCCTGGAAGGCTTGTAAAGGTAGAGGGTAAAATATAAGACAATCTTATTCAGTCTGCAAAAGAGCATTACATATGTTGATGTCACTGGCATGTTTCAGGCAGCGGTTCTAGTTTTTCTTTTAAAAAGCAATAACATTTCCCAATGTCCAAACCTTCAAGATTGGTTAATTTTGATAATTTTCACTGTTTATACGACTGATATTTATCATTTTTGCAACCAAACGTGGACAGTTGAACTCATTTCTACTGCTGAAATCATAGCCTTGTGGTGATATTTGAGGAGAAGAGTGGAAGAAAATCTGAATTTTTCCTTGCAATATATACAGAAAAGATGGACTCACAGGGAAATGTATCCACAACGTGATTTCACCTTTGGTAAAGTGATATAAAAAGTATTTTAGAGCAGTGTGGTTTAGATATGACTGAACAACCAAACTCTGGTTGAAACATCCTAGTGCACTGGCAGATTTTTGGGAGGTGTGAGGAGAGGAGCAGAGTATATTATTAATACTATTAGACATGGGTGTGGCACAGCAGCACAATGTGGGGAGGAAAAGGGGGAGACAGGAGAGGGAGGGAGGGATAGAAGGGGCTCAGCACCAAAAACACCCATCTGGTTTCTTTCCCATTCTCTCTCACTCTCTCCCTTTGTCTCTACCTCCTCCTCCTTTCCTCTCTCTCTTTGTCCCCCTACCTCTCTGTTTACTCTCCGTCTCTGCCCCATACACAGCTCAACCCACGGGACAGTTAATCCGTGATCCAGCCTCACATATCCATGATTTTTGTGCCATTTTAACTGATATACACACCCAAAGAGAGACACAGAGCCTGTTGGTGTGTGAAGTCGAGTCTCTCCAGTCGTCTCCTTCGCCACGCACACACCAACGTCTCCGTCTTCCTTTCTTTTCGTTGCATCGAGACTTCAAACACTTGCAAAGTGACTCATGAGCTTCAAAAGGGGAAGTACAAGTTAAAAGCAAAGCGAGCCGGCGTCCTGCAGTGCTGCCGTTTTACTCAAATATGTTTCCAAAATGTAGTCATGCTGCCTTGAATCATGTCGTGGTTTTATGAATGATCTGAGAGTTTGCACTGGTCCGACTGTGGCGCTCAACAGCAGCTTTACTGAAGACGGTCATGTGGAAGTTTGTCATGAGAAAACCAGTGCTAATGAAGACAAAATGAATCTATATTTAGGCTGTGGTTTCTTTATAATAATCATTTATCTTGACAAACATGGTGTCTCCTTGGTAAAAGGCCTTTCACATGTTTGATCTCTGCGCCTTTGCTTAAATATGTTCAAAGTAAATGAATCAAGAGCACATAGCATACATCAAATCCAAAAGAAGGACAGACATTTTAAAAACCTATGCTGCAGTTTGCATATTCGTCGTCCACATTTGTGCTCATTTCATGCTTTTTTTCTTTAGCAACACAAAAATTGCAACAAAGCAGAAGAGTCAGACACTCTGACGATGCTTTTTGCCTCTGTATCAGTGCTCCAGTGTGCTTGGCTTTCATTGGGGGTCTGTTGCTAACTCCAAGTAGGCTTTCATGTGTTTTGCACTCTGGCTTCTGTCTAGCCACTCTGCCATAAAGCCCAGATTGGTGGAAGGCTGCAGTGATGGTTGTCCTTCTGGAACTTTGTCCCATCTCCAGACAGGATCTCTGGAGCTCAGTCAGAGTTACCATTGGGTTCTTGGTCACCTCTCTTACTAAGGCCCTTCTCCCCGAATCGTTCAGTTTGGCCATGCAATCAGCTCTTGGAAGGGTCCTGGTTGTGCCAAACTTCTTCCATGTGACTTATGGAGGCCACTGTGCTCTTGAGAACCTTCATCACAGCAGAATCTTTGCTTTAGCCTTCCCCAGATCTGTGCCTTGCAGCAATCATGTCTCTGAGCTCTGCAGGCAGTTCAGTGAACTCATGTCTTTGTTTTTGCTCTGATATAAATTTTCATCTGTGGCCTTCTACAAAGAGGTGTGTGCCTTCCCAAATCACTTCTAAACAGTTTAATTTACTATAGGTGGACTACAGTCAAAATGTACAAACATCTCAGCAACAATCCAAAGAAACTGAAGGAACCTGAGCTAAATTTCAGGTGTTGTTGCATAGGGTTTGAATCCTTATGTCAATGTGATATTTCAGCTTTTAATTTAGATTCATTTGTAAAAGTCTGTTTTCAATTTGTTATGACAGGGTACTGAGTGTAGATTACTGAGAATAAAATTAAATAGTTTCAACTGTAGCATCAGGAAGAAACATGACAAATTTGAAAAAAAGTGAAGGAGATGTGAATACTTTCTTAATGAACAGAAATCTGTGGAGATTTTTTTTTAAAGGTTTATGTTAAATCATGTCTGGGTTTGTTGTTCTTAGCTCTGTGCTTACAAAGAGGACGTAGCTTCCATCAGCTTGTTTGTGATTCTCTCACAAGCTCAAGCGTGTTTCATACATGCTGCAAATAAACAAATGACCGTCCAGGTTATTTGTAGTCTATTATGAACACAGACAGTCCACACGGAAAGTCTAAGCACTCTGAGTTGGTGTAAAAATCCTTTTATTTGGCAGGGATATGTCTACACATTTTGTCTCATCTGATGGTGACATACGTCCAACTTTATTAACTGCTTAGATATGTTTGGCCAACTTATTGTCCTTAAAAGGACACAACTAGCAAGGTCATAATAATAATGTTCATGTAATTCCTTGTGCCTCTGACAGGTGTGTAATGAAAAGTGTTTTATTTATAATGTAAAACATGTTTTTCTTTATTCCTGCATTATTTTACACAAATTCAAATCAAATTCTCTTTAAGCAAAAAATAAAAAATAAAAATAGTATCACTGAAAGCTGCTAAAAATTTTCAATCTAGTTTGGATGTTTTCACATATATAGCCTCCGTCTGGATCTGAGTACACTTAAAGACCCTGTAAAGTGAAATCCAAAATTTGTGTCTTATCACAGCAGATGTGATGAAATATGGTTGCTGTAAACTTATGAAAACACTGAGATCCACATGTGACTGAATTCTGGATTTAGACCGTGGAGTTTTTGCACCTCTTTCCTGGCTCTGTTTCATGTGGGCGGGGCCAATATGTGGGCTCATGATGTCATGAGCCCACAGTGGGGAATGACCCCGTTCCTCTAACACTACAATATAAAATCACAAAACACTTCATCCCAGTACAACAGTACAATCTGTTGTTAGCTGATGTCACTGCCTTTATTGAAAGTTAACAGTCAGTTAAATGCTGTCTTGTTGTTCACTGTGAGGTAAATTTGCCAAATCTATCAGCCACACTGGTCTATGGATCATTTAAAGCATCATAACAGAGATTTGAGCCCGAAAAAGGACCATTAGCCTGCCTCTTGACTTTTTCTTTTAAGGTCAACAAAAGGTCAAGAGGCAGGTTAATGGCGTGAGTGCTTTCCTTAATTCAGATTGTAGCATTTTTTAATTTGAGAGGATCATATTTCTCCTGAGTGGGCGTGGCTTCTGCTAACCCGACAGACACCCCCACACCATCCTGGAGCAGATTTTACTGCCTCATTTTTTATGATTTTAAAGCTTAATTTTACTAACTTGAAGATTTTTTTATTTGAATGGAATTTGACCTGGGGGTCATAATACAGTGACCTATCATACAACAAACCTAAATACAGATTTATTTTCACTTTACAGGGGCTTTAAGGCCAAAGTCTGGTTTCATTTGGTCACTGTGCATGCTTATGTACCTAACTCAGGCACTTGGTTGAGTCAGTTTAGGGAGGTGGTCTTGAACACAATGCATCGGTACGTGGTGTGTAAAATTTATGAATGCAACCATGCAGAGCTAATGGATGCAGGACAAAGAGTTGCAGCAGCCATATGGGATTATTACAACATAACCTCCTTTACTGATCCGGCAGTTTGTTCATACTTTTCTTAATGGAAATCATTAGAATCTAGTCAACAAGTGGTCTGTTACGACATGCATAATGATGACTGCAAGTTATATTCAGTGAGTAGGGTAGCAAAGGAAACTCTAAACACCTCCTGCCTCTTCAAAAACCATTGTATCGAAACAGTGTGGGCCCATTTCATCCTCTGAGCTGCACAGTAGATGTGTACACACAAAGGGGGTCGTTGTTAGCATCTTAAAATGATTTTAAAAAGGCATCAAAAGTGGCACAATAGGCTGATTGCAGGGAAAAAAACAACAATTGCTATTCAATTTAGACCAAGTAGCTTCCATGGTTGCTTCTTCGTCTTTCTTCTTATTGATGGATTTGCCTCGCAGCCACATGCACACTGCCACCTACAGTATCGGATTGTGCTTGGGAAGACTGTAGGTGGAAGCAATTGCATTAGGGCACAGTAGGAAACATTTGCGCCTAATGCCAAAGTGATCTAAACCTGTTTCTTTTCCAGTTTGAATATCCCTGGTCTAGTGCGTGGCCAGCCTAATGTAAGACTCTGAGAATCAATGATTAAAAATAAAAGAACAAGAATTTGTCTGCTTGCTCTAAAAGATCACGGTCGGTAGATGAAATATGATTTCTTTATGGCAGACATGAATTGTGGTCTTTCCAAGTCACTAACTGGTTAATCCCTACACTAAATATTTTTTTTTAAAGTGGCCTTTTTTAGCAATTAGGAAAAGACATTTACTTATCCTTGTTCTAGTAAGAAACGTTGCTGAACAGATCTCAAAATGTGGTCGGTATTTTGGCATCATTATTTTCCTAAACCAAAAGAGCTCTTCTACTTCTGTGAACAGAGTGAAGAATTCAGAGGGTCTAAAAATAGAAACTAAACTTTCATCTCACAAGAAGAGGACTTATTGTGCTTTGACTACGAACATGGGCGAGGGAGAGAGAGAGAGAGAGAGAGAGGGAGGGAGGTGTGTTTACTCACGGCTGTGTGACGCCTCCAGTGTCAGGTGACTTACAGGAAAGAAGTTGTTGTTCTCTTTCTCTCTTAGCCTTTCTTTCTTTTGTGTCCTTTCTGTGTTTTTTTTTTTTGTCTCATAACTTTTTACATTTCTCCCTCCATTCTGTGACTTCACTGTCATGCTGTTTATCAGAATAACTTCTCAGAGAGCTAAATGTCAAACACAAGCAGATGGTAATGCATTCAGATCCTATTAGATGGTGAATGATTTGATCTTAAAGCAGAGGTTGTAGAAAATGTGTTTGAAAGTTGAGTGAATGAAGTTTGTGAAGTACTGGAGTCATTAAAAACATCTTCAGTTCAACTACTGCTGTATGTTTTTTTTGGTTTTCTGCTCCAGGCGATGTGAAAAAGTTCACCCTTAGTGTCTGTGTGTAAAATGGTGAGAGCGACACATTCCAGTGGGACAACTCAGCAACAGTCCAGCAGCAGACGGGACACAGATACTTTGTCCACTGAGGAAAAAACAAACACAAATTTTCTGATGAAGCTGAGGGTGTCCCATGAAGCAGCAAGATTATAGGGTAATCTCAAAGTGTCACCAAGCAGCTTCTCTTTTAACTCATAACCTGGTCTGTGCTTGGTTATGTCAAGAGTTACAGCTTAAAATTTAGAGTTTATAAGGTTTTAGTAATTAGTGGGGGTGTTACAGTTATCAGATGTCATGGTTTGGTTTGTGACACAGTTCAAGGGTCATAGTTGAGCACAGGTTAGATTCAACAGGGACTAAAAGCAACAAGAAGTTCAGGATGCAGATTTCTAGGCTTCTTTTGTTTCTTACTTGAACTGGTAGTGGTGATAGTTACACTTCCACTTCCATGTTGTTTATTTTATTTCATTTTAGTTTGGTTTGGTTTAGTATATCAAGTTTATTTGTGTCAGGGAAAATATACAGTATTACATTTAATTATTATGCATGAAAAGATGCTTTGTACCAGATTTAGCTTGCTAGCTAATTTTCATCTTCAGTCCCTGGGCAGGTAAATAACGACAATGAAAGACAGAACCAATCACTTGTCCACACATGTGCATGCACACACACACACACAAACACACATTCATGCAGCCACAATACATATTTCATGGCAAAGGGATGCAAAATACATATATATTAAAATCTTAATATGATATTTTCACAGTGATAAAACAGTGATTTAGATGTCAGATTAATGCTGACAAGACTGATTCCTTAAAATCCACTTTTTCACTTCTGGACAGAAAATGTGGAAGTTTGTGCAAAGTCAGTTCAGATCAATGGTTTAAAACTATCTGTCATACACTATGGACAGAAGTATATTGCAGCCTGGCTATTACACCAACAGGGATTGTAATCACATTGTAATATGGAGTTTCCCTCCCTTTTTGCAGCTATAACAGCTTCCACTCTTCCTCAAAGGTTATCTACCAGATTTTGAAGGGAATCTGTGGGAATTTGTGCCCATTCATTCTGTACAGCACTTATGAGGTCAGGCACTGATTTTGGACAAGAAGGCCTACCACTCAATCTCTCTTCATCCCAAAGGTGCTCAGTGGGGTTGAGTTCAGGGCTCTGTGCAGGTCAGTCAAGTTCTTCCACACCAAACTCATCAAACCATGTCTTTATAGTCATTGCTTTGTGCACGGAAGTACAGTCATGTTGGATTAGAAAAGGGCCTTCCACAAACTGTTGCCACAAAGTTGGAAGCATAGCATTGTCCAAAATGTCCTGGTATGCTGAAGTAGTAAGACTGACCTTCACTGGAGACAAGGGGCCTAGACCAAACCCTGAAAAACAGCCCCATACCTATGCTTGTACCATGGGTTAGTAACCTATTTATGAATAAATGTACTTCCTGGTGACACTGACCTGCCTCTGGGCTCTGCTACACCCCATTAGGACATTTTGTTGTTATAAAGTAAAATGCATTGTAGTATAGTGAAATATGATCTGGTATTTGTCAACACAGAGTATTTTATTCTGAAATATAACTGCTCCATCTGCTCCTTGCTGAATTGATGCGCAGTAGTCCAGTATCCAGGGAAAATGTAAGTCCTGTATATGTGCGGTGGAGGGCCCCGAACTGCCAGAGCAGTGATGGACCAGAGATGTACTGCAGCAGAGCTGGTGGAATCACTCTCATTGACTAAAAGAAACCTATCTGCTCCGTGACAGAGCAGGGACGAACTGAACACTTATCTGGTGGGATTCAGGGGTTAAGCTGCATCTGAGTACATCCATTTCCTGATGTTGCTCCTAAAAAGAAAGGTCTTTCATGAAAATGAGAAGCTGAGACTATTATTGTGACAAATTTGACAGGAATAAAATGTGTGTATTAGCGGATACTTCACTGAACTTTGGCGACCCAATATTAGCAGAGAGCAGAGAGGAACGGCCACTGCTTTGAGAGACACAGCCACTTCTTTCAATCATCCTGACATAAGACAGGTGAGATATTAGTTTAAGCAACACTTTCAACAGGGGAAGATGTTAGTTCCTGCTGCTGGGCTCAAATAATACTGAGGCAATCACTCCAGCAATTAGCCTGCTCTCAACGCTATAATGCATTGTGGGTGCCTCTCTCTGTGTCAGAGCAAGCGAGGATTAAATTTAAAGGGATACTTCAACATTTTGGCAAATTTGCCAATTGCCATAATTCCTATAGTCATAGTAATAGGTTCGTTACCTTCAGTTGTCGGTGCAAGCTATTTTTAGATCAGCGCTGCCGAGTTCGGACCTACTGTGCCAACTCAATGTAAGCAGATGGTATTCCGGCTTTCCCTCATCAAACTCATCAAGAACACAATCCAACAACTTCAAAATGCTCTCGTGGACAAGTTGTGACCTGCACATTCACCACGCTATGAAACAATAACGTATAATAATGTAACATTACGACACATGAAGCAAATACTCTGAACTACTTCTTGAGTAAACCACTGGGCGGAGTGACACAGTGCAGCAGCCATGTCTGAAGTGTAGTTCCGGCTTTGCATTTAACTTTAAAACATCTCTGTCTCATAATGTTCCATGATTATTTCATAGCGTGGTGAATGTGCAGGTCACATCTTCTCCATGAGAGCGTTTTGGAGTTGTTGGATTGTGTATTTGATGAGTTTGATGAGGGAAAGCCTGAATACCGTCTGTCTCCATTGAGTTGGCACAGCAGCTCCGAACTCGACAGCAGCCGATCTAAAAACAGCTTGCACCGACAACTGAAGGTAACGAACCTATTACTAAGACTATAGGAATTATGGCAATGGATTAATTTGCCAAAATGTTGAAGTATCCCTTTAAATAGTTTTCTGTCACAAATCACTTTTATATTTAATAACCCGTCTGCAACTGTGACTGGTAGGTTGGACAAATCCACCCCACATTAAACAGAACCATGACATTTGGCTAGTGGCTTATTTCCAGTGAAGGAACAGTTTGCCAGCTGAACAACAAATCATATGACGGTAAAGCACTCGGTGATTTTTGCCAATAATAGCCTGCATTGAAACTAGTGAAAACCCCTAATGGTCTTAATCCAAAATTGAGTCACACATCACTCTCAGTCTTTTCAGGTTTGCAGAAACTTTATTCCAGCATATTTTGTGTGTTTAGGGACTTTTTTCTGATTTTGCTTTACAGGGGCTCTAAGTTAAAAGATTAACTATAAAGAAAAACAAAGAGTGTTCAACAAAAGTCAACCTTTAGTAAAATTGCTTCAAGGAAAATAATTCTGAGAAGGAAGATGTTATTATTGTTAATATATTCACTGCAGGGGTGGGCCAGTGTAATGCCAATATGACGCTAATTATTGAGACTTAAATTGAAAAAATGCCTTTTAAGGAACATTTTATGTTCTTCAATTGAGTTGTTAGAACGTATCCTCACATGATTCATACAATATAGTTATTATTTCAGAATTCATGGTGCTTATTGTTATCAGGGGACACATATCCAGTAAATTATCCTTCAGTTTTCACTACTAATGACACCAAAGAAAAATATTTTATCTGGAGATTTTTTTCTCATCATTAAATCTTATCTTTCCCTGTGCATGACTCTAAGGCTCCTCCGTACTGTTCAGTGTTGTCTGAATGGTAGGAGGCGGTTGTTCTTGTAGGAAATAGTAGTGGTGTTAGTAATCCTGCCTGGTAGCGATGGTTGTAGTGTGACTATCAGTAAAGGTGTACAGTCAGAGCAGCAGAGAGAGTAATAATAGCTCATTACAGGCTCACACTCACTGTTGTATCATTACACGTCTGTGTGCATTCTTCCTCCTGCATACCACTGCTGCTGTCTCTCTCGCCTCCAACAATAAATTCTGCAGCGTTTTCAAAAGTGCACTTCAAGTCAGACAGAGCTGCAGTGAAAACTCTGTGGAGAGAGATCCTGTAGCTGAAAACAGGAAGGTCATTAATCTTCGAGAGAAAGCGAGCCGACTCAAAAGTCACGGCACGAGGAAGCAGCTTCAGAGACAAGCAGCCAACAAATACAGTTCAGCTGCTAATCCATCTTTCTTTTCGCAGTTTATACGCCCGCCCTGAGCTTCATTTTACTAACCCGTCTGTTGTCTACCAGCCTGGACATTCACAGAGAGCTGTCGCTGCCCTTTTGGTGTTAATGTTTGTTCTGTTACATTAAGGAGAACCAAGGAGCTATGGAAGTAGAAAACACTTTAATGCATGTAGAGAAAAAAAAAAGGTTCTAAATAATGTTTATAAAACGTTGATCCCACATTGTTTTGCAAGCAAGAAATGGCTGTTTCCAAGTTGATAGAAATATTTCAGTGTCTAAAAGTATAACATGCATATTTACTGCACTGCAGTAATTTCAGAAAGGATAACTTTTAAACTACAAAATTAAGTGTTAATGTTAGTTCAGGCAGGCCACAGAGTCAAGCCTCAGTCAGCTGATCTAACGCAAGCCCTCATCAGCTGACGGCCAGCTGATTTGCTCTGAGCACGCTATTGGCCAATCACTCTCATGCTGCCTTATTTAAACTGCTCTTGCCTGGCTGCACTCTACTGCACGCTTCTCTTGCAAAACTCCTCCAACCCAGCTCCTCCTTTATTCTGCTCCTGACTTAATCAATGTCACATACCTCATCCTGTCATCCTGTGGATATTAAAGACACCAATGTCCTCATATATTTTTGTTACCCTTGCAGTAGGCTGAACACAGTTAAAAAAAAAAAAAAAAAAAGAAAACAAAAAAAAATTGATGTACTTGAGCTTGTTTAGCTCTTTTTCTTATTATCTGACATCTAAAGTGATTTTCCACCACAGGTCAGTTGCCAATTACACCATTCTTGATGGTGATGGCTGCTATTAAAAGTTTCTGGCAGCGTTAACTGATGTTATCTGTTCACATCCATTCTCATTCCCACTCCACTGACCCAGCAGTCTGTTACTTATTTCACATAAAAGAAAACCGTTTTATTCACTTTCACCTAATAATCATCCTACCAACTCCACCATGAACACATCTTAATGTAACCTTATCTCAACTTTTATCTTTCTATTTTAACTAGTTTTGGAGTGCCAACCATGGCTGCTTTCAGTTACGGCGAGGATGACAACCTGCAGAGGCAGCAGACAAAAATAGCCCAGAACTGCACTGACATCTACAAGGCAGAAAAGATGTTTTTGTCCTTCTCCTGACCTGCTTCATTATGAGTTTGCTGTAGTTACAGCTTAATTGTACAGTAAGCCTGTATGTATAATGGCAAATGGAGGAGTGAGGAGCTAAGATGTAGCTACAGTGGCAGTTTTAAACAACTGAGCCATGTCTTTTTTTAAAGTTGAGCAAAGAACCATACTGAAAGCTTTTCATCGTGGAAAAATATTTTTGCTCTTCTGCCTATTGTCCTCGTCATGAGTTTTATCCACCAATAAGCTCCACCATTCATAAATTACGATAGCACCTGCCTGCTGAGCTCATGTCACTTGCCAGAGTTGCGCATTCCTGCTACCTCATTTTGCCTTGTCCTTAAAAGTCCTACCCTTCCCTAACACTTCATGTGGGAGGTTTCCCCGCACGTGAGATCTATGCTAAGCAATGGATTTATGAAACTGTCTATGATCTGAACCACAAACCTGGACTCACACATGGGGTGATAGGGTCACTGAGCAAGACAGTGTGGCATTACCTGTAGCTGAGATACCTGTCTTTGTGAGGCCTGGACATTGACTGATGGCCAGAGGCGTTGACTGGACTCTTTAGTGATGACTTCTCTTTGGTGCATCTTTGGGTGTCCTTGTAAGACCATCTGTCTTATGCTGCCATGCGAGGAGAGTGCTTTTATGGGCCCCTGGGGCGCTCTCCCAGGCCTGATCCAGCTTACGGCATACTGGGTGCCCAGGACCCAGTGGGCCAGTCCAAATGGCAGGGTCAAATTTGGGCGTCGACGGTGGGGGGTGGGGGGGTAAGCTGAGAAGACACCTGGAGAGATGGGGGCACGGGTCTGGTGTAGGCCAGAATAATGGCAATCTGGAGGCCAGAGCAGTACAGAACCAAAGTTGACCAGCAAAGTGCCGGCATATGCTCCCATACCTGCCCATACCAGGTAGCTCTGCTGCTGTGTTGACTGTCAAACCTCCTCCACCTACCACATAAGTAGGCCTTGGTCAGCCGAAAGTACACCCTCACACCAACCAATCGATTGGTTGTTCAGGTAACAAAAAAAAAAAAACAAAAAAAAAAGAAAGAAAAAGAGAGAAAAACTTCCCTTTGTCCAAAATCTGTTAAATCTCTGACCAGGTCCTTGTTGCATCCTTTTGGCAGTATAAATGATCTTGAAAATGAACATAACACACTTTATGAAGCATCATTAAACATTTTTATCCTCATTATGTTAGACTTAAATGACAGCTGACTAAGAGACAATCAGCATGCACCTGCCTTAAACAATATGATTTCAGTTAACATGGCAGCATAACTATTTAGCATTATATAGCCTATAAAGTACCCTCAGATAAGTGTTTGTATTAATTAATAGCAACACCTATTAACACAACCACTTGTTCCAGCCCGTGCTGTGTAATTTCCGAGCATATATCAGACAGCATGCAGCATTTAGTTACAGAGGTGAAGGGCAAAAAGTCTGCTGGTTGGTACTTAATGACCAGAAGACATCACCGTTTCTTGCTTCTGCTCTCTGTCCATCTGTACCAGACACTAACGCTTGTTAATTTTAATGAGATGATAAAGGGACTTAAAACTTGTATTTACTAACCAGTGAATTAAAAAAAGACTCAGCACCACTTCAGTGCAAACATCCTGCATCTTCATGTCAAGTTTAAGATGTTTAAAGATGTTATATTCAGAATATAACACGCCATGCATCACTTTGTGAGCCTCTCTACCTGGACCGCACAACGCTGCAATGCCCCTCTCCGTCTCCTGCTGTGCTTCCCTCTGTCAGTCAGCTGTGCACTTCTACCGCTTCATTCTCAGATGCACGTGTGGCCAACCAACAAGCAGGATCTTAGTCAGAGGAGAGCTGACTGACCAACCAACCAACTGGAGGATGTCAGTCCTACACATGTGTAAACTGCATTTAGCATCCATGTTGTGAAGATGAATCTAACAATCACAGGTAACACATGGCAGCCATCATGCCTCCACAGTTAACAGCAGATATATCTATGGCCTTACGCTACACTGCACACCCAGTGATTTATTAACCAGAGATCAATTTTGCTTATCACAGACTAGAGGTATTAATCCTGATCTACTGATCATGTATTTTTAATAAATACTGGCTGATAACTTTCTTGCTGTAACTGTGACAAAAAACAGCAGAACTCCATGCAATCAGATCAGAAACTGCAATTTCTGCCCTTCAGTTGTAAAAAATAAAACTCAAGACTCTGAGTCACAATCATGTGGTGCAATCTGATTTCTCTTTTCAATTTGTGTTGTGTGTAAAAATATTTTAATGTCGAGAAGGAGAAAACGTGAATGTGATGATAGTAATAGAGGCGTACGTTCAGTAATCTATTACTTCTTCTTCCTCTGCTGCTGCCCTCCTACGCCTGACCAGACTGGCTGAGTCAGCCCGCTGCTCTATCACGATTCAGCCTGACACACTTTCCCTCCCTCACCCCCCCCGAACACACACACTAAAACACACTCTCTTCTTCATGAATCTGCTCATTCACTCAGAGCTGCGTTTAAAACTTCTCACCTCTCTTTGTCTTTAATCTGATTACAAGTCTTCTCTCTGTTTCTCTTTTGAATAAGAGATATAAATACACCCCCTCCATGCATGCACACCTCTGCCTTCCTTTTCTCCTCAATTTCAGTCTTTTGACCCCCTCTCTCTCTCTCCCCCCGCCCCACCTCCCTCCCTGCTGGCTGCCTTCAGGGTAGCAGAAGGGAAGTGAATGGCTTCAGCCCTCCCAGCTGGTCCCATCACCCAGCAACCCAGAGCAAAACAAAAGAGCACACACAGACACGCACACGCGAGTCTACGCACAGGCAGGGAATGCACGCACGCAATCGTTCAGGCCAAGCATGTTCCTAGACACATGCAGACACATATGCAGATGAATGCACACGCCCACCTTTGCCCCCCCCCCAACCCACATCCTTAAACACAGCCAGCCATCCAGCCGTCTCCCTGCAGACTCCCACCCATCATCCTTTCCTCCAGTCCCCCACCCAACACCCATCACCGCCTCCTCCCCTCTCCAGCACCCTCTCCAGACACCCAGTCCTTTGTCCACACTCTGCTCCACATAAAAAAAGAAAAAAACATATTTTAGGGCAAAACAGATGAACATGTGTTGGTCCAAAAAAAGGAGGCAACACAAAGCTGAGAGTAAACGCTCTGTGTTTTTTCACTCTCAAACATTCTCATACATGCTTTAACGCTGCAACAGAGCAGAAAACAGAGCTCGATTGTTTTTTTTAAATCAGCAAGCGGCCTCCACAGAGTCTGTTTTTATGTTTTCTAAAGTTTTGAAGGAGAAGTTTGACAGACCTCAGAATAACTGGGCTCCAGTAGTGAAATTGTGGTTTTGTGGTGCTTCAGAAAAAAATCAGTGATGCTGAAAGTTGTTCTACACAACAATAACAAATATTCAGGTTCCAAAATGGTCACTGTGAAGGTTAATAGGTCTAGTTTTTCTGAAGTCTTTTCCACCATCAGGATGAATTAACAAAAACCTCATTCAGTACATTTACATGCACAATTCAAGAGTAACTAAACCCTACTTTCTGAAATATTTCAATATTTTTTGGTACTTTTCATTTCAAACGGCAGTCTTTCAGTACAACTCGTTGGTCATATGGCTCTGGTTCAAGTCACCTGTAGATATTAAACAGGCTCGGAGAATTAAATTTTTTCCACAGATCTCCCACCAGTTAGCAGTGTGAGCAAAATAGGCAGACAATGTCAACAGCGAAGTAGCCGGCTATCATTCAGTTCCACGCGGCGCAAACCTCAGCCACAAGAGAAAGCTGCTTTGCTACTAATACCTCTGTGTGCACAGGTCATCAGAACAGGCTAACTTAGCTGACGCTGAAAAACGAACTTATTAGACCTGCATGCTAAAAGTGCTACCAAGCAGTCATAATGGCAACAAGACCCCCAAGCACCTCAGTCACAAACACAGAACTGTCTACCAAACACAACAGGTATGCACAGAAGCTAGCTAGCTGGCCCACTAGTCAGAAGATTTTGAGCGTAGTGTTAGCGAATCCGTAGCACATCACTATCACTGCCACCCTGCAGCAGACCCGACAGGCTGACGGGGAAACGTGAGTTCTTAAACGACGATTTATGACGTTAAAACTATAAGGTGTCTCTTCAGGTGCTTTGAAAAATGACTGAATAACTAAATAGCTTACAGTAGAGCCACTAACATATGTCACATGTAACTACGGTGGCTCTATAGTGTGAGATTAAGTGATTAGTTAAAAAGAGTCACACTACCTCTATGAACCTGTGAGTGCCCGGACTTGACATAAAGCCCTGGATAAATACACTGGAGTTACGTTTTTTTGTGAAAGGCCTGTTCATAGATTTACAGAATCTGTTTCATGTATAGAATAGGGGTGTAACGGTTGTTGTTAATGTCCCAAACCGTCACAGTTCGGTGCATGTTATCACACGACGAATATGTCCAAACCATGAAGAAAAAAAAAGCAAAGAAATGTGACAGTATTTACCCATTAAACTTGGTGGCAGCAATGCTGCTGTGTTTGCTAACCGCTATAAAACCACCAAGGAAGAAGAGGAAGTAGCCGGCAAAACACACAAAGATAAAAAGTGGGCTCCCTGCTCTCGCTGCAAGAAAGGCAGAGCAGCGAGACCTGCTGCAGATATTGTCGCTGCCAGAACATTTAAAGACTACACATGGACCGGTAAAAGTATAAAACACAGACAACAAATGTGTTTTTTAGCACTCTGCTCTGACTCTGCTGTAACGTCATATCCTATGTTTGTCTGGCTCCTTCACGGACGTAAATGAGTCAAGATTTTGTGCTAACATTCCCGCTACCGTCTTTTTATTGAGAGCGGAGTTACAGCATTCTTTCTAAATCATAAATATGATACACTGCTTCAAAAGCTTGTATTTTTATTTGCATATCATTTTGTATTTATTCTTAATTTTTCAAATCATGAGATATCAGGCTGTTTTCTGTTTTGCTTTTCATTTTGATTATTTTTTTGTTTTCCTCTTTTTTGCCTTATGTTTAATACATCACAGGCTGTACCAACTATCACTAATAGTACTTAATATTACACATCAAAGTGTTGATTGATTGATTGAAATGCATATTTCAAAAAAAATTTTTTTTTTAAGTACAAGCTGCACTAACATTAAAAGAAAAACATGTAGAATTTTAAATCTGGGACTTTTTCTTTTTTCTTTTAAATCAAAGAACCAACCCCGTACCGAACTGTGAACCCAAAATCAAGGTACGAACCAAACCATGAGCTCTGAACCGTTACGCCACTTGTATATGAGCATTGTTTAGGGCAGGCCTGAAATACGTAATGCTTTATGTATTAAATACTATCAAATAAACTATTTATAAAGAATCACATTTCATTCAATTTAATTCTAAAAAATGAAATGAAGTAAAATGAAGTTAGGTATTAAAGATGTCTTTAAAAATGAACTTTTTAAACTCACTGATTCTCCTAGTTTTGTAAAAGCACACTGTATAAGAACAAAGAATTGATCATAGTTAAAGAAGAGTTATCATAAATAAAAATTAAATAACCAAAACTTTATTTAAATGCATGATTTACACTTTAGGTTGTTAATAAATTACCATTTCCACAATGTGAACATCCCATATAAACATCCTGCCTCTGATCCCTAGGTATCGAGTATTGAACTTGTATTGTTTCAAATTTAAAGCATAGTTTTAGTATCGCGTATCGTGACACTGAACTAGGTATCAATATCAAAGTAAAAATTTTGTAATCATGACACTAGTCTGATCTGGTGCCAAGTGACATATGTGGTGGTGCAATCTGCCATCATCACATAGCTCAATAGTTACAGCTCACTTTTTCCATGATTGTTAACTTCACTCGTAGCAGCCCACAGCCAAAAGTCAGAGCTTCTCCAATCGGAGACAATGCTGTGATACTTTAGGTTGTTAGCAATAATGTGATACAGAATAATTGATGTGGGGGGAGATGGGAGGGAGGTTAGTACTTTCAAGCTCTAAACGGACCTCTGATTATCATTAGAAAATTTCTACATACATCGAATATGATCCCCACACTTTACCAAAAACATTTTTTTTCAGTTTAACTGATTTATTTGGCTATAGGTGATCAATATCACAGACTACTCAGTCCTGCAGGCCTCCTGGCATCTAGTTTCATCTAGCCATCTGGAGTGTTCTACTGAGCTAAGAGGCTAACTGACCCTCCCTAACCCAATCACCCAAGGCTTTGTCAGGATCCGCAGTTGGATCAGCCACTTAATTCACCAGTAGTAGTAATGCACACCATGTAAACAAACATTAAAATTCAGTGTTGCAGCAGAATATGAGTGTTTTGTGGGGAGTGATTGTAAAAGAAGCATGTTTTTCTAAAAATCTGGTTGTTCCCATACCAACATGTGTGTTCTACAGGTCATATACCACTGATTCCACTCAGGTAGTTTATTGAAAGTCTGTTCAGGGTGGTTACGATATTGCAGCTAATAATCCTATCACTAAAAGAAGCATAGACTGTAGGAAGGAGTGAGTGGTCATGTCTTATCCCCCGTCCTCCCAGCTCTGTTTATAGCTCCTGACTATATTCTTAATGATGGTGCATTTCAGTATTTTGTTACTTAAATATCTAAGGCACCAAACACAGATCCAGCTGACTGATTAATGGCTCTTGAATTTGAACTAAACCATTGCAAAACAGAAAATAATCTTTATATAATCAAAGTGAAGTCAGAGCAGGGTTATGAAATATTTAGTTCAACTTTCTCCTCCAAAATAATGTCTCTGAGCCAAAACAAATGTGTCAGAAAGATGATTTAGTTTCAAACTTCTTCCACCAAAAAGGCTCAAATAAACAAGAGGAGAGAAAGTGAAACAGAGATTTTCTGGGAACAACACAATGTGGAAGTGAGCTGCTTCTAGAAACTTCTGCAGCAGCAAAGATGTGATTTCTGTGAAAACACTGATTGAAAGTAAATCCAGTCACTCACAGCCATCTGATCCAGTACTGTCAAACACAATTATCAAACATCAAGTTGGTTCACAAGAACTCGAGCAGTATCACAACTGGATGTTCTGGTTCTGTGCGAAGCTAAAGAAGAATGCTCTGACTGAACCCAAAACAGTGTGTCCAGGTTAATCAGCAAACTATGGCGTTTAAAAATGAAACAACTATGAAAGGGCAAAATCTGAAGTTCCTCAGGTGTCCACTAGAGGCTGGTTACAAAAGCCCAAAAAGTCACGAGACATCCATTCAAGAAAGTCTGTTTTTATCCATCCATCCATCTTCTTCTGCAAGTCAACCCCTACGTCCCTCTCCCCCGCAATACTTCCGAGAGATTCCAAGGTGCTCGCAGGCCAGATGTGACATGCAATCCCTCCAGCGAGTGGTGGGTCTGCCTCAGAGTCTCCCTCCAGTAGGATGTGCCCGGAAGACCCCCACAGGAAGACACCCAGGAGGCATCCTGATCAGATGCCCGAACCACCTTAACTGACTCCTTTCGCCATGAAGGAGCAGCGGCTCTACTTCGAGATCCTTCTGGTTGTCCGGTTGGGGCAAAGACTCACTTTCCACCTGGAGGAGGCAACCCACCATTTTCAGTTGATAAATAAACAAAAGTACAGTTTTGTTTTAAAAAAGGTCTTTATAGGCACAAACCCCAAAGAGGAGGGAATTTCTTTACAGGTTGTTTGCAGATGTCAACATGCAAAACTCCAGATGGAGGCAGGAAGTGATTTCCCCATAGAGAAACACGACCAAATTGCCAAAGTTTAAGCTGCTTTCGGCTGTGCTAACTGCTCAAATTGGAAAAAAAATCCTAGGAAATCTTTGAGTCCTGAAAGCAGAGTCAGGTAACATTGATAAGGTCAGTTTTCATGAAGCGGTCCAGTTTGGTTCTGTACAGTTTATGACAGTTTGGCCCATTAATCCTGATCATGCTTGTGTTTCCAAAGCATGTCCATCCTGCCATTGCTCATTGCAATGGGAATTCCACCCCTTTAGTGATCCATATCGTTTGACACACCTCAATAATAAGAGCTGGTCAGGCATCTGTGTTGTTGGAAAGCCAGGATTTAAAAATCTCATAAAGACACTCAGCCTACAGCATGATTTGCCTGGGTGCATATGTTTTGAAAACTTCCTGCCAGAGATGTAAATGTCATTAAGAGAAAAGGTGGCCCCACAGCTCTCAAATGTGACCCCTCTCCACAACTACAGACGTGTGGTCTCAGCCTAACAGTACATTACACCAATAACTGGGAGTTAAAAAGTTTGTGCCTCCAAATGAGCTTTCCCTGATAATCATAACTTTCCACTCACAATAAAAGACTGTATAGAAGATGTAGAAAGGTCTACTTTAATCATCACACTGGTATCAAACTATGAATCAAAGGGCTGAATTAAACAAACATTAATTCAGACAAGACTTCAAAATATCCCAATATATATCATCTATTGTGAGATAGCTTTAAAATATTACAATATTCATTTTAGGCCACGTCTCACAGCTTAGCTTTGTGCATGTTAATGTACTGTCAACAGACCCAGTCTTGTCTGCAGCAGTCCAAAGAGAGACAAATTCAGGAGTATGCGCAAAAGTCTTTTGTCATATCGGCATTTCAGCCACATGGAAACAGTGTTTTGGGAGGCTGTAAATGCTACTTTTTGAAACCGGGTCCCAGAGTGAACAAATCTGTAAATGCTTACAGTTTCATCTCCGTGTGGACAGCCAACTGCATCTTTCCTGAAATGATTACGTCATACATAGTGTAGCCACTTACGCCGCATGCGCGAATTATACCAAAACAACAATGGCGGTTACCGGGTTGTGTTCATGCTGCAGAAGCTATTGAGCTTATTACAGCATACGCCAGATGTTCTTAAATCCACCGCGAGAACAACCAGAAAGGCAACCAGGAGGAAGTTTGGGGCAGTTTTCCGTAATCTTCTTCTATCTTTTGGTGCATTTTCATGGCAAAGTTACAGCGCCACTTACAGGCATTTATACTACAACGTTTTCAGTCGTTTTCAGTGGTTCCGTGCTTCTGCGGTCTTTTGCTGAAACGATACTGTGTTTACGGAAAACCTTTTCAAAATGAAATGGAAATATGTTGTTTCTGTCTCTGGGTAGACAAAGCCTCAAAAGCCTTTCTTGCCCCTGAAAATTTCTTGAAAATGTCAGGAGTGTCAGGACTGTCCCAGGAGATGCAAAAGGAAAGAGTGGAAATAGTTGATGAAGCAGAAGGGTATGATCCTGTATTGGCAGTTTTTCCCCTTAGATCAAATCAAAAGTACGTGTAAATTTACATTCTCTATAAAAGAATGGTAAAGAACAGATTGACACGCAGCCAACAAGAGGTAAAAACAGAGCTGCACTTTCTAACCACCTGCCTTTCATACAAGGACTTTAGAGATAAGTTTGTTCCATTTTTCACCATCAAACAAACAGAATTTATCAGGATGGACAGTGAACAAAAACTTCCATATCTGGTAAGATAAACAGGGTGCAAATGTTGCAGCAACCAAAATGAACCAAAAAGGCACCACACCACCACTATTGACAGGACTGTCAACATTATTTTGAAATATAGAATTTCTACATTTTTTAACCAAAATTTTAAAGTTGAACCAGATTTTCTATAACAATTATAGTCATTTTTATATTATTACTATCATAATTATACTAATAATAATAATCATGAATTTGTATACTGCTTAGGCAATGTAAAATGATGATTTTTTTCCCATGCCATTAAAGCCTGCTGAATAGAATTCAATTGAGTAAAGAAAAGTGTGGTGAATGGAAAAGAGCATGAAGCAGATTTATTCTGAAAACATGTCATGTGACCAAAGGACAGCTGGGGTGATGATGTGAACATCACCACCCCAGCTTGGGGAATTTTCATGAAATTTACTGCTGTGTTCTCACATTGGTTCAACCTGACTTCACATGGAAATTTAACTTTGTGGCTGGAAAAAAAACCCTGGGAAATGTCAAGGGGGAAAATAAAATCAGCGGCCTGCATTCAAACACAAATCTTTACTTGAGAACGTTTGGAATTTTTTTAGGAGTTTTGTGCATGTATACATGGGCTATATGAGACCTGAAAGACAAAACACTAAGAAACCCATCACAGAACAACGACAATTACATTATCACAAACAGACAGATACACACTGAGTCTAACAAGTCACACAGACTGCAGCCTTGCTACTACAGCAATATGAAGCTTGCAGTAAATGAGGTGAAAGGATGCCAAAAATAACATCATGATGCAGTTATGTAAAAAGTGTTGCAGCTCTATGTTTCAGTCATTTTGATTTCTTGTCTGTTTGTGGCTGATTGTGTGCTCTGTGATTTTCGTGCATGGCAGGTGCCAGTGCCTAAGCGGTGCCCAAATCGATACTTTTGAGAGAAAAAAAGTGTGTTGAAATATGTTGAAAAGATGTAAGCAGAATATGGGATAAGATTGGAGAGTGGGCCTTTCATTTGGGGAGTCAGGGACTCACAATTGGGTGGCGGGGTATGTGTTGTAATTCGGGCCAGTAGGTATGGGATGTGTTAGTACTAATATCGTGTCAGTATCAGATTTTGATACTCATCCCGATTAAGGAGGGAAATCCTGAATGGCTGGAGGTGCCAACATGTATTAATGATCAACCACGGCAGCATGCCTTCCTGCAAATGTCTAATTCATGTTAAAAACTCCTGTAATTTATCTCATGATCTTTGCCATTTGCATTGTGCATACCAGCGCATCTTTGCAATAAAGTCTGTATCTTGGCAATCCATGCACTGAAAATAATTTAGCTTGAGGACTGAATCTGAAAAGTTATTTCAATTGTTTATCAGTAAAACAACCTTTTATTTCCTAAAAATCTTAAGCTTCTGTCAGGAACATGGATCAGAGACCTTTTGCAGGATCAGGACCCCCTTGCCAGCTACTTCTGGTTGTAATGCACAGTCTGACTTTG
Organism: Cheilinus undulatus; assembly: GCF_018320785.1. Taxonomy (NCBI): domain Eukaryota; kingdom Metazoa; phylum Chordata; class Actinopteri; order Labriformes; family Labridae; genus Cheilinus; species Cheilinus undulatus. The sequence continues at coordinate 13,695,619 of NC_054870.1, read as the reverse complement.
TCCTCATGAAGGAGCAATGCAAAGAGCACCATGGCAACACATCACTGCATGCTGCGTTTCACCTGATTTAACTGTAACTGTACATGCGTGTCTGTAACATGAGATGCTTTGAATTTATGCTACAGCCATACACATCTCTCTGCCTCCACATAAATCCCAAATTATGGTGTAACACATCATCATTGAGCCACAGACCCAAACAGTAATCTGCTCAAATACTAGCCTGCACCACTGACACAGATATCAGCTCCTTGAATGGCTGCCAAGCTGACACAGCACGGTATAACAAAGTATATAATCATTAGACTATAATCATGCTGAGTCCGTGTGCCAAATATCCCAATATCAGCTCCTGTTAACACTCATTCAATGATTACCATGGCTGATTATGTTCAGCATGCATCATATAGACCCTTATTCAAAACAGAGATAGAGATAATTCACTGGGTTATTAACCTGGCACACCATGAAAACCACTCATACTCAGCGTTTGGAAAAGGGCAGAGCCTTTTCAAAAAGACTCGGAGGGTGACTGGATGAACATTCTGTCTGTCACATCTTTATGGGCCAATCAGAGCGACAAAACATGTGACATCGTAGCCACTACCTAGCTGCAACTACAGGCATGTCAGTACACAACTTTTGTCATTTATGAAAAGAAAACAACTCACTGCTGTTCTTTGTTCTTCTTTTAACTAAGAAATGTTGTCAAGTTCTGATCAAACTGGCACTTTAGCAGCATCCACGCTAATCTCTTTCTCCATAACTGCACCAACATTTCTTTGTTAAAGCGCAGCTTGATAGCTGCTACGTCACGTGTTGTGTTGCTCTGATTGGCCCATAGAGATGTGACAGACAGAACATTCATCCAATCACCCTCCAAGTTTTTTTCAAAGCCTCTGCTTTTTCTCAAATGTTTCTTATTGAAGCTTTCCCAGATGGGTGTGTGAAACACATCTATCTGGCGTGTCAGGTTAGGTCTAAGCTGAGTTGAGCTTGAGTTGGAAAGCTATGATTCAGTCTGTTACATATACTTTATATCCCCAAACACAGACACATTCCTCATATTCATAACTTTAAATTTGAATTTCTCGTTAAAAACTGAATCTTCCTTTTTTTATCTGGTATTTGAACACATCATGACATAAAAGGGGACGGTTTGTGGCTGAGTGCAAAGCAATCGGGATGAGCAGCACCTCCAAGTCCGAGGCCATGGTTCTCTGCTGGAAAATAATGGATTGCTCCCTCCGTGTGGGGAGTTAGTCCCTGCCCCAGGTGAAGGAGTTCAAGTATCTCTGATTCTTGTTCACAAGTGAGGGTAGAAGGGGCCACAGGATCGACAGGCAGATCGGTGCAGTATCTGCGTTATTGCAGACGTTGCACCGTACCGTCGTGGTGAAGAGGGAGCTAAGCTGGAAGGCAAAACTCTCAATTTTTCTGCCGAACCCTCACCTATGGTCATGAACTCTGGTTAAGGACTCAAAGTATGGCGTCGCGGATTCAAGCGTTCCAAATATTCCTCAGGAAGGTGGCTGGGCTCAGCCTTAGAGATAGGGTGATGAGCTCGGGCATCCAGAAGGATCTCGAAGTAGAGCCGCTGCTTCTTCGTGCCGAAAGGAGTCAGTTGAAGTGGTTTGGGAATTTCATTAGGATGCCTCCTGGTCACCTCCCGTTGGAGGTCTTCCAGGCATGTCCAACTGGAAGGAGACCCTCGGGTAGACCCAGAACTTGTTTGAGGGATTGAAATATCTTATCTGGCCTGGAAATACCTCAGAATCCCCAGGTGGAACTGGAAAATGTTGCTGGGGAGAGAGATGTCTGGGTTGACTTGCTTCACCGGCTGCCACTGTGACTTGACCCCGGATAAGAAAATGGATGGATGGATGGCATAAAGGAAACAGTTGTCAAATTTACTGAGGTTACTTAAATGCCTCATTTATAACCATCCTTTAGCTTGTTAAGTCTGCTAATTAACTTAAATACTGCTGATTCAATCATGTATTTCTACACTGGATTAATATTTTCAACTAACGGGACTTGCTTCAAAGTTTTGGAGCACTTTTCAGCATTTATCTGAGCAGATGAGGAAGAAAACTGTCCTGGAGCAGCTGAAGAGAGTGTTAAGAGTGTATTTACTCCCAGCAGGGGTGGATATGATTGCATGCTGCTGGCAGATGAAGTCTTACTTTTTTCTTCAAGCCAACAGTTTAAGCCACTCCACTTTGGTTTGATTTGCTACACAGTGCTGATTTTCTTTTACATTCCCCTTTCAAGAACTGATGAATGTTTCTACCCTAGTGATGTCCTAAAATGATGTTATGTCATAGAGCCTGTCAGACTTGACAGCAGCATCGATGAGCTAAAGCGTTATAGATTTTTCAGGTCCTTGAAAAATACAGAACTGGGTCTTTATGGACTCAGGTTTTGATCCCCAGGTCCAATGACTTTGACTCTTGATGTGTGACTTTCAGTATCTAAGTACTTCATCCTATACTCAGAGTGGAAATTTGTGCAAAGTCTTCAGAAAATCCCTTGTAGCCTTCTGTAGATATGTTGTTCTCAAGAATGGCCCAGATGAACAGAAAACCTGGAGACAGAATCCCACTGGCCCTGGATTATGCAGGTGTGGAGGTTTTTATGTTTTCAGACAAATCCATAAATCCTGCACATGTACAGTGTAGACCATCATCATTCGGCAGATGACACTCAACCTGCCACTGATCTCCCTCATTTCAAGTCCTGTGTGACAGAAATTTAAACCTGGACGTCAAAGCTCAACAGCTCCAAAACTGATGTTCCTGTTATTTCTCTCTCTGACTTCAGTAATAGCTACATTAGTGATCTCTCCTCTGGTCTAATGTTTGCAGAACAGCTCTAAACTGAGGGGTCACTTTTGACTCTGATCTGTCTTTCAAACAGGTGACCACAACAAGTCCCTGAGACAGTCAACAAATAAAAAAATCATTTCGCCCTCCTGCCCACTTAGAAAAAGTAATTCAAGCATTTATTTCTTCCAGACTAGACCACTGCAAGGCCATTTTTCATAAACCACAGTCTGCTCAGCTTTAATGCTCTCTGTGTGAGAGGGTGGCACAAATTAAACACTCTTTTGGAGAAATAATAGCCCAGTTTCTGAATCATGCAGAACATTGCCTCCCTTAAGTTCTCTTCTTCATATTACTTGTTGGGAAAACTTGGTATTATTTGATCCTGTTTATTAAAAACCAGAGCTCATCAAAGAGTAAAATGTGATGTTAATCACCCAGCAGCGTTTTCAGACTTTGAGTTAAACGCTCATGAGTGGGAGGAAGAGCGTGTGGGAGGGGGTATTCCAGCAGAGGACATGACGTAACATGGACTACTATACAGGTAGTGGAGCAATGAGTCACAGTGCTGAGGGAGGAAACATGATAACAGCTCAACCACACAACATCTGAGCATGTGTGTGTGTGTGTGTGAGAGAGAGAGAAATCAGCAGCTGCTGTGTTTTGTTTTTTAACATGTGGGGTAGAAGTTCATACCTCAACCATTTATATAGACCAAAGGTGTCCAGTCTACAGCCTGTGGGCCAAATGTGGCTTGTGGTCTGTTTTAATCAGCCCAAGGCAAAAAGAATAATAAAAAAAAGAAGCTAAAAAACCATCAGAGCATGACGCCTATGCTTGACTGTATTTTACTAAGTTTTAAGTACAAAAGGTGTAACCTTGCCAAGCAGATGGATTCGCACATTTACGTGTTTCTCACTAGCGAATCCATCTTGCAAAGCTCCCGTCCAAACTGTTTGGGCCCGGTTAGAAAGTGAGAGGACCAATCAGCGACGAAGGGCAGTACTTTTGGGTCGTGACGTAAGCAAGCAGCAACTAGAGGCCGGTGCAATTGTGGCGGAAGACATTAGCGTGGATGCTGCTAAAGCGAACTTGACCACATTTCTTCATTAAAAGAAGAACAAAGAACAGCAGTGAGTTGTTTTCTTTTCAAAAATGACAAAAGTCGTGTACTGACATGTCCACAGTCAATTCTTGTTATCCTTTTTTTGGCTGACCACCGAGGTCAGCCCTGTGCATGAGTCTGTACGTATGTGACCGACTGACTGAGTGACTGGACATACTTTCAGAGCTGTGCTCTGGGCGGGGTTTAGCTGTACTCAAAGCTGTCAGTAATGGCTGCCTCCAGTGCACTGATTACCTTGGATGCTACGTATGTGATAGTTACGGGAAAGGGTAACTTCTTGTGTGAACGCGTGTGCACAGCGGCTACTAGAGTAGTGATTAGCTTGGACCTAACCACAGCAGCAGTTTTGTCAGAACTGGACAACGTGTCGCTTTTAAAACAAGGGTAGAGACCAACACTGAAAGCTTTTCATGACAGAAGAGATGTTTTCGCTCCTCTCCTGGTCTGCTTCAGCCTGGGTTTGCGATCATTACGGGTTGGGTTTGCCAGTGTGTTAAGGATGGCTGCTGCGGTAGCTGTTAGTTTGGATGTGGCTGTAGGAAAGCATAGTTTAATTTGAACTGGATCACATTTCTTTTAAAACAAGAGCCACACTGAAAGCTTGTCGTGGCAGAGAAGATCGTTTAGCACATCCCCTGACCAGTCTTGTCAGTTTGAAGCACATGTGCACAACGTCATTTGGCGCTCTGATTGGCCCGTCATGAATGTGACAGACAGAACGTTCCTCCAATTAACGTTTGAGGATTGTTTGAAAAGTCTTGCTTTCTATGCAATTAATATATGAGTTAATCTGGTGTGCCAGGTTATCTGTTTAATACTGACAGGGCTTTATGCTCTAAACTTCTTGGATCCTTCAGTTCTCAACCTACACAAATGGGACAGCACAATTACACACCCAAAAACGAATCACTCTGCCAGAACACACAATTCAGTCAAGTATTTCAACAGGCATCCCAGATAGTTGCAGTCACCCATAAAATAAGCTTTAACCTCATCTTGTTCTGCCTGTGGCCCTCTGTGGAAAATGTTTAGACACCCTTGATAAAGACTCTGTGTTCATCATGTTAATACATTTATCACTACCAAGTTGTAAATATAACTAAACAGTTGAAACTAAAGGTCAGTATTTTTGAAATTAAGAGCAAACTTGAACTGCCGTTTCTAAAAATCAAAGTTGAAATAGTTTTATACAGGCTGAGCGTTTTACTGTTGGAGTTTTAGCGTGCTTCAGTCATTTAGATTCTCCTGAGTCAGACGGCTGTTTTTATCAATGTTTTTCATTTTTGGTTCCAATGAAATGTAACATGTTTAAAGATACAGTATGTAGAATTTCTGCACTGAAATATTATTTTAAAAGTGACTATTTCTTTTCTAAACGGAGGTCTTACAGAATCATACATATTTTCTGAGAAAATAGAAAAATTCTAAATTTTTCTAACTGTAACCGTACATGTCTTTTTTCTAGAGGATGCCATAGATTGAGTTTAATTGCCCAGACTCACCTCTGTATCATGGAAACCCTCCACACACATGACCTCTGACAACTGCATCAGTCACCACCATCTACCTCTGCAGCCTCCTTCTCAATGCTACTTCTTGTTTTGAAGTGAGGACTCTGCTCAATAAAACTCATATGGTGTATTTACTAACTAGAAACCAATGTTTTTTCATTCATAAATGTCTCATAATGGGGGAAGAATACACACAAAAAACAACACTTCTGCATTCTCTTTGGAAGTGGTCCCAGGATGGGCATGCACTAGTGTCCCTTCCAGTGCACTCAGCACATTCTGGGACAACTTCCTGTGAACATGGAAGTATGGTACTTTGTTCATTTCTCCCTCATTTTGAGAAATTCAAGAATGTAAACAAAAGGTTGGCTTTTCAAACAGTGGAGGTGGGCGGAGCTGAGAAGCGGTTGGCTGTACCCATCATAATATTGTGTTACTGTTTTGGGTGAGAGCCCCCTGGTGGCAGAATTTTACAAACTGTGTGTGTATTATTATTCTTTTTGACACACACAATGTTACACACGTTATAACATAACTAATCAAAACCCCAATTCCAAATAAAGTTGGGATGTTGTGAAAAATGTGAACAAAAAAAAATACTGTGACATCAAATACTTTACATAAACACACATTCTAAATTTGGTGCCTGCAACTTGTTAAAAAACAGTTGGAGCAGGAGCAGGAACAGAGTGGGAAAACTATGGACTATCTATTTATCTATCTGTCTATCTATCTATCTATCTATCTATCTATTTATCTATCTATTTATCTATCTATCTATCTATTTATCTATCTATCTATCTATCTATCTATTTATCTATCTATCTATCTATCTATCTATCTATCTATTTATCTATCTATCTATCTATCTATCTATCTATCTATCTATCTCTGTCTGTCTATCTATCTATCTATCTATCTATCTATATCTATGTATCTATCTATCTATCTATCTATCTGGATGCAGACTCATCTATTATTGATACTTTGTTCAGTGTTTGCTGCTCTGCAAACACTGCTCTGGTGAAATCCGATCCCTTTGTGTGTCTGTGCGTTATCTGTGTTTGTGTGTGTGCATGTGTGTGTGTTCTGCATGTCCTCTCTATCAGCGACAGATCTGTATTTGTTCAGCTTCATCTGCTATGGATCTATGACTGCAGCCCATTACTTCCACCGTTATCAGATACAGAGTGCACTGTGATGAACGTCATAAGTACAGCTGGTAACATCTAATGTAATGTTTTATTAATCCTGATTATAACACGAGTCATTTTTGCCCTGCTACAAGTTAGCTGTAAAACACTCATGCATGCAGGAAATTGTGTAAATGACCATTTAAATATCGAAGAAAAAAGAAAATGTCAACAAGACAATAAGCAATAAAACGGACCAGTTTATTGGCTGCTGTGCATATTATTGCAAGATGGTTTTTCATCAAATTTTGGGTTGATAATAGCAAAATCAAAATATGCCAATGACTGTTTGGATACAACAGCAACAAAAACAGATGTCACAATATTGGACAATTTTTCATTGAAGAAAAACAAGTACATGTTTGCACACTGTCTTAAGAGCTCAGTTTTTTCCCTACAGTTGTATTTGTGCAATTCAAACTGTGAGCAGGAGTTTGTGTGTATGAGATCAACTTTTGACAAACATGCTGTCAAAATCGTTACGGGCTTATCAGAGCAACACAACTTGTCAGCATGCACCACCCCCAGGAGAAAACTGGCAGGCCATTCTATCCTCTCTACTCCCAAATTCTGAAGGTAGTCTCAGTTAAACGCCGCTGTGTGGAGGCGAGTATTTTCATCTTGGAGGACAGAGTTCAGTCCTCGACTGTGGAGATATGTGATTGCCACTGGTTGCAGAATCTCTGCATTGACATTGCCTTCAATGATGACAAGCCTAATTTTTCCTAGTAGAAGATGCCACCCCACATTATCACTCGTTATCAAGCTGAAATCAAGAGTCATTAGAAACAGCAAAATAAGCTGTTTGGAATTGAAGAGAAGGTTTGGCACATTTTTCATGGGCCAACCCACATAGTCAGCTCTGCTGCTCATCCCACAAATGCACGATCCTTACAAATGTGGCACCATTTAAAAAGGAAATAAACAGGCTTTCCAACAGTAAGGGATTTATTGGCATGAAGCATTGTTACAACAAAGAAATAATCTACAAAACACTATTTCCTTCCTTTTTGTGCTTACGTTTGTCAGGTAACTGGTGGAATATCAATCCATGAGTCTCCACTGTCAGTGGAGCCAGTTCATCAACCAAACTCTTGTCAAAGCAGCTTGGAAGCAGAGTAAAACCATCCATTCCATCATATAAAAGCTCTCAGTGAGGTTCTTTGCTCCTCTTTCAATAAGGAAATATTATCAAGATCTGATAAAAAATTATAGCGGCACCACTGATTGCAGTACATTTAAACTATGCGTATATATAAACTCTTCATTCTCCTCAAATGATGCTGATTTCTCTGACTGAGATCGATTTTTTCGACTTGACTCTTTACAAGATGGAATCTGCCCAATCCATCTGCTTAGCAAGGTTACCATCCTGTCTCTGCAATTAAAGCATAAAGGCCTGAAAATAAAAATCTAGAAGTGTTAAAATATTTGACAATCTTGGTTCAAGTCTGTCTGAGAAGTCCAGAAAACAATATCAGTTAAATTGATTTTTTTGGTCGAATATTTATTCCAAGGTCAATAATTAACTTTTTAACTGTACATATTAAAAGTCTGTGTTTAGTGCCATGTTTTGACCCTAAACATATATTTAAGATGCTAAGTTGTTAAAATCACTGCCTTTGGATGTCTTCCCCCTTCCTTCCTCTTCATAATATCTCAAAAGATAGTTAAAGTTGCTCCTGTCTGTTCAGTGAGACACTTCCAACAAACATAACTGTTCTACATTAACATACACATAAAGTAACAGATTCTAACATAAGATGTGTAAATATGTGATATTGCAAACAGTTTTTCCATGGATTACCTTGTGCTTCACATTGTAAGTAAAATATGATGAAGAGACGCACATCAGCATATAAAAAGGAAGAGAGATGGAGGGAGGCGATAAAAAGGTGCTGCATGTGTGAACAATGAAAAGGAGGTCAGCGCCTGGAGGGGTGGGGCGATGATGAACACTCCACTCAAAGTAAAGGCACACTGCATATAGAGACACACAACAAAAACACAAACACTCAAAATCACACAACATACTGCCAAGATTAGAAATGGACAAGAGAGGGACAAAACTTAACCTGTATGTTAGACTTCACTCTTATACAACTGTTACGTACAGTGTGTATGTGTCACACTGAATCCTACAAAATACAACAAGTACGATACACTCCAATGACAGAAAAATGTCTAAAATATTGATATACTTATTACTTGACCCAAAATTTGTTGAAAACTGTGGTTGGTCTCTTGTTTTTCATCTGATCATTTAAACATCAGTATCAGTCAATATTGATGTTGTCAACAAGCATCAGCTCATAAGCCAATAACCTGACACAGAAGCCAATGTAAAACTCACAGGCCACTTCATTAGGTTTACCTCTTCAATGTACATTCCTAATCAGCCAGTTACATGGAAGCCACCCTTGCAGGAGGAGATGTGTAGACGTGGTCAAGATCGACTGCTGAAGTTCAAATTGAGCAACAGAATGAGGAAGAAAGGTGATTTATGTGATTTTGAACGTGTCATGGTTTTTGGCGCCAGAGGAGCATGGTCTAAGTATTTCAGAAACTGCAAATCAGCTGGGATTTTCCTGAACAACCATTTCTAGATTTTAATGGTGCCAGCAATTCCTTGTTGATGGCAGGAATGGGGAATGGAGCACCAAAAACTCAACAACAGACGCAGGCAGAAGAACATCTCTCTGAATGTTCAACAAGTCAAACCTTGAAGCAGATGGGCTACAGCAGCAGAAGACCACACCAGGTGCCTGTCTAGTATGAACAGGAAACTGAGGCTACAATAACTTTAACTTTATCTACGTATCTATCTAAGGCACCTTTAAAAGGGGTTTACTAAGTGCTTCGACATGCAGAAAAAGTAAAGCAACAGAACCCAACAAGAGATAAAGACAACAAAACAGCATCAAGAGAACACTCAAGGTGAGGAACCTGAACGATATCAAACCAAGCATATTAAACCCACACAACATTATTGCCAAGACAACATGAGACGTTATTAGAACTTAAACATCCAAAGACAACATAGAGCTTAGAAATCCCCTGACATCACCAGAACTGAGACAGCCAAGACATCATTAGAACTAAGACACTGTAGGATATCATCAGAACTGAGGCATCAGTGAGACATCATCAGAACCCATGAGTGACCAGCACAGGAACCCAGCTACAAAACTGAGACCAAGGGGACCAAGTTTTAAAAAGCAATTAAAAGAGAAGCAGTAAGAGCTAAAAATCTCAAAGGTTCACCAAAATTTGACAACAGAAGGTTGAAAAAATATGGTCTGCCAGACCACTAAAACCATGGCATGTTAAAAGTGTTTTAAATCACCTTTCTGATGCTCAGTTGTACTTTACCAGCTTATCCTGTCTCCATGCCTACATGCATTGGTAGCTGCCATTTAATAGGCTGATTTGCATTGATGAGCAGTTGACCAGGTGTACCTAATGATGTGGTCTGTGAAAGTAAATCTGATGTGTTGAATCAGTTGAAATCTGCAAGTACGCTGATATCACTACTAGTGGTGTTACGATTATCTCATATGGATCGATCTTGACATCAGTGGTCCAAGTGCACCAGTCCGCGGAGCTCTGGATCGGTAAAAATGCACAAACCAGTCTTTGGACCGGTTTTAACGTTAGAGATTGGTTCATTCCGGCTCTGCTGCTTGTTTTCATGGGCTAACCCTAACCCAAACCACAGTGACCTTTTAGCTTTAAACGAGAGTTCCGTTCGCCGTAGGTGCTCGCTAGGTAGCTGGATGTGTTTCACCTGTCGTCACCTAAACATCCTTCAGTTACAGTTCTGCACCTCAGGAAAATGTCACGTGGACTTTACATGAAGGAAGGATAACTTGAGAAATGTCTGCCCATTTGTGAGCTTTGGAGAAAAGCGATTAAGAACTACGGCAGCTCATAAATCTCGCCTGTTGAGACGGCGGAGCTAAAGTTTAGCTTAGATGCTAATGCTAAACGCAGCACAAACAGACCTGAACATAAACACTTTTCTGAGTTAAAACTCTGAGAAGTCTTCAGTTATCACCGTAACAACAGCCCCTTTATTCACGGGGTTTACAACCGTAACGTGTTGTTGGGAGTGATTGATTTGGTGACATAATCAATACATCTGAGCCCACTGATATGATATTAAACAGAGAGGCCTTCACTGAGCTGAGATCAGCTGTTCTCCAGTGAATTAATTCAAGAATGAAAACAATCAAGAACGGTCAGAAACACAGAGACAGGAAATAACCATGTTTGTGCAACATGGAGACTGAATACTCACATTAAGAGGAATTATGAAAGGAAAAAATGTATAGAAAGCTGCTTTAATTTGACTGTTTTCAGTATTATTTTAACCCCTTGTTCTCCTGTACTAGCAGACACACAGAGCTCTGTCTATCCAAATCTCCTTTTCTGACTTTAAATTAGTTTTAATTTGTGTTTCTTGGGAAAACTTTATATTTAGTTTGTACTGTTATTGGGATTAATAATGCTAAGGAAGTTACAGGAACAGAAGGAGGCACATGTACCTGTAAAAACTCATTTTCATATTTATCTCCCAATTAAATGTCAAAGTGAGACACCTGGGTGTGACGAAAACTTTCTTAAACATAATTTCATAATGTTAGCACAGGAGGCCTGGCATTTAGTCTGTTTTAAAAATAAGCTCAAATAAACTTAGATTATGATGAAATTATCTTGTTTTCCCCTTTTTGCTAATTTTTATTAAAGCAAAAAGTTATTTTGATTCTATAATCAGATTGTTCTGGATCAAATCGGACCGGACCGAATCGAATCAGACCAAATCATTTTGTATTTTAATGAATTGTTAGTGAACCGAGAACAATTATTAACATTTATAAGAGCAGCCATGCCAACATGTTTCCCTTAGAGCGTTGTTGTGTACATACATTCCTTAAAAGAAGTGAGCAGTGATGTTTTTGTTCATGCATATTCCAACCCGGAGGCTCCAGTGCCCATATGCAGGTGCCAAAGTTCTCACACACTGGTTGCATGCTCTTCAGCTGTCCTATCAAAATAAAGGCCCAAACATACAATCTCAAAAAAGTCTCCAGCCCTGGAGAAAGTCCAACTGGTCCACCTTTATTCCTATATGGAAATAAAATAGAGGCAAAACTTTATTGTAAATGTGAGTCACAGGATGTGTAGACAAGCCTTAATCACACATGCCTTAAACTCTCAAAAACAGCCCAGTTTTGAATTCCAATTTTATCAAGAATTTTACCGCCAGCCTGCTGGTGGCATGCTCTGCATGCTGGTGTGAGAATTCAGAAGGAAGTTCCAGAAAATTCAGGTGGTAATGATTTGTGGTCAACCGATACTCATATTTCAGGGCAGACTCTGATAGAGATTATTGGTAGTTCACAAGACCAATACCTCATGTATGGAACCGCTAAGCATTTGCGGTCAAAATGAGCCATAAGTGCCGATAATTTCAGTGTTATTGGATCATAACATGTCATTCAAAGTAACAAGACTACATCATTAGTCATTACTAAAGATGACTATGGCTATTACTCGTATTATGTCTAGCTAATCACACAGTGCTGTGGACATTATGGACATGGTGTAAAGTGAAAACAGAGCCATAGAGGAAGACACAGCTTGCAAAAAACACCCTTCTTGTTCAGGATTAAACTTCTTTTTGGATGGGCTGGATTGAATCTTCCGCCTAGGTTTTTCTATGATGCATTTCTATTCTGATCAGGCATTTTTTTATTATTATTTGCATCCATGTAAATATATAGCTAGTGTTAGTCCACAATGACATTCAATTGCTGTCATCTGAAGCACACAACATCGGAGGAACATGATCTGCACGTCCCTCCGCTGTCGGACTGACCTGTAAGTCCTGTCACTACAAACTTAAAAGGATTATTCTTAATTTAGACTCTGCAGACCGGACTGAAACATGCCACCACTGGTCTGTATGAGTAGGCTGCATACAGCATGGCCACACAGAGAGGCCAATCAGAGGGTCAGACGGACAGGTTCAACAGATAACCCCACACACAGGTGACGTTACAGACCATACCTGTTCATTGTAAGTGTGAAGCAGCGGCAGTCCTACTGAAGGATTATTGTGTGGTGATGCTATCATCACAACCACTCTCCTTATGTCTATTTATAGTTCACAGAGCTTCCCTCTCTCTCTGCCTCCTTCTCTCTGAGTCTCAGTCTCTGTCAGATTCTTCATTCTGAATGCCAAATGCTTTAAAGGAGAGGGTCATAAAAAAACAGCAGTTAGAGTTTCAAAATCAGGAGAAATCTGTCGCTGAAGTCACACAGTACAACTCTGTAGATGTCACACCTGTTTATATCCCCTTTGTGATCTACAAAAAACACTTTATAACACAGACAATGAGTTTGTAACATAATTTGCATGTTAGGAAAACAAAAAAGGTAGGTAGCAGTTAAAGCGAGAGAAAAACTTACTGAAAAACTGAATTGCATGTCGATGTTTGAGGACATGCCGTGCAGACATGTTTCTATGAATGGACTCTCTAAGCTGCAGCCTCTTCCTCCCACAAACACAGCTGTCTGCAGCCGCAGGTGCACCATCCTGCTCATGACATAGATGGTATGTAACCACTCTTCCGCCTGGTGGTTGTATGCCTTCACAGCATACATGACTGCTGTACAGCAAGAGTGCAGTGGTGGGTCACGAAGCTGCTGATGTGTGTTCATGTGATCAACAAACTCTTTAAATATGGAGATACAATGGAGATACAGCTCATATGAAGTTACACTGTGGTACAAAGCCACAGTGGCCTAACACTATGTAAGGTCAAAGTGACCTTTGACCTCATGAATCTAATCAGACACCTTTAAGTTCAATTGTAAGTTTGTGCCAAATCTGACAAAAAAGCCATAAATATCTTCTTAAAATATGCTCAGAAGACTTGAGGGTTCATCCAAAATTGTATTAGTTTATCTTCGAGTCAGAGAAAATGGGTGCAAAGTTTTTGATAAGTCTTCAGAGCACGCTTGAGATATTAGTACAAAGCAAGGGATGAACATGAGGCTGTATATTAAAGTTGAGTGATATATCGTTCTACAACCATGATGGGAATGTGTGCATGCAGGACGTGCAATGTTAGTCATGTGTTCTGCAACATGTGTGTTAGTTAATGAGAACCAAAACTGCAAGCTTTCTTATTTTCATAACTAATCCTTTGTAAAGTCTTCCTGAAATGACCATCAGAGGTCAGAAAACTGAACTCTGAGTGTGCAGAGTCTGTGTTGTCTCCTGTACACTCAGGCTTCATGCTGCCATCACAGATACACCGGCATGACCCTCAAGGCAGGCACTTACATACTGTGAACTTCAGTTCAGTTAGCAGTTTAACTGATGGGACTGATCATGACAACTAAGTTAAACTTTGAAACTCGTAAGTTTTCACTGATTACATTTAGGTAACACATAAACAAGTAAGTCAACTCAAATGTCCCTCTCCTCAGCCATGTTTTCCAGTTCCTTTCTTGAGGGTTCCGAGGTGTTCCCAGGCCAGACTGGATATAACATCCCTCCGGCGAGTTCTGGGTCTTCCCTGAGGTCTCCTCCCATTTGGATGTGCCTGGAGGACCTCCACAGGGAGGGGACCATGAGGCATCCTGTTTAGATGCCCGAACCACCTCAACTAGCTCCTTTCGATTTGAAGGAGCAGCAGCTCTACTTCAAGATCTTTCCAGCTCTCTCTTGACCACAACAGTAGGGTACAGTGCCTGCAAAAAACTGCTGATGCTGTACAAATCTGCTTGTCAATCTCACGGTCCATTCTACCCTCACTCATGAACAAGACCCAGAGGTACTTGAACTCCTCCACTTGGGGCAGAGACTCACTCCCCACACGGAGGTAGCAATCCACCGTTTTCCGACATAAACAAGCAAAAAGTTTATTTGTAAAGTTCAAGCAGAAACTGTTTACTCACTCCTGTTTTCTTCTTCCTCCATGTATGTGTGTAAAATTTAAACAGAGCATTTGATTGGGATTGTGAGCTTGAAAAGATTAAATATATATATATATATATATATATATATATATATATATATATATATATATAGATAACTACTTCCAACTAACAAGGGATTCAAATGTAACCATTAAATTGACTAATTGTGTAGCCCTAGTTTGGGTTATTCTTATGAACATATGATCTCATAAACTCTTTTCGGGATTTTCTTCAAAATTTGCACAACATCCACTCTGACTCAAGGATGAACTGATTAGATTTTGGAGGGTGTCGGTCATAGTCATTGGCTTCATGTTCATCCCATGCAGGAGAACGAGATATCTCAAGAATTCTAGGAGTTTTCTCAAACTTTGCACCAATTTCCACTCTGGCTAAAGGATAAATGGAGTACATGGTCAAAAACACCCCAGCCCTTCATCTTGACCCAGAAATGTACTGCCATCCCTCACAGGGGCTTGTAGTTTAACTTATTGACATATTCTGATGACAGCGTATAAACTAAAGCAGAAACATATTACATAGTTCAAGAGAAACACATCTCCTCCATGTATCAAGGATGGAAAATCATGCATATATCATTATGTTTATGCTGTATTTAAGAACAACTTTATAACATTGCTAAAAGAATTTCCCGGGACATGAAAACTAGTTTAAGAAACTACCGTATATCAGACATCAGTGGTGGGATTATGCTGTTTATTCCCTGAGTTCAAAAAAACACAGACGGACTTGAGGGCTGATGAGGTGTAATATGGGGCCTTGATTTTAGCACCTCAGCACCCAGACTAAGACAGGGTAATGATTCTTTCTGCCACTTGGGCAGCAAAGACTGAGCCCCAGGTCAGGAACACAGACACACTGCAGCACCTTAATCTGGATTAGCTGCTACATTAGAGGCCTGGTTGATTGTGTAATCCTGTTGAAAAGTTCCATCAGCCCCCAAGGCCATTTAACAGCAGACGCTTCATTCAGGCCAGGCCAAAGCAGGCTGACGTGAGGCGGACAGAGAGGCTGACTGATGCAGTTCAAACACAGAGTTATCTAAGCAGATATCTCAAACAGATTTTATGAAAGTGTCTCAGATCCAGCATTTGAAGCTACTATAGTAAAGAGAAGAAAGGATCGTTGTTTAGCACAATAAGGTCTTTTTCAGTGGTTGAAGAAGCATGCAGACATAATTTAGTAACATCATGATTACCAACCACATGAATACTCCTCATACAAGTGGAGACGTAAAGCATTAAATAGGCAAAAAGAGGCTTCTGTGTTTGACTTATTATGCAACAGGGCCTAAAGTGAAATGGTTTACTCTGATAGACAGCATTTTAGTGTTGAATCTTAAGAAGATGGAATTATTGTTCAAAGCCATTTCAAAGTCAGAGGTTGTACCTCTCATTTGTTGAAGGAAAGGATTTCTTTTTCTTCTGATTTGTCATGAGTTTATTGTCTGTCTAGGATGTTTATTGTAATTTCATTATTATTTGTCATCTTTTATTCTCTACCTTTTATTGCTATTGTACCTCTGTTTTCTTGATTGTACATTGTTAACATCAACCTGCCCAGGGTCAAAGGACGGAAATTAGCCATTGGCTATAATCCTACATATTTACATGTAAGTGTAATAATATGTACTGACCCTGTCATTTCAAATAAAATAAATACAAATACAAAAACAAAATAGGGTAATTCTGCACAATTTTACTTTGTTTCTGACTTGTTCTTCTTCTAATTTCAAAATTTTTCCATTTTGCATCTTGAATTTTAATTAAAGTTGCCTTGAAATCACTATAGCTTAGGTTCTAGATCCAATTATTGCATATTGGGGTGCACGGTATTGTATTTTTGCTGATATCTGATTTGCCAAGATTTCTAAACTCATTTAAGTTGTCATTGTAGTGATTTGTACACCTTTTTGATTGCAACACAAAATGTTGTCATTGCAATCAAAGAATGAGTAAAGCAGGCCTGAGAGAGCAGCAGAGAAGTCGACAGTCTGGAAGTTGTTTCACAATTGGGGCTTCATTCAAAATGTTCAGGGCTCACAGTGGAGCTTCTTAAGTGTGTAGCACCCTAGGCAAACACCTTTACCTGACGGAACAGCTGCACTGATGATTAAGGCCACTATGACTTATAATGTTTATGCTGGCTATATCAGCAGAAATGCTCATATCTGCTGACCCCAATAGCACGATGTTGATAATATTGTGAATCCCTATTATCAACATAAATATATAAATACAATTAAACTTTATGTAAATCATATCCAGCTGACTTGACTGAATTTAAATTTCTGTATGATGAAGACTTGCTACATAGTCATATATCCAGCTTTAATTCATGCATTTGATCATCATCACAATGCATCATTTATGCATTTTTTAAGGTGGTTCCACATATACTTGGCCCCAAAATCCCACTGGGTCAGTGTGAACGTTTTTCCAAATTTGAAAAAGCCCCTTAATATGGAAATTATATGTGCAAGTGCAGTATATGTGGGTGCATTAAATCTAAAGCCCCCCTTTATTCATTATTGAACCCTTATAGAAACTATTTTCTCAATTAGTATATTTCCCAGTTTAGTAAATGAAGAAGAATCTCAAATAAAGCAAAGACCTTAAACTGAATTCAAGTACAGTGAAGTACATACACTATATTGCCAAAAGTATTCACTCACACATCCAAATCATTGAAATCAGGTGTTCCAATCACTCCCATGGCCACAGGTGTATAAAATCAAGCACCTAGGCAAGCAGACTGTTTCTACAAACATCTGTGAAAGAATGGGTCACTCTCAGGAGCTCAGTGAATTCCAGCGTGGTACTGTGATAGGATGCCACCTGTGCAACAAGTCCAGTTGTGAAATTTCCTCGCTTCTAAATTCCACATTCAACTGTCAGTGGTATTATAACACAGTGGAGGCGATTAGGAACGACAGAAACTCAGCCACCAAGTGGTAGGTCATGTAAAACAACGGAGTGGGGTCAGCGGATGCTGAGGCACACGCTTCTTCATTTGGCAATCTGATGGATGGGTCTGGGTTTGGCGGTTGCCAGGAGAACGGTACTTGTCTGACTGCATTGTGCCAAGTGTAAAGTTTGGTGGAGGGGGGATTATGGTGTGGGGTTGTTTGTCAGGAGCTGGTCTTGGCCCCTTAGTTCCAGTGAAAGGAACTCTGAATGCTTCAGCATACCAAGAGATTTTGGACAATTCCATGCTCCCAACTTTGTGGGAACAGTTTGGGGATGGCCCCTTCCTGTTCCAACATGACTGTGCACCAGAGCACAAAGCAAGGTCCATAAAGACATGGATGAGAGAGTTTGGTGTGGATGAACTTGACTGGCCTGCTCAGAGTCCTGACCTCAACCCGATAGAACACCTTTGGGATGAATTAGAGCGGAGACTGAGAGCCAGGCCTTCTCATCCAACATCAGTGTGTGACCTCACACATGCGCTTCTGGAAGAATGGTCCAAAATTCTCATAAACACACTCCTAACCCTGCGGAAAGCCTTCCTAGAAGAGTTGAAGCTGTTAAAGCTGCAAAGGGTGAACCGACGTCATATTAAACTCTATGGATTAAGAATGGGATGTCACTTACGTTCATATGCGAGTTACGGCAGATGAGCGAATACTTTTGGCAATATAGTGTAGGTGGTTTTACCTGCAGGCAAAGGTAGGTAGGTGTTTAACCATATGAATCAGCCTGAATCAGTCCACTGAATCCATCTGAGCCACATAGGGATAGAGCAGCGAGCTCTGCCCACCTCCTTTGACCACTTGTTATTTTGAATTAAGGAGTTAATTCAATAAAAAATGAACACCAGGAGGTATATTTACAAAATAATAAACCAATGTTTCTCTGCCACTGGTGAATTTAACATATTAAAGGGTAAAAGCTGTTTTAAAAGTGACACCTTCTTGACTTGCACTGCCAATTCTCCCAAAATGCTTTGCATGAAGCTCAAGTCTGCACGTGTTGTGAGGCCGGAAGAAGTTGCCCATTTTTGTGGCAGTGCTTCTCCCTCTGTGTGTTAAATTCATCAATGAAATGACAATGGTGGTTTAAAAATTAATAATTACACATTATCGAGTGCAGTTAGATTGAAAATACCTCACAAGAAGTAAGAAAAGAAGAAGGTGGGGCTGAGCGGTCAGTGGTTTGACACATCATAACATCGGGCCTTGTGCTCCAAGCAGCCTGAGGGTAGAGTGGATAGGTGCATAGGTGTGCATCAGCTGTGAAGTCTTAAATTACTTTTAATGATTAATACAGGAATTGTGAAAGTAATTCAGTAGCCAAGAGTGAATAAATAGCATCAAAGTTGATTTTGATTATCCAAATTCTCATATAGAGGAAATGATAGTAAGTGGATTCTTCTAGACATGTTAAAACAATGAGTAAGTGGGTTACTGTGTGGTACGATAACATGCAATAAATGAAAGTATGATCCATAACAGAAGAACTGATATCGCACCAATAATGAGCATAAACGTTTAATTTTGAAAAGTTCCACCTGGCCTAGAGACCCATGAAAATATTTAGATGTGCGTTTGAGTTCTGATGCTCTTCTAAGAGGTGATGACGTGCTGTTTGGTATTTATTTTTTAATATTGGATAAGTTCTCTGGCTTTCTTTTTACCTGGAAAAAGATGCATCAAAATATTCAGTTTGTCCTTCTGACTGCTCTTTGCTTAATGGCCTCATATTTGTCTTTGCAAATTACTTAAAGAGAGAGCGAGAGCAGGGGAAGAAGACAGTCTGGTTGTTGTCTTTCATTTGTGGCTTCACTCAAAATAATCAGCTTACAGTGTTTAGCCGAAATTTAATGCCATTATATGATTGACACTGCTGATATGTTTGGCCACTATGTTGGCTGTAAATTGGCACAAATTTTCATCAATGTCAATACTGATATCTTTTTTTTTTTTTAATATATATTTTTGGACTTTTTGCATTGATTCCAATAGGACAGCTGAAGAGAGACAGGACACAGGAAGAGAGAGACTGAGGGAAGCACACTTCGTCAATATCCTAATTTTAAAGCCAGTGACAATACCAATATCATGCTAATTATATCATGCATCCCTGCTTACAACAGATGAAAATCTGTGATTTGAAGCAGAAGAACAGAAGCACAAATAATAATGTTAAATTGTGAAGTTAAACCTGGCCTGGAGACATGTCAAAATATTATGATGTGGTGAATCTGAGCTACATATGTTGGGTATTTATATCTAAGATATGAGTTTGTCCTGTAGTTCTCTGGCTTTGTTAAGGGAAAGTGATGAGAAAACATTATCAAAGATCTTTATTGCATACACATATGCTTCAAAATGCTGTTTGAATGCTCTTGCTGGGCAGTTACATCTTTAAGTGTGCAATAAATCTCACTAAATTAGCCTATGTATCATTAAAATGATTATTCACAATCCTATAACAATTCCCCCCCTAAAGTTTAAACTTTTGGAGTCCACATGCACTTATCCAAGCATGCACAAATGCTTTTTACATAATGTGTGGCCAAGATCCATGAGGGGGAACGCTGTGCTGCACCAGAGGAGCGCAGCAGCAGATCAGGATGTGTCTGTCAGTCAGAGATGGTGTGTATGAGCTGACAGACAGCTCGGTTATATAACAGACAGCAGCAGCAGAACAGCGGCTCTGTGCGCTGCTTTCTCACAGTGACAACAAAGTAAAGCATGGACAGTTTATCCAGCCTCCTCGGTTTATATTTTCACTCTCAACAGAGCTGAATCCCAGTGAAATATTTAGAGAAGTGAAGCGTCTCATTAACTGGGCAAAAACAATTATGACTGCAGTAAATTCAGCATACAACTCATGTTATAGAGATCAAAATGTGCATGTGTTTTAGAACTGTTAAAGTGGGTTGCTTCTGCAAAACAAGAATCCTGCAAGTTGCACAGTTTCTAAAATATAACATTTCATCGTAAGAAGCAACATGTTTTGTGTCTGGTGTATGCCGATCACTAAAGCACCTTAAACTCAAAGTGTTGCACATACATTGTACCATCTTTTGTGGTGTATCAGCCCAAACAACGAGCGTGATCCAAAATGTCAACAATCCCCATGAAGTTTGGCTGTGCGCCGTCCATGCGTAATAACGGGAATGCCACGCTGCGCCTTTCCTCTCCGATGCAAGTCTACCTGCTCATTCATTACACACCGATGTGGACCATGATAAGAGCCATTAACGAGCACGTTCAAAGCGATAAAGCAAGGTGTCAACTGTGCAATTTCGCGCACAATTCCACGTGCACGTAAAACACAAGTTCCAGTCCGAGCCAAACGCACCAAACATCAACAGACCATCACAGAGTTCAAGATGCAGTTTGACACACTCACCCTCTATGGCAGGTCCGTCCAGCACGGTGCTAAAGTAGATTATAGAGGAGAAAGAAAGGGCTTCTGGGATGTTATCTGCAGCAGAAAGCTCGCTCCAGGTCAGAGGTCTGATTTCTGTTTAATCCTAAAACAGATGAACCACGTTCAGACTCTGTCCACCGTCTCCAATGTCAGTGAACGCGGCCAATGCGAAGTCAAGTAGGAACACACAGTCTGGTGCTGCGTTTGAGGGGAGTAGTACATACAGCAATCTACTGCTCTCCCTGTATGTGGGTAATAAATCTCAAACATCTGACTTATTCTAGATGTATTCTTCTGAATGAGATTACTAAAGGGAGGTTTTGGAAACATCTGCTGGGTTCAGCTGTCATTTAAAAGAACACAGAATGTATTTAAACGTTATTGGAGCACAAATCATGACAGGTCAGATATGAGAGTGTTTGCTGATTCAGCATTTTGCTGCATCGACCTTGGTCCTGTACTGGTCTGGCCTCCTGATGGCCATCCTCCATGCTTGTGCAAGGTCCATGCCCCATCTCTCCAGGTATCCTCCTAGCTGACCCCTCCATGATGTCTCCCAGCGTCTAGACCAGTCCACCAGGTCCTGCATGGGCACCAAGTATGCAGTGAGCTGGATTAGGTCCAGGAAAGCACGCCAGGTGCCCGTAAAAGCACAGCTATTGTTCCTGTCTCAGGCAGATGACCCTTCCCATCACCCAGGGACCCTTGCCATCAGTCAGCATCTAGACCACACAAGAGTACAGTAAGACTAGAAAGACTAAGGACCGAAAGACTCTGAATTTTGTCTGCATCATCCGCTCAGATGCCGGGAACAACCCATCACTCCAACGTGCAAGTCCAAGACTGCAGCTGAGTTGCCTACATGCAGGTTTAAAACAACAATATGTAACTTTTACAGTTAATTTGTAGTTTTAAAGTTGATCTATTGGGATGATAACTTTCAATACACAGAATGCTGCCCATCCCATTACCACCAGGCTATTTTGGCAGCAGTTTTTTGTTCTCTTATGAGAGGCATACAGCTTTAAAGTACTAGTTCACACACCGGCCCTCAGCTGATAAGAAGCCAGTTAGCTGGTCTCAGGCTAAAAAAAAGGAAGAGGATGCTGACTGATAGAGCTTAGAAGAGAAACGAGTGACGGACAAAAGGCAACAGCAGTGTATACATCTTTGCAGACGTTACTTGCAGCCGATTACAGCGTAACCCTAAACTGTAGTGTCATCGCTGTCCCATTTTTAGCAGCTTTATCGAGTGCAAAAATCCATCAAAGCATGCAATGAATAAATAAATCTGTCTTGCACCAAAAATTTGTCTCTTTCCTTGTTAGATTTATAAGTTTGGAACCTAAACCTATCTAGAGTAGCAAGCTATAAATTAGCCTCACCAATGTGACCATTTAGCCACAGTCTGTGGACTCCATAGCAAAAGATAAATACACATACACACATAATCCAGCCATCCTGGCAGTGAGCAAACAGGCTGTAGACACTAGCAGTGGCATATTTCCACTAATATATACTGAACATCATTAGTCAACGGGGCTCTTTGGCTTCTAATAGCATTTTTGCAGGCTTCACCATCCTCTGTTTGTTCAGATACATGTTGTATGAGGGACATCACAGTGCAGTTGCACTCAGAGACCATTGGAAGGCAGTAGAGCGCACTTAACTGAATTTCTAAGAAATGATGCTTTATACACAGAAGGTCAATTTACCTTAGAATAAAATAGTCAGTTTGATAAAATGATTTGAAAAGCCTTAAATGCAAGGCTTAGACTACGCAGGCGTATCTAACATTAAAAAATGTATGATTGAATATTCAAAATGATGCTAATGACTTTACATCTGGACATGTCAGGATAGCATATGTTATTATGGGATGGATTTTCTCCCAGCAGTATTCTAAGACATTAATTAGAGAAGTCTCCTTGCTCCCACAGTCAGTGAAGGCAGCAGCAGCCAGTATGTGACAGACAGGTCGTGCAGTGACTCAGAGCTGAGTCAGAGCGTCGTGTCCCGCCCACACCGGGGGGCGGCCAATAGCGCTCGTGCGGAAGTGGACACAGCAGGAGGACTGTCACGCAGACCTCCACAGCCCCCCCACTGTAGGGTTTAAAGGGACGCTGACTCCCGGTCTGTGGACGGAAATCCTTCCTTATGACCATAAAAGGAAAGTGGTCGGGTAAATAGGTTCAGGCCATGACACACGCCATTTAAGGGAAATTATTTAAAAAAGAAAGATGTATGAGATGAGGAGTTACCCTGCAAGGGAAGTTTAAGGAAGCTGTAATCCTGATGGCATAGTTTTTTAATTCTACCAATCTGATTAAAACATGGCAGCACCCGTTCATTTAACACCGTGCATAAACAGCAACTGCCTTAAAAAATGGAAAATAGTCTTTTTTATAGTAACCCCTTGAACTCATAGTGTATGTTTTATATTTAGTAGTGATCACTGGCTGTAGTTTTTCAGAGTTATTTCATTTGTGGGTTTTTTTCAGCATTTTAAAGAAAAACAGAAATGTACAACTGTAAGTGGGCTAAAATATGTGTCCTATAACAATGCTAGGTAGCTAGATAGCTAAATCTGAATATTTTCAGTGTTACTCTGTGTCTTTATGGCATGCATGCTGACAAAATCAGCTTGATGACATTGATTTCTACTGTTTTATCCTGACAGCATGAAGCGGTGCAATGTGGTGGGACGTTTCACCCTCTTCCCGTTTTCCTTTCTGCTGCTTGCATTGACATGGATAAGGAGCGAGAAAAGAGAGAGATGACAAGCTATCTGGAGTGTTGGACAGGAATATTTCCTTGATTTTCAGAGCTGGTTAGCTAGTTTCACAAAGTAGAGATCACAGTGCATAACTAATATCCATAGTGGAAAATCTGATCATATTGGAGCATGACTGGACAAATAATCTGTCTGTCATATTCATGACGGGCCAATCAGAGCCTTTTAATAAAAAAAACTTGCCCAATGTGGATAAAACTGCAGTCATAACTGCATGCAGACCTCATCATAAGTCTCCATTGTTTAAAGCTTACAGTTGCCTCACCTAAACTTTGCCCATAGCTGCCATCTCTTTTTCCTTAAATGATGCTGATTGGTCCATGCATTCTCTGACTAGGAACCAGTATTTCAAGCTGATGCTTTGAAAGATGGATTTGCATGATGACAAACATTAAATCTGATTGGCCAATCTATCTGCTTTGTAAGGTTGCTTTTCAAAAGCACCCATCAGCCATTCTGGGCTACATGAATGAGTGTGTTGAGATTGCTGACCATATAAATGTCCTACATTTGGATTTTTATTTGTCCACTGAGGTGGTCAGCTGCTGCACCCACCAAGGGAGGTTAACTACTGTGCAAAAAATGCATTTAACTGAATAAAGTTAAACACATCAATGCTGATGGCCCTAAATTAAACTAAAATGGAAAAATGGCTTAAAAAAGAGGGTGTCCAAATGTATTATAATCTCAGTAGTAAATGAAGAACTGATCCAAATGATCTGGGTCTCTACAAAAGTCATAATTCCCAACTCTATTTACAAGAGGGGACAGGGGGTGGGGTGTGCACATATTTAACAGTCACTATTAAGCCAGCAGGGTTGTCTGCATCTATCCAGGTCAAACCTTCTGTCCTTTCTTGGAGTCAAAATGAAACTTTATTATTACCTGATACTATTCCACAAATCTTTAACAAACATGCTCAGCAGATATTTGCAGGCTTGGAAACTTAGCTGTGTGCAGGCAGAGAAGGAGAAGCCAAAGATTCCCAGCTAATAAAAAGGAATGTAAACAATGCAGGGTAAAATGTTAAATCTGACACGTGACAAAAACAGGATTTTGAAGAAAGAAGCTGCCTAACATAAAGCTCCAATGAGTATAATGCAAGATAATATTTGCAAAAACTGAATAGTCTTTCTTAAAACACTTTAATCTCGTTTTATTTTCAAAGTGGTTCCTCTTTAAATCCTCCTTAATCCCGCCTTACTGCATTCTGATTGGCTCACCATGCTGGATATAGGCTTAAATAAAACAAAGTTTTTCTTCTCTACTCTTGATCTTGTCAGGTGGGTTCAGGTTTTGTGAATGAACAGCAGCGAACACACCCAAAGAGAGAGAGAGAGAGAGAGAGAGAGAGAGAGGCCTACATCCAGCTGTGTATGCATACACAGGAAGTCTGCTGCCCTCTGCCTTCTGTAAAATCTCTCAGCATGTTGACACTGGGTGCAACTCTCTGTCCAAATATCTCTCCTGTTGTATTTGAAGCATCAAACATCAGGATTTGATCAATTTATTGTGTTATCAATTAAACATACTGTATAACCAGCCCAAAACAGGCTCACAAGACATTTTATATTCAGGGACACCCGACATACTCTTTGCAACAATAACACAAACCATTCTGATACTTCCAGGCTATTTCAACCAACATGTGACTGGTGTCTTCGCATTAGAACAATAAATAAACAGATGATGCCTTCTAGTGTCCAAAGTAATGAAGTGCATTATTCATGGATGGATAGTAATATGGAAGAAACTACCTGCTGCTGTGGGGAAGAGGCTCATTTTGACAGTTTTTCACCATTCAGTTTGTCTAAATGGAATGGCATCTGGACAAACAGGATGGATGCTGCAAGGCAAGAAATACGCAAAGATGTTATTCTGCCAAAAATGAAGCATATATTGCAGAATATTTCATTGAAAAAGTGTGCAAACAGCTGAACGAGTCAGCTGCATCAATCTCTCATTTTAGCTGATGAAGCTTGAACTTTTCACTTTAATGTACCACAACAAATCAAACAGCCAAGGAAAAAGCCTTTAAGCTCAGCCAGCACACTGTAATACAGGCTCACAGAAATCTACCATAATAGTTGTGTTTTACAGCGTACTTGAAAAATATTCCATGGATACACAAAAAAGTAGAATATCATTATTTTTATTTATTTATTTTTTTTATTTTTTTTTTTTGCTGTGATTTAAGTCATGATGTGAAACTTCCATAGATTCATTCTAGATTCATCACACACAAAGTGAAACACTTTAAGACTTTATTTCAATTTAAATCCTGGTGATTACAGCTAACAGCTCATGAAAATAAAAAATCTACTGTCTTAAAATATTACAATATGGCAAAACATCCCTTGAAGAAAGGATTTATAATGCAGAAATGTATTAAACAAGGTAGAAGGGGGCATATAACAATGAAAAAACAACAGTTAAGGTCCCATCTCATAAAAGCAGTAGTAATGAAAGCCTATTCTTTTTTTTTTTATCATGATTCTTAAATAACCCAAACAAACTAAAGATCACTCCCCTTCTAACTACTCTGATATGTTGACTTCACTGATCTAACTCTCCTGAAACCTCAATATTGACATCCTCTCATATCTTCTCCTGCTGCACCACCTGCTGGAGGAACACTGCAAAAACACTGTGAAGAACCTCAGCTTCTCATGGATCAGAATATTATTCAATTTTTACTCAGTAACAAAGTCATCTGTCAGAGTGCCCTGATAATACAGTATTTATGAAATTTAAATAAAAAACATCATCTGGTTACCTTTACATTAAAATAACCTGTTTCTGGAAAAAATGACTTATTCCTGAGGCATCTGCACAGTTTCTGTTTCTCCTTTCCCTTGTTGGCATGCAGCTGCATAACAGTGAGGTAAACTCAGAGGTGTGTAATGTGAATTAGAAGAAAATGGAAAGAGTAACTCATCACGAAACTCTAAGGAGCCCATGAAGTATTGATTTTGTTGAATAACTGTCAAATACCTTTTTTTTGCCTGGTTCTTCATTTTATTGTTAAGTGTAACAAAGAGCTGAAAAGGCTGCAGGTGTTATTCTCTGATATAGGCTACAGAGTTACAGATTATGAGCTATTAACTAAAGTCTAAGCATTCTAAGGCCGCCATACTGTACAGCTGGCTATGAATCTACATTCAGACAATATCACCAATGTGTTTAATGAGTCACAAAGGGCTGCAAATTTCAGTGACACGAAAGTATACATTTTTTATCAACATCTAATGCAACAAGTTACTTTTAGAATGTGTTAATTTTGCAATGTGTAGGAAGTAACGTCACCCAAAACAGCTCATTTAAACAAGTCCTCAGTACAAGATTGGATATTTCACACAAACACCAGGGGAAAAGTACACGACTGTTGTACCCACGTAAAAGTACAGTTACTCTGGTAAAAATCTGCTTAAGTAGAAGTCAAAGTACTGGTCTATAAATCTCCATCATCCATCCATCCATCCATCTTCCTCCGCTTATCCGAGATCGAGTCGCGTGGGCAGCAGCCTAAGCAGGGAAGCCCAGACTTCCTTTTCTAAGGCCACTTCATCCAGCTCTTCCCAGGGGATCCCAAGACATTCCCAGGCCAGCCGAGCAACATAGTCTCTCCAGCGTGTCCTGGGTCTTCCCAAACCGGACGCCCTCAACGCCCTGGCTGCGCCTAGAAATTCTGTCCATGAAAGTTATGAACAGAACCGCTGACAAAGGGCAGCCCTGGCAGAGTCCAACACGCACCGGAAAACGAGTCCGACTTACTTCTGGCAATGTGGACCAAGCTCTGGCACCGGTCGTACAGGGACTGAACAGCCCTTATCAGGGGTACCCCATACTCCCAGAGCACCCTCCACATGATTCCTTGTGGAACACGGTCGAATGCCATTTCCAGGTCCACAAAACACATGTAGACCGGTTTGGGCAAACTCCCATGCACCCTCCAGGACCCTACCGAGAGTGTAGAGTTGGTCCAC
Source organism: Cheilinus undulatus (assembly GCF_018320785.1). Taxonomy (NCBI): domain Eukaryota; kingdom Metazoa; phylum Chordata; class Actinopteri; order Labriformes; family Labridae; genus Cheilinus; species Cheilinus undulatus. Next base: position 13,667,788 of record NC_054870.1, on the reverse strand, counting down.
TGCTCCATGACCAGGACGAAAACCACATTGCTCCTCCTGAATCTGAGGATCGACTATCTGATGGATCCTCCTCTCCAGGACCCCCGAATAGACTTTACCAGGGAGGCTGAAGAGTGTGATTCCCCTATAACTGGAACACACCCTCCGGTCCCCCTTCTTAAAGAGGGGAACCGCCACCCCAGTCTTTAAGACAGCCCTACAACATCCAGAGCCTTGAAGAACTCAGGGCGAATATCATCCACCCCTGGAGCCCTGCCACCGAGGACCTTTTTGACCACCTCGGCGACCTCAGCCCCAGAGATAGAAGAGCCCACACCTGAGCCCCCAGACTCTGCTTCCTCATTGGAAGGCGTGTCGATGGGATTGAGGAGGTCTTCGAAGTATTCCTTCCACCAACCCACAACGTCCCGAGTTGAGGTCAACAGCGCACCATCTCCACCATACGAGGTGTTGACAGCGCACTGCTTCCCCCTCATGAGACGCCGGATGGTGGTCCAGAATCTTCTTGAAGTTGTACGAAAGTCATTTTCCATGGCCTCTCCGAACTCTTCTCATGTCCAAGTTTTTGCCTTGGCAACCTCTGAAGCCGCAAACCACTTGGCCTGCCGGTACCTGTCAGCTGCCTCTGGAGCCCCACATGCCAAAAAGGCCCGATAAGATGCTTTCTTCAGCTTGACGGCATCCCTCAATAAATCTGGTCAAGTAAAACGTATTTAATTCATAGTTTACTTTATGTACTGAGGACCTGCTGAGGAGTTGCACAGTAAAAGGATTTTTCCTTATTGGCAAGAACAAGAGAATAGATCTACAACCAGGTTGCTCAGGTAAAGTCACACTTCTATGCATAACAAAGTGAAATACAATGCAAAAATGACAGTGTTGAATAAAGTTATTGTTAAATTTAACACTTTAAACGTGTTTGAATTGGTCCACACAACATACACTTTTTACAGTTTTGAATATTTTACAATATGACAGAAATATGACGGAAACTCTTCAGAAGCCTCCTCTGGCAAGAACAAAGCAGAGAGTAAACCTCATAGAAAGGTGATGCATGCTGAGGATGAATGTAGACTGATTGTTCTTTATGATAGTCACAGACATGAATTCTAACTCAGTTGAGAGCTTCACTCATGCTGCACACATGTCTGGGTAGAATGTTTAAACGTGTTTGATTTAGATGTAGATGTTACCTGTTGTACACTGATCCCTGCTGGGGTACTTTTAGTCATGTTCCTGGTGATTTTTTGTTGCTTTTGACGTGAGACACATTTGCACTATGAATGACATTATCCACTGAGTAAGAGCTCCCACCTGTGTCTATACTGTAGGTGCTCCTAAAGGACACAGAGAATATTCTGCATTGCCCTGCCGTGATGTTGACTCTCTGCTTAGTTCTTTCCAGTTGAGACCCAGGAGTGACTGCAGCTCTGTCATATTGTAAAATATTTCACACTTTCAAAAGTGTGATGTAACTAGCTATATGTATGGCCCAATAAAGACACTTTAAAGTGTGAAATTTGGATCTATATGAGTTGAATTACTAGTCATTTTTGCTGTGAATTTTACTTTATTTTAGAGGTGTAACTTTACCTGAAAAACCTGGTTGGAGATCTGTTCTCGTGTTGTCCTTGCCAGTAAGGAAAGATCATATTTACAACTTTTCAGCAGCTACTCAGTACTTTTTTTTAACTTTACTTGAGTAGATTTATAGACTAATACTCTTATTTCTACTGAAGTAAATTTTAACTGCACTTTTACTTGAGTACAATAACTGTGTCATTTTTTTCCACCTCTGGTATTTTGTCTGTTTTCTTGAAGTTTAAGACCAAACGCTGTGCTACCAGGGTTGGGTATCTGTTTTTTTTCTGACACCGGTGCAGTATCAGTACTTTTAAAAAGGTGCCCAGAACACACATACACCATTACCCAAAATGCAACAGCCCTCAGTTCGGTGCCGGCTGTAAACATATGGGCTGCTGAGATCATCAACAAAGCCTGCGTATTCTGTGACATACAATGACAAACCCACTCTCACTGTTTTATTCGGTTTTTTCTAAATGAGTGTGCATTAGTACTTGGGGACTTGATTCTATCATGCAGCCATTACAGATGTCGCCGACTTGGAGAAACTCGCATAACCTCCGTCAAAGTGTTCTGGTTTCACACCTGCTGGTATGTACATGACACATTTGTGCACTTAGGGAGAGGTGGGCGGTACCATCATTTTACGCACTAAAAATGAGTTCGAGACAGATCTGAAATTTAGGGGAAATACTCCCTGTTTCTATTTAGATCACTTATATTGATAGAATTTAAACTTGCAACTTATCTGTACCAAACAGCTTGTTTGGACACCTGTAGCGTCGTGCGTAAGGTGGTTCGCTCCACCTGCAGCCTTTAAGCGTCCTAAATCTCATTAAGTCCCTCACTTTAACTCAGACTCAGAGCGAAGATGAACCACGGAGACCGCTACACCTCCTCATCCTATCGGAAGATCTTCGGGGAGTCTCCCAGGTTTTCCGCCTCCTCCTACCGCATGGGCAGCTCCTCTCCCCGGGGTTCCCCGATACTTCGCTCCATGGCTGTGTCATCCCGCAGCAGCGGGACCTCTATGAGTCTGTACAGGAGGGTCGGCCGTTCCTCCATCTCCTTCTCGCCGATGGCCTCCGACTCCCTGGACCTGACCCAGACCTCCGTGGCCAACAATGAGCTCAAGGTCATCAGAACCAACGAGAAGGAGCAGCTGCAGGTGGGTGAGCAACATGCAAGCACGATACACGTTTGGAAGTGTCGTTCATTACCACAATGACCACTTAATAGTTAATTTTATGACTTGGTCACAGTGTTCCCCTTTACATTGATGTGTGTTAGATTTGATCGCCTTTTTTCAGACACAGCTGCATTTTATGCCCACCAAAGACTTCACATTTAACATAGCCTATAAGTAAGTGCAGTAAACCAAGATTCAGTTCATCACACCAGAACTTGATCTAAGTATTTCACTGTAGACTGGGTCTGAAGTAGTTAACATTTAAATGTTATAAGCTTCTAAATCATGAATTTTGGTTCTTAGGTTAGTTAATTGCCTTTACCTTATAAAGTAAATCTGCTGGATGAAAATGGGGTCAGAATGAAGCCTTCTCTAATGTCATAAAGCCTGTGCTTAATATTATGACAGCCCAGAAACTTCAGTTATTTATAACATGTTTATTAGGACAGTAATTTTGCAAGCCTGCAACAGGTGAGCGCCAGTGATTTCTTACAGACAGCATTTAAAACTCTTTAATTGTGTTTCAATACAAAATATGTTTTAAAGCTCCACTTATTTCTAAAATTGAGAATTTATCAAGAATTGGAGAACATTTTAATTGCTGGCATGAAAGACCAGTTTAAATGGCCTTCCCTTTCAGCTGAAGTAAATCACAGTGAGTGAACGAAATAGATGGAAGCATCTTTTTGCATGTAGTAAAGCTAGAAATAAAACACATACTTACCCAAATCTGAAATACAAACACCCAAAATACCCAGCAGTGCCTGCTCTTTACCTCTTTGGAGAGCATCTTTACACTCATCACATTATAAGTCTGACATGTCTCCATCAAATCTGTGCAGTTGCATACGTCCTAGGTCCATGTAGCACTGAACCCTACACAGAAGCCCATGCACATCCCCGACACGTACCTCCCCCAGAGATTCAACTACGTGGGTGACTCTCAGGCTCTGAGTGTTGTCTACAGAGTTGCTGTTGGAGCCAGGGGTCCTCCTCAGGACCCATTTTGATGTGTCTGTTTTTCATCCTTGGCACCATTTTTGTGATTTTCAGCATATACCCCATTGATGCACACCTACAATGAGGCCCCTTGGATCATGATACCTCATGTGATTGCCTACATTTGCCTAATGATAAAACTGCCTGTGTGTATATCACACTACAATAAGCTTCACACTGGACTGGGATTACTTCTCAAACAAGACAATAATCCATCCACTATCATGACACTAATAGAAATGAGAGATTTACATATATTCAAAATCAGGGCTGGCACTGATGGATGAAGAAAGTAACATCTACAATTGCTTGACCGATGAGATTTTGATTTGGACAAGAGCTTTTTAACAAACGGACTTAAGTGTGTGAGCCATGAGCCCTGCACCAGTAAACTTTTAAGTGGCTTTTTTAGTTTAGATGAGAAATGATAATGGAAGCAAGCATTTTTTAGAAGAGTCAAGGATGATTTCTTCAATATTGTATTTTGTTCTCTAGGGTCTGAACGACCGCTTCGCCATGTTTATCGATAAAGTGCGTAACCTGGAGCAGCAGAACAAAATGTTGGAGATGGAGCTGGTGAGTCTGCGCCAGAAACAGGGCGAGCCGTCCCGCGTCGCTCTCCTCTACCAGCAGGAAATGAGAGACCTGAGGTCACAGGTGGACGAGCTGAACCGAGACAAGAACCGCATCCTGATCGAGAGGAACAACTTAGAGGACGAGCTGCAGGTAAAATATGAAACAAGTATGAAAAGGAGAATGAGGGGTGATTTTCATCCAAAAAAATGTTATGCATGTGTCATCTTAATTCTCACCTAATCTTGCAAAAGATTGTATTTTCTTCTGACATTGTCCCACTACTTAAACATAAAACATATTATATGAATATAACATTATACTCATGCAGATAAAAACACTTGCACAAAGAAAATGAAACATCTTTCTGGCCTTTTCTGTCTGTTGACATCATAAGGGTGCAGACCTTGGTAATCTAAGAACCTTAATCTAGGCACATAATACATCCTCTCTTGTGCTCTGCACTTGGGTTTGCCCTGGGATAGCGCTCCATCTAGATAGCAAACTGTGGATGCACACTAGTGCACTGCACAGTTTGGACTGCAAAGTTTTCACAGTAAAATGGGGCCCTAGAATTACAATCTCAGCCTATCAGTGACAATACTTCTGGCTTCTGTGGAAGTACTTTGGTGGGAGCAATAAACATTTTATTATAATGTACACAATCTACTGGAGAAACTTCTATTTCTTTGGTATTATAATCCATTTGGATTAAAAAAAAAAACAAACTAGCAGTGGATCATAGTTTTACTCTCTCACATTCTCCTGTCTTGTTTCAGAAAATTACTCTAAAGTATGAAGATGAGTTTAGGACCCGGGAGGAAGCCGAGCAGACTCTGAAGTCCTTCAGGAAGGATGTTGATGATGCCGCAGCCGTCCGCCTGGACCTAGAGCGCCGTGTGGAGTCGATGATGGACGAGATCTCCTTCCTGAGGAAAGTACATGATGAGGAAATCCAGGAGCTGAGCAGCTTGATGGAGGCGCAGCAGGTCTCTGTGGAGCTGGAGCTTGCCAAACCTGACCTCACCTCTGCACTGAAGGAGATCCGTAACCAGTACGAGTCCATCGCCTCCAAAAACCTGCAGTCTGCAGAGGAGTGGTACAAGAACAAGTTTGCCAGCCTGAGCGAGCAAGCCACCAGGAGCAATGAGGCCATGAGGGCGAGCAGGGAGGAGCTCAGTGAGTTCAGAAGGCAGCTGCAGTCTAAGACCATCGAGATCGAGACCCTGAGGGGCGCCAACGAGTCTCTGGAGAGGCAGATCACAGAGATGGAGGATGCACACAACAGTGAAGTCACAGCCATGCAGGTAAGCAGCTGTAAGCATTTAAAATAACCAAAGGGACATATTTTTTTAATTTACTAAGGACTCTTTTTTATTTTGGTAGGCTGTTTAGAGGAAGTTTACTGCCCATTAGATTGTAGACTTATGTTGTACATTTCTGAGTTTAGATTTTTGGGCATCATTGTTTTGGTAATCAGAGCCATAAATTATCAAAACAATGATAAAAGAGGCCAGAAAAGGACAGGAATCAGGGGTTAGAAAATGCTTAGTTCATAGCTAACACTACAGTTAGCTTGGCTTGCAAAGAACATCTGAAAGTCAAGTAAACTGAGATCAACAGCAGTAGATATTACAGTGAATGGGATGTTCCTTTTTGGAAAACCACAAAGAGACTTAAAACAAAATGTTGAAATTAACACAAATCTCTTTAGTGCAAACTAGTGCTAAGCAAGAAACTTCGAAGCCACAGAGTCTGAAAAGAATAGCAAGACCTTCAAGCACACACAGCACAGAAGGAGAGCTGAAACTCTGGTCCAAAAGTTTAACTGTTTTCAACTGAGAGGGCTTTGAATGTGGCATCAAAAACAGCTGATGCTGAGGGCGTTTTTCTGAGAGCTCTTGATTACATTGGCTTTGAGTTAGAAATAAGCGCTGTCAGCGTCAAAATTCCTGACTATGGACATATGCCCTAAATGCTTTTATTTTGAAAGGAAATACAGAACTTCTGGATGGTATCAACATTAGCTTTAAGCATGGAAATAAACATGTCTTAAGGACAGAGAGGTAAATGAAAATAGCTGAGGTAACTGTAAAAATGAAAAGGTGTGCTTTCAACAGGGTGTCTTGTTCATTGAGCTGTCTATTTGTTTTTTTGTTTTTTGTTTTTAAACTGTACAGTAAGAGTAGGAAAATGCTGCAGTGAGTACTATCTGCTATGGTAGCTTTACTATAGTGCCCAAAAAAAGCGCTCAATTAATTCAGTTTTTAAAAATTTCTGTGTTGATTTGGGAGCTTAATCAAAAAAATATTAGTAAGGTGACACTGACAGTCCTGATCTAAATATTAAACATTACAGTAGTAAAAAAAATAAAAAAGTTCTGGACAAGTAAACCACATTCATATTAATACAAGTACACCATAGTCAATTTGAAACCAGCTCTTAAATGCATTGAAAAAAACCTTGGTAAATATAGGGTTTTTATATCTAAGGCAGAAACAGAATTGTAACAGATTTGAGAAATGCACTGAAGCAAAAGACAAAAAGAAATTAGAGATGTGAAATTATTGAAACTGTCTACGTAATTAATATTAGAATTTCTGGAGTTAACCATGATCTCCTCTTTTGTTCAATTTTGAAATTCCTCTATTTTGCATATTAATCTCATGATATTTCATTTTTGTATTTATTTACTTTCTTAAGATATGGGTAATTGACTTCCTGTTTGGATACAGACTTGCTTTTATTTTGAAAGAAACTCATGAACCTTGGGTAGACTGAAGATTATGACATTAAATGCAGAAAAAAAGGAGCTTGTTCTGGACTGAAAATAAAAAAGGGAGCATTCAAAAGGCAAATTTTTGATATCACAGTGTGCAGATGATTATTTACTTGTGCACTGAACTGTCTTTGAGTTCTTTAAAGTGAAATGAGACATTAAGGAGCAATGATAGTTTTATTTGACATTACTGTGGCTGCAGGGAGATGCTGCAGTGGCTAAACTAAAATGCTGAAAGGGACAATAAAGCATGCGATAAATTCATTTTGAAAATTAATGCTTTAATCATGGACTTTAATTAATTGCAGGTAATGCATTATGCTGACAGCCCTCTTAGAAATCATTTATTACTTTGTGACACACCTCTATAATGGCATTTTATCATAGCAAACACCCCGTGGGGATTCTACACTTCCTGTTTACGCAGCACAATTGTTGAAGGTAGAACTTCAGATGAACTTAATGCTATTTAAATGTCTGTTAAAAGCAGGAGTCACCTGCTTCCACCCTGCTGGCACGGTGGGTAGGAAGGTCATGGCTGTCTGCAACGCTGTAGAATAGGATTTGGAGGGAACAGATCTCAGAGTCAAGTTCCTCATGAATTATGTCACAGCCTCAGCCAGAGTAATGCTGTTAGCAAAGTGCACACAGCAGGTAGTCTTCAACTTTAAGATGTCAGGGATTGAATAAGATGTGCAGCGCACTGACAGCCTTGAAGGTTCAAACAATCACCTTCTAAACTCTGTTGATTTTTCTCTACTAACCAATTGTTTCCCTGCAAACAATTTCAGACAAAAACTTCTCAGTTAAAGATACATTAGTGGAAAGAAATGGTTCAACATTTTAGCAAACAGACATATCCTCTTGAGCCATTCCTACCCTGCTGTCAAAGAATCTGTAAATTTATACCTGAATAGAAATTTTGTGGAAGAGCGAAACAATGGGGCAAAGTCATTACAATGTACAACTTTACAGATACAACTTGTACCATGTCAGTACAGAGGTACAATGTGGGAGTAACTTTAATGTCACTGCAGCAAATTTTCAATCTGTAAATGGCTAAATAGAAAAACCAACAGTAGGGCAGAAATGTAGGCACCTTTACAACATTTGCCAAAGTGTGCACATTTATTTGTATGATCTGTGGCTATCGAGGTCACCATTTTTAGCATACTAGCTTGAAATACTTAAAGTATTTTCCACCAACTTTCCCGTAGGACTCACATAAATGCATTAACAGCCTTTGCTGCTAGAAAGTGCCAAACTATGGTGTCACTTTCAGTTGTGACTGGCAAGTAATCAACCTTGCAAGTAATCCTGCCAGGTCGATAGATTAGCCAGAAACAATGTTTGTCATCAGGTGAATCCATCTTGCAAAGCTTCAACTAAAATGTCTGTTCTCTTTAGAGAATGACTGGGACAATAAAAATAAACTACAGTAAGAAGATGGTTGGCTGAATGTAGCACGATATAAAGATACTAGTATGTAGGTCAGCTTAATCCTACAGTCTTTGTGCTGACCTAAGCTAAATCTAGAAGCCACTCAGTAAATTTGCATGCACAGTTAAAGCTCTATCAGGCTTGTCACTTGGATTTTCTTCCTCTTGTCCCAAGATTCATGCACTGAGGTTGATTTGATTTACTGATCTGGCCATGCCAGATCAGCCATGTTACTATGGGACTTTCCTCCTGTTGACCATGCTAACGAGTTAAAGCAGGGCTAACCAGTTGTCAGATGGTGAAAACTTGGGCAACTAGTCAGCTTCACAGTTTTCATACTCACTCTATGCTTACATTGGGTGCAAATGTTATGCACACAATCCCCAAGCTTCTTATGGTAATATTGGAAGGCAGACAACATAGTTTCTGCTAAACTTAGCTCTGCTGTCTGACTTTTAGGTTAGAGACTAGCATCAATTAATGTCAGTGTTAATTTTGCCCTTATAAAATATGAGTTAGAATGTTTGTCAACAACCTTTTCTCTATGAGACAGACAGAAGCTAAGAAATAGATCTTTGCAAACCACAACTTGGACAAAAAGTAAGTGTAGTGTTTGTTAGTGAGACTGAATAAGAATTAAATGTTACTGCTGGACTACTGGACATTCAAAGTCATTATATTTTGTCACTGTTTGTATAATCTGCCAAAACACAAGCAGAGATGAGGTGAGAGAGCACTTAAGGTCTGTTAGTATATTTTAAATTAAATTATTAGTAGTATCGGCAGGCACAAATGATGAAAACCTCATTTTATCTTCTGCTCTCGTGTATCACAGCTAACCAGAGGATAGTGCAAAACACACTGCAAAAGTTTTGCAAAATTGGCCTCCAGATTATTTCCATTTTTTTTTTTTAATTTGCATCGTCCTTGGTGTGCAAAGGCCCTAAGACTAGGACTAAATTTCAAATAACTACCAAAGATAACACTGCAGAACTCCTAGGCTAGCCTGCACCAATTCAGGTGTAAACATGCAAAAGAAAATCGATCTTCACCTGTATTATCAATGTTGGTCCAACTTTGAGAAAAGGGATTAAATAAGATTATAGTTGGACTAACATGTTTATATGTACTTTCAAGGTCTAAAGTTGTCACTGAAACATATGCCAACATATGAGTGCAGTTTGTAATTTTTGATCATCTGAATCAACAATATTGCATGTTGATGACTTCTCATTTCGTTAATGTGGTATCAAAATGAACATTGATATCGTTTGATTTTAAATAGAGTTGTATCTCAGTTTAAATTGTTGCATTGTGAGAAACCTTTTCCCCAGTTTGAAGTCAAACATGACCTTTGGTAGGCTAAGTAGTTACTCAGACTGTGAGACGGCTGCATCACTTCTTAGTTAACCAACGCTGCGTGACTATTAGATTAACCCCTGACCTGTTAAATCGGATACAGGAAGGCAACCTGCCTTTACTGGCTTTTTAGAGAAGGTAAAGCTAATCCTTAGAGGTTTTTGTATTCCTGTTCGCCCTAAAGGAAATGCTACAATCAGCATTTATACCACAGTGGATTTAAATCACTGTATACATGCGTCATGTTTTAACCCTTAATCTCCATGCTTCCCTGACATCTATGTCTCTATTCCATGTAACAGGACACTATTACCCAGCTGGATACTGAGCTGAGGAACCTGAAGGGGGAGATGGCTCAGCACCTGAGAGAGTATCAGGACCTGCTCAACGTGAAGATGGCCCTGGATATAGAGATTGCTGCCTACAGGTGCTGACTGTATCTAGTATGTTTAAACCTGGGCTTTTTTTTTACTTTATTAGGACTAAATGAGGAACAGATACTGTCTTCGGGAGAGTATTTTTTTTTAAATGCAGTTGTCTGCATGATTTAATTATTAGTTGTGACAGGAGCTGCAATGGCTGTGGCGTTTCTTTCAGCATGTGCCAAATCAGACTCATGAAGCTATTACTGACATAAAAAAAACACAGATGTTTTTCTGCAAAAACTCAAATCTTGGCAAGTTTATTTTTATGAGTTCCAGTCAATTTGAAATAAACACAGGATTCTTGTGCCATAATGAAAGAATTAGCTCTCAGTGAAGAGACCCCTGATCTCAATTATGTCCCTACTCACTGGTTAAATAATGGAATTAAAACAACTCAACCATCTAGGCCGATGCAAATTAGAGCCATGGCATCACTGGGGGTATCAAGAGGGAACAACCTTTCACCAGGGTTATGTACAGTTTGGACCATGACCCCTCAGGAAGGCTGTAGGGTGAGCTCCAGGGCCTTAAAGGGGACATATTATGCAAAAATCAATTTTTCCGGCTTTTCTAACAAATATATGTGCCCCTTGTTTGTCCTCAATCTCTGCAAGTACCAGAAAAATCCATTCCCTCCCCCATCTCTTTCTCCACCTGACAGAATATGTGTGCTGAAACAAGCCGTACCGCCCGCGGGTTCAGTGGCCATCTCCACTTGAAAGAAAGTTTCTCCCTCCTCTCCTGATCCAGCTGGCAGCTGAGAGGAGGATAAGGAGAGCCACATCCATTTCCTGAGAGGGGTGTAGTAAGGGGCGGACCCAGACAGCTCAGTAACATTTAAAGACAAAGATATAGGAACATCTTGTTCTGAGCAGGGCTGAAACAGAGGGGTTTTTAAACATACAAAAATCCAATACTGGAGTGTTTTTTCAGCAACAGACTTCGAGTGCATGTTTTGGAGACCTCTGAGACCAATATAAACTTGTCTTAAAAGGGGAAAAATATGTCCCCTTTAAAGCCACCCACCTCCATAGTAGGTCTCACTGCCCACCATACCAACAAAGAGGCGTCCTTTGTCTTACTTGTTCTGTCAAAAATACATCAATATACTTATTTAAGCCACATTCACTTTGCAAATCCAGATAAAAACCTTATTTCAAGACATGACCGACACTATAACAGAACCAAAATGTTTGTTATTTGAAAAAGATCAGCTGATGCAGCAAACAAATTTACTCACGTTTATTGACGTAAAATGAAGATCACTTTAAATTTCTTAAAATATGAGAAATGTCTACTTTTGACAAAATTAAAAGGTAGAACTTTTTTAAACAAAAAGAAATTCAAGCACTATTTTTGTCCATAACCTTTTGAATGAAGATTTCTATATGAACTTGTCAAGTGGATTTAGCTTAATTTGGGTGTATTGAGATAATGTTTTAAAGAAATAGAACAAAAAAAATTCTAAGATTTAAATAACTGCAGGTTATATGGCTCTCTGCAACACAACTAAACTTTACTGAGAGAATGGTAATTTGACCTTATAGGACATAGAAGTTCCTGTTCCTGCACTGATTGGATTTCCTACTTTTTCTGTGACTTTGGAGGTTTAAATGGTAACTTTTGTTCTATCACTGTATTTGACACAAAAAAAATCCTTTTTGAAAAGTAGCAACCTGTGTGGCCGGTACAATTAAATCACAGTTTTTTCAATGGACTCTGGCTGCTTTATAGAGATGGTGGATCATTTTTTATTACTCTTAATAGAAAGGTCTATCTCTGTGGGGTTCATTCCAATTATGTTGTCAGAATAATCTGAGCATGTCAGTGGTAAAAAATGAGCAGCATTATATAGTTTGTAGTTTACGTACTGCTACTGACCCATTTGCCAGTGTTTTGGTTTGAGGAGCAGCCATTATTGCTGATGACTTTCAGCTGAATGGTTAGGTGCTCATTGTTGTTAAAAATACTAAGATTAGTCTTGAATGCCGCTTAGTTAAGTTGTCCTAAAAAAGTTTATTTTGACATTATCTAAACTTAACACAAAAAGTACAGAAATATGTGTTTGGTAGATTATTTCTTTGTTGTAACAGAGCTTCTTGGCAATAAATAGTATATTGTTGAAAAGCATTATTTCGTTTAAAATGATGCCACATTTGTAAGGAACATGCATTTGTGGGATGAGCAGCAGAGCTGAGTATGTGGTTTGCAGCCATGAAAGATTTTGCCAAATCTTCTCTGTCAATGCCAAACAGCTTATTCTGTTGTTGCTTGGTGTAACTCAGTGCAGGTGTTGTGTTCAGAAAAAGCACCCCGAGAATCATGTGCCCATTTATGAGGAGCTCACGCTTACTGTTATAATCCAGGAGCACAAACGCCATCACCTTTTATAAGGAGAAACAGGATCATCATCATCCTATGGTAACTGCTGCTGTTTCTACATGTGGGTGAAAGAATGAGTGTTTTTATAACTAGATAAGAACATTTTCATACCCCCCTTTTTTTTTTTTACTTATTTGACTAAAAATGCATAGATACATTAAAACTTTTCTCTAAATCTTTATTATAATGTTAGATGAAATCTTCATTTCAGGTAAATAACGAATCATATCTTAGTTTATTTGGTTGTATTTCAGAAAGCACAAAACAGGACTCAATTTATGTCATTTAACTTCACAAAATTATTCTGTTACATTGCTTTTATTTGACTGCCCCAGTGGCTGATAGGTTGAAGTTCACCAGACACTGCTCAAAAATACCTGCATTTAGCTGGTGGTGGATGCTAATTTCCCACCCTGCTTTGCAATGAATGAGTAACAAACTGCTAGTTTATCAGGGAACAAATAAGTATCTAGCTGATTGTAAACCATAAGTTTATATGTAGATGTTGAATGTACCTTTCTCAAATGTATTTGGTAGTTAATGATTACTTAATTCATAATAACTGTTAGATAGGGTGCTCAAAATTTTGTAAACAGCAGTTACTGGAGAATAAATGAGCGCCAAACTGCTACTTAACCATTTGGAAGTGTGTCAAGGGATCTAACAGGTAAGCCCAATGAAGAAACTGAGCACGCGAATCACTTGATGACGTTTAATCAGGTGCAGAGGACTAACATTTCGACGCGCACTATGTCTTCATCAGAGTCAAACAGTAATGGTGCAGTTTGAAAACCTTAAATACCCTCCTGAAAAAGAGGAGGAGGCACCTGATTAAACGTCATCAAGTGATTTGTGTGCTCTAGTTTCTTCATTGGGTTTACCTGTTAGATCCCTTGAAAGACTTCTGTTTGTCGCTGGTCCTTCTGTGAGCACAGACCTCCATTTTGTGGAGGAGCTGAGGCGCAAGAGACTCTCTCATCTATGCTACTTAACCATTATTTAACAGGTAGACAGTGAGTAACAAGTTTTCTGAAGTGACTGATTAACTTCAGTTGATCATCATATAGCATGATTATGTAATTTGGAAACATTATTTAAGGATCATCTATTCATTAGTTCCTCATTGTGTGCCCAACATGCTGTGAAGTTATTCATTCATTCCCTGGTTAAGTGCCGGTAATTAACTCCTTTATTACCAAGACATCAAGGCAATTTGTTGTACCATCTTTTGTCACTACCATGAAGCGTTTGGTCAAAGTTGCTCTTTGAACTACAACACCAGTAATTGTTTATGTTGCAGCTATTACACTTTGTTCAGTAGCTGCTGGCACCTCCAGACTGTGTAAAAGACATAACTTGAAGATTTTTTTAAAAGAAATCTTTAGCACTGTTAGGGGTGTTAAGGCATTTGGCCCTCTGACATCTGTTTCCTTTGGTCTCATAAGGAAACTTCTGGAAGGAGAGGAGACCCACTTTAACTCAGGGATGTCCTTTGGCGCTGCGAGCTACAGCTACCAGCCTCGAGGCTCCATCGGCTCCACCAGAAACAGCCAGAGGGAGAAAGACGGGGCCACGAAGGAGAGCTTCAAGGAGAGCCGTGAGGACAAAGATGAGGCGGACATCAACTCCAACAACTGACCAGAGACACACACAGAGGTCTGGAGGGTGACGAATGGGATTTACTGTGTATGTGTGGTGAGCTTATTAGCAACACTCATACATGTGTTTCGGAACCAGAACTGAAAGTAAAGATTTGGGGAGATAACCGTTGTCTTATGGATGACAAATGTTCCAGTTTTCTGGGTGTGCAGATCTCTGTAAATCTCTGGCAGACATATTGTCTCAAAACAAAAGATCTTGTATGCATTCACTTAAAACAAGTTAAATTAGCATGAAGTCTACAGAAAACATAAATATGTGACCAGGTTCTGAATGTGGAAGGGTTAAATTTCCATTTTGCTGCTATGTGTGACTGAATTGAAGCCTGAGTGAAAAGTAAGAAAAAGACAACCAGTTGTCAAACTTGCTCTAAGGATTCAAATTGACATGTTTACATTTTGTTAAGGGGGAAATTGACTAAACAAACATGAGAACTTGAGTTGATCATGTAAATGTGCCAGTTATAGCAATAAAGTTTAAAATGGTTGGGTAGTCATTAGGTTGATGTCACATAGAAAATAATAGAGAAAACAGTTCAACCTTACGGCACTTTCACTTTTAAATAGCACTTTAGACACATAAGGGGTTTGGAGAATGACACAATTGTTTTTTAGTAGTGGCAGAATTTGGTGGACCATGTTTGCATTTACGTTAACTAAGTTTTTCTCATTTAAAATATCAGATTTAGTAAATGTTGTCAAACCAATAATTTCAGTTGTCTGTGGTGTGATCAGATAATCTGTGTTGTTTCAGATGCACTGAGTAAAACAATAAAGTGACATGACTCAAAATGATGTCTGTGTTTTCATTTTAAAAAAACTGTATTCAAAATACATTACAATAACAGTTTACATTGAATAAGTTAAAGCACAGTTTGTCCTGATTAATCATGCTGGTACCTCCGAGCCCCTACGACAGACTTTTATTTTAGCCACTGCATGCTGACGTATGTACATAAAAATACATGTACATAAACAGGTGGACTAAATTGTTGGTACACCTTTGTTAAAGAAAGAAACCCCCGCAATGGTCCATTAATGAAATTACTTGAAACTGACAAAAGTAGTAATAAATAAAAAAATTACTGAAAATTAAAGACAGACATTGCTTTGACATCGCTTCAACGGAATCAGTTTAAATACCAAATAAATGTACGTGGCCTGGAAAAAATTGATAACACCCTGAGAAAAGATTGAAAATAATTTGACCATCGGTACATGTTAAACTAAGGTGTGTCCTGTAATTAGCATCAAAGGTGTCTTCATTCTTGTAATCAGTCAGTCTGCATATTTAGAAGTCACTGTGCTGTTTGGTATCATGGTGACAGTTGTCCCAGGAGATTAGAAAGAAAATTATAGACAAGCACGTCAAAGGTAAAGGCTAAGACCATCTCCAAGCAGCTTGATGTTCCTGTGACTACAGGTGCACATATTTAAAGTTTAAGGTCCACAGGACTGTAGCCAACTTCCTTGGATGTGGTCACAAGAGGAAAATTGATGACAAATTGAAGAGACAGATAAAGACTAGTAAACAAAGCGACCAGAACAACTTCCAAAGAGATTAGAGGTGAACTCCAAAGTCAAGGTACATCAGTGTCACAATGCACTATCAGTAGCTGTTAGAGCCAAAGAGGACTTAATAAAAGAAGGCAGAGGAAGACTCCACTGTTGAAAGGAAATCAGAGAAAAGTGAGACTACAATTTGCCAAAATGCATATTGTCAAGCCACAAAGCTCCTAGGAGAATGTCTTTTGGATAAATGAGACAAAACTGGAGGTTTTTGGTAAGTCACATCAGCTCAGTGTTCACAGATGTAATAAAGAATATACAAAGAAAAGAACACTGTAGCTACAGTGAAACATGGAGGAAGCTCGGTTATGTTGTATGCTGGGGCTGCTTTGCTGCATCTGGCACAGGGTGTCTTGAATCTGTGCAGGGTACAATGAAACCTCAGGACTATCAAAACATTTAGAGGGAACCAAATGTGGTGTCCAGTGTCAGAAAGCTTGGTGTCAGTTGCAGATCAGGATAATGACCCAAAACACAGCTAAAAACACCCAAGTTGGCTAAGAAAAAACACTAGATTATTCTGAAGTGGTCTTCTATGAGCCCTGATCTAAATTCTATTGGACATCTGTGGAAGGAGCTGAAACATGCAGTCTGGAGAAGGAACCCTTCAAACCTCAGACAGCTAGAGCAGTCTGATCACAAGGAGTGGACCAAAATACCTGTGGACAGGTGCAGAAGTCTCACTGAGAGTTACAGAAATAGCTTGATTACAAGGATTGTTAATTGAAAAAAGTCAACAAGTCTCAACATGCAGGTTTCCTTTTAATGTTCATTTTCGATATTTAAGCTAAAACTCACCCAATGTACTGGTTCTTACAATGCAACATGTTTTATGCAGGTCTATAATCCAGCTCTACTTTTATACCATTCAGGCATTCAAAAGCAAAAGTATTATCTTTTGTTGCCACATCCCTCGTCTTTAATATCTGTGATTATCAAACATACATTTTAACTACAAAATGGATGAATGTCAATAGCGTTGGTCTGATGGAAGCTAAACTTGGCAACCTTGTTTTTTTTAAATGTGGTCATATATTCACTTTCACACAATAACAGTGAGCACAGATGAATAAAGAGACATTTATCTGTTGTGCTTTCATTTATTTATTCCAACAAAAAAAAAAATTAGTATGCATGTTTTAAAAAATTGTTTTGAAAAACTCACAAAGACTTAGACACAAACTCTCCTTAGATGTCTGTGCTCTTGAAATTCTCACTGAAGGCAGGTTTTATCAAATCAATGACATTAATCCATATCAAAAGTTCATAGCTGTTAAATTAAATGTTTAAATCACATACAGTCCATATAAAAACACATAAAAAGCTTTGGTAGTGGAAGCCCTCATGTTTCAAGCCCTTTGAATCACAGTTTTCTACCAGAAATCACACTTAAACTCAAGAATTATAAATAGAAAACTCTGAAATAAACGTATCTGGTTTCTGACAGAGTCCAGTTTAAGACACAGCAGCAGTCCCACTCATGTGTGGACTAGAAACACACTTCACTATAAATAAAGAAACCATGGCAGTATGGAGTGGAATTTACCATTAATGAGTCATTACTACACATTGGCACTTGAGAAAATCAAACGCATGTCACCGTGTCCAGTAGTTCTGAATGAAATTAGCATCTCCTAAAGACATTTCATTTGAAGCTTAAAAGAAGAGAAGATCAGGTTTACATATTTTCATATAAGACTGTTCAATAAAGTCAAAGCTGCACTTTCCTTGCCCATTAATGCATATGGGGAAACCTTAATCCACATCTAGAGAAGCAAGCCTGAGGTAGTTCAATGCTGCCAGAGAATTGCAAATATCAGTCATGTTCAAGGATCAGAGGGAAGGACCAGGCCAAAGTGTAGCACCAACAAACCATCCTGAATCAAAGAAAAAATAAAAGGTCATTTAAATGTATTTTGTGTACCTACAAAATGAATAGAAATACAGTTGTGGTTTTGTTCTAATGGGTCTCTGTGGTGCCTACCTGTATAGCCTCCTGGCCCAGAGACCTCTGTATGTCTTTGAGGGACTGGTAGTGATCTAGGAGGTGATCTCCACACACCACATCCACCTGCAGGACACACAAACAAAGCCTGATTTGTGTCCAATCCACACCATAGTGACCTATGCTGTTGTGTGCACAAATGCTTGTGCATCACTATGTCTGCGCCAATCTGCAATAACCAGGCAAAACCCTCGCCAGCAGTGTGATTTTTATGCTAGTTTTATCACCAGTTTCATGTCCTGTCATCTGCTCTGCACGTTTGTACACAGGAAGCCTAAAAACGCTAATCTGACACACCAGATGGGAAAGCTTCAATAGGAAACGTTTGAGAAAAGGCGGAGGATTTGAAAAAAACTCGGAGTGTGATTGGACGAACGTTCTGTCTGTCACATCTCCACGGGCCAAACAGAGCAACAAAAGACGTGACGTAGCAGCTATCAAGCGGCGCTTGCGCTGCTACCAAGGATTAATGCGAAACATGGCGACTATAGACATGTTAGTACTCGACTTTTGTCGTTTTTGAAAAGAAAACAACTCACTGCTGTTCTTTGTTCTTCTTTTCATGAAGACATGTCATCAAGCTCTGATAAAACTTACGCTTTAGCAACATCCACGCTAATCTCTTCCTCCATAATTGCACCAACTCCTGCTGCTGTTTGTTTACGTAATGACACTGCTGTGCCTGAAAGTACTGCCCCTCGTCGCTGATTGGTCCTGTCACTGGCTTACCAGGCCCAAACGGTTCAGATGGGAGCTTAACAAGATGGATTCACCAGTTAAAAATAAGGAAACCGGTGTATCCATCTGCCTTGCAAGGTTATAAAAACGCAGCATAGACAAAACTGTCATGTAAGTTTATTTGTGAACAGAGGGTTGCCAAACTGTTTAAAGCTGCTGTAGTCATTCTGCTTATAGTCAACAATGTTGTAAAATAGAGGTCACTGTTAAAATGTACCTGATGAACACTAAAATAAATAAAAACAAAAAACAAAAAAGGACACACAAATCATAACCCTAAAGTGGTCGAAAAAGCACAAATTGGCTCCATGAAATGGATTAGAATTTGGGAAAGAAATTTTAAGTATTTAAGATATTCAGGAGAAAACATCCAGACTGTAACCTAAAACTGTTTTCCATATCACCGACCCCTAAGTGAGAGTTTAAAATACACAGGGAGATCTGCACATACAGAGCTCTACGCTCCACCAGTTTCTCTGCTGATGCCATTTTTGCCTCTGTTGTATACTTGTGTTCAAAATAATAGCAGTCCAACGTCACCAACCAGATCAATCACTGTTTTAGTAGAAATTATATTTATACATGGGAAATAATTTACTAGTAGGTGTAGTACAGTAATAAAAAAAACAACAGACCCAACAGTCATGACGTACATGCTGCTGATTCTGGGTGGGTGAATCATTAATTGAATGGAGCGGGAGAATAGTCACCGCTTTCAGCCACCTATCAAGTTATCAGCTCCTCTGCGTGTCACGCTGCTTCACACACCCAGGCTCACCCACTCCTCAGGTTAGAGACATGTGAACATGCATGCAGGTGAACGCACGTGCCGGGCGCTGCGTGAACACTGATCAGTAATGAGGGGTTTTATCACACAAAAATGACAAATAAACATCACAGAATAGACCAGTCTTTATGAAAATAACATCCTCCTCCTCCTCGAGTCCTGATGCAGTTTGAAGCTCGAGTCCAAGTCAAAGTCTGAGTCATCAGCGCTTGAGTCAAAGACGAGTCACGAGTCCTCCAAATCAAGACTTGTAGTCCCAGCCGTGGAGAAAATCCTCTCCACCCTGACAGAGGTGCTCAGTGCTCGGGATGCACAGGTAACGGCGTGCCAGCTGGGACAGGAGAGGATACCTGGACTGGAACATTTTACACCACGACAGCGGGTCACTGTCTGTGGGCAGCGCGGTTTTACTCTCATACATTGGCATCTCTTGTTGATTTTGCGAAGCCCTACTTGCCAAATCACCGCCATCGTGTGCACCCCCTTGGCGATAAACATCCCCAAGCTTCCTCAATGGCGACCATTTGCGCCTGTGTTTTGGTGTGAAAACTTAACATCATGTCACGTGTAATGTGATGAAACATTTCGTTCTTACACCTATGCTTCACATATGGGTGAAGCAGAGTTCAAGGAGAGAGGGGAGAGACTCGAGAACGATTATAAACAGCAAAAATATTTAAAAAGCACGCTCAGATAGCAACTTCAGATTTCAAATTTTAATGAGTTTTTAAATATTAAAATTATATTCGAACCCCGAAATTCATTCCAACAGTCTTAATGCACAATGCAAGTGCAAGTGCTCTGACTGCTTATGGAGATATTAGACATGATTCAGATGACTAGTCACAAAAACAAGAAACTCGCAGTCTTGGTTTTCATCAAACACAGAACTTGCAGAAAAAATGGCCTCAGGTCCTATAACTAATATTATACATCCTACCACGTGACTATAGCATCCAACAGCAAAATTACCTATGCTGGCAGCAGCTTGAGTCATCCCCCTTTGAGGATTTTTTCCTTAACTGTTTTGTTTAGCTTCCACTGTATTTATTATCATTAGCTAAGATCAAAATGAATATGGCATTACAATGTGTATTCAACAAAACCAGCACATACTGATAAACCTAACTCTAAGTGTTCACTTATGAAATGTCTGTTTTTGTGGCTAAATCATCAGAACTCTTATCAAACTTAAATCAATACCATAATATGTCCTACTAATTCATGATATCGCTGAAAATAGAAAATGCATGAGAAGCATACGAGTGCCCTGTACTTTTAGACAATGATTAGCTTTGACCGGAGTAATTGATCTGCTGTACTCTGTTCTCCATTAAAATTAGAGTAAAACTTTTAACTAAACAAACAGGACATAAACATCAATAATACCAAACTAGGAAGAGGCTGTGGGGTAAACTAGTCAATATCTAATGCTCCCCAAAGTGGTTTATCATGAAATGACGAGGGTTACATGACTGCTGTGATAGCTGCTACTTTGGGAAGGGGACCCGTGTCTCTCCAGGTTGGTCAAGACAGTTCTGGGTCAAGTAAAACTGCGTCCAGGAAATGAGCGCAAGCTGCTAATCCTCCCCCACGTGTTCCTAAATAGAGATACACCTCTTTAACATTTCTGTCTATGTGAGAGGAGGTAAGAGGACACTTTAATATTCCCGAGCCTCCTCCTACTGCTCTGTGGTATCACTGCACTGATTATTTGATTATAATCTCATTACGGTTGTCCTTTATGCTGAGACTTCCTGCTGGGTTTTGACCGATGAAGCACACCCCTCTATGTCACGCTCAGCTTTTATTCAGGTAAAGATGTCGTCTCTGCAGTGTGAAGCCGATACTGAACTGTACCTTGCTTTTATCTTTTTATGATTTGTCTTTTGAATAATTCTCCTACAGAGCCATAAATATAAGTTCACTTAAGTAAATTAAAACCAACAGAAACAACATAGAATTGTAGATATTAATGTTTCAAACATCAACCTGCAGTTCCCCACTTTAATTCCCCTTAATAATCACTGTTAAAGATATCCCATACCCTGCCATATCAGCAGAAGAAATGAAACTACAGGTGTGAAGTGAACACAACATCCATAAACAGCCGTCACAGGCTTGTTGAAGAGGAAGAAGGAGGGTTGTAGCACCTGAGTATATATTCAAAAGCATTTATTTTGATTTTGTAATACCAAAACATAATAAAGCTACTGCAAAGAGCAAGAAAAACACAGTATAAATGTTAGGCCGTATTTCCCAGCTCTACCTCACTGACATAACCTTGTCTTGGTGCACGCCTACACTATCCTGTACTGCTGACCTCTTTTGCTGTCCAGCTAAATCAGTGATCAGGATTTGGACTCCGGTCATTATCTGGTAGCCTGGCGGACTCACCTGGCAGGTTGGGCTGAGCTCCATCTTCTTCCTGATAAACAGCTCCACATGGCGAATAGTGGCCTCGCCCGACACACGAACGTACCGCCTCTCTAATGGCTAATTGGAGAAGGAAGAAAAAATTGAAGTATTTTTCATACAGAACACCAGATGGAAAAAAGAAATAGACTGGAGCCATACGTTTGTAAAATTTTTAAACAAAAGGACATTTGTCCGTGCCAACAAGCTGGACAGTTGTACCTTAAATATGTATCTAACTGCAGAGGGCTTAAAGAGTAATTACAAAGAATGAATTCCTGAAAAAAAATATTTAGAACATTGCATCCCAAAGTGTAGGCCACGGGGCAACTGTCGGTGGGCTGCAAGTGACCATGAACTAGTGGTGTTGAAAATAATCATTTCCACAATGCATTGCAATGCAGCCGTGGATGATTCTGCATCGATGCGGACGGACACTGCATGTGTATTATCCTCCCTTGCAGTTAGACCTACAGTAAATACTAAAATAACAACCTGTTTCCCTTCAAACAGGTATTCTTTCAATGCATTTCAATGGTAATCTGTTTTAAATGGCGCAGCTTTTCTAGTCACACATGATGCTACATAACCAATCAACCCCTGTTTTAGGACACTGCTGGAGTATCACACTGGAACCTCTGCGCTTTGCAGGCCTGCACTCAGCACAGAATTACGGAGCCAGTCCGGGAGAATTACAAAGAAGAAGACGGTGAAAAAGACGTTTTTTTTGTTTGTTTGTTTTTGTGTTTTTTTTTTTTTTTTTAAGAGTGGGTGGGCTCTATATGTGTGTTTTTCCCACCAACAGTTCAAAACCATTGTGTCTTGTATTTTCCAATACTGTTGCAATAGTTAAATGCATTATTGCTGAACATAAATGCGAGATAAAACACACCTGTGGAGCGGACATAACTTATGACGTGTAAATAAATTACTTAAAAGAGTGAAACACCTCCTGGCAATGTACCAACAATGCTTTCTTAAAGTTACATTAGTTTGAAATCCTAACCAGACGATCTGATTTCATTCCCCATTAAGTAAAACTGAGTGGGGGAAGAACAGGGAGAAGGAGCTGATAGAGCTGTTTAATTTCAATATGAAACATTATTTGAATGTTTTAGAAAAGAAGCTGACCTATAAATTAATTTAAAAGGGACCAAAACAACTAAACCTTTATTCATACTTTCAAATTTCAAGCCTATTACAATATGCCTTCTTCAATAGCTATTTATATTTTCCTGCAAACCTTTACCCTAAAATAAAAACACTACTTTATCTTCTGTAAGACTATAAAGCTAAATTATAGAAAAAGACTAGATCTATTGTGTAAAGAACAGCTGGCCTCAATTGATTAAAGGTAACCATGTGCAGTAATACTGAAAATGGGGGAATCGTGAAGAATCAGGATATGGAATCGAATCGTGACACCAGTAAAAATACAAAGCTCTGCCATTTAAAATACCTAATTATAAATATATTCTTTTAAAAATCAAATTCATGCTTCAAATGACCACAATAAACTACTAAATGTTTATATTTGAATTTGACTAACAAGTCTTTTTTTTTTTTACTTAATCTGTTTGATTTACTGAGCCAGTGTCATTGTTTAACTAATGCTGAAGAAATTGACTCTCCACTAAACATCCAACAGTAGTTGGTTATGATCCTTTCTGTGGGCCTGAATGCATCGATTGCTTCCACATGTTAACTGATAGATATTTGCATGAACAAGCAATTGAACAAATATCTAATAAAGTGGTTAGTGAGTGCATCTTATTTACTTATATTTTTGAACTGTCAATTTAAATCAAGCAATAATCTTGGACAACCTTTTCCCTGCAGATCTGGTATGACAAGGCTTAACCTGATAGATTTTAAAGGTAAATTCATCAGTAATCCATCATTTTGTTACAATACAATTAAAAGAAATATTCAAAACATTACCTTGTAGTTACTGACTCCCTCTTCAGCCCTGAAAACATCAGAAGAGTCATACAATTAGTAAACATTTCGGTACAAATCAAGCAGCAAATGTACACAAGCAGCACCATCTAGTGGCAACATTTTGAAACTGCAGGATCTGGAACATCATGAAACAAAAGCGTTCTGCTGTATCTTTACCCTACAAACTCCAGCAGCAGAGACACGTCGAGCTCAGGCGGGATTGTGAACACAGGCTGGGAAATGTGTTCTTTCCTCTGCCGTTTTAAAACAACAGGACCTGGAGGAGAGACCACCGCTGCAGAACAGAAAAGAAAGATCAGGGCATAGGAGTGATTAACTCGAATCATTGTGCCATTCTCCAAAAAAAAAAAAAAAAAAAAATCTTTTTCTTAGGATTTCCAGATAATGGATGATTATATTTAAATGTAAATTGAAACGCTGAAGCTGAAATTAAAACCTCTCTGCATACAAATTTTGAAAATTGCACTTTGAGAAGGTGACTAATTCTTCATTAAACACATGTATTTGACTTTGTTCCCCAGAGACTTCTGCTTTAACTTTTATAGTGGAGTTATTTTACCTGGTTTTGGCACTTCAAGCCCTCTGGATTTGTAGAATTTAACCATTCGTTCCCTTTCCACTGTGGAACAAAGACAGGTTAATATTCATTAACTTTATTTACCAAGTATTGACACAAATTATGAGTTAGGTTTCAAACACATTTATGAATAGTATACTTACTCTCCTCCAGGGAGGGAACCATCTTGAAAACAATATCTTGTAGTTGTCTGTCAGGTCTGCAGAAAAAGAGATGATGTGTTATAAAGACTTTACACGGAGTGTTATATATCAGATGTGAGAGACAGTAGATGTCCTGTCATAAAAGCCATGTATAACCACGCTGAATTTTTCCATTTAAAAATTGCAGCCTTCTTGCAATCTACCTCTTACAAGAAAAACAATACACTCCAGTTACAAGAAAAACTATTTTACAACTAATTTCAGACTTTTATCCCCAAGAGTGACTTAAAAGAAGTAGGAAAAAACATCTCTTTAGTGAAGTTGTAAAAAAGTTGATCCAAAACACCAAACACATGAAGAGCTCATACATGTACCTGATGTTGTAAAGTGGTTGTGTCTGATGGACTACAATGCTGCATGTTGGACACCTGTTGCTGTAGAAAAAGTGCTTCACAATGCAGCTTTTGCAGACTTGAGGAGATAAAACAAACAAATTAGTAAAGAGTTTTTGTCGTGTAAATTACCAAAAACTTTGCACCTCTCAGTACATTAGTAAGGAAAAAAAGACTGAAATAGAAACACTGATGCAACCAAAAGAAGGTTGGAAAAGATTTACACACTTCAATACCACATTATCAAAAATGCATATTTCATAAGGGATGCATAACATTGGATTGTTGCTGATAAGCAGCCACCATTTCCACAATAATTTCATTGAATAGCAATATTGGAATCTTGCCAATATTTTTAGCCAGTCTTAGCCAATATTTTTATTTTAGTCGATACCAAAATAATCACGTCTTTTTTTATGTTAAAAAAACAAAACAAAAACAAAACAGCCAGTCCCTCTTCTACATAGAGGATCTAAGTCAGGTGAAGGTGAGTGAGGGTGAGAGAGGAGCAGGAAATAGACAATCTGGTAGTTGTTTTAAATTTTGGGCTTAATTCAGAATGTTCAGGACTCACAGTAAGCCTCCTTGAGGCAACAAACTATACATGATGGTACAGTTATATATTTTTACAATATTTCATCCTAATACATGATCAATCCTTCTGGTATTTACAATGATATATCGTCCATAAATGTCAGTAGCATTTTTTTATCTGCCAATACTTAATGTGAACCCTCAGAGCAAATATCTGCCAATTACTGATATCATGCAATAATATCATGCATCCCTATGAAGTACAAGCTCGTAGCCAAATAAACCATTACCAAAAACAGAAGCCCTTATTAACACCACATTTATGATTCTCCTTCCAGCAATGGTTGTATTAAAAGTTGTGAGACTGACACAACATATTGTACAGCTGCACATAATTTGAAATTTAAAATACATTTTAAAATGGAGGGGAGAAACTGCAAAATAGTCCACTTTTTGGGGAAAAAGCCAACCTCGCGTTTCCACTTGCCCGACTTTAGGCCTAAATAAGAGTACAAACACTCTTTACAGGTTGGATACTAAAAAACATAAAATACCTTAACTTTTATGTGTAACCCTGAATATTCGTTTTTGTTGCAGCTCTACACTATTCCCCTTTTTGTATGTACTATTAAAGTTCAACACCTGTCGAGCTAAATTGAAGCAAGTGAGATGGTCCCATTAAGTGATGTCAGAGATGTTTTATATTCCTATTCCAGTCCTGTCCTACTTCAGGAGCTACAGCAGCCTTATGTTGTCACTCACATGTGTGGAGGCACTCTGTGATGGTGGTGGCGTCGATGAGGAAGCCACAGCACAAAGCACAGCGGATATATGGGTAGAACTGGTTCAGAGGAAGCTTGGGCTGTGAGGGGAAAACAATTCAAAGTTATTCATTTCAGCTTCATAAGCCATGTCACTGCTTATGATTTCACACCGAGACATAGTAGGTTTCATGTGGGGTAGCAGGACATACATAAGTGTGAGGTACCGTTGACGGTGTGAAACATAAGTAATATTTGTCACGGTCTTGTTTTGTATGCACGTCTGTCCACGTACCTCGTCCTCTGAGTCGCTGTCTGGTATGTTTGAGTCTACATGACTCGTGTGCCCAAACGGAAGCAGAGACATTTCCAACAACACAGCAAACCTCTCCTTTCTCCTTTTATCAAAGAAAGTTGAATTAAATTCCGCTCTAAATGCGGCAACTTGTCGAAACGTTGACTTTCAGTTAACGGGAAACTTTCCAACTTAGCAACCGTCGGCTAAGCGGCTAACCACCTGCAGCAATTAAACAAACACATGCGCGTGCGGGTAAAAGCTACAAGTTAAATGCATACGTTAGCCGAAATTAACCGAACTATGTACATTATTTAATATACTTTTTTTTTGCAACAGGAACTTTATTACAAATAACTACACTACAATTGAGACATATGATACTTTGTTTCCCTCTTTAAACACGCGGAAGCGACGAGGTTTCCCTCCCTCGTGGATTTTGCGCGAGCAGGAACAACAACAGTGTGTCTTCCGGTATAGAGTCTTTCAGAATAAATGTAACCTGATCAGAGATGTTAAACTGGCCTAAACAGATACATTATTGTATCCTACGACGGAGTATTAGGGCCACACGAAGAGGAAAAAAAAAAAAAAAAAAAAAAAGAATATAAAAAAAAAACATTGAAATTACGAGAATAAAGTCACACTATTACGAGAATAAAGTCATAATATTACGGAAAAAACTCGTAATATTACGAGAAAAAGTTGTAGTCTGCCGCGGCGCCGCGGATCTAATAATAATTTGATGTTGATGACGCCCCGGCAGACTTTGTTTCTTGTAATATTTTTTTCTCGTTATATTACGACTTTATTCTCGTAATATTATGACTTTATTTTCGTAATGTAAAAAAAATTAATTATTATTTTTTTCTCTTCGCGTGGTCCTAATACTCCGTCGTATGTATCATATTTTGTATTATTTTGCCTATTTTGTGACCTGTGAAAAAAAGTCCTAACGTGGGTTCTTTATCGTAACACCCACCCATAAAGCGGAAAAAGTATCCATTGATCTTTAAATATTAATATTTTACAACTTTACGTATGAGCTTAAAGTTATATATATTGTATATTTATAATATATAATAATATCCTATAATAATATATTACATATCATATATATTCATATGTTGTAATGTTATATATTATATGCTCACATATGGTTACGTACGAGAAAATTCATTTATGTTCATACATTAAAATTAAAGGACGTAAATATATTCTGTTAACTTTGAAAGTCTTACAAATTTTTCTTGTCGTTTTAAATCCCACTGATTAACTGCATAATTTTAGCGCTACAGTAGCCTTCTTCTACCAGTAGTTATTGTCTGTATTGCTTTTAGTTCGCTGGGTTTTCTTTACAGTGGATCAGCCTCTGTTCTGTTTGTGTGTTTCAGTTGTTTTCCTTAGTCACTTATCCATGTTTTTTCCTGTTTTATTTTTACATCTACCAGACGACCCCAGCAGCTCTTCATTCAGTAACAACACATCATTATTTGATGCACTATTTTACCTTTGAATAGGTTTAAGGTAGAATTTGCAAAAGTACTTTTTCTAGAAGAGCTAAAGTATTGTAATCCAACTTTTTCTTTCTAAGCTTCCTTGATTTCCGTAGTGATCATATTAGTGATGATATTTTTGTTTTTCATGTTATCTAGACAGAAGTTTGGTGCTTTGAGATCTGGACTCGATGACCCATCAGAAGAACCTGGAGCTCCCACAGATTCACAGGAATGAAATGAATGAATGGGAAAGCCTCCAGTATTGAAGCCTTTAGCTGTTGTGTTTTCTGTGTCAAGGATTTACAATGAATGATATTTAATTGGAAAAATTCTTCAGCCCATTTAAACCCTCACCATTCATTGCAGCCACAACAATGTGAACAACACTCTGTATAGCCAATTTGAATTATTTTAATTATAGTTTAAAGGAGGGAAATTAAATCATTTGTTTGGCACATTTGGCATCTTAGTACAATGCTAATGACTGTGGTCCAGCTATGAATCATTTATACTGTAACAGTGTTCCCCACAATTGCACAAGGCTGCATTCACCAAGATGTTTGACACAGTAATAACATACTTTACATCCCACTGAGTGTTACAAGATCGGGCTCTGTGGAAAACTTCATGTTTTGCAAATACTTTTTACCTACATTGTAGTGGTTATTGTATAGTTAGTGGTCTAACTCAGCAACGTGCCAGTGTTTTGTAGGCCAGCCCTGAAGTTAGCATCATGCAGTTTCCATCAACAAAAAACCTAATGTTAGGTTATAAAAGAAATACACAACAGTCGACTGACTTCAACATCACCACTAAGCTTCCAGCTTACCCTTTCACACTCTTACCTCTTCAAAACAAGACTTTCCTATCAGAGTGACCAGCAAATTACACTATATTATCTATATTATTGTGTTACACAATGTGGACAAAAGTATTTGGCTGCCTGCCTGACCATTACACCAACAGAGGCTGCAATCAAACTGTATTTGAATACATGCACTTTAATTTGGTGTTGCCACCCTTTTACAGCTATAACAGCCTTCACTTTTCTTGGAAAACTTTCCACAAGATTTGCGAGTGTTTTTGAGAATTTGTGCCCATTCATTCTGTAGAGCATTTATGTGGTCAGGCACTGATGTTAGATGAGAGGGCCTGGCTCGCAAGCTCCGTTGTGGTTCATCCCAAAGGTGCTCAATGGGGTTGAGATCAGGGCTCCGTGTGGGCCAGTCAAGCTCCTCCACGCCAGACTCATAAAACCATGTCTTTATAGTCCTTGCTTTGTGCACTAGGGCGCTGTCATGTTGGGATGGAAAAGGGCCTTCCCCATACTGTTGCCACAAAGTTGGAAGCATGGCATTGCCCAAAATGTCTTGGTATGCTGGAGCAGTGGCGTAGCACAGGGGGGAAAAAGGGTACTGATCACCCGGGCCCACAGTAGGGAGGGGCCTTTGAGGAGCCTGTAATAAGAAGTGTGTTTTTATCTGTTTTTTCTTAGTAATTAGTGTCATGATTGAATCAAAAGTGACAAAATGGTTCGGTCAACAGATTGAAATTCGTATCAAATACAGTAAAGTAAATACTGGGGGGCCTCTGCTCCCCCCTTTAAAATGTCCAAATGGTATAGTCTGGGGCTTCAAAATAATGCGAGTAAATTCAGTTTAACCATTGTAAAAGCATTGCTAATTTTTGGGGAAACTATGCTTCAAAAATACATTAAAATGCACACATATTTGTAAAAAAAATGATGCAACATTTGTTACTTGGCTAGCCAGTTAAGGGGGGGCTGTGTAATATTCTTTCTGGGGGCCCAAAACCCCTGGCTACGCCCCTGTGCTAGAGCATTAAGATTGGTGTTCGCTGGAAATAAGAAGCCTAACCAAACCCTGAAAATCAGCCCCATACCATTATCCCTCCTCCAACAAACTTCACAGTTGGCACGATGTAGTCAGGCCGGTAACATTCTCCCAGCCAAACCAAGATTCATCCATCTGACTGCCAAACAGAGATGGATGAATCGTCACTCTGCAGAATACATTTTCACAGCTCCACAGTCTGGAGTCAGTATGCTTTAGACCACTCCACCTGACCCTTGACATTGGAGTTGCTAAAGTGAGGTTTGCATGCAGCTGCTCGGCCTTGGAAACACATTACATGAAGCTCCTGTCACTGAGTTTTTGTGCTTACATTAATGCCAGTGGAAGTTCATAACTCTTCAGTGATGGAATCAGCAGAGTGTTGGTGACTTTTACTCATCATGTACACTAGCAGTTGTTGACCCTGCTCTGTGATTTCTTTGTGGTCTTCTGCCTTGTAGCTGAGTTGCTGTTGTTCCTAAATGCTACTAATAATATCACTTACAGTCGACTGTGGAATATCCAGCAGGGATGAAATTTCACCAACCATCTTAATGCAAAGGTGGCATCTAACACAGTACCATGCTTGAAGTCAGTGAACTCTTCAGAATGACCCGTTTAGTATCACAAATGTTTGCAAATGGAGACTGCATGGCTAGATGCTTGGTTTTATACATCTGTGGCAACAGGTCATTAGTCAGAGTGGGGCTGCACAGTTGTCGGCGCTGTTTTCTCACTGCAAGACTGCTGTTGGTTCAAATCCTGGTCAGGCAAATCTGGGTACTCTCAGTAAAAACAATGCAAACTGATGATTCTCCCTTTGGCATAGGTGTTAATGTGATTGTTTCTGGTTGTTTGTCTTTGCATGTCAGCCCTGTGGTTGACTGGTACCTGGTCCAGAGAGATACCCACCTCTTGCCCAATATCACCTAGGATTGGCTCCAGCACCCGTGACCCCAAAACTCCCCCTAAAGTCGTGTTTACCACGGGCCTTATGTAAGTTGTCTCAGCAAAAACACATTGAAAAAATCCTTTAGACTTCAAGACAATGGAATTAGAAGAGCTGAGATACTCATTCATTTCCAGGTTTTATGATTTTAGCTGCAGCGCTAGATTATGCTGTTTGGAAAAGTATCATCTTCGTGTGAAGGTCCATCCTCTGGGGATTGAGAATATTTGTTTATGATGCAAGGGAATCTTACTGCCTTAAGAGGGCAGCAGTATTTCTCATATGAACAACAACACCCCTCTCTTGAATTCATGTAAGACAATTTTTCAAAAGACATTTGAATATCTGCTGTGGGGCCCGATCATTAAAAACCTTCAAGTCAAATATACTCTCAGCTGGTTAATTCAATCAAAACACCACAGCAGAATGAACCAAGACTGGAAAAAACAAGACTAGAATCAGAAGGAACATATCAAAACACTGGTTATATTTTTCATTCAAAGTCAGAAAATGTTTAAGCATTTACATTATACACAGTACTCATAGTATAATACACAGTCCATACACAGAATGAAGTTTATGGTGCACCTCAGTCAGAGAAAAAAACAGCTCAAACAGGCTCCTGGTATCAGTGCAGCGTGTCTATTTTTATCCCTACACTGCTGAGCAGGTCTGACACTCTGGAGCTTAGATTTCTGTCTGCTCACTTCTGTCTCAGTGGGAGAGATAACATCCAAGGATTTCACATAAAACAAAGAGTTACCATCACTGACGCATGATAACTTTTACCTGAAGCCAGGTATGAAATGAAACAAGTCACATGGAATATCTAAAAACCCACATGTGCTATTGTAGGGGTTGGTTCAGTTTAATGTAGCCATAGACTGTGCAGAAGACATGGATGCAGCCTTTAAGTTGAAAATAAAGCCACTGTGTGTTTTTTCTGCTTTCTTGTCCTGTAGGGGGCGACACTTGTTGCAAAAAAGCCCGATTTTCTGAAAACAGATGAGAAAACAGACTTGATTGATTCATTAACATTTTCACAATGATTTTAAGGTCATCATTGATGGTTTCAATCTTATAATGCAATATAGTCTTCTTCTCCAACCAGTTGCCAAAAAAGTTGGGACACTTTAATTGTAAGATTAACAGAATGCAGTGAATTGCAAATGTTGAAACCCCATATTTGATTGACAATGCACAATGCCTGCAAGTCACAAGTTGAAAATATTTGGAGCAATGTGATGTTTACAATCATGGCACTTTCACACCTGCACAAAACCCAGAATTGGAGATGAGCTGCATGTGTGAAAGAAAACAGACACATTTTTCACTTGACTTTACTTTTACTTTACTTTTTTTTAACTTTTAGCGGACGGATGTTGCGTCTCACAGTAGTCTGAGATCTATCGTCTGCAGCCGGACCTCTCTTTATATTTTGGACAAAGAGATTTTGAAAAGAAACAGGGCATGATGTCTCTACCATGATGAGCTGGATGTTTTTTTTGTTCTGCACTAACAGACACAATGAAGGTTTAGCAGATTATTTCATTTTGAATAATAGGCGGATTATTTTCTATTAAAATGAAGATTAGCATAGTTTACAACAGCGAAGGACCTGATTCACCTGCAGCTGCGAAAGCTGTGCAAATGCATCATAAAGAAACTTAATTCACAAAACATTCACAAGGGGGTTAAATGCTCCCATATTCAATGATAATAATGGCACCAATGATACTTAAATGAGCCACCAGGAACTCATGTTAGAGAAAATATGATCCTTTCTTTGTAGATCAGCTTCATTGCAAAAAGTCTTTAATTCTGAAATAACACCCACACACTGTTAGAGTGCAGCAATAACTGTCTGTAGATCAGGGGAGTCAAACTCAAGGCCCGGGGCCCAAACCTGGCCCGTGGTGCAGTTATAGCCGGCCCACCAGATCATATGATATTTTTATTATAACTGGCCCACCAGTATGAGGTTTGCAGATTTCCCTCCAGTATAAAAATGTAAACTTATCCTTGATGATTTTTAATATATTTGTTGAATAATAAAAATCTAAAAAAGTAAACCTTAAAAATCATTTGATAAAAAGTCAGAAATCGTGGGAAAGAAATTTGGGTTTTCTCTTTATTTTGAATTTTGCATCTCACAGTTATGACTAAAAGTTAAGGTTTTGACTTTTAATTTCATATTTGAATTTCATATATTTCAAATATTCTATATTTTTATTTTCATATTTCATATTTCCCTTACATCTCATAACTTTTTATCCCATTTTTTTTTACCTTTTATACTCATAATTTTAGATTCTAAATCCTATTTTGACCTTTTAAAGTCATGATTTTGACTTCTATCGCATGTTTTGACCTTTTTCAACTCCTTACTTTGAATTTTATCTAATCTTTTTTACCATTAAATATCATGATTTTTAATTTTATCTCAGTTTCTTGACCTTTTAAAATCATGATTTTGACTTTTATCTCACATTTTGACCTTTTTCAACTCCTAACTTTAACTTTTATCTAATTTTTTCACCATAAAAACTCAGAATTTTTAATTTCCTTTCATATTTTGACATTTGAAACTCATGATTCAAATGTTTACCTCATATTTTGACTGTTAAAAATCATGATTTTGAATTTTATCTCAGTTTTTGACTTTCAAAATTCATGGTTTCAGTATTCTATCTCATATTTTGCCTTTTAAAAACATTCTTTTGACTTTAAATGTCATGTTTTTACCTTTTAAACTTGTAAGTTTGACTTTTTATCTCATATTTTGAGTTTTTAACTTATCATGTTCATCTTTTAATTGCAAAATCATTTACCATCAGTGCCAAGTTTTTTACCCCCATAATTTATTTATGGTAAAAATAAGGTTGACATTTTATGGTCAAATATGGACCCTGTTAGGTCAGACCCAAGTTCAGAATCCGGCCCCTGCTGTGATTGAGTTTGACACCCCTCCTGTAGATGGTGGCTGTGCTGCAGTGTTTATAGGGGATGTCACACACAAACTTTCCAGTGATCAGGAAAACAATTTCCCTTCTGTTTTGCTTTATAATAAATTATTTTTGAATAAAGTCTGAAAGTATAAATCTGACGTTAGTATTA
Organism: Cheilinus undulatus; assembly: GCF_018320785.1. NCBI lineage: Eukaryota > Metazoa > Chordata > Actinopteri > Labriformes > Labridae > Cheilinus > Cheilinus undulatus. The sequence goes on along the minus strand of NC_054870.1, from coordinate 13,633,804 downwards.
TCCTAACCAGAGGTGAAATTAGTCTGGGGCAGTCAGGGGCTCCAGTGATTTTTTAAAAATGTTCCTTGCTTGCCTCATTCTGGTAGATAGTTTTGCTTTAAACTGTTAAACTGAAATATTTTTCAGGTCAGACATCAAAACAATCTCTGAAAAGGTTTCCCTTTACCTCTGCTAGATCAACATCTTTATGTGGACAGAACTGAGCTCTGTCAGCATGACAGCACAACTTTGTGTTTGCACCTGAATATCAATATCTCTATATGGTTTGTGGATTAAACCTTAAGCTGGAACAGATAGAGGAAGCAGATTACACTCACATTTTGGAGATACTGGCAGGTGCAATCCATTCTCACTGAATCAGGCCTTTAGAATTAAAGATGTACCTTAATAATTTTACTCCAACTGAGCTTCAAATAAGGTCACTTTTGGCTCCAATAGAAGAGGTGTGTAGGGTTTGATGCAAATGTAAAGCTTCTTTCTGGTGGCTTTATCCAGGTCATACACACGGTCTATAGTCGTAGCTGCACAGACATGTAAAAGCACGTAGTTGTCTTTTCTATCAGATCCCATATGAGTCATCTATCTTTCCATTCAGGGCTTCGTTAGGCTTGGCAAGGCTCTGTAGGATGGAGCTGATTGATTGTGGGACAATGGAAGATTACAACCAAAATACACACCATCCATTCCTGTTAGTTTACAATAGTCCTGTTTTTTTAGTTGTCTTTCCACAGCTGCACGTCTTCCATCTGTCTGCTTCAAATATGGGGCAACAATGAGCCGTGGGATGACCTGGTATCTTCAAAGCTGGTATCTGCTGGTTGAATCGTCTTATTTTTGAAGCCCTGGGCTCTGAAGTTGTGATGAAACACATGTCTTATTTCTGTGGCTCTCTCTGCATGTCAGCTCAGGACAAAGTGAAATAGGCCAGACTGAAGTTTGTCATGCAAACATTTCTCAGAGGCAGATCTGCTCCGAAGGCAGGAATAATCTCTTTAGTTTGGTCACATCAGAAATATGCCACTATAAGGCATCCTTAACATGCTGAGGGACTGACACAGCTGTCTCGGGCAGAAGTAAACAACATTTTAAAGCTATCAGTGTTAAATCAGGGGTTTAAGCATTCTCCAACAAATTACCATCTCCAAATTCTGCAAAGATGCCAACTAAGGTCTTCAAAATGTCCAATAGTTCAATAGCACATGTTTTAAAGCCCTACAATATCCATTTTTAAATCATCAATAGCGCCAAAAAGTATGCAATCTTTAAAAAAATTAAACCAAAACAGCCTGTTTTTGTGGAAACCCTTTCTTTTGTTGTGTTGTAACATTTTTAAGTTGGTTTGTTGGAATTCAAAGCCATACATGTGAACTTGCTGACTGAGGAGACTTTGGATTGGCTGAGTGGGACTTGGTTACAATGCTTCTTTAGGACATTCCTGATCGAGGATAGCAGCTCACAGACGTCTGCAGGCTGCATCACTCCCCACCCAGAGTTCCCTGTCTTACTGAACTGAAAGCCAATGCTTTATAGACCCTCTTCAGCTCTCCAGAAATAAACTGGAGGAACCTACTTGTCATCCAAGTAAGTTTATGGCTGTTGCTTTATTCTTTTAATGGCTGATAACTAGACAAGCTAGCGTCAGCACAATGTGTTGACTTGATTAAAACAATGTGTGAGCTGCTGAAGAGGTAAACTAAGCAACCAGTTTTAGTTTGGTTTGTTGTTCTTGTCTCTGATCAGATATGCTGAGGCAGAAGAGCATGTAGCCAATAGCTGAAGCACGCACTGCAAAATAGTGCCAAACACAGAGGCCAGTTCACACTACAAGATAATCAGGCCAATTTTAGGTCAGATTGCCCCCATTAGAGGTCTGATTATCTGATGGTTCTGAACATTTTCCAGTCAGATTTTCCTGTTATGTATTAAAATGATCTTTTCCAATCCAGTTTGCTAAGAAGATGATAGAAGGTGAACCAGCTTGAAATTGTCTTCTGGTCGTCAGCTTGGGCTGATCTGATATTACTATAGAGTACAGATGTCACTATTAACTGAATTCTGACTTTAGAACTATAGTAACTGCCTAAGTTTCTCCATGTTTGTAGTTTACATCCCACAGAGCAGATAGTTGTATTTGACCTGAGCTCTCTGGTGTGCTCTCAAGATGTATCCGCTAGGAACACATGAGTATAGGCGAGTATATTTACAAGACCATAACCTTGCAAAGCTGATGAATTGGCCAGACTCCATGTCTGTCATCAGACAAATCCATCTTGCAGAGCTCCAGCCTGAAACGTCCGTGCCAGGTCTGAAAAAGGATCTGACCAATCAGCATTCTTTGAGGAGAATGAGGCTGTAGCGATGGGTGGGGTTTAATCATACTGGAAGCCGTGTGCAATGGCTCATGCCAGCGTGGCAATTTGCTCAGATGTAGCTGTAGTATAGTGGTAGTTTTACCAGAACTGGACCACATAACTATTAAACACAAAGCAAAGAACAGCAATGACAGCTTTTGATAAAGGAAAAAATGCTTTCGCTTTTCTACCGACCTCCTTTGGTGTCAGTTAACAATAGTTACGGGTTTAGTTTGCTAGTATTTACAATATGAAGCATTTAGCTTGGATGTTTCTGTAGTATAGCTGCAGTTTTGTTAGAACTGGGCTGCATTTCTTTATTAAAACAAGCGCAAAGAGCCACACTGTAAGCTTTACTTGGCGGAGACGATGTTGTACTTCTACCGACCAGCCTCAATGGCTTTATCCAACAAGCTTTGCCATTCGTAACCAGCAGCAACACCTGTCTGTTGAGCTCAGGTTACTTTCTCATTTTGTCTTGTCACTCTGATTGGCCTGTACTGATGTGACAGACAGCATGTTTGTCCAATATCCTTCCATGAATTTTTTTAAAAGTCCTGCCCTTCCCAAAAGCTTGGTATAGGAGGTTTCCCAGATGCATATGAAAATATCCCATACAATCTGTTTAGGAAGCAGCCTATCTGGCACGCCAGGTTAACAAGCAGTTCAAGTATTTTACCAGCATTGCAGCATTACAGAAGCAGGAGAGAGCACAGCACAGCAGACTCGGCACTTCCCTCACTCCACTAATTTTGCTCTTAAGGGATCGCTATGACTTTCACGCCTCTGTGACATTTACATTAAAGGTAAAACGTCCCAGGGTGTAAACATCACCTTTGAAAGGAGCCCAAATTAAAGTTGAACTCATGAAACTTCTGAATATTGCCTGAAATTGCTATGTCTAGTAAAATTTCTGCATGTCAGGGCGAGCAAATGTTGTAATAGCATCAGGCTCTATTGCTTCGTACGCCACTTCTGCATCATACCCCCATTCAAGACAGCTAATCTCCTTCTGTGGTCTCTGTGTGAAGAAGCAGCTCAGGAGGCTTTAAGGGGCAGTCTACTTGAAATTATCAATACATTTTCTGGGTTGCATGTTTGAATATGGATCGTGTTTTTTGGGTGGCTTCTATCTGCACTTAAAGTTCACTTTAAACTCTTCTTTACTTTTCCAGAGCAGCTCTGCCTCAAAGACATGTTTGTATTACTAAAACTTCAATCTTTTGTCAGTAAAGTGAAACAGGGCACTCCATAGTGACAGGAGTCAAATGTCCAGAGAGAGCCTGAGGTGTTGCTGGATTGGTGTCCCCCTCTCAGACCTCCAGGAGGCTCTGCGGTCGCTCAGGTGCTTGTGGGGGGTCGGGCTGGAGGCGACATATAAGCGTGTTGCACATGGGGCACACACTGCGGATCTCTAACCATTTCAGCAGACACCTGAGGGAAGAAAAGAGACATATGAGTGGGGTTCATTATTTTAAAGGAAGGGAATGAGTGCTAGCATATCCAAGTAGGTCTGTAGGGTAGTTTTAGACATACAATGAGAAGCAGGAGTTCAAACACAAAGTGAGAAAGATAAACTGGTCTTTAAGTTGTCAGTGCCACACCTACACTGCAGGGCTAAAGCAGGTCTCAGTTGCAGAAAGCTTTCTCATGTTCCCACATGCAGGGACATATGTTAAGAAGAATTTGCTCAACATTTTCTGCGCAGCTCCTTGAAAAGTTTGTCAGTATGTCTTTCGGAAATTTTTCTGTGTCTGCTCCAGCTGTGAACTCTGAGGCAGGAATCAATCACGAGGAGGAATTTATGAGTCATTCCTCTGGGCTGGTTAGTCAACATTTTGGCCCCATGAAGAAGTCAAAATATGAAGACATCGAGGCCAGAACCATACTCTGTGGTTTTTAAAGTGAGACATTTGGAGTCCCTGGGCAGAGATTTTCAGACACTATATGGTTCATCGCAATGTACAGAGTCTACATAGAAATGTCAAGTCCATATATTGGCAAAGTGATTTTTTCTTTATGTCTTCTGGTTTCCATTTGTAGTACATCCTGATGTCTGAGCTGTATTGACAAATTATGTATCAGCCTGATGTGGTGCATACATATAGTATATGTTGGCATGTTAACAAAAAAGCTTTTTTACATTTTGCATTGCCAGTACACTTCAGGCAATCAGATACCCAATTGACAGCATTTTTCTACACCTAACAGTAGATCTTCAGTGACAACCTGATATCAGAACTCACTCGTCTGCCTCTCATGCAAACAGCAGTGAAGCTGCTGGTGAGAAGAATGAACGTGAGCAAAATAGCCACGAACTATCAACAATGAGGGAATATTGCTAATGGGTTCCAAGATGGTATGATGGTGCTTGCATTTGAGGCTCTATTGTTTTGTTCTGCACCCTGACATGATTGCAACATCATTCCATGCCCCGAGCCCTCTAGCGCCTGTACCCAGTCTGATGCAGCAGGTAGCAGTATGCACTTGGCTGGTTTGTAAATCCACCAAGAAGAAGTGACCATGGCAGCCCCTCAGGTCATGACCTGAGCAACAATTGTTTTTATTTCATGCCAGCGAAGGAGGAGTCCATCCTATGGATGCTGTATTTGTTTTTAAATCAACATGACCTTCTTTGTATAAACACAACTACATGCAGCTCAGAGGATGGCTGGGCCCATGCTGCATGGATACAAGGAATTTTGAGGAGAAGTTGCTTTTGCAACCCCCCTCGCTGAACTCAATTCGTAGACATCCTTAGGGCCACTGATAACAGTATTTGTCAACTTTATTTTGATGTTTTCCACATTGCATTTAAAAATGCGGACAAACTACCGAGCTGCGTAAAAAGGTTTTTTTTTTTATGATAACTTGGTAGAGCTAATGTAACTCTGTCCAGTATCGGGTTGTGGATGCATTCTACTTTCATGCACTCTAAAGAGAAAACTATGGAACAACTAAAAAAAAAATGCTTCAGTGGGTAACAAGCAATTGAATCAAGTTCATTCAGCTCAAGTTGACAAGTTGCAAGAAGGTAATTTGACTTGCAACTTGTTAACTTGAAATAAATAAACTTAATTCAATTGCTCGTCAGCAATTGGAGCAGTTTTTAATTAGGTCAATTATCTTCTTTTAACAGTTTGTCGATCCACTGACATCTTTTGTATCAGTTGTACATTTGTTGTTCATGTCATCTCTACGTCAGTATTATGTCTCATCCTGTGGCATCATCCTGAGTCATGAGTGGGCTGTAGCGTAACAATAGTAGCACGGTGCCATGGATGAAGAAAGTGAACTGACCACTCAGCATGTGCTGTCGGAAGGAGCAAAACCAGAACAAAGCACAGGCTGAGTTTGTGGAATCTGCAGCTCAGGCAACACAGTGTTAGAAAATTCTAATGAACACATTGTGTTAATAATTGCAGCAGATTTTGTTATGTAACACTACTGCAACTTAGTTAATAGTGGCCAACTTCAGCTTTGTTACATTAGCTTGCTACACCAAGTTCAACTTAGTCTTGATAGGTTTTTTTTTTTTTTTTTATTACGTCAGTGGTAAGTGTAGCATGCAAAGAGAGAAAAAAAATGCATTTATATCATGAAAACATTTTTGTAGACAATAAAAACACACTGAAGGAACATTAATAAGCATGAGACGCTGTAGAACTCACTTCTTGTGAAAAGCATGTGAACACGGACACACGCCGAGCTCGTCTCTGCTGCGAAACTCTTCTAAACACACGGCGCACGTTTGCTGAAAGACGAAAGCACGTGCAGGTCACCTTCACTGTTTTCACTTCATACAGTTTAGCATAATACATGCACATCATTACTCCTCAGTGCACCTTTACCTTCCAGCAAGATGTTCAGAGTCACAAGGAACAGGCTGCACTGTTACAAATATCTCATGTCACAAATTTTCTCTCTTGCCAATATCCATTTGACTCAGAATTCAAGTCTAGCATGGTAAAGTACAAAATGTGCCTAAGGACAGTGTGATAAGTTGAATAGTGCAATATGTGACATGGAGACAATATGTAAGCAGTAAAATGTGTCATATTGACAGTAATTAATCTACATCTGAGGAGTATTAGACTACTGCATGTGCAATACAAGGCTACCAAATACAGATAATCAGTACATCAAAGCCACATCTGCCATAATATAAGTGTGTGCATATTCTTTGTGCACATATGTGAATGCAGTTAATCACCTTTGAGCTCTTTTTTCTTGTTGTAACTGCAGTTGGACTGAGTAATAATTTCACTGAGGAACAATGAAATGTATAGCAAATGTATAACTAAAATAACCACTGATGTAGTTTTCAGTTCATTCAGTCATTTGATCCATGTTTTACACCAGTCTCAAATGTATGTCATTGGCTGCAACTGGATTTTTCATACACTTTTCAATATCATGGAAAATGTCTCAGAAGATAAAAATGTCTTCAAAGATCAAAAAAACTTTATTTGAACAATATGATTTTTTATACTGTTCAACTTACACCAAGAAGGCTGAGCTTCTTCCCTGCTCCTTTTAAAACAACCTGTTGACAAGAAAAGATTCATCTCAATATGCATATCAGACTTAAAATCAGTGACAACAGTCTGAAGAAGAAGCCACCTGTGTAACATATTACCTCATTGTACCCATACTGTTCTCTGGAGCCTTGTCGCCTGAGCCTGTGAAGTACAAAAACAACACATTTATGAAGCTGTAATTTAAGTCATAAAAATGTGTACCGTCTGCCTGCTGGCTCCATATCTGCCTTCTTTGGGACACGTTCTGTCATGCTGCATGAATCAGCTGAGATTCAAACAGTCCTGGAATTCACACAATGTCAGAGTCAAGTAAGAGCCTGTGGAAATACGCTGAACACAAGAAGATATAAAGGACTTTCCAGAACGTGCCTTTGTGATCTAGATCTCTGATTAGCAGCAGAAGCTTCACTGCAATGTTCATGACAATCATACATGGAGTTTGGTCAGCCTGTATGTAGTGATAAAATTCAATAAAAATATGTATCATAATATACGGAAGAGGATTAGGGCCACTGAAAAAAAAACTTATGTTTTTACTTGTGAAAAAAAGTCAGAACTCTGACAATGTTTTTTAGGAAGTCAGAATTCTGACTTTATCCTCAGAATTTTGACTTTAATCACAGAATTCTGACTTTTTCCTCACAAGTAAAAAAAAATGCATCTCAAACTTTTTTTTTCAGTGGCCCTGATCCTCTTCTGTAATAAGCTGAAATCTCACAGAACTTTAAATTTATTCATTTAACCAAATTTTATAACAAAACATGCAACTATATCATTGTACTTAAAAAATAATTCTACCAGTTACACTACAACGTAACCCCCCACCCCCCCGAGCTGTTCCTCTTGACCCACCACTGTACTTTCAGTGTCCAACAACTGTTTACCACCTGGAGCCTTATAACCACCAGGTGGTAGCTCTTGTTTATTGTTAGATTTAGTTAACTTAGTCTTTGAATTCATGTATTTATTGGATGGCATTAATCAGAGGGTGTTTGTATAGGCATTTGAAAAATGAATGTTATGCACCCAGCCTGTCAAAAAATATTCATAAATGAATAAAACACAAAACTCAATTGATATTTTCCTAAAATGGAAGCAGTTTCTTGAATTGAATTGATCAGTTCTTGGAAATGAGTAATCACTATGGAATCACTGAGCAAATACAAAAGTGTAAAAGCTGAAAAACACACTCTTCAAAATTTTTGAAAAATCTTCTTGGTAATTTCACAGATGTCAAGGCAACATTAGCAGCTGATAAATAAAATCAAAACCACTAAATAAATCTATTTCACACAGCCCCACTGTTCTTAGTGGTTATCCAGTTAGTGTTTTTGTCAGCAGAATATATATCAGGACCTAGGGCAAACACTTGAACAGGTTTTTCCAGAAACTCTGGAGGTCAACAGCCGAACACTGACATAATTATAGCCTGTTTGTATGAGCCTGCAGCAGTGATCACTTCAACCTTCCAGATTTGTTTAAGTGCAGACCATGCACAGTTTGCACTGTGTGTCACACAACAAAACACCTCTGCATTGATGGGATACTCGGGGGTGTCCAAACAATGGCCTAGGGGCCAAATGCAACCCCAGTACACTTTTGATTGAGCCCTGCAAATCCTAGGAAAAAAAAATTAAATTAAGCCCACATTAGCCAATATAGTTTGTACTTTATTGTATTGTACTTCTTAGTTTCAAGGCAGGGCTGATTCTGTAAACAAACATTTTGACAAGAAGAATTTATTGCAACTCTTGCTTTGCTTGTGCCTAAATTGAGATGACACTGAAAATGTTTGCAATCAAAATAATTTCTGCATTTTGTATTTTTAATGCCCTGAGTGATTACGGCAGCAAAAAGCAGTGCCAGTGGTGTTCAAAGGGTAAAGCCAGTGGCAACCAGTAGAGTTGTTCCGATTCTGATACTAGTATCCGAAATACGTCCAATACTGCTTAAAATACAGGTATTGACATTGGTGAGTACACGAGTTTATGCACCAATCCGATAGCGTTTTGTTTGACTTTATATTTTGCTTCATTTAGCCACACGAAATGTTAGCGTAAAAAAACCCAACTATCCTTGTATCTTTCTTCTGTCTTTCTGTATGTGGTCAGGTCACATATGGGAGCATATGTCAGTTTGGCCTTTGTTGCTCAACCTTTGTCCTGTGCTGCTCTGGCCTCCTGATGACCATCTTCCAGGCCTGCACCAGGCCCGTGCCCCATCTTTCCAGGTAGCCTCCCAGCTGCCAACTTCACAATGCATACAGTGTCTGGACCAGCCAACGGGGTGCTTGGCACCCACTATGCAGTGAGATGATTAGGCCAGAGAAAGTGCGCCAGGTGCCTGTAAAAGTGTAACTGCCATTCCTGGATCAGGCCGCTGACGCTTCCCATCCAACTCTCCTAAGCACGTCTGTGTTAGACACATAGCATTGCCAACTATACCCAAAGAGGCGCCAAAGAGAAGTTGTCAGAAAGGAATCCAGTCAGCGCCTCTGGCCATCAGTCAATGACCAGGCCTTACAAGAGTGTAGTAAGACCAGGAGGACCAAGGACCAAAAGACTCTGACTTTCACCTGCATGCTCGGATACCAGAAATGCCACACTGTCATGCTTAGCAAACCCACTGTCCCCAAGCGCAACTCCTAGTCCGTGGTTAAGCTCCGCCTCACAGTCAGCAGATCGATGGAACTGTTCTACAACGTCCACGCTCTCACCATTCACAGACACAGATTTGACAGCAGCATCCTAGGCATCCTGAAATGCCTGGATGCTTGTTTTAGCCCATAAGATGTGCATTCCTGATGTCTCAGCGTACCCACTCAGCAAGTTAATAGCCTCATCTGAGGAGCAGAGAGATCCACAGTCTCTGAAAGGATCACAGCATCATCAGCATCAACAAATAACAGTCCACAGTTCGCCATCCCTGTTACCAGCCATGCTATCCAGTCCATATGTATGTGGCCCTCAATGGGAAAAGTTTGGCACCCCCAGGGCTACATGGACCAAATCAAATCTAACCTCAAGTGTTTAAAAATATGTGTCAGTGACAGCAAGTACCTCATGTTTATGTGAAACCAGGCAAGGTGGTTTTTATTGATGGGCTGTTGTTCTGTGTGACTGAATGCTACTGGACCAAAGAAAGTTAGCCCAAATGGCACCCATTTGATCACAACTGGGACTCAAAGTTACTCTCTTAAAGAGTAATTATTGTCTTGTTTAACCCTGATTTTCCCTGATTTGGAATCAGTTTTAAAGTTTTCATCACTTGATTGTGGTTGCTTTAAAGGAAAGAAATTGAACTGCTGTTTGTTACGGTGGCCAAAGATCAACAATGGCCAAATCTGTTTATATTAAAGCAAATTCAGAAAGACACTCACTCTCTCCTGAGCGTCTCTGCAGGCCTGGAGCACTTCTGTTGAAGACTGGATTTGCAGCATTTGTCTATTTAAAACACATTTCATTTGTTTTCTGAACATGTGTGCTTTTGACTTTGCATATCTTAATGTCTTGTATGTTTTTTGTTGTTGTTGCAGCTGATTTGGACTGAATTAGTCCAAATTTATGACACATATTCCATTTTTGCATCATTTAACTATTACCAGAAATTAGACTTTGGAACTCAGTGGTGAGACCAAGCCCCTCTCTGTGGACATACTTGATCAGTACATATCCCACCATGACGACACTGCAGCCATTGCAGCCCTGAAAAACATCTACTTTTAGTAAACTTGTTGGTCCTTCAACCTGGTTCTCCATATGAATACAGAAAGTCAGTTCTTGTTTGGTTAAAGTTAACCTTTTGATTTTCTGCTGAGCTTTTCATATCCCAGCTAGAGCTGAAATAGTGGATTTAAAGGCATTGGATGTCGATGTGCGAAAGTGAGAACAAGAAAAGATGAAAAACACTTGTGATATGCACTGTGGGTTACAGGTTAATGATCTGTGACACTCAAAGAAGAATTTCAGCCTGAAGGAGGGTTGGGCTGCATGTAGACAGACTGAGGAGTTCAAAGAAGCACTGAGGGAGAAAATTTGATCGATTTTTAAGCCTATATACAATATTAGTGGAGTTTTCTGATAATTAAGGAGGTGTAACTAAGCCTGGTGGTCGTACCTGAACAGGTAGCAGCAGAAGATGAGGCTGAGCATGAGGATGAAGAGGCCAATGCCCAGGACGATGATGTAGACGTTGAGCGGGAGGTGGAAAAGCTCTTCAGACGACATTTTGCAGTGCGGGCCGACGTTCTGCAATCCAAGGTCACACAGACACCCTGAGGAAGCAGACACATGAGCAAAGATCACACAGCAGTAAAAAAAGTGTTCCATTTAACCAAATTGACATGATTTTACCCCTAGGAAGAAGAAAATACATATGTATGCGCAGGTTTCATCTGTATTTCCTCAGAACTGACTGACTCTTTGAAGATCTCTCAGAGGAAGAGGATTTGGTGTCATATTTGCAAGAAGATATGTCTATTGGATTTGCATTTACACTGGTGAAAATATCAAGTCCACTTGTGTGGAAATGGATCAAAATGCACTTCTCACAAGCTTTAAAGTATGAACAATAAGGACATCACAGCAAACGAGTAATCAAACTGCATCATAACGTATGGCATCTGTTAAACTGAGGTGTTTGCTTATTGGAGAAGACATATTCTTTGTCAACTTTGTCTTTAAACACAGAAAAAGGACTCATGAATATAACAAAGTGTTAATATAATGTAAATATACATTAATGTTTTCTGAGGCTCATCTTAATATATGAAGATGATCATTTCTGAGCATGCATGGTTCAGAACACAAAGCCACAGTCAGTTAGCAGTAATGTCATGAATGTACTTTACATGCATAGGCATTCAAAAGATAAATGGATGAAACGGCATGCTTAGTGGGTAAATGATCTTTAAAATGTAAAATTTATAGAATGTGAATTCATTTAAAAACATTTACAGAATGATCCAGCATTAGTTGGTGCTGAGAATGATGTCAGTATGTACAATTTTCTTGGATTAGTGGACTAAAACTCTTTCTGTCTCCCAAAGTCCCAAAACCTGACAGCCCACACTCAACATGGGGAACGGCAGGCATACCAAAAGCATCTGACAGTATCTTTAACTTAAAACTAGACTATGAAAAGGGTTGAGATGGGTCATGTGGTTTTTAAATAATGGAACAGATAATAATGGTTGATTTCTCACTCTAACAGTGAGTCCTTGCCTCAAGTAAAGGGGTTCAAGTAGTGGTCTTCTTTTACGTGAAATTAAAAAACATCATCTATGGTCACGAACTTTGGGTGGTTACTGAAAAATAAGGACTTGAGTTTCCTCAGGAGAATGGCCAGAGTCAGCATTAAACACAGGGAGAGGAGCTCAGACATCTGGAGAGCTCAGAGTAGAACCGCTGCTCCTTTGTGTCAAAAATAGTCAGCTGATGTGTTCAAAATCTGGTCAGGATGCCTGCTGGACGCTTCCCTGTAGAGGTCTTCCGGGCACGTCCCACAGGGAAAAGACCCCAGGGTAGACCCAGAATCTGCTGAGAGGATAAAATATCCATTCTGGACTGGAAAATCTCATGATCTTCTAAGAGGAGTTGGAAAACATCGCTGCGGAGCAATGGTAGAAAGTAACTAATTACATTTACTCAAATTACTGTAATTGAGTAGGTCTTTTTGGCTACTTGTACTTTTTGTGTACATTTTGACATCAGTACTTTTACTCCTACTTAAGTAAGAGTAACTGTGCTTTTACCTGAGTACAATACTCTTGTGCTTTTCCCAACTATGTTGACAACATAGTAGCACATAGTGAGAGAATGATTCCACATCATATCCCAAGACAGCAAAAACGGAAATGTTGTTTTTGATGTGACACCATGAATGACGTTATCCACTGAGTTAGAGGGGTGGGTGGGTGGATGGATGGATCAAATACTTGATATTCATGTGGGTTAAGGTGAGGGTAGAGAATATAGATTATAAACCATTTCACAAATATCTGACTAAAACTTCTGGATAGGTTGGCCTTGAAATAATCTTGACCTGCCTGTTTTGCACCTGAGCGATAGAGTCATTTAATTTCTTTCTTTGGCTTATGGGGGTCGGTCTTGAGCAGCTGGAGACTCAAAATCACAAGGTCATGTGATAGTAGATTTTGGTAATAGATTTTGAAGCTTACTTTAATAAACTTAGAGATGTTTTTCATGACTGAAATTAGGCCTGGTGGTTCATAATACAGTGGCCTGTCAAACCTAGAATGAAGTTTTTATCACTTTAAAAGGATTTCTATCTATCTATCTACTATCTTGTGCCACTGGATGAGACATTATGTTGATAAAGGGATGTTTTTTTATACGGAGTCTGTACAATGCAGCTCAGCTTCAGTTCATGCACGACACAGAAGTCACATGCCTAGCTGTGATCAGCTGACGGCCGGCTGATCCCAATCATCGCCTCCCAACCACAACAGCCAATCACAGCTGTTTCTCTCAAAACAGGGCTGTATTTAAATTTGACGCACTTCTCTCTATATCCCTACTTGCATTAATGCTGATGCACCATGCTGCTGCTGGCAAACTCAACCTCCTCCACCCCAGCCTCCTCTTTCATAACTTAAATCTTGTTGTACCCTCATATTTAGATTCATGCTATTATGTATTAATGCTTTTGAACTTATTTCATTGTATTCATCCTCATTAATGTATCTGTGGGGGTTTCTAGCTATGTGCTCCCTGGAAGGTCAAAGCATGCTGTTCCACTAATCCAGGGAGCATCTTCTGAGCAGAACCTTCCCTGCAAAAGTAAAACTGTAAAGTCCGACAAGAGTGTTCCTGTCTGAATTGTGTTGTCTTTTGAAGTTGGCTGGATGCTTTGCACATTTTTCTGGCTGTTTGGATCAATCTTCTCCAGGTGGATGAACATGGTTTGGCAGTGCCTGGAACTGAAAATAGATCTGGCGAGTATCTTTAGCAGAGTGAAGCAGATTGGTGCTTCTGGAAAGCACCAGAGATGGACCAGAGCGTGTGCAGCGGAATCACAAAGACTGAGAAAGGGAGTCCACAAGCAGATCACGGGATAGTTGGACTTATTGACATAAGAGTGTTTGGGCGAGCAGTCTTTCCTAAATTTGCATAATTAGGGGCAAGGCTGAGTTCACTGACAGGTTTGTTGTTGCTATTTGTTAGGGGGCTTAAGTCCTCCGTTTCACTTCTGAGTTAGCTGGAGACAGCGCTTCCAACATTGTTGGGCTACAAAGCTCCTCTTGATAAACCACTAGGTGACGTCACAGAGACTATGTCCATGTTTTTACAGTAAATATATGCCTCAACCATAGCTTTAACAACCATATAATCTATTCTGCCAACATTTCTTCCTTAAATTAAAATGTATTACGACTAGTAGTACAGCTTTCTAAATAAACAGCTCTGTTAGCTTTTATGTAAGCACATGAGAATGACATAATAAGTTGTCTCCAGTGAGATAGCGACGGTGTTTTGACTGTGAATGTCAGTATTGTCTTCTTACAGTAAACTCTTTCACTGTGAGCAGAGCAGAGGTCATACACAGACACAGACTCTCACGGTAAGTTCATTCTGAATATTTTATGCAAGCAGAAAACAACATTTCCCAGCATACATCAACCCGTCTGCTAAACTCATTCTTTGTCTCTGTCCATGTCCTATAGGGAGGACATGAGTAGGATTTCAGGCAGGGCACAAACATACTGTATTTGTGTGCATGTGTGCATAGGCACTGTCACACGTTCCAAGCTGCTCTTCCAAAGTCTCGTACTTCATATTTTCTTATTTTGATTCACTGTGAGGGTCCTTAACTATTTTTTGACCTACAGTATCTGTACATTGCATTGCTTTAAGCGTATTACTTTAATGTCACCCTTTTTGTTTGCAAGTCCATTTTCTAAATATATTTTCAAACAAATTTTAAATAAAGAAATATATAAAACTTTAAAGAAGACATTGGCAATATTAGCATGTGCCAAATCACATGCTTCTGTACATAATAGTACATATTCTGTGCGTACAAGTGTACAAGGTGCGTTAACACTGAGAAGTGTAGTCCAGTGCCATATACTACCGAAACCATGGCAGAATATTTCAATCAGAAAGGCATTTTGCAAAAATTCTTACATAAAATACAAGTTAATAGTCAGTTAAAATAGCTGTCAAATTTAAGTTATTATCACCTAATGTCTGTTTACAACTTGTTAAAAAAGAAGTAGAAGAAGAAAACAGAGGCTGTTGAACTGTTGTCACTTCCTGTAAGTGTAAAATGTCAGTGGGAGATTTAGGGACAATGATAACCAGTTGTGATATGTGAACTGCAATTTAGTATATTATGAAACAGTATACTATCAGAAGTATGCAATTTGGGACATGATTTATGAAACTTTAAGAGATTCATCCAGAAAATTTTATGCCTGTACGTCGATGACAGCCATGGCTGGAGGCATTCTGTCCCGAGGATTGGGGCGACTGTGGCTCAGTAAGTTGAGTTGGTTGTCCTTCATCAGAAGGTTGTGGGTTCGATCCCCGAGTCCTGCAGTCACATGTCTACGTGTCCTTGGGCAGGACACTAGCCCCAGTGTGCTCCAAATGCTTGTCAGTGGCGTGTAAATGGGTATGGATGCGACTGAATATGATCAGCTAAAACTGATGGCCAGCTCTCCTCAGCAAACTCTCCCATCAGTGTGTGTATGAGTGGTGAGTGGTGTGAGAGGGTATGGGTAGTTGTGACCTGTGGTGTAAAAGCACTTTGAGTAGTCAAATGACTAGAACAGCACTGTACAAACTCAAGTCCATTTGGAAGCTCATCTGTCTGTTCTTGTGAATAAAATACCTGAAAAACATACTTTAATGATTTTGTAAGGTATTTTCCTCAGACTCTGCACAAATATCCACGATGACGTTTGGATTAACTGATTAGAAATTGGAAGTCAAAGGTCAAAGACCAAGCTGACAAGGCTTCACGTACATCCCTTGCTTTTTAGCACAACATCTCAAGAATTCTTTTAAGGATTCTTGTCAAACTTTGACCTCAGGACCAAGAATGAGCTGAATACTTTTGGAGGGCAAAGGCCAAAGTCCTTGGGCCTTGTGTTCATCCCTTACTTGTGAACCCAATATCCTTTAATATTTTAAAAGGGAATTTCAACAAACTTTGCTTGATGCCCACTGTGACTCAAGGATTAACTCTATACATTTTGGAGGTCAAAGGTCAAGGTTGTTGCCTAGTCAGCTGATGCTTGGTCAAGGTCTCTGTGACCTCAAAGCTTGAGAGTACAATATTTCAAAATACAGTAGGGGGACTTCTGTAGAATTTGACTCATTTGACTTAAAAGTGACCTGATTAGATTTTGGAGGTCAAAGGTCACTATGACTTTAGAGGCCTTGTACTATATGGTTACTTTTGTTGAACTATGCCTTCTTTTCTCACATTGTTTTTTTCCACATGAGAAAATGGAGGAATATGATTTCCAGGAAGTAGTTCTTTTTACCTCCGCCAGGGAGGTTATGTGATCAGGTTTGTTTGTTTGTTTGTTTGTTTGTTTGTTTGTTTGTTTGTTTGTTAGCAACATAACTCAAAAAGTCATGGACGGATTTTCATGACATTTTCAGGAAATGTCAGAAATGGCATAAGGAAGAACTGATTAGATTTTGGGACTGATCCAGATCACCGTCTGATCCAGGAATTTTTTAAAGGATTCTTTACTATTGGGATATAAGGCTAATGGTGGAGTTCTGTGCTGTTACCACTTTACACCAGGAGATGGCGAACATGAGTAACTTCAATCCCAGCAGCATGTTTTTGGTGTGTTTCTATTCAAAGTTTTGGAGTTTATAGAGTTTGAAAGACGCACTCCCGGTTGAGGAGACGAGTTGGAGCGTAACAGAGAGCAAGACAGTGAATTATAGCGAGAATACTCACAATGCTGGGAGGAACAGAGGAATATTCACCCTCTGCCATGACTTTCAGTTGTCCTGTGAGACCATGGGTGCTTCCGCCATGACAGTCCACATGTACTAAAGCCAATGCTTTGCCTCACCGTGTCTCCATCCCACCAGGGAGGGAGTAATTGGCGAATTAGATTTTGGGAATGATCTGGATCACCATCTGGATCCAGGAATGTTTTTAAAGGATTCTTCACTATTGGGAGATAGGGCTGATGGCAGAGGTCTGCGCTCTCCGAGTGCTTTTCTAATTTTACTCTGTTTTCCATTTCAAATGTTAAATATCAGCCGTTTTCTTGAGACCTTGATAAACCAAGCATTGTTTTCAAAGGTTAATGAGATAAATGAGTAAGACTGAAAAAAATGACCACAATTTACTTCTTAATGGGAAAATACAATAATGCAAAACATGGATAGACAGTATGTCCTCTTAGGGCATTGGAAGATTGCCTTTTGTTGACTTGTGACTGACTTTACAATGAGCTGCCCTGAATATCTCTGAACTCAAATGAAATACATATCAGTGACTTAAATACTTGCAGCTATTATTGTTAAAGTGAAATTCTCCCTATTGTTCCTACATGGTTTGAATGAACTTTTTGTAAGCAGCTATGGGGACAAAAGCACCATCATCATTACAACATGAATCCAAAGCAATGAGGAACTAACTCAGATTAAAAGTTAGTACATTGACAATGGATTTACTGCTTTCTTCTGCTGTTGTTTACTATCCACTTCTTCGAAATCTGAAGTCACTTTCATGTGAATTTTTACAACCAACATTGTATCACTCAGGAATTTGTTCCACTGGCCTCTTGGCCTGAGTTACCTCCTTTCTTATGGGCTGAAGTAGAGAGGAGAGTGTCTGCCTGAGGGGCTGAAAACCTGCTTTAACTGCTCCTTATTGTTGAATGTAATATCTTTAGAGTTGTCCTCAAAAATCACAAGTCATTCGTTCTTTATCTGGCAACACGACGGTACAGTGTTCAGTTGTACTGAGGAGCTGGAGCGGTGGTGAGGTAGAGTTGGGTGAAGGAGGAGGCAGCTGTAATCTTAGCACAATGTTGGTAAATCATTGATAGTGGAGAGCTAAAAGGTAGGCCATTGTGCAAATGTATGCAGTCTGGACAGGAGACAACCTGCAGGCTGTTAGAGAGGAGCAAGCTTTGGTTTCATGGGGTTTACACTGCTTGGAAAAGAAAAGTTATTTTGACTTTAAAAAGTGTGTCAGAGCAGCCTGAATGAACTTGAGAGATCATTTTAGATCATTTTGCATTCATTCAAAAATAAAAAAAGACATTCCTAGTCTGACAAAGTGATCATGTACTCTTAATTTATTTATTTGTATTTATTTTTTAGTCACATTGTCATCAGTGTTTTCTTTTTATTCAAGGCTGAACCAGGACACAATAGAGAAGCATGCATATTTGCTCAGCATCACAAAAACTTAGTGAAGAAGATCTCTGAGTGAAACATTGTGATTAAAGTCTGGCCCATGCTAGAAGATAACCATGCTGATTTTTTTTACCTGATTCCCCCCAGCAAAGGCCAGAAGATGGTTCTTAACATTGTCTTGCCATATTTAACTATGTTGTGTGGTGTGTTAAGAGTGATCAGTCCCTCTCTGATATGCTCTGATCAAAGCTGCTCTGATTGAAGACTGTAAATATTCAATCAGAAGTATATTCCTGTTGTGTGGGGGAACCCTGAGGGCAGCCAAGCAGACATGAGTAGGATTGTTACCTGGAATAGAAAATAGCCAGTCAGGAAGAAAACTGACCAAGAAGAGGAAGCACAACAAACACAGCCATAGCAATGATAGCAAAGCTGAGGCATACAGTTAGATGAACATCAGCAATGAACTTGTTGATTTGTCGGCAACAATAAGAGTGTTTACAACGCGTCCAATTAAAACATACTACAAACTGACAAGAAGAGGAGTTGGACCTAAGAAAGATGTGCTTGACATGCAAGATTTTTGTAGTTGGAGACTCTAGTTGTTGGTGATGAATGACTTGCCGTACCACTGAATACATCCAAGCAGCGATCCAGTGAATTGTTGTGCTCCACCAATCTCCGTTGCTTACTTGCATTTTTAGAATTTATATGACTTTTCATTAAAACTGAAGTCATACGGTGTAGGTGCTATAAAGCCGGGTGTTCTCCAGCTTTTCAGCATGCAAGCTCCAAAATAAAGGCGCCGGAGACCAGGGACCCCCTCAGTGCCTGAAGGTAACTGGAGCATAGTTGAACAAAGCCATGCAAATTTAAGAATAGTTGTGGACTTTTAAATTTTACTTTGATTTAAGCATGAATCTCACCAAATGACTATGCTTTAATTTTTCATTTAACTAATTTTATGCATATATTTTTTTGAGAAAAAAAAGGGTCAAATATACCATTTCAAATCATTTGAAAATATTCTTTGTTTTTTGGAAGGCATCTGGCTAATGCCTCTCAGTGTCTCGTGACCCCCAAGGGGGCTGCAACCCCTATGTTGTGAACCACTGCTACAAAGTACACCAATATTTTATTTTGGTGGGTAAATGTTCATATTGAAAGAGAAGAGATGTTTAAAACGGGCCAGTGCCTTCCAGCCTTGCGCAGCTCCAGGGTCCTTAACTACACTGCAAGTCGCTTGCATCCGCTGGAGGCGTAAGCTGGACTATGACACTTTCAAACTGCTTTTCTACTTTAGTTTGAGAAATTCATTTTTTTGCTAATAACACTTGTGTTTTGGGCCATTTTGTTTGGCTTTAAACAATGAAAACAATTTAAATTCCGAGGTGTCAAAAGTATTCACATTCATTACTCAGGTAGAAGTTTTAAAAAGACTTCAGTAGAAGTTGAAGTATCAACTCAAGCTTTTTACTCAAGTAAAAGTATAAAAGTACTGGTTTCAAAACTACTTAAAGTATAAAAATTAAAGTAATGTAAGGCGGAAAAATACCATTAAGGACAAAAGCTTAGGCCGCGCCACAGGGGCTAATTCCATTCTACCATTGCATTACACCACAGTGCACTACTCCAACTCCCCTAAAAAACTGTTTTCTAAAGGCCATAATGACTATAATGTTATATTAAAATGTTAATGTTGAAAAATTTGGGATGCACCTCTTTCAGCCGCATTTATGCCCATTGAAAATGAACGCATTTTAATACAATGCAAATACATTCAGGAACCATAAACAGTATGTGTACTACCAACCTCCTCGCTGGTGATTGGTTGGGACATTTCGCTCCAGTTCTCTTGAGTCTCTGCCACGTACATCTTCGTACTAGGCTGCATACGTGATTTGTGTCAAGTTGGAAGGTGCAATGGATCGCGTACAAACCAATAGGGTGTCCGAATGGTATTATGTTTATACTTCTCATCCAACCACATTTAATCTATCCAGATGGCACAATTTATCTGGATAGTTTTTTGGGTTTTTTATTTGTGTTTTTTTGAACGATGCCAAGCCGGAATGAAAACAAGCTAAAATGAAATAGCAGTAACGAGGCTATTTTTAAAATGTAAGGAGAAGAAAGTACAGATAGTTGCATGAAAATGTAAGGAGTAGAAGTAAAAAGTCAGCTGCAAAATAATTACTGCAGTAAAGTATAGATACCCAAAATTTCTACTTAAGTAAGGTAACGAAGTATTTGTACTTAGTTATTTGACACCTCTGTTTAAATTCATCTGGGGGGGGGGGGTGTAGCTCACCATAACAGATGTGTACCTACCTCAGCACCTTCATGGTGTGTTTCTAACCAGCCTATTTGTCTAATAAATAAAGAAGCAAAGCAGGGACCTTCATAACTGCCACAAGCATTTCTTTAAGTAGCCACTTGGCTCAATGCCATCTAAACACTGATGTTTGTAACAACTGTGTTTATAAGTGTGCTGCAAACTTTAAACCAGGGTTTGAAATTAAACAAAAGTTTTTAAAAAAGTAAATTCATTAGTGTTTCTCTGCAGGGAATTAGGAGTCAACAGGTCAAGCAGGAGGTGGTGCTATTCTAGAAAAACAGTGAAAGAGGAGGCCACAACACATGTTGCTTTATGTTTTATAGCCTGTGGCTCAGTACTGTTTCTAACTTTAATCCCTACACCTTGATTTCAAGTCCCTTTTCCTTGTTGAAACAGAGTTAAAAGGGGTAAAATCCTACTCTACTAAATGGGACGACTCTTCAAGCTCCTCTGTCATTAGGGGTTGTTAAAAGCATCAGCAATCATTTAAAATGCTAGTTTGAAATCAAAAGGACCATAATGCATTGAAACAACATTAGATGATGGTTTTAGATTAGATTTTCTCACTTAATTTGTCCAAGGCGCATCTCAGGTCAAGCCAAAATCGTAAAACCAACAGTATTCACATCCAAAAATAGCCTCTTGAACATGTGTTAAAGATTCTTTAGTTGTTGTGCAGCTTTGGTAATAACATATGGTTAAATTCCCACAAAACACCCAAACTTGCATTAATTAAGGCACACCAGAGTGCTTTGCCACACCATTTGAGAACCACTAAATTAGACAGTCAAATTTTTAATCATGCCAGTGACTTGAAAGGCATTCTGGGAGATTTCCCATATCACTCTGTTTGGAGTGAGCCTCTGGGAGATCTTTGTCTGAAGGGCCATGGAGCCCTAGAACTTCACCCTGCATCTACAGTTCAACAAAAGTTGGGACACCATACCCCTGAACACATAAAAAGTATGTGTAGGCACTAGTGAAGTGATAAACTTAACAAAAAGAGGATTTTTACAGAGGAAATGGAGAATTTTGAACAACGTTTCTCCTCACCTATGTGCTAAAACTGCTTGTAACAGCTTTTTGG
The DNA here is from genome assembly GCF_018320785.1 of Cheilinus undulatus. NCBI lineage: Eukaryota > Metazoa > Chordata > Actinopteri > Labriformes > Labridae > Cheilinus > Cheilinus undulatus. The sequence continues at coordinate 13,612,124 of NC_054870.1, read as the reverse complement.
GCTTACTGAACTATGTTAGTCCAAAAGCATCAATGTTTGTTAGATGTGTTTCAACTGCAAGAAGTCACATTTTCCACTTAATTTTTTCATACTCAAATGAAGAATTGGTATAAACACTGGGAAATGATAATCCTGTTATGAGGCTGAGAGATGTAATCCTTTTGGATCATGTTCTTAATTACAATCAATCATCTTTGGACTATGGAAAAAAAATACCATTAGTCAAGATGAAAGAATGAGCCATCACAGCTTTTGCAAAACCTTCTAGTTCAACTGGCTTTAATTTATGATACCATGACTAAATGGGGCTCAGCGAAAGTTCATGCAGGAAGACTGCTACTCATTATTTAGTCACCACTTATTCATATCTCTCCCTTCTTCTATTCTTTCTCTCTTCCTGCTCAGGTGATCGGCTGATTAGTGGCGTTCTCTCTCTGAGATACTAAGCTAATGAGATTCTGCATCAACCTTGTTCATCATACACCTCTCATACTTTAAATCTGTCCAAGGTTGTTATAGTAAACTAAAACTAACTAAATAACTAAAACTAACATTCAAAAATCATTTTGGTTAACTGAAACTAAATAAAAACTAAGCTTTACCAAAAAACAAAAACTAACTTAAACTGTATCGTGAAAACTAACTCAAATAAAAATAACAATGAGACAGAATATCCTTAGTTTTAGTCTTTGACACAACCATACTGACTGGCACCTACACACAAGTCTGGGGAGAGTAAAATTGCCTGATCTGATTGGTTAAGACTTCACACAGTGGTAGTTTTATGTCTGTAGTTGTATTCAAACATCATCATTGAGTAAATAGAATGATAAGTGAAGAGTAGCCTGTTTAAATATGTTTTAAAAAATGTACTACGCTCACTCAGCCCCGTTATCGATCCGTAAAAAACTCAAATTAACACTAAAACTAATAAAAACTAAACTAAAAGCAAGCATTTTTGCAAAATAAAAAGTAAACTAAACTAAAAAACCAGCAGTAAAAACTAATAAAAACTAGTATGAAATCAAACACAGAAAACAGAAATAAAACAGAAATAAAAACTAATGAAAAATCCCAAACTATTATAATCTTGAATCTGTCGTCCTCTCTTTCATAGTCAGCCTGTAATTTCAGTGTAGACACCCCAAACCTCCTCCACCCCAGCCACCTCCATATCAGTGTCTGATACTCGCATACTATTGTGGTGTAAAAAAAAAATAAACTTACATTTTCAAAAATTGTTGGAATTGCTTCAATTGAAGCCATCAGCCAACATTACCCACAGGTTGTGACCCTAATGTCACTAAAAAATGTCCTCCATTTACTGGGTGTTGCAAGTGGTCCCATTGATGTGCAAAATGTACTAAGGTGGCAACACTGACCAGGCTAGTAGCACCACATTTTAGGTTGGCGAAGTGACTCACAGCTCTACATGGTGAGAACAGAAGGGACTGAGGAGCTACACATTTGCTGAACACTGTTTAGACCTTTTTTCCTCACAGAGACCCCCAAACACAGACTGCATCTTATATTCCAGTGCAACTTGGATTGGTGGTTTTAGGGTAAATTAAATGTTGGTCACACATAAATGACACCAGTTTGAACTTTTTGAATCTTGCATTACTTTTCAAAGGATTTTCTATTAGAGGATGTCGTGTCGATGGTGGATATAGTTTAAAAAAGATGTGAAGAGAGACATGCTGGAAAGGAGCCACAGGCCGTATTTGATCCCAGACAACAGCCTCTAGATGGGGTGCGTGGACATAACTACCATGCCACTGGTGCCTCAAACCTGTGTTGCTTTTAACGTCCAGCAGGATGCAGTTCACATGATTGTTAAAACATGCCAAAAGGACACCAGTTATAACTTCGTTTATTGCCTCAGTAGAAATTTCCTTGTTGGATTAACTAAACTATCATGTACCATGAGGTTAGCAATGAAAATAAAGGGCTAATCATATACACCACTCTGCGTTATTGTCATTTCTGTTCCAAACCATAGGCTGTCTATCAAGATGGATGGAATCATAACCGCACGGGAGTGAAGCCAACTTTTTTGGAGCCCTCCTTGATGACTGGCTGCAGTTTAAGTCATAAACCTAATGTTATTACCATCCTGATTTATGTCCAATTGTTTATTTTTTTACTTAAATTCTTTTAAAATTGTATTTTGTGTAGAAATGAATGGATTTAATTTTGTAATTGACAGTCTGTTGGCAAATGAGGCTACTAACATACAGTCATTGAACTTCACATTCACGTGTCTGTCTCAAACCTACTTAAGAATTTGTTCTGCTGTACTAATCTAGATCAGATCTGGTCTGAATCTTTGATGTTAAATCAGTAGTTCCTGTTTCAAACTTGGTGTTCTGGCTGCATGGTGGCAGTGGTGTGTGTCAGCTTCCACGAGGGACAGCATCTCCCTACAGTCAAATTATCCTCTATCCTGACACACCTGATGGTCTGTTCCACATATTCATTGCATGGGACATATTTTCACATCTTTCTGGGTAACACTCCTGACACTAGACTTGTACTGTGCTATAGTTCACCTGCTCCTTGCCTGTTTTGTACTGATATTGATGGTACAGAAACAATAAGGCCTCAAATGCTTAAGCACATGCTAAAGATAAAAAAAAAAAAAAAAAAAAAACGCCAACATGGATAATGAAGTCTATCTACTGCAGGCACAACAGAGGCTATTGGATTATTTCAAGTTTCTTTAAGCACCAGAAAGTCAGGATTCAGACATGGCTCATGCAACGTGCAAACTAAGCAAAAACAAGGTAAAATACTGCAGCAACACTAACCTCCATCTACAGATGACAAGACACAATGCTTATTAGAAGCTGGCAACAATAGCTAGGCTTGATACAACAGGCCGTCACATCCATCACTGATTGGCTTTGTAAACTTAAAATTTCCTTTAACTTCTAAATGGGTTTGGAAGACAACAGTAGCACTTCTATGCTTTTCATATCATAAAAACAGATGATAATGAAGGTTTCAGGCAGCTAATTTGAGTGAGAGTAACACTGTTTAAAACCCACTCATTGGTTCATCCTAGAAACTGTGTTGACTACTGTGGTGTGTTTTTGACTAAGTAGAAACACATTCTTACAAATCGCTGGCATTGGGCCCAAACCTCAAATCTTCATTTTTCATCATTTATCTTTTTTTTTTAATTTTTAAAGAAGGGGTGCTATTGGTCACCTTTTACATCTGTGAGTGGGTTATAGGTGATAACAAATGTTAAACCAATATAAAATGCCAATATGATGCTGACAATGATCAATCTATGTCAAATTATATAAAAAATACAACATTTTTTCATTTCCTGAAAAAATAATGGTTTCGGAAATATGTGGTTTTGGCCGAACCCCACCGATATACAAGTGGGCTTATAGTAAAAGGACACTATAATATTACTGTTGTAAAAACTAAAGCAAGAGAGCAACAGAGGGGGCCATATCAAGTTTTAAAAGTTACATTTTCTTGTTAACAAATATATTTATCAATAGCTATGTGATAACAAATGTATTAATTTCAATTTACTTCTTGGATCTCTGAAGATTTGAAATTAAGGGCTTCAACTGTAGGATCCTTAGAATCCTTAGAGGATCCTTGCTATGATTTTCTAAGATAGAGAATAGCTGCTGAAATAAATTCTGTGATGGACACGTTAACCAAAAATCAGTGTACCAGGACACATATAGTATCCTATTATATTTTATTTAGTGATGTTATTGTAGCATAGTGATTGTATCATATGGTATCATATATCGTATGGTTGTATCCTGTTAAATCGTGTCATATTCATATAATGATTGTATTATATTGTATTGTGTTGTAGTGATCTTATATTGTATCATAGTGATAGTATCACAAAGTAATGATCTTATCGTAGTGATCGTAACAAATTGTAGTGATTGTATTGTATCATATTGAACATATCATATTGATCATATCATATTGATTGTATCATATTGATCGTATCATATCTAATTGCTTGGCTGTGGGAAATACCCAGCCCTACCATACGCAGCATTTTGGAGGGGCCTGGAGGGGGTGATTAGATGTGCTGTCTGTCAGATTAAGACAGAAAAACATGAGACACAGAAGGCGTGCATGGCCCAGAGAATAAATTACATAACAGAACTTGACAGGCAGCGATTATAATTGTTAACCATTGGTGGAGCCAGTTGGTGAATTAAGCTTTGGCTAAGGTAGGTCAGGAGAAGTGCAAACACATCTTTATCTGTGCTATTTATGTGCTATCCTTTAATATAGCTATAGCTCCATCCACATTAGTCTCTCCAGCGGCCTTCATTGTTTACAGGCTTACAGAACAACTTAACCACATCTGTAGATACTGCTTCTTTTTCCTTAAATGACACTGATTGGTCTGGTCATTCCCTGTCTGGTAACAAGTGTTTGAGCTTGAAGCTTTTACAAGATGGATCGTCTGGTGACAGACATGAAATCTGGCCAATCCACTGGCTTTGCAAAGTTAACAGCTGACATCATAACAGCCTTGTCCAGTCTTTGATTTGAAACTGCAAACAAAAAATGCAGAAGTTGTAAAAAATTTTGATTCTGCAATACTTTTTGATACCATGAGTTTTAAAATGAAACATTTTCTGATATTGCAGTGATTGATAACGTTAGAAGCACCACAGCTTTATTAAAACTGTCTTTTTTTTAAAAGACAAGGGCATAGGGGAGGAATCAGTTATACAAAATTTGGAAGCCAACTCCTGTGAACTGTCTTAATTGCACAAAAAAATAAAAAATATAAATAAAAAATACCAAAACATTGCCAATGTTTCTCGTTAAGACCGAGTGCAGGGGTTCAAATCAAGGATATTTTCTGAGTTCATGCTAATTTGTTTCAAAATGTAAAACTCTGGCATCGTGACAACCCTTCTGGACACTTACCGTTACACCACTGGACAGGATGCATCAAATGTGCAGATGTTTGGTTTGCAAAAATCCACAAAATCTGTCAGGGGTTGTGACCTCTCTGATTTCCCAGTCTGGTTGCCACAAAAGACCAATTTCAACCGGTTTTCCCGACTTCTACGGTTCAAAACTTGGAAGTTGATGGGGTGGATGTTCAAGGGATTAAATCCACATGATAAGCAGTAAACAGACCTGGTTTGAGACTCCTCAAGAAGACATCACCCACATAACCAGCTCCTTGTTTGAACAATAAAACCTCAGTTTGCGGTGATGATTTAGCACCGAGAGCATGTCACAACCATCCACATGGATTTGGATTTAAATTCCGAAATGTGTCAGAGGCAGAGATTTTCCTTTGTTATCTCCAGTGACAGACAAAGGAAGCAGTCTTGGAGATGAGTCTGGGAGCCTGGAGGATAAAAAGACAACAATGTCAGTGACAGAAAGAGGTGATCTACTGCAAATCCCATCCAGCACTGTGCTCTATACCTGTGGACGAGTCAGTCTGTTTGTTTGTTTGTCTGCCTTTCAAACATTCCCACCATCCTTTCTTCTCTGTTCTCCTGCTTCAGGTCTCCACGTTGCTGTCCTCCTCTCTGGCTGTGAAATCTCGCCGTGGCCAATTATGGAGAGACAAAGGGAAGGACATGGATGGGTTTCCCGGCAGCACGAGCCAAACAGGCAGAGAGGGAGGCAGCCTCAGTGTTCCTGTTTAAAAGCAGCGTCTCATGTATCCCTGAGCTCTGAACAAAGAACAACCAGGGAGGAACAGAGCACAGGAACACAATGTGTCCTCTCCTCTCCTGGATATTTTCTTTTCTCTCTCTCTCTCTCTCTCTCTCTCTCCCTCTCCTTCCTCGTCTCCACTTCTTCTGGTCTGAAGCTCAGTTTGTAAACAGATCCCTGCTCATGTGATTCAACGTCTGCATCACAGCTCTGCTTTCACCGCCCCCTCCTTCCTCCTCCCTCCCTCCCTCCTGTGCCCTCCCTTTACCTCTCGCCCCCTCTGGGTTTCTCCCTCCACACATACACACACCCCTCCTTCCTCTGCAGCTGCGAGCTATTATTGAAGTAGCAGCAGAGCAGATGGCAGAGCGGCAGATGTGGAAACAGACTGTGATATGACAGTTATGAGGAAGTTTGGCTGATCACATGATGTTTGGAGAATTTATCAATAACAACTCATTAAAATTAACTGATTCAAAAGAGGGAGTTTAATCCTTTTACAGCCAGACTGGTATGTAAACTGCTCCACTGCCCCAGATCCTCTGGGGACACAAGGGATTCAAGATTGTCATTAGAAAAAGCCGCTTTCAGTTGCATAATAACTTGCGAAAGTGTTTGTCTATTCACTAATTAATTTTTATTAACTGGAACTAAAAGGGCTTAAAATGATACAATACATGGAACAAATACTTGGCCACACCTGTTCATTATTGAACCCAGGTGTGTCAATCAGACCTGTTGCCACAGGTGTAAAAAAAAATCGAGCACTTAGTCATGCAGTCTCCATTTGCAAAACAGGTTGTTCTGAAGAGCTAAGTGACTTCAGGCATGGTACTGTGATGGATGCCACCTTTGCAATAAGAGTTTGGGAAATTTCATCCCTGCTGGATATTCCACAGTCAACTGTAAGTGATATCATCAAAAAGTGGAAGTGTTTAGGAACAACAGCAATGAAGCAGAAGGCCACGTAAATTGGCAGAGCGGGGTTAATGACTGCTAAGGCTCATGGTGCATAAAAGTCGCCAACACTCTGCTGTTTCTATAGCTGAAGAGGTCTGAGCTTCCACTACAGTAATCTAAGCACAGAAACAGTGTGGTGGGGGCTTCTGGAATGAGTTTCCATGGCTGAGCAGCTGCATGCAGGCCTCACATCACCAAAAGTGGTGTAAATCATACAGACATGGAACTGTGGAGCAGTGGACGTGTTCTGTGCAGTGACTAATCACGCTTCTCTGTTTAGTAGATGATTGGGTGAGTCTGGGTTTGGAGGATGCTGGGAGAACGTTACCTGCCTGACTCAGCAGTGCCAACTGTGAAGTTTGGTTGAGAAGGGATATTGCATGGTTCTTCAGGGTTTGGGCTAGATCCCTTATCTCCACTGAAGGGCAATCTTAATGCTCCCGCATACCAGGACATTTTGGACAATGCTATGCTTCCAACTTTGTGGCGACAGTTTGGGGAAGGCCCTTTTCTAATCCAACATTGCTGTGCTCCAGTGCACAAAGCAATGACTATAAAGACATGGTCTGATGAGTCTGGTGTGGAAGAACTTGGCTAACCCACACAGAGCGCTGACCTGAACCCCACTGAGCACCTTTGGGACGAACTGGAATGGAGGTTGCAAGCCAGGCCTTCCCATCAAACATCAGTGCCTGACATCATAAATACTCTACAGAATAAATGGACATAAACCCCCAGAAAAACATAAAAAAAAATCTTGTGGAAAAGCTATTTAAGAAGAGTGGAAGCTGTTATAACAGCAAAAGGGGGCCAGCTCCGTATCAGTAAATATATTTAAATATAATGTCACTACAGTCCCTGTTGGTGTAATGGCCAAGCAGCCAAATACTTTTGTCCATTAAGTGTAACATAGTGGCCCTGAATTACAATCTAGCTGAAGAAAGGGCTGGGTCCAAGACCAAAAAAATAAAATTATGAAAATGATTTCTGCTCATCAATGAAGCTTTGGGTAAAACTACCAGTGTGAGGATATGCAGTCAGAAATTTTTGCATTAGTCTGACTAAAACTGGGCCTTGTAAACATAACAGTCAAACATAAGTTTAGTTCCTACATTTTTTCGAATATTTCAAATCGTTTTTTAAAACCAGAGGAATTCTTGATTTTTATAGCTGTAACTCAACGTGTCTTGTTACAGCGGCTGTCATGACGCAGCCACCATGACTGAAACGACTTGCATATCGTTGCTGTAGCAGATTTACTTCAATGCTTAGGGTCATTATCCTGCTGCATCACCCATCTTCTTCTCAGCTTCAGCTGGCTGACAGCCACCCTGACATTAACCTTGATATACCTTGATAAAGTTGTGAGTTCATTTTTCCCTCCATGATGGCAAGCGGCCCAGGCCTTGAGGCAGCAAAGCAGCCCCAATTCATGTCGCTCCCTTCCCCGCACTTCCCTGTGGCGATGATGTTCTCATGTTGGTATGCTGTACTGTTTTTACACCATACATAGTGCTGCATGTTCAACCTCAGTTTCATTAGTCCACAAAACACCTCTGATCATTCTGGGTTGTGCCATTAGAGTCAACCTGGCTGGGCGTCCACTTCTAGAGAGAGAAGCCATTAGTGTTGTACTCAAGACCACACTATGGGAGACTTGCCTGAGACCAGAGTGCACAGAGACCAAGACAAGACCAAGACCAAGACCATCCATCTATCCATTTTCTATACTGCTTATCCCATTAGGGGTCGCGGGGCCTGGAGCCTATCCCAGCTGTCTGTCTGTATATCGGTCCCCCCAGATCTAGAAACAGCGTGCACCGACAACTAAAGGAAATGAACCTATTACTGAGACTATAGGAATTATGGCAATAGGTGAATTTGCCAAAATGTAGAAGTATCCCTTTAATAGTAACAGACAGTTAAAGTACAGTCAGCCTAAATGATGTACAGAGCTTGTGACCTTAAACTTGTACCTCCAAAATCTTATCAGCTCATCTTTGAGCCAGAGTGGAAGTTTGTTCCTCTCAATGATTCATAGAGATATCATGTTTGCAAGCAAGAGATGAAATTGAGGCCCAATGACCTCTGACCCACTTCCTCCAAAATCTTATCAGCTCATTCTGGAGTGCAAAATTTTGAGGAAAATCACTTAGGTGCTCCTTCAGATTGTTTGAAAGGAAGGACAAATGCGCAGATGGACCAACAACCTGAAAACACGAAGCCTCCAGTCATGGCTATTGCTAGCACAGGGGCATGAAAAATGCATTCTTTCTGTGATAAATATCATAAATTTGTCAAGTTAACACAGAAAAAAACACAGAATTGATGACCTGCTCTGATTATGTTTGATGTAACAACATCATGTGGAGCTAAAAATGGAATAAAAGTGGAAGGGGTCACTTCCTGGCGGTTATATCAGGGAAAACTTAGAATGAATAGAAATGTAGTAAATAAGAATGAGAAAACTCATGATCTAAGAAGTCACACGGTGTAAGTGTTTTTTAATGTTATTCAGTTGTAAATAGTTGTTTTCACACAAGAAGATCCATCTTTAATTCAGACAGGAGAAGAAACCACTATCAAAAATAGAATCTAAGCTTTTGTTGGTTTAGTTTAGACAAAGTTTTCAAAGTGATTTAGCATTAAAATGTGTTAGGATTACATCCGAGGTGTCAGGGGTCCATCTTGTGGTCCATGTACAGCACATGCAACCTTCTGCCAGCAACAAAAGGCAGACTTTGTGCAATATCAAAGAAACAAGAAGTCTATTTTTTACACTTAGGCTCTATTTTTACATCTTTGGGAGTTTAAATAACTCATGGGATAAAGAATGTATCTGAAGGAATCTGAAATTGTTCCTGTTGATCACAAATGCTTCAAGAATGGCCGTCAACTTTCTTCAGTTCCTGTGAGAGTCAAAGCTGAAAGTGTTGATTTAGCCAAAAACAGGCCCAGAGTGTAAGTCAATGTTTTAAACCCTTAGTTCTTAACTAGTGGGTCAGGACCCAAAAAAGAGTCACTCAGCTTTTTCAGTGAGTCACAGATGTGTGACTGGGAAAAAATATGTGGTGACAATTCAGTGCTGTGCTTTCATGTATTTTGAAGGATATGTCTCACATCTTCTGTTCTATCACAAGTCAAAACTGCCCTGTTTTTTATTTAAAAATATCTGGTTACTATTAAAAAAATCTTATGAAATTTGGGTTACTATTTACTGATAAAGAAGTGGTGGCGGGTCCTGATGCTAGACCGGTGAGGAACCACTGATTAAATCAAGATTGAAGAATTGGTCCCTGCAGAGACAGAGCTTTTCTGAAAGAGTAAGATGCATTTCTAATACCTGGAAAAGCAGTAGCATTGCTCACTGATACAGTAGCTTGGCCCACCCCTGTACTTTCAATGTCTGGCAATCAGACACTTTGCAGACATATAATAGGAGGTAGTTTTGTGTTATTGTGTTTGTGCGTTGTTTGGATTCACAAAATTATTTGTTTCTACTTCTCCAGTCCAGCTTGTCCCAGCTAAAGTCAAAGTTAATTTTTATACTATTTTACATCATGCGTTGTAAAATGTTGCTATCATCATCATGTTGGTAATTGATTATAATGCAAAGTGCAGAAGCTTTGAAATAAACGATTTACATAAGATATGCACTCTAAAGAGCAATGAAAGAGTGAAGATCATAAGCAAAGTCCTGCACAATATCTGAATTGCACAAAAACACGGGTGATATTTCAGTACAGAAACACTGGCAGCATAGTTGTGCAATTTATACAGTGTGTAGAATTTTACTTGCAATTTTTAAGAACGTTTAACAAAGTTTCCAATCTTGGGTTCTTAGGATTTCTATTTATTTATTTATTCTACCATGTCACCATTTTAATTGGGCAGGATGGCATGCAGGTGCTAGACCTGGACATCAATGAAATGTAATGAGATGGGATGGAGGAGGGTCGCTGCAGTCGCAGTAAAACAGCAGACTGACTGCAGAGGAGAGGAGAACAGATTTTAAAATATGACTGAGACAGGATGATTAGCTTGAGAGAGGTTGAGGCAGAAAGGTACTGGATCTTCACTCAATTGAGAATACGCCCATATCAGCTGATTACTAGTGCAGGATTTTGATTCTGCTGAAGGTTTGTGACTGTTTACAGAAATCAAAGGTGGAGAAGGTACAAGACCACTGTACTCAAGTAAAAGTACTGTTACTTTGGTTAAAAGTTGCTTAGGTAGACGCTAAATTACTGGTCTATAAAACTACTCTGTAAAGGTACACCTCTATGACAGGTCAATTGCTGAAACAGTTGTTTCTGGATGTAAGCAGGAATCATTTCTCTCTAGTCTGAGCTACAAACTGTCATGTTTAATCAAAGCCAAACTACTCGTCAGTTTCATGTTGCTGACTGAAGCTTGGACTTCCTTGTTTTACTCAGTACCTGATACTTGTTAAAATGTAAAATTAAATCTCTTAAATGTAATTAAGTACAACTATAATACTGTCTTCAAATAGAGAGGCCAGTAACATGGCTGAAACTAGTACATTTAGGCATGCAGACATAGCCTAGGTGACTTGCTGAACATCAGAGTTTCACAGTGAGGCAGAAGAAGAATTAAAGGGACTTTTAAATGTGTCATGGTTGTTGGTGTCTGATGGGCTGGTCTAAATTTTTTTTTTTTTTAATATAAAATCCACACCGACTCTCTTGTTTTTATATGTTTGGGCTTCTTGCCTTCACTCAGAGATGAGTACGGTGGATACAGTCAGAAACAGGAATGAGAGAGCAGGGGAGAGACATGTGGGAAAGGAGCCGGAGGCTGGACTTGAACCTGGGCTGCCCACCTACATGGGGTGCAACCAAAAGGCTAAGCCATCTGCACCCCTGATCTACACAGATTTTCATTTACAATCGTAGGGCTTACAGAGAATTGCCTATTAAGAGAAAATATCCAGTAAGCAGCAGTTCTCTGGCCCAAAATGCCTTATCAATGCTCTGTTGTCCTTCAGGTGGGAAAAGGGGAGACAATCTCTGGGGCCCAGAACCAACCTGGGGTTGGTTACTATGAAGTGTATAATGTCACATGTCTATTATGACCATGCACTGCAGTGGCATAATGTGGGCACACCAGCGATGCTTACATCCCATGCCCTAAAGAATGTCAGCAGTGGTGGTGGCCCCTGTGGTAGTAATGGTGGTGGTGGCCTCGGTAGTGGTGGCCTCGGTGGTAGTAATGATGGTGGTGGCCTCGGTAGTGGTGGCCTCGGTGGTAGTAGTAGCCGTGGTGGTGTTAGCATCTGTGGTGGCAGTAGTAGTGGTGGTGTGTTAGTATTGGTGATGAGGTAGTAGTGGTGGTGGTGTGGTATATTGGTAGTGGTCTCGGTGGTAGTAGTGGTGCTGGTGTTAGTATCTGTGGTGGTGGTAGTAGTGGTGGTGTGTTAGTATTGGTGGTGGTGGTAGTAGTGGTGCTGGTGTTAGTATCTGTGGTGGCAGTAGTAGTGGTGGTGTGTTAGTATTGGTGGTGGTGGTAGTAGAGGTGGTGGTGTTAGTACTGGTGGTGGAGGTAGTAGTTGAAATGGCCTTGGTGCTATTAGTGGTGGTGGTGGTGTGAGTATTAGTGGTGCCCTCGGTGGTAGTAGTGGTGGTGGTGGTGGTGTGAGTATTGGTGGTGCTAGTAGTAGTGGTCGTGGTGGTAGTAGCGGTGGTTGTGTGAGTATTGGTGTGGGCTTTGGTGGTAATAGTGGTGGTGGTGGTGTGAGTATTGGTGGTGGTGGTAATAGTTATGGTGGTGTTAGTATTGTTGGTGGCCTTCGTGGTAGTGGTGGTGGTGTTAGTATTGGTGGTGGTAGTAGTAGTGGTGGTGGTGGTGGTAGTAGTGGTGGTGGTGTGAGTATTGTTGGTGGCCTCGGTGGAAGTGGTGGTGGTGGTGTGAGTATTGGTGGTGGTTGTAATAGTAGTGGTGGTGTGAGTATTGGTGATGGCCTCGGTGGTAGTGGTAGTGGTGGTGGCCTCGGTGGTAGTAATGATGGTGGTGGCCTCGGTAGTGGTGGCCTCGGTGGTAGTAGTAGCCGTGGTGGTGTTAGCATCTGTGGTGGCGGTAGTAGTGGTGGTGTGTTAGTATTGGTGATGAGGTAGTAGTGGTGGTGGTGTTAGTATTGGTGGTGGTGGTAGTAGAGGTGGTGGTGTTAGTATTGGTGGTGGTGGTAGTAGTGGTGGTGTGTTAGTATTGGTGGTGGTGGTAGTAGAGGTGGTGGTGTTAGTATTGGTGGTGGTGGTAGTAGTGGTGGTGTGTTAGTATTGGTGGTGGTGGTAGTAGAGGTGGTGGTGTTAGTATTGGTGGTGGAGGTAGTAGTTGAAATGGCCTTGGTGCTATTAGTGGTGGTGGTGGTGTGAGTATTAGTGGTGCCCTCGGTGGTAGTCGTAGTGGTGGTAGTGGTGTGAGTATTGGTGGTGCCCTCTGTGGTAGTAGTGGTGGCGGTGGTGTTAGTATTGGTGGTGCTAGTAGTAGTGGTCGTGGTGGTAGTAGCGGTGGTTGTGTGAGTATTGGTGTGGGCTTTGGTGGTAATAGTGGTGGTGGTGTGAGTATTGGTAGTGGTGATAATAGTAATGGTGGTGTGAGCATTGTTGGTGGCCTCGGTGGTAGTGTTGGTGGTGGTAGTAGTGGTGGTGGTGGTAGTAGTGTTTGTGGTGTGAGTATTGTTGGTGGCCTCGGTGGTAGTGGTGGTGGTGGTGTGAGTATTGGTGGTGCTAGTAGTAGTGGTCGTGGTGGTAGTAGCGGTGGTTGTGTGAGTATTGGTGTGGGCTTTGGTGGTAAAAGTGGTGGTGGTGTGAGTATTGGTAGTGGTGATAACAGTAATGGTGGTGTGAGCATTGTTGGTGGCCTCGGTGGTAGTGTTGGTGGTGGTAGTATTGGTGGTGGTAGTAGTAGTGGTGGTGGTGGTAGTAGTGTTTGTGGTGTGAGTATTGTTGGTGGCCTCGGTGGTAGTGGTGGTGGTGGTGTGAGTATTGGTGGTGGTGGTAATAGTAGTGGTGGTGTGAGTATTGGTGGTGGCCTCGGTGGTAGTGGTGGTGGTGTTCGTATTGGTTGTGGTAGTAGTGGTGGTTGTGTTAGTAGTTGAAATGGCTTCGGTGCTATTAGTGGTGGTGGTGGTGGTAGTAGCCGTGGTGACCTCTGTGGTAGAATTGGTGGTGGCCTCGATGGTAGTCGTAGTGGTGGTGTTAGAATGTTAGAGTGTAAACCTCACTGTTTTTTGTTTGTTTAAAAAAGCTGACATTGTTTAGATCTGACTAATATGTTAGTCTTTGTATCAAAATACGTAAAACAAAAACCAGAATATGCACAATTCCATCATGGCAGCAGTAAATGTGTGCAAGTGCAAATGTCTGGTGACCGTCATAATTACAATTATATCATAAAGGACCAAAATCCTTCACTGCTTGTCTTAAAAGTTATTATTTCATAATGAAACGTATCATAATTAATGTATCTACAATATATGAACTACTGCATGTAGCACAGGTTCATAGATATTTTTGGTACAGGGAAACTGTTATTTTTTTTTCAGTAGTGCATTCAAAGTAGTCTGTTGCTGTACAAAAAGGTTCAAAACATACTATTTCCACTTACTCCTTTATTATAGCAACCATAGAGCATTGAGTCCCTTAAATCACCTTTCTTTCTCATTCTAATGCTCATTTTGAACTTCAGCACGTTGTTTACATGTCTACTAGCATCAGCTGCTGCCTAGTTGTAAAAATGATTTGAGATTTGCAATAATGAGCAGCTGAGCAGGTGTACCTAATAAAGTGACTAGTGAGTGTTTCTATCAATAGTGCCAGATCCTGTGCCTTATTTTAATCTTTCTGTTAGTGCCATCTAGTGGACAGATCACAGAAGGGTTTTACTGGGAATAAAAGATGTGGTTCTCATTTGGTGGACTGAAGAACAGATGGTATACCTGCTGTTTTATTGAGATCTAAATTAATCTCATCTTAATGCTGGGACACCTGTAGGGTTTGTGTAGTTGTTTTTGCCAAAGCTATAAGTAAAAGGCTCAATCAATTAATCAATCTCTCTGTCCGTCTATTTCACCTTAATTTAAGTTTAAGTTGACCTTAGTCAGTGATCCATGTCTTTGTCTACGTTTACCTGATGGTAAAATAGCCTGTGTTTGAGGTGCCATGTCATCTGCCGCTGTTCCATCTGCACTGTACTTTATCAAGTCCAGAGTCAGTCAACACAGCCTCTTGCATAGCATGGAGGCTGACCACCTCAACCAAATATTGAGTAAATTAAGTTACTTTTAAACTTTTTAAGTTTACTTTTAAAAGGCCACCCAAACGTACTGGTTGCTGGTTCAAATCCCAATTCTAGAGCTGTTGCGTGCATGTCTTCACTTCTCTCTCATATTTCCCATCTCTGTTCAGCTGTTCTTTTAAATAGAGGCATAAAGCCCAATCAAACAAAAAATTGGGGCTGAAATGAAAAAAAAGTTTGAAATCACTGGTTTATACATGCACCATCTGGAATGACATCTTGAAGTTCCCTTACTTTATTCTGATGCCCTGATGACTACCACTGATGACCATTTCTACACTACTAAATGCCCTGGCTGCTGACATGTGATTGGCTGATTGGATATTTGTGTAAATGAGCAGTTGAACAGGTATACCTAATAAAGTGACTAGTGAGTGTCCATACTGCTTATCACAACAGCATGGCTCAGTGATAAAAAAAATGGTCTAGGTAGTAAAATGACATGCCGGAAGTCCTGGCCTTAAGCATAATTTAGCTACATTAGCTATGTAGTTAATGTTTCTATATAAGCCAAGGTACCTATGTCAGCTTTAGCAACTTGAGCTATAGCAAATGTAGCTAAAGCTAATTAGGCTACATACTGTAGGTAATGCAGCTACATAGCTAACCTACTCTAGTTAGCTTTAGCAAATGAAACACGAGCTAATGTAGTTTTGTTTGTTTTAGCTACATAGTTATTTTATGTGACTGAAAAAGGGTTTATGAGATTTGCAAAACTGTAAAAGGTGTACAGTCTTCTGCTACGTCACCTATGTAGTTTACATAGCCAATGTAGCCTCAAGCTTTAGCCTTAGCTACACTAGCTGCGTTAGAGTGTTTTCACAGAGGAACTTAAAGATTTGATTTTTTTCCTTTAAGCAGACATTTTACCCTGCTTTATTGAACATTTTGTTATCAGATTTATCAGGTCAGGTTTTAGACTTTTAACTTTTGGTATCCTAACCCTACCATTACACTAACCAGAAGTTCAATCCAATCTTGTTTTTTCTAAGGCATATTGTAGGGCTTTTTATGCCTTTATCCATTGAGGAGGACAGTGGATAGAATTGGGACAGCGATGAGAGAGTGGGGGAGAGACATGAGAAAGGAGCCACAGGCTGGACTTGAATATGACCCACCTCTTTAATGGGGTGCAACCTAGCCACTAGGTAATCTGCACCCCAATCCAATTTCAATTTTAGAGTTCGAGCTTGTATTTCTGTCCAGACAGTGGTTGCCTATGAGAGGGGGCATCTGAAAGCTAAGGTCTGCAGCAAGACTGTTTTGGCAGTTTCCAAAAACTTATGTAAAGGGTCATTAAAAGAAAAAACTGATACTACAGAGCAGTATACATGAGCCTGTCTCAACTTTTTTCCAAACTCGTTCCTTGCACAAAATTCAAAACTGGAAATATAATTAACCAAAATTCATGGAATTTCTTTCTTTCTTTTTTTGTTGTTGCTATGTTCAACACCAATGAAAAAGGGGTTAAATTATTTTTAAATAGTCACAATTTGTTTTTATGTCCCAACTTTATTCTATTATGGGCCGTACTTCCTTTTGTGTAATTACGGCTTTTCCCCCCGGTTAAAAAAATCTATTGTGTTTTACATTAAGCATTTAACCTATGTTTCTGTTTTATCAAACACATCTATTAGAGTTTTTTTTTTTAAATGGAATTTGCCTTCATTGCTCTAACTGACTGTTTTTCCTCATAATTTTGTAGTGTGATTTAGTCTTTTCCCCTAAATTCATGTTCCTTGTTTCCCCCAGTAGAAGGCGCCCCAGGATCACATGCAACATGGTGGGATTGTAAACACTTCAGCAGCAGAAGATGGCGCTGTTATTTGTTTATATGTAAACCTGACGAAGAATGGACTTGAGTAACAGGATTATTAGAAGGCAGTTGAGTAATTTAGGCTCATTACAACAGTATGTTTATTGTAATTTTCTGCAGCTTTTATGAACAAGT
Organism: Cheilinus undulatus; assembly: GCF_018320785.1. Taxonomy (NCBI): domain Eukaryota; kingdom Metazoa; phylum Chordata; class Actinopteri; order Labriformes; family Labridae; genus Cheilinus; species Cheilinus undulatus. The sequence continues at coordinate 13,595,209 of NC_054870.1, read as the reverse complement.
ATGATCACAGTTTTTCAATAGTTTAAGAGTCCTTAAACAGAAATATGCAGCATTCTTTTGTTATTGTGTTGACTTTTGCACAAGTTTTCTGTAGTATTTCTTCTGTTGAAGGGCACTGGGTCAGCAGCAGCACTATGAGACAGCAAAACAAATTGAAACATTTTTATTTGATTACCACATGGAGGTCAGCTCCCCGGGGTGGTGCAATGATAATGAATGTAAATGGACTGCCATGGCCGAACCAGACAGAACGAGATTTAACCAGCCTGAGCCTGACCGACAGTCTGACTGGGGTTGCTTACCTCCAAACTTCACACGTGTGTAACAATAAATTCCAGCACTGCACTCACAGCTCAGCTCTGTTGACAGTGAAGGCCTGAGGGCCTTTAAACCACATCACTCTCTGAATGAAATGAGTTTCATACTTTTTAAATATCCAGTGGGTTATGCTTCATACAAGTAGGATTATAAGTATAAAGTGTAACTGATGTTTGTACCTTTTTGTCTGTTTTCTTGTGATGCACTTTAGGTTAAATGTCTTGTTTGAAAGGTGCCAACAATTATTACTGTAAAAACTGTACGGTTGTCAACACTTCCAAAACTGACATGCTTTTTGATTTGATGTGCTTTCAAATCATAGGATCTCAGTTATCTTAATGAAAGATAGTATCAAAAGGTACCAACGCTTTGAAATAACCACACCTCTCGAATCATTGTTTCAACCAAAAGTTGCAGTGAGTGAAAGAAAGACTTATGGCAGTGTTTTCTTACCAACACTTTGCAAACATATTAGTGTTGTTTAGACAGTGGGAAGAAATGTGCATACCTGTTTTATTTTGGTGATTAAAAACTAAAAATAAAGATTACTGGCTGCCAGTACTGGCTTCCTAGAACCATATCAAAGTTTAAAATCCTGGTACCATGAAAGCCCTGGAAATAATATCACTATTAAGCCACTTTTCATGAGTAATATGCAACAAAACCCCTTTTTGATTATTTCATTTTTTTTGTATGTGGCCAAATGCCTGGTTGTTGCAAAAAATATCTATCCACTGTTGCAAAAAAATATCCATCCAGTTAAAAAAGCATGCCTATGCATTACCAGTTTTAATATTGCATTCTTTCTCACAAGTTTACAAAACAAGTTGCATGCAAATCATAAACCATAACAGTTGAAGCAGCACATTGCAAAAAACTGACATCCAAGTGAGTACATTTGCCTAGTTTTAAAGTGGAAAATTCTCATTACACTCATTTTAAACTACATTTACAAATCAAAACAAGAAAAACATCATATTTCCAGATAAAACACAACAATTCAGGCCTGAATTGATGTAATTTGTAAAAAAATCTGCTAATAACCAGGCAATCGTATTGAGAGTCATGAAATAACATATACTAATGTATTTAGAAAAAGACATCTCAGCAGTTGCTAGCCATATTGTTTTGCTTTTTATATCTTGGTTTGAATGTGGCTTGTGTGATGAGATATTTTTACAGAAATTTAGACCAACAGGCTTGCTTAGATTTGATAATGTGCAGTTCAAGAAGCAGATTTAGAAGCAGAAATATCCTCAAAATGCAAAGTGGAGGTAAGAGGGTGTTGTTGTGAGGTCATGCACCCATGTTGAAGATTAATGGGGTAAACTTACTGACATACTTTTTTAAATAAACAACATTGAGCTTCATACTTCTTGTTGTAGTCCTTGGGTTAAGGGCTCTCACTGAAGTTGGTTGTTCAGTATCATTCACTTCTTGTAAAATGAATTACTTCCGTTTATTGATGATACAACAGAGATGGTCCTAGGATGGAATAAAACTCATATTTGGTCTCATACCAATGCTAACACACTGACTCAAGTGCATAATCAATGGTTTTTAATGGAACTTAAACACCCTTCTTTAGATATAAACTACAAAATTCTGCATTAGAGATAATTCACTGAGAACTAGCAGGAATATTTAAATGTTGTGGGACAGAATAATTTCTAAAGTAGCATCAAATGTGATATACCAAATGCTCCCTACATGCATAGAAACTGATAATCTCCATGTCACACTGTTAGGTCCATTATTACTCAATTTTAATGGCATATAAAGGTGAGAAATTTAGACTGTGACCAATGTTTGCACTGTTTGATTTGACTCTGTATGTGTGTTGACAGTTAATATGTGTAATAAAATACTGAGATAAAAATATCAGACACAGTTGTATTCCTGAAAAGTCAGCTGACCGGTTTCTATGTTTACTCTTCTTTCTAGGGGGAGAGGATTCTATGAATGTGTCAGCATGGAGCACAAACTAAATATATGTATAAACCAACACATAACAGATTCTGACATCATGTTTGATAACAACAAAACTCGGATATGAGCCAAACGTTGAGGGTGTGAGGCTTATTTAATGACAGTCACACCCCAAATGTGCACATACATTATGATTATTACACTGGAGTCAGAAAAGTTTGTTTGTGTTAACTTTTACTGAATAAGTTGAGGGAATGTTTTTTCAAGTCATTCGACATAATGATGCTTGCTTTGTAGCATGCATTTGCAACATATGCATTAAGCAGTTTATGATGCACTTCTTCAGTGGTTCTCAACTGGTTGAGTCACAGGACCCACCCCTACTTTCTAAATAAGAACTGAGAGCAAAATTTCTGAAATATCTCCAGCCATTTATATTTATCAAATGAAAAAGTTGCAGTTTGGGATCAGAACAAGCTAAAACAGCAAGACAGGACCAAAAAACATGTTAAAAAGTATTAGAGGACAAGCATGCATACAATTCCATTGTACTCCATTTTCCTGTGAAATAAAGACATTTTGGTGATTTTATTTTAGGAATTACCATGTTATGTTTGGAAAACACACTCTGGAATTTAAAAAAAAAGATAAAAGTATGTTAACATTATGAAAATAAACACTAAATTTGCTCATTATCAGAGGGAAATGCTGTTTAATTAATTGTATGGATGACTTTCTGCTTAGGAATTCTGTACATTATAAACTTTTCGCTCAAGTTTCTTACAGGAACACATTCGCTTCTCACTTTTGGGACCATATATGAATCATTACAATCGTCATTATGACTAATTTTCAACATTAATACAACAAAACTAAAGTAACACTTTGCTTTTCACATATATTTCATATATTTTTCAGCTGATGCATTAAAATAATGTAAACTGGGCAACTAGTACATTTATTGATAAACCAGAAGAATTGAAGCTACTTATTATTATTTTTTTTTTTTTTGCTTATAGGCTATGTCTCAGTTTAAACTTCAGACACTGCTGTATTCCTGAAAAGCCATTTTGCCCATTTATGTTCAGGACTAGGTGTTAACTCTTCTTTCTAGGGGCAGCAGATTCTAGGAATGTGTCAGCATGGAGGGCAAACCAAATGCATCCATAAACCAACACATATGACAGGCTTTGACATCATGTTTGTTAACAACAAAGGCTCAGACGCGAGCCTAATGTCTGCAGTGTGAGGCTGTGATTCAAGGACAGTGACATTCCAACTGTTCACACATATAATAACTTTAATAAGGTCAGAATATTGTATGCACGCTGAACTTCTGAGCCATATATGGCACTTTTTCTCATTATATTGACACTTTGCATCAGGTTACTGCATGCATTGGTTATAAACTTTAAGCAGATTATGTTGCAAAAGTTTTTTGGTTTCAACTTAAACAAAACTAAACTAAAGCGATAGGTTTTATTTCAATTCCATGTTTTGCTGCAGCTGTTGCATCCAAAGAATATAAGAATTAACTGACATCTGTTCACAAATCAAGTCCAAAGACGAGAAAACGCGAAATGAGAGTACTTTGCAGAAGCAGCACTACTTTTGGTAACATAAACGATCTATATAAGTGCTCTTATATGCAGAGGAGACATGAAGACACGAGAGGTAGACAGTGTTGCTGGGTAAAGGCTCAAATGCCCCTTGAAAAATCCTCCCTGAATGACTTTACTGGGTTGTGTACTGTCTCCACTACACACCAAATCCAGTATTTTTCCATCAAGTAGCGCGCTGGACCACGTGACCACAAAGGAGGAAAAAAAACGCTGTCATGTTTGCATCCTCATTGACAGTAGTGCACGCTGAATATGGCTCTCAGTTAGCAAAATACGGACACTGCCTCCACATTTAGAGTCTCTGCTGCAGCTGAGACGTTATTTTTTATCAAGTCTGCCGTTCACTTTGTTGCTGTTGCCCATACGGGAGACAAATTCTCCTTCAGGTCGTTTTTCTAACCCCGTGCGTTCATGATCATGTAACCACTCCCACTCGTGGCTGGTGGAAAATTACCAGCTTACAAGCAACAGGCAAATGAATGATACTTGCGGTTTATCACATCACTCAACCCTTAAGTGTACCTGAAAGACACAGGCGCTGTCCTTTAGGGATATACTACGTTTTAAAGTGGAGGAACATTCACAGACATACTGAGTGGATAAAATCAAACAACGGCACTAGTTTGGCGTCTCGTTTTGTGTTGCGCGTGCAGCTATGCGATGTTGCATGACCGTTAGAGACGGTAATGTATAACTTGACCGTTAGAAGAAGCACTTAACTGTGGTCGCTTACTTATTCGCTATTCTGATAAACGGAGTCATATAGGAGTCCATTCTGCATGGGAGTCTGCCCTCTTTTTCTCTCCGGGCGGAGTAGTCGCGTGGGCGCTTGAGCGAATTGAAAAAGACTGACAGGTCAATCACTCAATAACACACCAAGTAGGAAGTCTCCGCCGCAGCCTCAGCCAATCACAACGCAGAGTGGGCGTAACCCCAGTCCAAACTTTACGCGGCGCCATCGGCTGAAAACTAAACCGAGATGGAATCTCCCAGTCTGAACCGGTTTCAACCGGTTGAGAGTTAGTTGCTTGAGAGAGGAGAGGAGGCGCAGGCACACAACCTCTACACCGCCCCGCTGGAAAATTATTAGACTAACGAATTTATTAGTGAATTAAGGTTTACTTTGTTTCGTAAAATGTATCGGAGTGACATATTGCAGGGTTTGCCGTGATAGTAGTTTTGGAATCCACATCAGTGGTTCATACCAGCCAGACATCACTCACTGCTGGAGCTGGAGATAGTCAACGCTGCAGAAATAGGAATCTTTCTAACCATCAGTGATACTCAAGTACTCACTTTATCTTGTAGCTTCTTTGGCAGACGCCACTCTTTTCAGTCAGAGCCTTGGACTTTAGGTAGGTAACTGCGGTGAAGTGCCAACCTGCCTTGCTGTGATTAACGTACTTTAACTTTACTTGTAGCAGCAATAAAATGCATATTGGTGTCGGTTTTAAGTTATGTTACATGATATTAAACGTTGCCTGTCATCGTGCTTCTTCAGCTAATTGGGAATAGCATCATTGGGATAACCAAATAGCCTCCGACTGCCTAGCTAGCACTTTATTAGGATTAGCTTACGTTGGCTGTCAATGAAAGTGCTCTAACTCAACTAAATGCATAACTAACCAAGACTGTCTTGTAACGTGTGACAGCAGAAACGAATTAGTAACCAAACGCTGTATGATTAAATCCGTGCCTCTCCCACCACAGCAGCATCACTCCGGTGCGTGATGTGAGCGGATGTCAAATTGATGTTGCTAGGTACTTAGCGGTGGCCAATGTTAACTTAATCTCTGCGTAAAGTACAGCGTCTGAAAACGTAACCGTTACGACAAACCATTGCCAGTCTCTGTGAAGTGCAGCCGCTACACAAACCGTCAACTTCCATAAACAGCGTCGTTGAAATGACACCCTGGGAAAATCATGTATGGGCGCCCTCCGTCCCTGGTATCCTTGGTGGGAGTGGTTGCAGTCAGTAGTGGAGCCCCACATGTGAACTGTGTTTGCGCCACAATGCTAACAGCTAGCCTGGAGTACAGTGTTAACGCCAGCTAATGTTAGCATTTACTGTGATGTATGCTAGAGCGGCGTGCTGACCGAATACATGGGTTACGTTACAGTAAATGCTAGTAACTGTCAACATACTTGTAAGCCGCATTCATTATTCAGTGTTTTTGACCCCACTGTCACTACTTGTATTGCGGTCTGTGTTTGGAGGAGTGAGCTCCATCACTTGCAGATGTAAACAACGTGACGTCGCCTTGTGTATCCGGCACGTGGGTCCATTAACCTCCTTTAATATGTTCTCATTAAGAAATACTTGACTATTGAAAGAAGATTGGCAGCACTCCGCGTTGTGTTGTTCAGAGTTTGTAGCAACTTTTAAGTCGTTTTGTTGCTTTTAGTTTTATGAATGATCAACTCAAATGTTTGCAGATCAATAACCTGTTTTTGCAGAGAGAGCGTTGTGCAAGTTTTGTCAAATTCTATTTTGCCAAACAAAAAATAAATAAGTCAAACTTTGTGATAGTTCTGAGGAATAAAGGTCATTGTCTCTGCTGCATGAGGAAAAATCTGCCAGTTTGTGTTTGTTTGGCTCAGATTCATAGAAATGTTTTATCAAGACACTTTACAAAAAGAGCAGGTTTAGACCATGCTCTTTGCTATGTCATGTACAAAGACAATATTAAGCAAGTAGTAGTTGCAAGGAAAATTTAATTTCAACAGGCAAAGACCTCAAGCAGAACCAGACCTTCTTAAAAAGCCATCTGCAGCAACTGTGCTAGATTTGTAGTGTGGGATAAGAAGAGACAAACAAAACAATAACCAGCAGTGAAATGGATTAAAAACTTTAATGCTGGTTATTATGTTAAAAGTATGTGTGGTATTAGTAGTAACATCAAAGTGTAACGGAAACCTAATTATTGCAATGTCAACATTAACATGTATAATGACTAGAATTTGAGAAGAAGTAACAAATTGCATGCCCTGACCCCTGCAGCAGGCAAAGCTAAATGTCCAAAAGATAGCCAGGCACAACACTCCTCTTTTATGTACTGTTTGATCACTGACAGGCTTGTGACACATGAGCTTCTTAAAATGACATGGCTCTGGTAGGTCCAGGGGGACCTTTGTTTAGTGGTCAGCTGTTTGGAATTGTTTCTAAACACACAGTTCACATGACTTTGCCCCGTTGAATGTGTTCTGTGCACTCATGACCCCCTCCCTCTGCTGTCCTCCTTGCAGAGCTCTATGCCAGCAATTATGACAATGTTAGCAGACCATGCAGCACAGCAGCTGCTGGACTTCAACCAGAAACTGGATATCAACCTGCTGGATAATGTGGTGAACTGTCTATACCATGGGGTTGGACCACAGGTATGCTGTGAATCGTATGCAAATACTTTATAACTGGCACACATTAGTTTGTAGTTTAGCATACAGAGCACATATTCTGCCCTGGTTTCTTAGAAAAACAAACACCTGAGATTCTATGTTTAAATTCTTGCTCTCATACTTCCTAAATTTCTTTTGTACATCTTTCAATTGCATCTCATTAGAAGATCTAAAGTTTTTTTAAAATATGTTTTGCATTTGTTTTTTGTGTGTGTGATTTTTTTTTTTTTTTTTTTTTTTTTTTTAGCAAAGAATGGCACAGGAGGTGCTGACACACTTAAAAGAGCACCCAGATGCTTGGACAAGAGTGGACACCATCCTTGAGTTCTCCCAGAACATGAACACCAAAGTAAGCTAGCTCCAGTCAAGAAAACATCAGTGGAAACACAATTGCATGTGCTTTGAGGAAGTGTTTGCCTAATATTTGTAAATTAAAAACAAAGCATCTCACTAAAACCACTGTGGTTTGATAAAAACCTACTAAAATTAGGTAAAAGTTGCTATATGGTTGTTTTTTTTTTAATTGAAAGCATCTTTATGTTCACGGACACAGCACAAGCTGAAGTGCATGGCAGTACCTTCTTGATCGGTGCAGGACCTCTGCACTTAGAGAATGAAAACTGTTTGGTCTAATCTACCAGGTAAACTGATGAGGCATTTTTGGTGGTTATACTTTAAAATCTTCTAAAACCCTATCAATGTAATGAGCTGTGATCATTTGTTGTAACACGATAGTAAGTAAGTAGTAATGCTGACCTCTGTGTCACTGCATTTTACACAAACATGCAGTATTAGCAATGATTGTCCTTGCACTTCAAGAAAAATTAAAATTCAGTATGTGGTACAGGCACAATCTTTGAAAAATAAATGGCAAAATGAACAATAAATACACATAAATAACATAGATAAATCATGTGAATGAGCAAAACCACTATCTTTGCTTTGCTTTCCATTCAATAAATTACAAGACAGAAAATCATGTTGTGTGCAGGCTGTTGATTAGGATTTGAAGCAAACACTTAATAATGAAATGATAACCTTAGAACACACTGTAAACGGCTTCAATCAAACTGCAGGAGCAGTTATTGCTGACACACTTTTTTAGCAACTGTCCAGCTGCTGTTACCATTCATATGAATATAAAGAATTCCCAATAGTTTAATCAGATAAATTCTCCTTTTTTTCCAATTTACAACCTTTTGACAAAATTTGTAAGCTGTAATCATGTGTAGATCCTTTTATTTACTCGCAGTTCACAGATTTGAGTTGCTCCCAACAAGTTGTTTACTGCCTTTGCTCTGCTACCGCTGATAAAGCAAACTATCCATGAACAGTGAACCCAGTGATTTAGTGCTAAGATGCAATTAGAGATTCATATCTCCAATAATAGCAAATAAATGCTTAAATAACAAAGCATTAATTCATGCTTGTAAGGTAAATCAATGCATTTGGTAATGGTAATATAAAGTGCAGTGAATACGCAACTTCCTCAAAGCACACACCTTTGACTTTGGCCTTGTTTTTCTTTTTTTGCTTGCCTGTAAGATTGCTTTTAACACTGACGTTCATGACTAATGTCTAAGTTGATGTATCAACAGTACTTTTTTCTAGTGATTAAATTTAAGTCTGCCAAAAAGGGCATTAGAGGAAAAGAGGGAACACAAGGTAAACACCTCTTGAATTCTGCATTTATCTTGTTTCATTAGTTTAAACAGTGCATCATTTAAAGGCACTTTGAACATTTGGCTTTTTTTCGTAGTTACTGCAGTGCTTATGATATATGAAAAATGTCATGAATTCAAGTTGTGACTATTTGATATTAATCACAATGTTCCATTATGTTTATGGCTTGTAATAGGAAGAAAAGGGGTGTGTCATCCTGTGCATCATGACACAGCTAGGCTTTGACGGCAGGCCTCCACAAGGTCTACCCTTTTTAAATTCCCTTTGACTGAATTCTGTTCATCCGTTTCTATTGCATCTGTTTCATTGGACAGAGGGAGGGTGCAGGCTGCAGTCAGTCATAGGATCCATTGTAGAGAGACAATCTGTTGAGGGCTTAATTTCACCTGTAGGGATCATGGCTCTGTTCCCGTCCCACCCTTCTCTCCTTTTTTACGGTGCATCCTCTTCCTCCTCTCCCCTGTTACCCTCAGTCCTTAAGCCAAGACCCTCTAACAATGTGATTTTGCCAGCTAAAAAGTTGCAAAGCACTTGGCAGTTTTCTCTCGTCTTACCTCTTGTGGTGGTTTGTGCATATTTTGGCAGTTAAAGGTGAAACCAAACATGTAATATGTGCAGCACCAGTGACACCTGCCAATGGTGTGCAGTGAGTGTGCTTGTAAGAAGATTTCACCTTTAATCTTCCAGTGCCCCATTGTCTGTAGCACATTGTTAATTCTGCTTTAATAACATCTTTTACTACATGCCATTCATTATTTTTTATTACTCCTCAATTGATGATCCCTACAGTTGAAACAGTCAGTTTAAGTAACACTAGATCCAAAACCCAAAACAATTTATTTTTCTCTTCATGCTTCACTATTAAGCAATCTTAAATTAATTTAAGGACGAACCTGTGGTTGGTCTTGCTGTTCCTTATGACACACCAGTTAAAAGGATCCGATTCAAGCCTAAGAGTTAACAATTTACATTTTAGTGTTGAAAAAGTCACTCACATGGTTTAGAGTTGGGTATCGACAGCTTTGTGTAGGTTTTGATTAGAATGGGCATAATGCCCAAATTTCAAAACTTCATATGATACAAGTAAAAAAATCACATGACATCAATACCCATTTCAAAACCGAGGCAAAAATCAGTAGTCTTAGGCACCCATTGGTATTATTTCTTTTTTCAGTTGAATAAAATGGCATGCAAACTCCTGTGTACTGTTAGTTTGCTTCAAATTTTTGGATGAATTAATTTCTCTCCTTCACACCTGTCTTGTGAAATAATGTACTTTTTAAAATGATCTATACTCTTTTATACTCTGTTGATCATTAATATGACAGAAATTGTGTTGTCATAAAACACTAGGAATTTTAAAAGCATCAAACTATCAAAAAGTTTGACAACTTTGGTTTGAACTCTGTATTTTACTTTTTTAATATACAATTGCCCAGAATGTGCACCAGGTCCCTCTGTGCAGCATTCAGCTCACATTGCAGAGCAGAGTGTGGCCATTTTGGTCAATGATTTTATTTCCACAGCACACCTGTCTCCAGCTTGTGCTCAAAAGAGACACCATGTTTTGCTTCACTCAGGATACTTGCCAGGCCTATTTTTGACAAGTCAAGTTGAACAGAGCAGATTGGCCCCTAACAGGAAGTCGACACGAGCAACAGAAGGCACGGATCATCTGCTCAGTTTCAGAATAAGACACCACAATACCACAGTTTTGAATTTCAAAACCATACCATTTAAAGTCAAACAATAGCTATACTTATTTCCATACCATAGCTAAAACGGTAACTTTAGCCTTTTATTCTCTCAATTTCCAACCCATACATAAGTATAGGTCACTGATCACATGCCGAGATTTACATACTGTTTATAATGATAAAAGACGAAACAAGATTAAAAAACAAGTATAGGGTCTACCTTAAAGCAAGTAATTACTCCGAATCATCATTAATAGACCAGTAGTCTATGCAGTTACTCTGTTTTTGTAGTTTTATATATATATATATATATATATATATATATATATATATATATATATATATACATATATATATATATATATATATATATATCACGCGTTTAAATGGTGTTGGGTGAAGCTGTATTGGTCCCTACAGTAAATGCACTGTTTGAGGAGGATGTTGAAATTAAGCTTCTTACACAGTTTTTAAAAATACTTTTTGCTGCTGCTTGCTACTGATATTATTCTATAATCCTGCACTTTGTTGTAACAGTAGGCATTAACACGTGACTTACCTACACTGATTTCAGAATGACAGTATGGCTGTCAAAGATATTTCTGCAATCCATTTATTATACCCAAATGGCTTTTATTCTCCTGCTGACTTTCAACACCTTTATCCCCTCAAAAGTATCGATTCAAACACCGTTTAAGCACCAGCACCATATAAACAGTATTGATTTTGCACCGGTATCGGAACGATACCCAACCCTACAAGTGAAGCATTTCAAAAGGCAAGTGTTATCATTTGAGTTTCTTCATAAACAGGGCTGCTGATGAACACTGTCTTAAGAGCAGAGGCAAAAAAAACGTACAAAATGCAGATGGGAAAACCCCTGCTACCATCCCGACTACTCAGGTTTGGTATCATCCTGTAAGAAACATTGATTTAAGCTTGGTATTTGCCCATTACTCAGTACTGGTATTAGTGTATCCCTATAAATAACTTTAACTGAGATGGTGATTGTTAGTCTGACTATCTTGGCTTACCTCTCATGCATATGTCCTGCATTGCAGTTTTTTCCACTCAAGGTAACAGGTGTTCAGCTGTTATTAGCTTAAACTTGAAATTAATTGAAAAACATGCTGCTACTGTTATTGTTAAAAAGAACAAAAAAGCTTGAAAATTGACTCTGTGATGCCACTTTGCTGTCATGCCCCTGCTGTAGATGATTTGTTTTGTTACTAGGGATGGCTACCTTTCACATTTGAACCAGTATGGTACTGGTAGACAACGGTACCCATTTTCGGTACTTTTGTGTGTGAATGATACGCAATAATAAATGTTACATAGCCTCAAAACTTATGAGTTTTTGATATATATTTTCAATATCAAGACACCATCGATTATCAAATGTATCAAAACAACATCAAAAACCATTTGTAAAGTAACATCACAAGTGTTTATACAAATTACTCCAACATGGAAAACCTAAACTACTATAACTACCCAGCGTTTTTCTTTATATTGCACAAATTAAAACCAAGCACCACTGCCCCCTATTCCTCTAATTTCCCCTCTTGCAAAAACGTGCGTTGGAGTCCATGGAGGGCGAATCAGTTTAAAACAAATGAACAATAGAGTATGGAATCAAAATATATAAATAAAGGTATAAAATTTTAACAATTAAAGTATTACAAAGAACAAATGAAAGTAAACAAACTACTTCCTCTACCATGAACTACGTGTACTGCACATCTTCTTTCCTCATACAGTTCTTTTTCCTATTAAACGAAGATGTCATCTTCCCTGGTAAGAACAGAGTCTACTCCTCACTCATCAATCAATCATGCAGCCGTCCACACAGAAGCATAACCGAGCCTTAATACAAAAAACAACGTCACACACCCTAACTGTGCACACTGGGTTTGTTGCGTTCTTTTTGTATTTATTGCAAAAAATTGAAAGAAAGTGGCAAATTGTTTCATTTTGTGATGAAAATAAGCAGTGAGGACAAGCCTGTGGCTCTGTCGCTCCTTCAAAATCACTTTGAATCCATCCATCCTGACAGAGCGGTTGATACGGCACCAGCTGAGCCAAGTTGGAGAGATGGAGAGCAACTTTAAGGAAGCATTCACACTAGAAAATCGTTACTGTGCCTTAATCCAGTGTCTTGTTAGGTGACTTAGCAAACAAACATATTCCTCTATCTAGTATATTTCCGTGGTTGATATCCACATGATAAACGGGCAAATCACAATGTTTAAAGTGAGGATTCAGTACAAAAGAGAGAGAGGGAGGGGGCGGACGGGCAGGAAGCAGCAGGAGCCGATCTAAATCATCATTCATCACACTGCTTCCTCAGATTATAGGTTTTGCTGTGGTAAACCTTGAACTTCATGTCACAAATATTGCAGCGTAATCTGCATTGTATTTTGAAAAGTGGAGCGCTAACTTTAACCACTTCCTATCAGCCATGCTTGTTTTGTTGATTCAGTTAGCTGCTACTGATGTCATTATGCTCGTGCATGCTGTGCTGCGTTCACGTCTGGCATGGAAGTCAACTACTCTTCCACTTTCTTGCAGTCACAAGGATGCGTTTAGGTACTGAGACATTGTAACGTTTGATTTTACGAGAATCGGTACTCGGGAGTACCAACTGAATTCGGTCGGTACCTATAAAAATACCGAATTCGGTACCCATCCCTATTTGTTGCACAAAAATGAACTTATCTTCAGATTACTTTTTGGTTGCTTACTTTTTAAATACCCATAGTTAAGCTCATGCACTAGACCTGTATTCTGATGCAGCAGACAAAATTTCAGTTGATTTGAACAGCACTATAAGGAACTCGTAATCAGAAATCAGATTGCTTTTTCTCAAAACTTCCCTCACATATACTTGAACCAGTTCAGTGAAAAAAAAAACACAGTTCTCGATGCCCAACCCTATAACCTTCAGTAACTGCAACCCCAGAACATTGACATGGATATAAAGCATTAGACTTGCCATCAGAGCAATCAGAGATGGAGCTGGTTAATGGATCGTTGTATTTTTTTGCTGTGTTTTGCTGTCTGGTGTGATGCTGGGAGAAACAGCAGGACTTCTGCAGAGTTCAAGCTTAATGCTGCTTTTAGAAATCTAAAAAACAACTACAAGTGAATGCTCTGCAAAGCTACTACAAAATCTGCATGAAAGATGTGGTTCAATCCAATCCAATTTAGAAATGCAAGTTGAAACAAGTTTGGCCCACTTCATACTGTTTTTGGTTCCTATTAAAATTGCACAGTGCTTGTTATTGTGTGTTTTCCTTACAGCTTTGTGCTAATGCTTCTCTCTCCTTGCATGTTACAGTACTATGCTCTTCAGATTCTGGAAACGGTTATCAAAACAAGATGGAAGATTCTCCCAAGGAATCAATGTGAAGGTAAAGCTACATTTAGTGTGAAAATTCACAGATAAATTCTGTTTGTGTCAGTGCCTTTTTAAGTGTTGTGACGTGCGGTTGCCAAGTCGAGAAGCGTTCTCCCACTAGGCATGCTGGTTTGTTTTCTGCACGACTGGCTGGCGCTGGCCGCTGCAAGCCAGGTTGGGCTTTGGACTGTAGCAGCTGTTTCAGAGAGGAAACGACCAAAACAGGCCGGCAATGATTTTAAAAGCTTTGTGGAGAAGTTGAGGAACTTAAAGAGAAGTTATTACTCTGCTTGTTTAACTTACTTGTGTGGAATTTTAATGTGATGGTGACTTATTTAAAGACTCTAATGAAGACTGTATTCGTTTGTAGGAAGAACCCAGTGTTTGTTTCAGACCATTAATCTTTTGGTACACGTAGGGGAAAACGGGACAGCCTACTGGCACAACATAATCCCAGGCATTGTGACTTTTTTAAATAGCTACCACTAGGAGTCACAAATTTCAGATTTACACATTAGAGACATGATACAATGTAAGTAAAAGCAGTTTTCATAAACGCCAGCTTGATTTCTTGATGCTTTTGGCACAAGAAAACCCTTCCATAACCCCCATTCAGCTCTCAGGATATTGGCCATGACTGGTGCCCGACCTCCCTGTTTCTCCTCTTCTGCTTCATACTTTTCTTGACTTAAAAGATTTTGGTTCTGGCAGAAAATGATGATTATGAAATATTATGGTTAATCATGTTCAGATCAGTTGATTCCTTCTCATTGCCTATTTTGTTCAGCTTCGAATGTATTGTTTCTGTGACCTTATGAACTTCCTGAACAGTAAACTTGTGTTGTCATGATACTACAATTTAAAATTTGAAATGATACCAGTAAAAACCAGACTGTATCAATAAGAGCTCAATGATAATAGAAAAAACTCATCGCAATTGTTTTCTGTCTTACAATAAATATTGCAATATTTAAATTAGGGGAAAGTAGACCAGATAAATGAAGTGCCTTTTAATGTACGCAAATTTAATTTAACCCATGAATTTTTTTTTCTTATTTGGGTTTGTAGGCCATTTTTGGATTTTGAATGTTACACACTGAAGCCTTGCGACAGTGACTGACACACTCACAGAGGAGGTGGAAAGAGGAGAGAGAATGGATGGATGGAGTGACTTGTTTCTTCATAAACTTAAATTAACTTGTTACTATGTGACTTGCTTGTCATCAACCATTTCCAAAGATGTTCAAAATTACGTTTATGCAACCTGGCCAGTACCATGGGTGTAACTCATGATATGAAAGCCCACTGTGTCAAGCTCACTTGGTGCTGTAAAGTAAACCATCAGCATGTCAGTGCTGTACTCTATTTTTGAGCGGTTCAAAGTGCTTCTTTTAGCAGTAGTGCACTCACTACATACACTCAGCATCTGCCTGGAGCCTCATGGGGTGTATCTGTGATATCAGCAACGTCACATGTAGCCTGAACATGCATGCAAAGGATACACAGACTTTTAATTAGGGATGCACAATCTTGAATTTTTGCCAATAACTGATATGATAAAATTTACAAATTAAATTTAATCAATACCGATATAATACTGATATTCTAATGTAGCTCAGACTTACAACTTCAGTCCGTATAACAATTTAAAGTTTTATGATGAACAGTTAACACATTTCAGTTCTAAGAACACACTTTAAAGTGTAAGGAATGATGATGAATAAAGAAAAAGACTTGGGACAACGTAGATCTGTTAGTACAGCCTAAAACGCCACTAACTTATTTGTTTGTAAAGTCAATATTTACAGCTAATAAATAGATTTTTATTGCCAAAATATCAGTCATAAATATCAGCAGAAATTTTATTTTTTTTACAATGATTTATCACTAAGCCCTAGTATCAATATATGCTTTAATATCATTGCATGTTTCAGTCATCAAAAATTGCAGACAAACTCCTGCACACTGTCTTAATTGCACATGTACATTATCAACTTTTTCAGTAGTGAAACAGGAGGAGTTTACTGATTTTTATACATTCAGTTCTCAACTGCAACAGTATTATGAAAAACAGGCTATTAATAAAAGTTTTTGGTACTCTCAGTCATTAGATAAAAAAGATTGTACTGTTTTTGAACCCGTGGTGTCAACAAAGTATAAAAAACTCTGACAACCTTACACTGAACTTGGATGCCTGAGTATGTCTGACAGATCTAGTGCAGGGTTATCAGCAGACTTGTCTTTAAAACTACAGCTCAGCTCACAAAACCCCAGGAACAAAATATTTAGAAACAGGTGCTAATAAAATTCAAAGCTGAAAACACATTTTTTTCAAAAGCTCTGCTTACATCCACTAGCTTGACTATCTGTAAGAACAACTGGGTAAATAAACTCCCTACTGAACAGACCTAACTTCAGCCCTGTAGATGTTAAGTGGCAGCTGCAGCTCAGATCACTGTGTTTACAAACTGACTTTGTTACAGTATGAAAGTCAAAGACAACACTTTTTGTATTTAAAAATCCAAATACTGGGATAAGATTAGATTAGCTATGAGCCAGAGGAGCGAGGCTAACGAACTGAGTAATGTGCTTCAGGCAGCTCGTCATGTCAGGATATGAATTTTTTTTGTGCATGTTACTAACAGTGTTTCTCTTATCTTTGTGTGTTTTCAGGTATAAAAAAGTATGTTGTTGGTCTCATTATCAAGACTTCATCAGATGCATCTAATGTGGAGGTGGGTAAAATCTGAGTTTACAATAAACCTGTATTGCAGTGTGTGGAAGTTAAAACCAATCCAGTATCCATATAAAACTGAAATATTATGAAAAACAGGTTGATTTATTTTAAGAAATGTTAAAACAATGCAACAAACAAGGAGAAAAGCCTTACGATGAGAATAAACGTTATCTGTGGTAACAGGATGTCAAGGTCTCCAGGGCTGTGCTATATCTGTGATATTGGATATAAGTGGCTATATTTGCAGAGCAGAGTAGATCTTATTTTGTTTTTGTGTTGATTTGACATCAGAGCAGCATGCAAACAGGCAAAGCTTAAAGCCAGTCTCAGGGCAGCACTTAGCACTTCAGGTAACCAAAGTGCTGTGTCGTCCAGATGAATGTGATGATTTCAGCTGCTTTAGAAAGTGTTTTTCAAGACACTTGACTAAACAACCATGGGGCTTAGTTTTGTTTTTTTTTACTTTATATTTCACATATATTTAAATAATTTAATGACAAAAGCAGCTTTTATAAAGTCTGTTTGTTGGGTATATGCAATGGTATGTAGCATCTTTGTACTCTGAATTAAGACATGCAGTGGACAAAGTCTTTTTGGTGATTTATGCAGAAGTTGCACAGATAAAATTAATTTTAAGTCAGAGTTAGTTCTGTATTTTCCCATGTGTATGCATTTTGGCTGTACTATTGAACTGGATGAAAAACTTTTAATAAGCACATATCAGAAAATAATCAGTTTCATACCATCTCCAAAATATGCACCACAATGCAGAAAAAACATTCTGTGGTAGTAATAAATTGGGCTTTCAAATAGATAATATGTTTGCATTTTGCAGTGTGCACTCACAGATCACTTTATTTGGTACACTTCTTCAACACTGTATTTAGGCAAATATCTAATCAGCCAATCACATGGCAGCAACCAATGCATTAAGGCATGAAGACGTAGTCAAAACGATGTGCTAAATTGAAATTGAGAATTAAAATGTAGAAGAACGGTGATTAGGTAATAATAATAAAATCATGCAGACTTGATAAAAAAAATAATGCAGCATAATCTGTACAGTTTGGATTCCATATTAAAATAGGATACTAATGTCTCTTTTTTCCCCACGTATGAAGAATAGAATGTTAAGCTTGGTTGTGGTTGTGTTATTTGCTGTTATTCTGCTATGTTAATAAGGTCTAAGGCCTTTGCACACTGAGTCCGTTTTCTCGTCCAAATTTTTCACATGTTGAAAAAGAAAATCAAGCTCATGTTCCAATCATGTTTGCCGAAATTTTCGTTTGTCATATTTTTTTTTGGAACAGATTCAATTTTTATGAGAAATTTTGTAACAGTTCAAGTAATTTAAAGGGGTGATTGATGATTCAAAACAGTGCCCGCTGCCTCTCTCCCTCTCTCGCACCAAACCTCACTTTAAACACCATTTTCACATTTATTATGTGGATATCAGCCACAGAAATATAACAGATTAAGGCATACGTTGTAGCCTACTCACAGGTCACAACTGAGACAGAATTGAAAAGTTGCTCTCCATCTCTCCAACTTGGCTCAGCGCTATGACGCAAGAGCATGTGCTGTATCAAGCTCTCTGTCAGGATGAATTTTAAAGGAGTGACTGAGCCACAGGCTTGCACTATGAAACAGTTTGCCAAATTCTACAAATTTTCAAAGTGAAGGCAAAAAAAAATGCATTGGACTCGGTGCGCAATGTCCGAGTATGTGACATTTTTTCGGATTAGGGATCCGAAAAAAAAAGCATCCAAAAATAATGGGCTCAGTATGTAAAGACCTTAAGTCTGTGTTTTTATCTGAACATACATTGACTTGATCTTAAGTGTGCCTTGGGCAAAAGAGTTAGACCACAACTGCTTTACAGAATAATTTTAGGTGCAACTCAGCAGTCTCAAGGCTCACCATATTGATATTCATACCTTTATGGCACCTGTTAAAGTTTCTTTTTTCATTGTGTAGTCATATCAATATGTGTGGTTGTATAAATTCTCATGGCAAACCTCAGCAAAATAACTGAATAGAATTAAACAAATGATAATAAAAACATTATTATAACTTGCCTCTAGGCTGACCAGTGTGCCTCAGCACACCATTTGGGAACTACTGCTATATAATAAAATTACAGAAGGCTTGTGATCAGACTTACATTGATGAATTTGTTTTTTGATTCTCTGCAGAAAGAGAAGGTGTACATTGGGAAGTTGAACATGATCCTTGTTCAGGTAAGCCTTCAATGTTAATGACAGGACAAAGCATAGTGTTACAAAATTAACTATAATCAGTGACTCTCAGCAGCATAGCTAACCTGTTTGAGACTTAAGAACAGTCAAGACCATTTTCATTCATCTTAAAACTTGTATAAAAACCCTATTGTGTTATTCCACCCTATGTTCTTCTTTACATGTAAAGCTTCTGACTTGTACACAAAGCCTATGAGACAGTGTTATCTGGTATTATTATTTAATTCCTTTAAAAATTTGAGAATTGAATCTTGATGAACAGTATATTGACATACGTGCTAGTAGTAAATTGGAGCTACAGTTGTATGTTGAATGGTAAAAAATGCACAAACTTTGCAACTTTGTGCCTTTCGTACACACTTTATGCTTTACTTTTGGTACAAATGAAATGAACACCATACCTCTAGCTTAACAGTGATACCTGTAGGCAGATGATAACATGACTCTGACTACCTTTAGCATTTATGCTGTTGGGCTTCAGGGTAAAGGCCCTGCGCAGAGATTGCGGTGCATCTGAGAACATCTGGTCTTATCTTGTCAGACGGAGGCATGTATATGCATGGTGGGGCACCACAGACAGCAGCTCTATGCCATATCATCACCTCTCAACTGCCAAACATGCACGATTGTAGAATATAATTCTAATTTCATCACAGAGAATCACAGGTGAAATAAAGCCTACCTTTACAGAGAGCTTACACACCCTCATGGAGCATCTTATCAGTTTTCTGAGCCAGTTAGTCCTCTGTACGGTTCATAGGGAGTCCGTTTAGTCTCTTTAGATCCATTAAACTCTTGAGATGGTGGGGTTTAAATAAGTCTGAAAGATGAAAATCTGCGCTCTTTAGAACAGGTATGATCTTGCTGCTGCAGCAGTTTTGGGGTCAAAAATCGGGGTTGTTGTGCAGTGTGTCATTTTACCAGCTCAATGCTTTACTAGACTTGCTGGTGGTTTTAAAGAGAGTTAGCTGCTGATCTGGTGATTTTGCTTCTGCTGAGTTTCCGAGGAGATTGATGTTCTATCAGTCTATGACCATGACATGGGTTTGACAGCGGCATCTGCCTGATGTCTAGTTAGCACCCGCAGCTGCAGGGTTTGAGCCATCAGAATTCCAACAAACATTAACTGTAAAAATAAATCTCAAAAATGTCTCTCTTTGCTTCATAAGTCCTTCCTCCTTTAATAATGTCCTTTTTATGCTCGCATGTAGATAATTTTGGTCGTTTGGACATGCTGCTGTTTTAGCTAACTTTGTAAACAAACTACTGGTAAGTTTGTGTCAGTAAATCGGGCTGTCATTGGCTCATGAAAGTTGAGTCGGGAAGGCAGGGATTAGATGAGGCTGTAAGGGCTGATTGATTGACATGTCTGTCAGCTACTTATTGTGCTTACAAGAGGCAGACTGTACCAAGTGAGGAGAGCTGGAATAAGTTACTATGTATAATTTTACATGCAAAATATGCCTATGCCACTGCACTGCAATGGGCAAATGCAGGTACACCAGTAGGGGCAGGGATAAAACGTATCCCCCCAGGGATGAAAATTTATCATCAGAGAGGGAGATATCAGAACCAGGAGGGGGGAAATCCCCCCCCCCCGCCGGCAATTTGTACCCTGTGTACATTCATGAGTAAATTGATCTCCAACAGCATCATCTAGACGTATTTGTCTGACTCTGAGAAATCAGATTTGGTGTGATTTCAGTTGCAGCTAGTCAAAATACCACAATAATTTGACTGCATGTAAACAAACTGACTAGTTATAGTGCAAACAAGATACCTTATTCAGTACACTAGTTAAAGCACAGCTGGATATGGCTTCAGGCATGCCTTCATTATCTGTGAACTGTAAGTTATAGCTCAAAGTTTCTAGTGATTCTCTTGTTTTTTGTTTGAGTTTTGGTAGTGATGTCCAAATCTAGCCAGCACATCTTTTTTTTTAATATTGATTAGAATTGTCTCTATGAAGCCCAGCTATTATTATGAGCCGTCATTGTGGGTGTCTGGTTGTTAGAAACACCTCATTGTGCTCTGATGAAACACTGGAATGTTTCCTAACACCACTGCGTTGCATGTGAGTGAATGTGGAGAGGCACAAAGAAGTGGCAGCAAACAGTTTCAATGAAGTTATCCACACTGACAGCAAGAGAGCACACCGGAGCAGGAAACTCAGCTGTGGCCAAACACTCACTTTCCACTCATAACTTCTTCATTCAGACTACACAATACAGGACTATAACGTAAAAAAGGATTTCTGTGGGACTACTGGAATCTGAAATCATCAAAATATGAAGTGATGAACAAACAGCTCCTGTATTCTAAAAGCTAAAATTATTGTTTTTAAAGGAGTCTGACTGATTTGAAGAGTAGTATGTTATATTGTCAAATACTAGGAATACCTCTCAGGCTTGAAGTGGTTTAAACATGCACTTTAGAGAATGTATGTTTATTTGGTCAGTCTCAGTGATGTTGTGGCCGTTGCATCCTGTTTATTGGTTGCCTGAAAAAAGCATTCTACACTATTTACGCAAAACTGCTTTTCAGTGAAGGTCAGTCGATTATCAAAAATTTGACCTAGGTTTAAGAATTTCATAGGTGCCCCGCCATAAGATGATGACTTTGGGATCCTGTTTACTAACATTTATTAATCAACTAATTAAATAGAGGAAGAACTCGTAGTGGAGATATGAGGCTCTCTAGCTTCTTACCCCTCTCCTAAACTTCCCTACACTGTTTTTGAAAGTCTCTTGATGTAAAAGCAGAGAGGGCTGAAGATATTACAGACTATACACAGGCTACGTGCAAATATGCAGGAGTCAAGAACTACAAGCATGTATTTAAGTGTGCTGCTCAGGCTCCATCACAGTGTCCCATCCTGTGTTAACATAAAGTAGTCTATGGTCCTTCACTGACATACACAAGTTGTGACTTTGCACAACTAACCACCGCACTGGCTATTAGCTATAATACCAATAACAATGTGACGGTTTTACAGCACACTGCAATAATCATGAATATGATGCAAAACCAGAAATATTGGGCTGATCATTTGTCCTTTTTTTGTTTCATGTTTTTAAAACACCACATGCGGTGCCAACTAAAGCTACTTTGTTTAAGAAGATACTTCTTATACCAAAGGCTGTACCAACCAGTCTCAGGTAGTAGTGAATTACACTAGACATAACAAATCCGAAACTTCACTACAATCAATAACAAATGAGGGAAACCTTGAGTTGTGAATCCAGAAATTTATGTTGCATTTTTTCCTGAACAGAACTCGTACGGAACTGTGACCCCAAAACCGAAGTATGAACCTGAACCGTGACCCCTGAACTGAACACAAGGGGTGATTGCCTTTTGCTGCATGAATCAGTTGTTTTCTGTGATTTTGCTAGTTGAAAAAAATGTACTGAAGTTTTCTTTCTTTTTTTTAACAATTAGTCATCCAGACTACAAAATATGAAAATATGGCCGGTGTTTAAAAATACAGATTTCTCCTCCAAGCAAAATGCAGCATAGTGACTCACTGTCTGCTGTTGGAAAGTCCATGTGGTCGGTCAGATTCTGACAGACTAACTTGTCTGGTTACTGACTGTTTACACAGATAACTAGATGGTATCTGAGGTTGATTGTTATCAAACAGAAGGGTTGATAGTAGAAGAAAACCTCTGTCTTTGGAAAACAATTAAGTAAAAGCAGTAAAGGCAGAGAAGGGGGATCATTCAAACTGCAGTCTAATGTTAATGTAGGTGTAATGCTGGGTGTGGATTATGGATTGATGGTTTATCTGCAGCTGCAGTTAAAGGTTACATGTCTACCTGTACAATAATTAAAAGTGTTTTTGCAGCATTGAATTCCTCTAGATAACAAATGTCAGTGTTTGTTGAACACACCACTAAACTTTGTACATCACAAAAAATGCAACTGCTGACTTTAAGGATAATGATTTGACATTGATGCTCCCCTCATCTTTTGTAGTGATACTTCTTAGCCTGAAGATGTCACTCTAATTTGGTTTATCTAACTCTCAAAACTACCAGACATTTAAGTGCATGATTCCTTCTTAAACTGCATGTTTAGTCTCTTTAAATGAGTCAGGGCAGCTGATGTTTATGAATTGTTACCATGGACCCACTAAGGCCCACTCGAAGCAAGAATATTCATGTGATCATCATTGTTGCAGTTGTTTTTGACCTGCAAAGAGGTTATTTACAATGATGCACAGAATACACCATGCATGAGGACAGAAAAACATATTATATAACACAGAGCGTCAGTGATAATTGTACACTTTCTCGAGGAAAGCGCAGAGGACTGTAAAGGCTGAGCTGTAGAATCGAGCTGCTAACTGCTCTGTGTTGTCTGAGAGCTCAGACCTCTTTATGATGGTATTGTGACTCACTAAGATGTATATCAGCAAGGCCACTAGACCAAAACATAGGAGAATAGTAGTGCACATTCAGAATATTTGTTCCTAAATGTAAACCACAGTGACATGACCTCTGTGTGTGTGTTTGATGTATATTTTTGCAATGGAGACAGAGACACACAGGAGCTTCGACGGCTACACGAGTGACTTTGCATTAATGCCACTGAGAATGAGTCACTGCCTGCGTCAGCCGAGTAACATTGTTTTGGCCTTCAGGGACTCTCAAGCACCAGATTCCTCTCTCAGGAGGCTGAGTTTATAACGTTTGTGTGGATTAGGGTTACCTCATAATATAGAAAAAATATAGAATTTGATTTGGTTAATATTTACAGCAAGGATAAGGATACAAATATTTCCACTTGAATGACATTTAGACTTATAATAAAAGCTGTGTTTTTCAGCCATGGCATTTGAGGCAGGCAGCCAGCACAGCCAAAATATTTGCCTCTGTGTGGAAAAAAAGCATGTGGGCTGCAGAAACCTGATGTCGGCTAAAGAAGTATCCTGCAAGTGAACACATACTTTTACCATGAGCTGCCTCCACACCTGTGCTTCACTATCTAAACACAACAGCTCTAGCTTAAGTACCCTTATAAATGAGGCATGCAAATTACTGACAGCACTTAATTAGATTGGGTAATAAAGGCTTAAACATTAAATATCAGCAGCACCTGCAAAAATGGATCATTAAAACAAGAAAGGCATGTTTTACATGCCTAGTTGGGAAACATCAGCACCTGGAAAATTGGAAAAAGGCTAAAAACAATTATAATAATTCATAACAACTCCTCTTGTAAATTTCCAAAATCAAGACCTGCAAGAAAATTAGGCAATACACTTTTAAATGCATCAATGCAAAACAAAAAAAAAATTACCAAATCATTTTTTGATTAATGGGACAGTTATGAGTTATACAGGTATGTTGCGATCAGAAACAAACCTAAGGCTTTATTCTCTATTCATTTAACAAAGACACAGACTTCCAGAAAACTAAAACAATTACAAATACAGATCAAGCAAATCCTGATCACAGAGCAGAAAATCATCAGTCCGAAACATCTTCGACGATTCCTCGAAATAAACAAATTCAACATAATTTTATATTGTATTACAAATCAAGAACATAAGCAAACTTTATTTTTGTATTTCAGTTTACTGTTAAAGATACATTCATCACAAATAATTATAGAGTATTGGTAGCATCACTTGGTTTACTTCTGCTTTGGCAGAGATGCTTGACAGTTGTCAGATGCAGCTTCACTTACATTTGACATGAATGTCATAAATAACACATCAGTTTCACTTAGGATTAAAAATGAGAAAAGAAAGCTTGACTCGCATCTCCAGCAAGATGGAGGCAGCAACTATAAGCCAAATGTTTCTCTGCAAAAAGTTCAGTCATCTTCTCACATCCCCTCTGTACAAAAAAAGTCAGTGTCCAACTTTTAGTGTTCAGCTGTCCAGTATGGTCTGAATTTTGGAGAGTGAAGGGGATTTTTTTCCAAGGAAAATATTGAGAAACACTGCTTCTTCTGTGTAGATTATTTGTAGGTTTGTTTGTATTAAGTGACTTTCTTCACACCGTTTTTCAAAGTTGAGCTGCTGAATTTTGGTAAAATTGTTATTACAATTCTTTTGATCAATTTTGAGATCTTGTTTGTTATATATAGTAGGGGTTGATTTTATAGTAGTGTACCCCTTGAGTGTTCGCACAACCTTATGAACAAGTTCTGGTGTTCCTGCAGATCATAATTACTGTAATCTATCAATGTCGGTTGCACATGGAGCTGCCAGTTACCCAAGGTGTTTTCTACATTATGCTGCACATTAGTCCTTCAAATTCCAGTTCTGAATGAAACAAAGAGAAATGATAATGTGCTCTGTATACAAACAAGACCATCCAGACTTTATTTAGTCATCCCCATCAACTCCGTCCACTCTCATAGCTGTTGTTAACCATTGCAGTGTCCTTTCCAAGGCTTCACAAACGCCATTGGCCTTCGCCTTCCACAAAACTTAATGTGAGCATGCCTCCAGTCAGCAGTTTTATTAATAGTCGGCTAATCCTCTCTCCTCTGGTATCATCACAAACAACATGGGCTAACTGATGCTATCAGGTCTCTTTTGAGTCACATGTCCCTTAAAAGTTACTGTAGCTGACGTAAAGCAGTTATAGTTGCTTTTTTCTGGAGATGTCGTACTGCTCTGTATCATTTATTGTTTCCTCACTTCTTCTTATTACTTTCCAAGTAGCCTATATTCAGTTAGACGACCCAGAGAGTTTCATGCAGATCAATCGAAATAGTGTAGCTCGAAAGAGTTTGTGGGCTATATGCAAGTAGCGAAACATTACTTACTAAATATCTTCTTGTAGTACATGCAATAGCTCCCTCTGCTCCTCACAGACGCCAGGAGCAGCAGCTTTCCTGACACCATACCATACTGGAAAATTATAAAAGATCACAAAGATGCTCTGGACATTTTAAAATTGTAGGTTTGACAGCTAATGAAGAACCCCCACCCCCACTCCAACCCCCACCCCCTCCTCCATGTCCGCTACATGGGGCCACACATGATCCACCAATGCATAATAAGTTCATCATAACAGTGTGAAATGATTTAATGCTGCTGCTGGAAACCTGTGCAGTCATCGTGAGGAGAATGCAGAGTATATTTAGTTTGTGTATTTGTGTGGACTCGCTCATAGTGTCGCTATTTGGGACTTTCTAACTTTGATTCAGTCGCTGAGTTGTCATGTCTTGTTCTCATCTCACCGCCTGTCAGTCACATATCTATCAGCTGTTGGCTGTGCGTATCATTAATCAAAAGCTTAACGTGTAGCGCAACGGACTGTTGTATACAGCAGTGGTAAACTTAGCAAAACAAACTCTGTTTGAGTGCCACTGTTAGCTCCAAAAAAATGAGGTTATAGCCCCAGTTAGACGATCCCTGTTCGTTTTCTGACAGCAGGCTTAGACCCACATTTGCTCACCAGTGCACACACATTAACACACACGCTCATCCGTGTGTCGTGTTCAACACTGTAAAAACTCTAATGAGAAAAAAAGACCACAAAACGATAATATAATCTATTTCAGACAGAAAGATTTTTTTTTAGTGTTACGAATATGGATGTGCTTAAAGAGGATGAGAAATAGTTTAATTTTACCGATGCAGCTCTTTAAATTTCATTCTGTTGTAGACGGTTTTTATAGTACTTTCAAAACAATCTACATGCTTCTACCATGGTTTTAATTGTAGCAATGAGTGCAGAGCATAGTAAAATAAAGATGTTGTGGACAATTAAAATGAAAGATTTGATTTGAAGAGCATTAAAATGTATAGTTTGAGCCGGTTAGACAAGACAAATTGTACGTAAGCGTTGATAGCATATTTAGTACGATAGGAGTTATTTTAAACATTTCTGAACAGACCTGAATGCTTTGTAATTATGACTTTCAGCTGTATAATGGACATTTCCACTTGTTTTTTTTTTCCAAAATTAAAAAGTATAAAATTTCATCTCGTCTCGTGGGCCCAAATTGTCTTGTCTTGTTAGATAAGAGTCTTGTCACACCCCTACTGTACAGTCATCATTTAATCATTAATTAGTTAATTGCCCAGCACAAGTACAAAGTTGAAACTAGTGCCCAGATTTGAGTCACACATTAATTTGCCCAGTTTTTTCATTTTTAGTCATTTATGTGATTTAATTCTTTGTAAAGTTCTTTAGAGTATGCCATTTCTGAACATATGGCATGAATATGTCCTTCTGTCTGTAGATTCTAAAGCAGGAGTGGCCCAAACACTGGCCCACCTTCATCAGTGACATCGTGGGGGCGAGCCGTACCAGTGAGAGCCTTTGTCAGAACAACATGGTGATCCTGAAGCTACTCAGTGAGGAGGTCTTTGATTTCTCCAGTGGACAGATGACCCAGGTCAAAGCCAAGCACCTAAAAGACAGGTCAGCATGCCTTATCTTAGTCCAGCCCTGCAGAGTGTCATAAATCTTGATCTCATGTGGAGGAGTTTAAGAACATTGCAGCATTAATCCAATGATGTAATACAGATACATGATCTAGGTGTTCATATTAAGTTAATGTATTGTATGGTAATTTGCCTGAACTTGGAAACTACACACAGCAGCAGATCTAAAGAGTGTAGTAGATCATATGCAGTAACCTCTATAACTGACAGTGTCACACCTAAATGCCTCAGCTAAACCACCACATTTGACTAATGGTTGTTGTACACACTGTCTTGTTTCCTCTTAAGTGTCACTAGCTTAATGGTTACGGGTTTGATTTACCAGTCAATAAGAGA
The DNA here is from genome assembly GCF_018320785.1 of Cheilinus undulatus. Taxonomy (NCBI): domain Eukaryota; kingdom Metazoa; phylum Chordata; class Actinopteri; order Labriformes; family Labridae; genus Cheilinus; species Cheilinus undulatus. The sequence continues at coordinate 13,567,417 of NC_054870.1, read as the reverse complement.
TACTACCTTGCTTTTATATAGATGTTTCCAGCAGTGTTTTATTGCAATGCAATTTTAACACACTTAAGAAAAGTAAATATGACCTTCAGGAAATACTTCAGAGGTTTCATTTCAAACAGAAATTGTCAGAATAAATCTTTTATAAGAAGCAAACTGATTACTAGAGATGTTTCAAGATCTGTTGGGTTTGGCTCAGTGAATAACAAGTTTTTTCTTTTCCTTACAGCATGTGCAATGAGTTCTCACAGATATTCCAGCTCTGTCAGTTTGTTATGGTAAGCAGAAATCATCATCATCATCTCTTACCTTTTAGCGTTGTACTAAGTGATTTAGCTGTGGTTACACACCAGTGTTTTTCTTTGACTGTTTTTCTTTTGTCAAACTGAAAACATCAAAATTTAAGGGATGTAGTCGACTCCTAAACAATTCAAAAGTTAACAATCTTTTTAATTTTTTTTAAATTTTGATTAAAGATTGAAAATTAAAACAATGTCAGATGTATAGAGTGAGCATGGATGTTTATGAGTTTCCAATTTGCTGCTGAGAATTAGTTTAGCTGTGAAAAATGTTTGCTCTTGCACATTTTGTTCATCAGAATTAATCTTCACATATGTACACTACTTTAACAGGTTTTGAAATATAAATGCAGTCAGCGAGTAAAGCAAAAAGCTAATATTGGGCAATAAACAAACAATAAACTACACCATGGTTTATTTGGTCATCACTAATCACTTTTCAGTGTAAAAAACTAAATCCACACCAGTAAACCCGATGGTGAACATCTTTTTATCCATTTTAATCTAATTACAATCATTTATTACCACTAGCTTGAATGCTAACCGCCTTATTGTTTTCCCTTTGTGAGGGTCTGTCAGCCAGTTGCAGGCTGTTTCGTAATCATGTCATACTGCCCGAATAGAGCATAATGGAGAGAGAGATAGAGAGAGCCTGTGATGCAGCCCCCTGTATTATTCTTTTTTAATATTTAGCAGTAAAACTCAATAATCAGCAAGAGAACAAGTTAAGGGTCACAGAGATGCTGTACATTATGGTTCTTTTTGTTGAGCCATGTTCTGAGTTAAATGTAGGTCTAAAATAATTTGCTAGTCTGCACAGTCAGTCCAGAAAGTTCACACTGGTATGGGATCAGTACTCTGTATCGGCTGATACTCAACACCTTGATATCGGAATTGTATCGGGAAGGAAAGCAAAGTGACAGAAAGCAGCTCAGTCTGAGTCAAAAGCATTTTTTGCTCCAGCATTACAAGCAGCTGGGCAACCAACTGAACATCACTCACTCATGCCATTCTACCTAACATGCAATACAGGTAAAACCTGTGTTTTTTAAGTTCAATGTCTGTAATAACAGCTACACAGCAACTGTGATCACTTTGCAGAGTGTATCTGTCAGTTTGTATGGGGCAAGCTGGGTTGTCACAGTTTGTTTTTAGCCCAGCGCTGCAGTGGTTCAGGATAAAAGATGGTTTAAAGTTGTATTTAAACTTGTGACTCCTGATGTAAGTCCATGTTGAGTCCAAGAAGGGAGCTGTGCTGTTAAATAAATTCAAAGATGCAGCTGCTGAAGCAAAGTTAAATTACTGATAAACACGCTACTTCTGGCTACTCCCGTCAAGTCCTTCAAAGTAAAAGTCTGTACTGAAGCAGTTCCAAAGAAATGAACACAGAGAGTAGTATTAAAAGAAAGTGAAAGAAGATCAAAGAAATATCCCTGTCAGACACTCCTGATGCCTTGCCAGCTATCTTTACTTGTTTCTTGTCCATCTCAACGCGAGTGCCAAGGAAAAACATCACACTGCATCATGCTGCAAAGCCCTGCATTACTTGCATGCTTTCAGGATACTTAGATAGGAATCAGTGTAATCAAGCAGATATTTCCACTGATAGGTACATTGCATGTAGTCAGGATACACTGATAGCAGCTGCTCCTTGTAAGACATGAAAAAGCTTCAAGTAGGGTACTTCCAGATGTATTATGTTGTTTAAAAAAGATTAAAATGTCTTGAGCTTGCTTTATTTTGTCAAAACAATTCATATAACTATCTGTGGAAAAGTTGTAGTGACAAATGAAAACGGGAAGAAACATCAAATTTTTAAGAGGAATACATATATCGGACACATAATTGAAGAACCAAGGAGTAAAATTGAAAAGTATCATTTGTAAGGTTTCCATTGCACATGGTCTGTACTGTAGATTTTAATTGTCATTTGCTTTTCTAGTTTTCAAAGCTTATGCCTTGGGTTAATTAATAAAGCCTAAAAAAAAAAAAAAAGGGCTTGGACAAGTTTTTCATGTCTGAATTATTACAGAAAGTGTACTCTTGTCGTTTATGCCTTGTCTGTATTTTTATTTGTTATTTTCAATATGTTCGAAGATGTTAATGACATGAATTGTTTTTTCCTTTAGGAAAACTCCCAGAATGCCCCTCTGGTCCACGCCACACTGGAGACCCTCTTACGTTTCTTAAACTGGATTCCTCTAGGGTATATATTTGAAACCAAATTGATCAGCACGTTGGTGTATAAGGTGTGTATACACACTGACTGTTTTCAGAATTACATGTTTGCAAAACAAATCCTCCCTCATGAGTTTGTACGAATATGCCAAAACAAGATTAAAATTCCTTACACTAATTGCTGTTTTTATGCTTACAAGTTGTTACAAAAACCTAACATCTGTTTGTTTTCAGTTCTTGAACGTGCCCATGTTTCGCAACGTGACACTGAAGTGCCTCACAGAGATTGCCGGTGTGAGCGTCAGCCAGTATGAGGAGCAGTTTGTCACACTCTTCACCCTGACCATGTGTCAACTCAAACAGGTGAGCTACAATAATATGATGCTCAGAGTAGCATTTACTGTTTTAAAAATACTAATTATCTGATCCATATTTGTGCAGATGCTCCCTCTAAACACCAACATTCGGCTGGCCTACGCCAATGGGAAAGATGACGAGCAGAACTTTATCCAGAACCTCAGTCTTTTCCTCTGTACGTTCCTAAAAGAGCACGGGCAGCTCATCGAGAAGCGGCTCAACCTCAGAGAAACATTAATGGAGGTAAAAATAACATGTAGTGTTAAATTAGTATGAAGAAATATGGTTCAAATATTCAATCATAAATGAGTCCCAGTCACATCATGTCACCAGAAGCATCTGTGGTCTGACTGTTCTTGTCCTTTCTCAGGCCCTTCACTACATGCTGCTGGTGTCAGAAGTGGAAGAGACCGAGATTTTTAAAATCTGTCTGGAATATTGGAACCATTTGGCTGCTGAGCTCTACAGAGAGAGTCCTTTCTCTACGTCCACATCCCCTCTGCTCTCTGGCAACCAGCATTTTGATGTACCGCCACGCAGACAGCTCTATCTGCCTGTACTCTCCAAGGTACTGCATGCAGTCAATCAATGTTACTGCTTTAGTAAGGAATTTAAAACAAACAGACATGTAGGCTTTATTTCTAATATTTGGCATTACATTCACATATTTCAGTAGGCAAACTAGAAGAGTCATGGTCACATTGAACTAAATCTCATGCCAGTGGCTTGAAAAATAAGTGCAATCACTGAATCTTTAGGGGTGAGGTCAAATTTCTTAAATCGGACTTTGGATGTTAATATTTAACAGGCAGGTTAAGATAGATGTTGTTATTTCCCCCCTGTAAATGCACTGACTGACATGTGGTATCTCATATTAAAACCAAAGCTTCTTATGCTGTTGCTTTCATATTTTTCTAAAGCTGCTTTTTATTAATTTCATCCTTAATGTATCTTAAGCCCTTCTCACACATGCACATGAATATAAAATTTCTAGAAAACTTCAGGGTAAGACACCCAGAAAACTTCCTAACTAGCTTTTTCACACTTTACCCTCACAACAGGAAGTTCTTCTGCAGTTTGCCTGCAAAGTAAGGGAAGATTACCTCACAAAGCAGATGAATTCTCCAGAATCCATGTCTGTCACTAGGCAAATCCATCTTGCAAAGCTCCAATCTGCACTTTTTGTGCCAGACCTGACAACAAGTCTGGCCAATCAGCGCTGTTCGTAGAGAAAGAGGCGGTGGCTAAGGGCAGGGTTAAGTTGAACAAGAAACTGTTAGTAATGGCTTCAATTAGCTTGCATGTAGGTTTAGTATAGCGGCAGTTTTATCAATGGGACTGGGGGGTGGTTGGTTGGTTGAATCAATAAAATAGCTGCTAATGGAGTGATTAATTCATATGTAGCCAGATTTGCAGTTTTATCAGAATTAGACCACGTTTCTTTATTTAAACACGAGTAAAGAGCCACACTGAAAAGATGTCGTGGCGGAAAAGATGTCTTTGCTCTGCAATCGTTTTGGCTGGGTTTTTTGCCTGTAAGCTGGTGTTCCTGTTCAGCAGAACATCTGTTCATACAATTGCTGCTATCACTGAAGTGATTGGCTCAGAAATACAGTAGCTCTACTAAAGCACAGGTTTACCAGAAGTGTGCCACATTTTTTTTATACAAACAAGAGCAAAGTGCCATACGGTAAGCTTCTCCTGGTAGAAGAGACATTTTCTCTCTTCTCCCGCCCTGCCTCCGCATAGATTTTATCCACTCCTGTTCCGATGTTCATATACTAAGGCAGCATTTGTACCGGAGCTAGGAATGCATACAGACTCATTTTGTCTTGTTGTTCTGATTGGCCTGTAATAAATATGACTACAAATGTTTGTCCAATCACCTATCAAAAATAAAAAAAAGTCCTGCCCTTCAGAAAAAAATTGTATGTCAGGTTTCCCAGATGAATGTGAAATATATATATATAGAATAGTCTGTCTGTCAGGTTAAAGGGAAGAATAAAGTAGGAAATTATACTAGGGGGATAGCAGGGAAAACAGGGTAAAATGTTGATCAAAAATTCAGTTAATATGCATTCACATATGCTACTCACCCAGGTCAATTCTGGAATTTCCCATGGGCTCTTTACAAGTGTGACTAGGGCTTAAGTCAACAAAGATTGCTGCAACATGCTGCGTGATCAGCTGTTCGCCCCCACATATGTGAATGACCTGCAGTGATGATTTTAAAATGATTACTAGTGATAAAAGCTTTTTATAATGCAAAAAAAGTTTACTGACTAAAAAAGTGCATTCACATAAGTATACACAGCAAGTCTGACAATGATTTTATGACATATTTTATAGTTTTGCTATCATTACTGACAAAGTTACCAATCATCATTTATTTCAATTAGAACATCAGTGCATCCTTGCTCTTTCCCATAGATTATTTGATGTGAAATAGATTTTTCAACTGAGCGTAGTAAAGAAAGACAAATTAGACAGAAGGATCCCAAGATAGACAATAGTGGCAAATGAGATATTGAAGTAACTGCATATTTTTTACATTTTTATTCAAAGAAAAGCAACTGTGAAATTCCAAATTCTTAAATTCCTTCACTCCAGCTTAGTGCATTCACATTGCACAGCAGTTAAATGTGCGAGTGCAGGATTGTTTATATTTATGTAACAGAGAGCCTTCGCTTGCAGTCATACTATAATCAGTTGACACAGGTCAACAACAGGTGGCTGCTTAAAGAGCTGTTAATTACACCTTTACTGGAAATCAGCAGCTTGTAAAGTGAAATAAAATCTGATATTTTACTTTATTTGATGGTATAAGCCTTTCATGTGTGTATGGCCATGAAACAAACACCTCATTGCAAAGGATCCTTTATACTCACTCAGGCTTCACTCTGTGATGAGTGTGTGAAGCAGTGAGGCTTCTTTTGGATGTGTGTGAGCGCTGACAGGTTTTTATCTCTTGCGACAGGTGCGTCTGTTGATGGTGAGTCGGATGGCGAAGCCCGAAGAGGTGCTGGTGGTTGAGAACGACCAGGGAGAGGTGGTGAGAGAGTTCATGAAAGACACTGACTCTATAAACCTCTACAAAAACATGAGGGAAACTCTGGGTGAGACTTTTGAGCTTCTGAGTCACCTTTATTATACTTAATCTTTGCCTTTTGTCTTAAAAAAGCAGCTTTAATGATCAAAATATACCCTCTAATTTTAAAATCCATCTAATTTCCCTTCAATACTGTGCTCCCCTCCAGTCTATCTGACTCACCTGGACTACGCAGACACAGAGCGCATCATGACAGAGAAGCTTCACAACCAGGTCAACGGTACTGAGTGGTCCTGGAAAAACCTCAACACACTGTGTTGGGCTATAGGGTCCATCAGCGGGGCGATGCACGAAGAGGACGAGAAGAGGTTCTTGGTCACAGTCATCAAGGTAAAAAAAAAATAAAGAAAAAGCTACATTAAGCACCTGGTGGTTGTACTTAAATACAAACACCTCAAGATATATCAAACTTTTAGTAATGGACTTTTATTTGGTCTGTAAAAAACATTACTTTTGAAAATGCTCTTCATTCTGCTGTAGTTTGAAAACAGAAACACAGGTTAGTAAAATTTCTGGCACAGCAGCACAGATTTTTGCAACAACATCATTACCAGTTCAAATGCATGTGTTGTGTTGTAGTGTATATAGTTGGTATAACCAAAGCTGCTGTTAGTGTAGCAGAGTGATATGTGATATACAGAGCTCAGTCTGAGTCTAGTCATTAGCACTCTATGCTCTGACACTAAAGAGCAGGAAAATGATGAATGTCACCCATTTGTGTTAAAGTTAACATAAAGCACAGCAAGAAGGGAAGATGTGTGTTCTTTCCTCTCCCAAGTTTGATACGTATAATATAGCAATATACAGCTGGTGTGTAGAGACTGACACTGTTGGCCTATCTGGAGCTTAACGCAAGCTGTGTGCTGCAGTAGATCAACTTGGTTCATCTTCAGCCCAGTGCTACAACAATGTATGTTCTAACTACTTAAACGACTGTTTAACCACTGAGACCAACGTTGCCGTATATGACAAAAGAGACATGGGTTATGAAGAGTTAAATAACTTTTGAACAATAAATTGTGGAAACTTGCTGTTTTCTTCACTCTGGAGGCCCTTCATTGTGCCTCTTTAATGACACCATCCACACCTTCGTAGCCCTTTCAGAAGCATTTCTAGTGGAACTTCTGGGACTTTCCAGGGCATATCAAGATTAAATCCACTCCAGTAACTCTGATGTTTAATGTCTTTTTCTATCTGTTTTCTATCCATTTTCAATCATCTCTGCCCCTAGCTTAGCACAAGCCACCATATTGTTTTGTCACGTGGGCTGTGACAACCAGTAATAGGCTGTGCAGTTGTCATGTTATGCCTTGCCAAACTGCACTTGTCTGACTGGGCAGATCCAACAGGAGACAGCCTGACTAGCTCATAATGGACAGTGAGAGAGAGAAGACAGCCTGTGATGTGGCCCTCTGTGTCACTGCAGACAGGAAATTCTTTGGCTAATGGCACAAACTAGCTAACAGAGAAGCATGAGGACCTTTTTTGTAAATATGTCAATATTTTGAAGACTTTATGTCACAGAATGTTTTTTTTTTCTCACTTTTTTGAGTGAACATCTTACTGTGCGTCACACGTAAAAGTCTTTGAGTTTTAATTTTTTCTTTGCATCCTTAATGATGGTCTCAAGACAAGCATCATCTTTAAACACACTTGCAGCTGTCAGATGTTGTTGCAATCTAAATCCATGCTGCGTTGGGCTAAAGTGACACAGAGTGACACCCAGCCTGTCACTGCCGTTCTGCCCGGCTCTGCAGATTTAGGCTGTAGGCGGGGATTAAAGTTACATTATTTTCAATCATAAATCAGTCATTAAATTAATACTGTGGCTGGTACATAGCGCAAATTCACTCCGTACATAAACATGTATCAGGTGGCAGCTGCTTATTTGTCCCATGAAGGATTTTTCCCAATCACATTTTGTTCAGTCCCCGACATGGGATGACCTTAGTCTTTAGCCCTGCTAGTAGGTTTTGTCAGTCACAGTATGTTCTACCCTGATTAGTCGCAACACATTTTGAGCATGGTACAATTGCTAAAATACTTGTTATTGACCACGGTTTAGTTTACGTTTCACTTCTTGGGCATATGTTTTAGGCTACAGTGGTCCAACTCAGTTTGTATTGCTTGCCCCATGTCATCTGTGAGCTGTACCAGACAATGATAACATGCAGATAACATGCAGTGCAAAAGAAACTGCATTTAGAAATACCAGAGGAGAGAAGATTAGCCTGCTATTAATCACAACAGTCACTAGAGATATGCTCCCATTAACTTTTGCTGAAGGAGAGGGCTTCCTTTAGCTGATGGCATTTTTAGAGCCGGAGTATAGGCCATCGTCACAGCAAACATCAGCTACTAGAGTGGAAAAGATGTATGAGGAAACCAGAGCAGATTTGAGGGCTGATTTGCAGCGTGCTGAAAAAGTGGCTGTTACTGCAGACTCGTGGACAGCTCTCACCACAGAGTCATATTTTACCATCACTCCTCATTTCATTCAGAGCTGGGATGTGAGGACAGCATTTCTACAGACACACAGTAATGCACTTTTTTCTAGTAAAAAAAAACCCCATATAATTTATGAGTAAATGACTCATTCATAAGGTTATGACACTACTAAAAACATAAGAATCACAAAAAATGGCTATCTCTTAATTTTGCACAGTGTAAATTACTTTAATAAGTAGAGCTTTAGACAAAGCTGTAGACTGTTCACACATACATAGAGGACTTTAATTTTTATTTCCAATCATTGTAGAAGTGAAAAATGAATCTTTTTGCAGATGTGTATCATATGAACCTTTTGCAAGTATTTTGAACACTGAGCACTTGGTATGGAAAGTCATGTCTGATTGTGAAAAACACTGTCTTGGTCTCAGGATCTGCTGGGTCTTTGTGAGCAGAAGAGAGGGAAGGACAACAAGGCCATCATTGCCTCAAATATCATGTACATCGTGGGCCAATATCCTCGTTTTCTCAGAGCCCACTGGAAATTCCTTAAAACTGTGGTCAACAAACTCTTTGAGTTCATGCACGGTGAGAGATAAAATACTTCATTTGGTTTCAAAAGTAGGATGCATTGGTTTAGAAGTGTTTAATCCTCTTCATCTCAACTTTATCAGAGACCCACGATGGTGTTCAGGACATGGCCTGTGACACCTTCATCAAAATTGCCCAGAAGTGCCGGCGCCACTTCATCCAGGTTCAGGTGGGAGAGGTGATGCCCTTTATCGACGAGATCCTCAACAACATCAACACAATCATCTGTGATCTTCAACCTCAACAGGTGTGATAATACATACCCAAAAACATTTTTCATCTTCTCCAACGATTTATCACTCAGAGATATCACTTTCCGTCCCACAGTCCCACCTGATATTATTTTCTGTTCATTTCATTCATTTTTTGCCTAATCAAGCCTGGATCCTGACAGTTTTGTGTTCATTTCCAGGTGCACACGTTCTATGAAGCAGTAGGTTACATGATCGGAGCTCAGACAGATCAGGCTGTCCAGGAACACCTGATAGAAAAATATATGCTGCTTCCCAACCAAGTGTGGGACAGCATAATCCAGCAGGCCACCAAGGTAAGAGACAAGTGAATTATTACTTTTAACCAGATCAAGTTTCAAAACTGCGTGTTAATTTGTAACCTTCTTCCCCTCAGAACGTAGACATCTTGAAAGACCCAGAGACTGTGAAACAGCTGGGCAGTATCCTGAAGACAAATGTCAGAGCGTGTAAGGCTGTGGGACACCCCTTCGTCATCCAGCTAGGGCGAATTTACCTCGATATGCTTAACGTATACAAGTGCCTCAGTGAGAACATCTCTGCTGCCATTCAGACTAACGGTAAGGAGATATGTCGTCGTATCATATCGCTGTCTCAAAAACATTTATTTGTTTAACTGTTGTTCAAACTAGAGTCCCCAAGTTGTTTCTCAGAAACAAGATGATGGTGAAATGTCTTTGATTATCTGTAAAATAGAGGCAGAGAGAGTTTTTTGACCAATCCGTCCTTTACTCAACACACTGCTCAGTGTTTCCCCCAGGTTTAGAGCTTTGGGTGCAGATGGACACTGACACAAACACTCAAAGGAAGCATGGTGTTCATGTGTTTCTTTAATGAAAACTTTCAATATAACAAGACTATATATGGCTATAAATGGCCGGGTCCATCTATCAAACAATCAATAAATCAATCAATAAATCCATAAATATTTTTTCATGTATGTATGAATGTCAGAGTTGGAAATTAACGTTTTGCCTACCTGCCACATCAAGAGGAACTTAATAATTATAAACTATAAATTATAAACCAAATGGAAACACTTTATCATAACATATAACATATTTATGACAGGAAAGATTATGTATTTTGGTAAATGTGCCTTATGATGAAACTTAATCTACTCATTTTAACTCTCCCTTCACTATTACTATCCACACACATGCATCTCTACATCTCCTCCTGCTGTCGCTATGCATGTGCGATCTTTAGTCAGTACTCCTATGTCTATAAAGGTTGAAGAGTTTCTGTTGTAATCTCATGAGGACTAGGTTTATTTAAGAGCGTAAATAACGTTCATAAATATCGCAAATAGCGTCTGGCGCTATGAGAAACATGGTCGTGGGGAAAAACAGACAAAAGGGGTCGTCCACCAGTTTTTTGATCCTGGATTAATTCATTTTAAAATGATCTCCAGGTGATACCTGCCCCCACACACCTGTGAGGGGCCGTGTGAATATCTGCCTGCTGTGGTGAGAAGATCAAGAGGGAGTTGGTGCGGACATGAGCCCAACTCTTGCTAATTCTAACCACATTCCCACCAGTTTGTCAGTTTGCAGCGTGATGTACGGGGGCTAACAGGATTTTCCTGCATTACAAGTGTCAGAATTGTTGCGAGAGTTTAATAAATTGTGAACAATTGCTGCAATCTTGCACCGCAATTCAGCGCTTGTTTAACTATCTCAGATGTAAAACAAACGGGACATCGGTTCATAGACAACTTTAGAGGATAATTCAGTTGCACTGGAGAACTCTCTCTTATGATACTGAGTCAAAGCATCCCAGCACACATGTGACCCCAGCTCTGACACGGGAAGGAGGAGGCATGGCTCTCTTGTCAATAAGCATGTGGGTTTGCTCAGCTCTGGTCGTAAAGTCCGAACGAAGAAGCAGAAAACCAGGACTCAGAAATTATATGCATTCGTGTAAACAAGCAAAATAACATAAGGTTATTTAGTTTGTGTAATAAAGGGACAAGGTATAGACCTGCTCTATAGGAGAGGTATAATTAAATTATTTCTGTTGTGATCTGGCACTATGTAGAAAATACAATTAAATAAAATGAACGCAACCCTCTAGGGTGGTGGGGGATGCCAGAGGAAACACTGCTGCTCGAAAGTACCTGAATTTGGCTGGAGGCAGGTGCTGATTACCCATCCTGGTCCAAGCGTGTCCAGGCTGTCATGTAATAGTGGTTTGGAGATCTCAGAAGTGCCAAAGCACAGATGGAGTTAGCTACAGCATCTGACCTTGGAAAGTGACAAACAAGATGAGGACACAACAGATCATCTGGTTACCTGAAGAAGTTTCAACAAAACCTTCCCTTGATTTATTTAAAGTTTTCAACAACTCACCTCGATACCTGTAGGAGGTACTATCAAAGTACATACTGCCTAGGAATGGAACATTAAATGCCTGGTACAAAGCCAAATCAAGCTTTTTCTCCAGTCTTGTCACGCTGGAACCACACATGGAAATACACCTTTTGAGTATGAAGCTAGAGCACTCTAATGTTGAAGGCTGAACAGCTGAATTCTGATCATACTGGCTGTGTCTGTTCTTCTATGTTGTCTTGTATTTTTTGAGACCTTACACTGCACAAACTGTATGGTTGTTTTGTTCTTTAGGCATACAGACCTTTGTTTGAGTTCAGCCTGGCCTCAGTGTTTTGGCAGGTTTGAAGATTACTCAAATGCCTTCAATTCAGTTTGTTAATACTTCATATTGTAGAGTGTGGCAGTGACATTTCAGGCTTTAATTTCATGCATTTATTTGATGCACAGTTTGATTAACAGGTGTTTTAGAGGGCTGATACATGTGTTCTCATCTGCAGGAGGATTTTAGAATTAGTTTTGCATTTTGTTTTTGGGCTAGAAAGACTGCCTCTCCTTTTCTTTTTTTTTTCTTTTTTTTTTTTTTTCCGCATGCGCCTGATTTTGGTGACTCATCTCTGAATCTTTTGAGCTTAAAAGGGAGGAGAGGTGCCGTATGAGGTCTGTCAGCACTGATCAAATATCAAGAGTTTTTCTATGCACATCGGCTGCTGATTCAGAGCAGGGAGGAAATGGTGATCTTTGCAGGAAGAATGAATTCATCTTAAAACTAAAACATTTTCATGATAGTGCTTCACTGTGATCAACCTCTAATAACATCAAGCATCCGTTTGACCGTAAATTTTAATGCATATGGCTTTACCTGAGGAAACAAATAATCTGATCACTGAACTATTACAAATCTTAATCTTTTTTCAATTGCAGTATTGATTACCACTGTGGAAATTCAGTTTAGAAGATTAATTGTTGCAGCAATAAAGAATAGGTTGAATCAAGACTCTCAAGAAAATCCGTCATGATGTTTGAAAAGCACACAAACTCATTAAAGTGTTTTTTTTTTTTTTTTTTTTGTCAAGATGCTGGAGTGTGTATTTTTCATGTAGTAGACTCAGTTTGTGTCTCTTCTTTGTGCTGCAGGTGAGATGGTGACCAAGCAGCCGCTGATCCGGAGTATGAGAACAGTGAAACGAGAGACACTGAAACTGATCTCAGGCTGGGTTAGCAGATCAAACGATCCACAGATGGTGAGAAATGGCCCTGAATTCATCTGAATTGTAAAGTCATGTGAAAAAATACCAATCTGAAACTTGGATAGACTTTTAATTCACACAATTTATGTACACATCTTGTAGATTTCTGGCAGGTTTTGTGACCTTAAGTAGTTGACAACTTTATAGATTGGCCATTTTCACTTTTGATATCCAACAATCACATCTAAACATATTCTTGACTCGCACTTTCACAAGTCATAAATGACAGGTGATTGTATGAATCCTTCTATCTACTGAAATATACAGTTAGTTTGTTTTGTATTCATGACTCCACGTTGAATTTTACAGGCAGAGGAAGAGGACTCTACTGTATCATTGCAATTTTTCATTTATTACCAGAGGTGTCACAATACCATATCTGTAGAATTTTTATTAAAAAAAACACTGTTGATAGCACAGCAACAGAAATACAAGTCCTTAGCACACAGTGTTTTTTTGGTTTTAATCACAAAAACGTTCAGATAAACTCCTCTACATTGTCTCAAATGCACAAGTACAACACAAATTAACACAACACAAACTTGTGTTTTTTAGACACCCAAACATTGCAAATGTTTTTGTATGATTTAGACAGCTCTCTCTTTAGCTAGTAGCAGCTTTTGGTTAAAAACATAACCAGGGGCGCAGATGGACTCATGGTTCTGACATGCCCCATGTATGCGGGTGGCCAGGCTTCAAGTACAGCCTGTGGCTTTTTCACTGCATGCCTTTCCCTACCCTCTCATCCCTGTTTCCAGCTCTATCCACTGTCCTTTACCTCTCATAAAGGCAGGAAAACCCCAAATAAATCTTGGGGAAAAAAAGACCAAATTTCTGCAGGTTTTTTTAAGGTTTCAAACCATGTGATGCTATTGCTTATTAAAATGCTAGAGACTATATAGTTTTGAAACGTGCAATTTAGCGATGCACAATATTATCAACATGATCTCGTTATCAGCAGGTCTTAGCTTAAAAAGTTCAATATTTAAGCCGTGCATGTAAGACTTAAATATTGGTAAAACATACAATGGTACCATCAGGTACGGGTAATCATCTAGGGTGCCTACACTGAAGGAGGCCCACAGTGAGCCCTGAACATTTTAAATGAAGCCCTAAATGTAAAACAACTACAGACTGTCTTCTTTCCCTGTTCCTGCTATGTTTGACTAGGCCTCTCTTTGCACTCTGGAGTTTTCAAATTGCAAACAGTACAATATTTCTCTTTCCTGAAATGTTATCAAATCTTGTCAGAACTTTTTTCAAAATCAGTAAGACCTTGTTTAATCAATCTAGTATTTTGTTTGTTGCACAAAAAGAATAATTTATTATGTGTCTGTTGAAATACATAAGATGAGGAACTTAAAAAAGAATCCTATGTTAAGTTGCAATAAAAAAAAAAAAAAATGCGATAAGATTAATTTCCGTAATTGTTTAACTCAAGTATGAATCAGTCAGCAAAAATAAGTTTGGAAATATTGGCCTATTGGGTAACTGCAAAGATCCATTAAGATACTTCCCTGTCAATGCAACTGAAAGATGTCAAAATACTAGGGGTGTAAAGGTCATGTATTCGTACCGTATCTGTTTGGTACGGTACAGACGTGTGCCAACGGATACGTGTTGAAAGTAGCTCATACACGGACAAAAAAACAGAGAACAACTCACCATCATACTTTCCTGGCAACCACACAACCACAGCAAACGACAGCAACAGCCTGAATATTCCTGGATAGAAGAAAACCTGAAGTGACAACCTGAATTACTAACATCCTTAGGTATATATTTGCAAACTAATCAACTGAGGTTAGCAGAGATCAAAGCCTTTTTCACATAAGGTTGTTTAATTATTTCTTATGATTTTGTCATGTCTGTCTTCAATGTCTTCAAACTGTTCTTGAGTTTACATCCCTAAATAAATAACATAATACTTAAATTTAACAGAAATGAAGTCCTGAGCATAGAGCAATGATGTTTTTCCACTCTGTGTGTCCTCAGAGGATCCTGTACTCTGTGACAATCAATGAAACGGTCCACAGTAGAAAAGAAGTAGAACGAATCCAGCTGGTATTTTTGGATCAAACACACAGATTTCTGCCCTCAGCAGTGTTTTTATATTCAGAGTGTGTCAAAGTCACTAGACGTGTGGATGTTTTAACTGCCTGACCACCTAATCCAGTTGCATGTTGACCTTGCTGATTCCTCCTGTTTGTGTTTATCAGGTTGGGGAGAACTTTGTCCCGCCTCTGCTGGACGCTGTCCTCATTGACTACCAGCGCAACGTCCCAGCTGCCCGAGAGCCAGAGGTCCTCAGCACCATGGCAACAATCGTCAACAAGCTGGGAGGACATATCACCAGTGAAATCCCCCAGATCTTTGATGCTGTCTTTGAGTGCACCCTAAACATGATTAACAAGGTAAGACGACAGGTTGATAAATATTTGTTATACTGCAACAAAGCAGGTTTGTACAGTTCAGCTTATCTGACAGTCTGTCTTTATAATTAGATAGTTTTATAAATGGTGAGGTGGATAGTGACCTTTTTATGTTACTGATATTTCAAAATAAACAGAATTAGTCAAATAGAATGAACATTTCACCCCATTTGTGCAAATCAAATACCCTGGTCAATATGGAAGCTTCATGTTATATTGTTTTGCAGTCATAGCAGTCTGTATTGGCCATTTTTACTTGATACACTAAACTGTCTAGTACCATAAAATATGGAATATAGGTTGCCTTGGCATATAAGCTGCAGTCTGTTTTTAGGAGTTTTTTGCCCCACTGTGTGATGACTTCCATTTTGTTTAGCAAGTAGAAGGGTAGTTTCTCTCTCCATCTGCAGTGATTATTGGTCGCTTTTCCCTCAACTTGTCTTTAACTAAGAGAGTTTTCAGTTCAACCAGAGCTCTTCAAGGTTTATCTATTTAACAAAACACAAGGGAGAAACGTGGTGAAGAAAACCCTCTAGTTTCGTCTGTGTCATTATGTTTTTCTGCACACAGTAAAAGAGATGAATTTTCAATCTTGTTTGGTCTCATACAGTTTCTTAAAATGCCACAAACCCACAGCAATGACAGTGCATGTCTCAACATGTTAAACTGGTATATTAGTGTCACTGGGATATAGGACCTAGCCAGCTCTAAAGATGAAAAAATATGTATATAAAGTGAAACCTGTGCACTCAATTTTATGATACTTTCTTTTAAATACAGCCTGTGCGCATAGGTCTCACATCAACAGAAACATGGGCACCTCTTTGGGTTTCTAAGTCCAAACAGGATGTTTTCATTGTTATGTCATGCCCTCTAGTTTCCAACTTGCACAAGTTTTGTCTCAAGTGACTTCAGTCGGAACTTCCTCCTTCAGTTCCTTTCTCAACACAAATAGACGCAGACTCTTAATCAGTGGTTCTCAACTGCTTGAGTCGCAAGATCCAACATTAACTATGCAATGAGAAATTGTGACCCAAAATTATGTTATGCTTTAACCATTCAGAATTAATTTGATGATAAATATTACAGTTTGGACCTCAGACGTGTCAAATCAAAGAGACAGGACAAAATAAGCATGCTTTTGAAGAGTTTTATAGACCTTTTGGCTATTGTTTTTTCTAGGGTAACATTTGTAACCCACTGAAAAGCACCTTGTGACCCAAGTCAGTGTCCTAAGAACCACTTCTCTAAAGTAAAAAGAAATCATAATTGTGATCTCAATATTTATTGAAATAATTATGATTTTAGCCTAAATCATGCAGCTGTAATATACAGTACATTCTTCCTCATCTTTCATGAAAAACATGCTGAATCATGAAATACTGACTCCTTGTGAGTGTTTCTGTTGCTGTTGCTTTATTTACCCAATGAAGACCTCTCCACATTGAAAAAGAACTTCTATATTTATCTTCATGGAGCTTAAGTGGCTGCATGGGGCTGTGCTGTTAAGTAGATCTCAACGAAGACTAATGCATGATATGTTTATCACTTTTGAACCTCACACAACTATTGTGTACATGCATCAATGCATGTACACACAAGACGGTTTAAGACAGTATAGGATCACATCCTCAGAAAACAAGGGCTGTTTCTAGTGACCAATTTCACTGTTGATTACACATTTAAATATATATTTAACTAGTGGTTAGTGGATTTGTCAAAAGATGAAAAAAATCCTCTGAAAACAGTCAAAACTGTGCTAACTTTTTTAAACAATGTCAGATTGCTTTGCTAAGTGGTTAATGCTTACAGTGCTAGCATCACCAGCCTTCAATCTTCCCTGATGCCACGCAGCAGTGTTGCAGCTTAAATGCAACATTAAACCAGCATTACAGGTCTGAATTGCTAAATTCATTAGTAAGTTTAACCAACTTCTTATTTTGGTACCAACTTTTGACAGTAAGGATGACATTAAGTCATTTTCTGCAGTTCATGAACAGTTTAAGTACTCTCTTTAGTTCATCCAGTGGACTGTTTGCCTGCTGTCACATCACATCACAGCTTTTGAAGTTCCAGTCAGCATGATGAAAATATTTGTGATATGTCTGGCATGGCCTCTCAAAAACTGTTTTAGAAAAAAAATATAGGTTGGCGGTTTAAAAAAAAAAAAAAAAAAAATGTAGGTCATGGCTGTTTTGCTTAAATGAGACTAGTTAGAGCATGCAAACTGCTCTTAGACATTTTTTACAGATCTCTTTTTTTGGGCTCGCTAAATATTTGGTAATCCTGCTTGAAACGTATCGATGTTGGTCTTAAATTTCAAACGAAGTGTGCATGTTACAGTTTTAATGAAACAGATGAAAAAATAACAGCTATCTTCTGTAAGCACTGGTCATTGAACTTATTGCTTTAAATTTAAAGAAATTGAATCAAAGCAGCTTCTCTTAAATAAAATATTTGTCTGTTCTTTGAGACAGAGAAAACAAAGCAATAAAAGCAAGCCTGAAATTACAAGTGAGCAAAACAAAAACAGGATTTTGGTTGTAAACTTCAGGTCAACCAAAGAAGGCTTAGCAAACTGTTTATAATCTCTTGAATTAATATGTTTTTTTCTTCTTTTTCAGAACTTTGAAGAGTATCCAGAGCACAGGACTCACTTCTTTTATCTACTCCAAGCTGTGAACTCTCATTGCTTCCCTGCATTCCTCGCCATCCCCCCTGCACAGTTCAAACTGGTGCTGGACTCCATCATCTGGGCCTTCAAACACACCATGAGGAACGTGGCTGACACTGGTAAGTCTGCTCACACACACACACACAACCAGAGCCATTTTACTACATTTTTTTTAATGCTGATATTGAGCAACAGCGCCTTGGGCATGAACGATAGATGATGCAAAACAATCAGTATGCTGTTTTTCATCCTGTCACAAGGGCATTATATTCTTCAAACAGCAACAACACTTTGGTTTAAAGGCAGAAATCTGACACGTCAGGTTCACTGTGACACTTAAGCTCAGCTCGATCGTATTAAAATGTCATATGAGGCGTCTAGCCCTGCAGTGAAGTGCTGCTATAATGTTCAGTTTGTGAGGAAGATGTGTGAGGAAGTTCAGATCAGACAGATGCTTTTTTAAGTCCTCTTAGTTTAAACCCTTTCAACACTGAAATGGTGGCAATTTAGTTTGTTTTTATAATGTAATGTTATATAGTGCTGCAATTATGAACACAGCATGGATATGCTTGAAGATTGGATGGAAAAAGTGGTAGTTTTTGATTTGCAACATTTTAAGACAGATAACACCAAACTAAAAGGAATCTCTTAACTACAAAAATAGAAAGGATCCACATAACTATTGGTATGATATCATTATTGGTAGATATTTTGTTTAAAGTGTTATAATTTATACCAGCAGATGTGAAAATTTCTGTCAGCTTATTAGCCATATGCCAGTAAGCGGAGTTTGAGCAGAACCAACAGACCTATGCCAGCTTAAGTCTTTTTCTTTGTTCAGCCTCATTCCTTATGCTTTAAAGTGTGCTCTAAGGCCTCAAGTTTTAGGTCTGAACTACATTTACAGTCATGTGCAAAAGTTTTAGGCATGTAGGGCTCTTAGGATTTATCATGGGGCCCTGTGAGCCACAATCCAGGGCTAGTGAGGGGGGCGGGGCGGCCAGGGTCAGTGTTGACACATGTTGACACTTGTGTCGCTTAGTAGCCAAGGGCAAGCCCAAAGGTATCTCTTTAGTCCGGGCCTTTCCCCGCTGGTGACAGGCCCAGAGGCCGCTGTTTTTTTTCTGGTTTTGTGACATCCATAGCATGACCAGGGGCTTGAGGCAACCTTAGTACCTGCCAGAAAGTACCCTAGGCCATGCTTGCTCCCCACGTCCTCCTCTTACTGTGCCCTAAAGGTGTGGATTTTGTTTTTTCAACAGATTATTTTCTCATGCCCCAGACATCCAGAGCACAGCCTGGGTTGTGTCAAGCCTCCTTCATGTCCGATGGTGCCCTCAGATGGGCTTACTTGCCATTGCAGGCCTTGTTTCAGCTCAAACATGCGTTAAAGTTCTGCACACTACCGTATATTTCAGTATTGATATCAAATGCAGCTAAAATTAATTTGTATGTAATGGTTATCTTATATCAGCACAAACCTATAAGGTGCATCCCTAATAAACAGCAGTAAGAATAAATTTGAACTACCATACGCCAGCTGTGGTGTTTTTCTGCTGTAGTGTGATTAGTGGAAATGTTATTAAGTTCTGACAACAAGGCCAAATAACCCTGACCTTGTACCTCCAAAATCTGACCAGTTCATACTTCAGTAAAAATTGATTTTTGTGCTTAGTTTGAAGGAAATCCTTGAAATCATTTATATCTCATTCACAAGCAAATGATGAGCATGGGGCCCATTCACCTTAAATTTTTACCTACCAAACCAGCATACCACAAGATTTATTTACTGAACAGTATAAATGCAGGATCATTACCTAGTGAGGGACAAAAGATGTTAAAACGTGACACCACCAGTCTTTCCTGCACCACTATCTATCCCAGCAATTTTTGACCAGTAGAGCAGCCACCTGCAATAAACGATTTTCAGTTTGGTTGTGTGCAATAGGTATTAAAAGTGCAACTTGTATGCCAGATTTTAGGCTTTATGAAGATTAACAGCTACTGCTGAACTTTGTTATAATATACTGGCTGTATCCTGAGGGATAATAATTGGTTTTGATTCAAAAGGGAGAGGTTATTCATTAAAAATGCTTCTCTATGCTTTAGGTGGACAAAGGGGAGGACCAAAGAAACGGCTACAGGCTGAACTGTAGCTTAACGCATTAGCTTTTCCTTTTTCAAGGCCCTCAGCTTGTTCAGTGTTTGGATTTTAAAGTCTTCTTCCATTGTAATTGTCTTTTATAAATCCATCTTAGAACTGTCTGGAGAGGTCTCCCCTCTCCTAAAATGTACTTACAGAATGATTAAAACCAGTAAAGACTCTGAAACAAGAAGCTTAGCTGATAACTCCAGTTTTTCTCTGGTGCTCTGGTTGCCTTTAGAGCTGCTTAACCAATAGCTCATATTGTTTTCCACAAGGCACTCGTGAAAAAAAACCCTTCAAATTTCAATATTCATGCTGTCTTTTCCTTAAGCTGTTTGTGAAACTATGCAAACTTAGAAAAATCCACAGTCTAAAGAAGATCAGTGCTCATCTTGAGCCCATGTTCAGATGTCTCCAAGACACATGAAACCATTACCTTAAGAAAAAGGAATTTAAAAGTCTGTCTCTGCTCATCCAGGTCTGCAGATCCTGTACACGATGCTGCAGAACGTGGCTCAGGAAGAAGCAGCTGCTCAGAGTTTCTATCAGACGTATTTCTGTGATATCTTACAACACATCTTCTCCGTTGTCACCGACACGTCACACACTGCAGGTGAGTTCACACAAGTGAGTCAGATTTAGGAAACCATCTGACTTTATCTACAGATTGACAGTTAATCTAACAAAATAATATGTGTCCATCCTACAGGCCTGACGATGCATGCGTCCATCCTTGCCTACATGTTTAACCTGGTGGAGGAGGGAAAGATCACCACAGTGTTGAACCCCACCAGCCCCACAAACAACCAGGTGTTCATCCAGGAATACGTGGCCAATCTGCTCAAAACTGCCTTCCCTCACCTACAAGAGTAAGTAACAACAAACAAACGCAAAATCCCGACTTTACTTTAAGACACAGTTGTTAACCTCCACTGTGGCTTTGTGTGTCAGTGCTCAGGTGAAGGTGTTTGTGACCGGGCTATTCAGCTTAAACCAGGACATTCCTGCTTTCAAGGAGCACCTGAGGGACTTCCTGGTCCAGATCAAGGTGAGGCTGCTTTACTTGCACATATTTTGTCACTGTAGATAAAAATATTAGTGGACAGTCAACACATTTTCTTCAAACCATTGTAAGATGTTAAAAGATCCTCATGGTTTGGAGCAAAGAAAGATCAGCACAATTTCCTTTGTTTTTCAGGTATTAAAGGGTAATTCTGATATTTCATTACTTTTTTGATTTTGCCGTGAGAGCCAGTTGAAAATCGGTACTTGACTGAACTTTCCTTATTCAACATCCTTGTGTCTCTTACGTCTCAAGCTGAATAGAGTGGTCATTTTAAAGGATATATTGGCAGCCTATGAAGATTTTCTAGGGAATGGCACACCAGATAAAGTACTTTTGTCATTAGAATAGAAAATTTCACCTGGAGAAACCCAGGTAAGAAGGCAGTAAACAAGGTTAAATAAAAGCTTTTAGGGGAGGATGAATTCTTCATGTGCCTGTTTATGAGAAAGGACAGTAAACAGGCAAAAAATTGGGGAGAGAGAAAGGGAGGACTGACTTGTGGGAAAGGAGCCACAGATTATATAAAAAATGTATTTCTTCTTTACAATGTTCTGTACTTTAAAGCATATTTTTGGATGTAGTCCTTAAACTGGCAGGACACATGCACAAGGGGGACTCCCATGAGCAGGAGACAGCCTAAATGTAACTTGAGTATGTTTTACCTCGAGGAAGAATGAAAGTTTCTTAACCACATAAAAATCATCACATAAGTCAACAGGTAGGACTCAAACGTGTTTCTTTGAGAACCACAGCCTCCAAAAATGCTCCAGAACTGACTGCTAGGCCAGTGGCAATCTTATTTCAATCAATTTTAACCTAGGGATGACCAGAATTACTGGTTGGTTAAACCAATTATTAATATTCTTATTGTTTCAGGCAGACAGTCCTGGTCAAACGCTCAGTCTAAACTGTGACGCAGCCACTCACCAGTAGCTGTTAGCTCCAGTTACTGCCATGCAACCATAATGCACCTTCACCCAATGTAAACAACAGTTAACTGATAGCCCTGACAGCATCTCGTAGAAACAGCATAGTTTAGTACTATTTTGATCCAGAAAATGGGGGTAAAGTTAGATGCAGACTGTCAGTTTGTTACTGGATGTTACTGGACGATATTCAGCAAAGGAATGTGGAAGTTAACCCTCATGGATGAGCAAAGACCGGCAGTGCTAGCACTGCTAACTTGAGCTACATTCTGAAAAGCAGGGGTCGTTATCTACATTTTTAAAAGGGTCAGCTTTCTTCTTGAGAAGCGCTGTAGTGGATGGAATTTCAATTAAACTGAAATAAGTAAACCGTTTTGGTCTAATTAACATATTTTGTTTATTGTTCCTTCTCTTTCAAATGAACCTTGTCTTTAATCTTTAGCTGTGAGATCACTGATAACCCAAAACTCGTTCAAAAAATCCCGTAGACTTTCAGATGAGGGAACCAGAAGTGCTAAAATGCTAACTCACTTCTGCGTTTTAGGACTCATTCCTGCACCACTCTATACTTTTGGGGCTGTCATCTTGCACATCACTGGATTTGATGCTAATGTGGTGTATCATTCATTCTGCAGGAAACAGTTCTTTAGTTTCAAGTCTAAGGAATGACAAAATGCACTCTCTGTTATTTGGAAGTTGTTTTAGTAGCTTTAGGCTTGAAAAGGTTCCATAAATAGCACATTTTTGTCCTCTTCACATTATCAGAATTTGATAATCTCCTGAGGGCCAGATGGGAAGCTCTGTGCGGCCTGATGTGGCCCTGGAGCCGCCAATTGATGTTAACTGCTGTAGACCAACTTTACACCATCTAAAATACATTTGGTCAACTGTATCCATTTCTGGGTGTTTCCTTGTCTTTAGACCAGTCAGCTTAGTGCATCTATAATTAGCCTTTAATCAGATGTGTTATTAGTTGCCTAAGAACATCACTATTTGAAACCTGAAACAGCAGTTGCATTTTAAAGCTTTTAAAAACCAATTACGTTGGCAAACCAAGGGCTGTTTATGATGCAGTGTGGCTTTTATGGAATTAATGTTTTTTGTTTTTAATCCAACACACCTGTGACACCAAAACAGACATGATAACATGTCTTGTGTGTTAAAAGTGCTGTTTTGTCAAGGAGTCTGATGAGTTTAAAGCTTGATCTCACTGATGTTTCATGTTAAAGAAGAAGAAGCATGTTATTCTTTCAAGAAACATTCTGTATCTCTGGCAGTCTTTATAGTGATGTTGTCAGACAGTTGAATAACAAACTGAGCCTGTAACTGGCTTATTTCAGAAAAATTGTTATTCTTTTTAGAAATAAAAAATGCAAAGATATGTCCCAGTTTTCAAAAAACAGATTTCCCTTTAATGTATTGAATAACAAACTGAGCATGTTATTCTTTAATGTATTGAATATGAGTTTTCTGTCTGTGTTTTCGTCTGCTGCTGAGCTGAACTGTAGTGAACAAAGACTCAGTGCAGCTCAGCTTTGCTGTTTGTTGTCTGTGCTGGGTGGGCTTTGTCTCTTCACTCAGAGCTTATCAGGCTCTGCATAGTTCGCTGCTTAGCTGATGTTTCCACAAATAACATTTTCCTGCGTGGCCAGGTCGTCCTTCTAAGTATATGAAACGTTTGTGGTCGCCGTGCCGGTCTGTTGTTGTTGTAGAACTGTGTGCGATGGTGACACAGTGATGAAATAAGACTTGTTTAGTGTTTTCTGCTCCTCTGATTGGTCAGCTCTCATCTGTCAGGCTTAGTGCAGTTTTGGGATATCCTCAAGATATTTTCAGAAAACTGGATTATAGGACACCTATAACTATCACAAATATTACATAAATTGATCAGTTTTACCAGTGATGAAGCTCATAAGATGTAAAAGAAAAATTTTCATGAGAACATTTTTCCGTTAGAAAAATAAGAACTGATTTATGCCATTTAAGTACAATAAAACTGTTATACTGTTGTTAAACTGACTAAAACCACATTTATTTCACTATGTATGACTTATTGAGAAAAATGTAAAAAAAAAGCCACAAATATTAAATGCAGTAATAAGGCTCACTGTAAGAATAAAAAGTAATATAAATAACAAAAAATAAAAAATCGGTTATAAGATCATAGAACTGACCAACAATCACACCTGTTTTATAATTTATACCTTGAAAATGTAGTAGTATTAGTCAAATTAACCACTGTTTCACACTTTAATTTTTTACAAACCTTTGGTAACATCCAGCTTTACTATAAAGTACTGGTGTCCTACATTATAATGAGTTAATTGTCTAATAAATATCCTTGTGTGAGTTTCATGAACTGGTTAGTTATGATTTTAGGGCCATTTTTGGGACCAGAGATGTACAACCGCCTTTTTCAAGTTCTGGAGGAAATCGGAAGTTTGAGACGGTCTGGGCCACTTCTGATTGGTCAGATGGTGTGATGTCACTTACTGTGACATTAGCTGATGTACTGATTGGCTGAAAAAATCATTCTGGTTCAACTGTTTCACAGGGAGTTTTTGGGGGGACCATAAAGGAAGTTGACTGCTGTGACCATATATGGTTCCTTACCCTTTAAAGGGTTTATGCTTTTTTTTTTTATTTGAATGACTGTGTGAAATATGTCAAACAACGGAAAAGAAATAGCCAAAACATAGAAACATATTCAAACGTGCAGTCAGGATCCTGCAGCAGCATAGGTGAAAGGCTGGATTTGTTGTCTTCAAGCTAACTGCTGTATTTTCTTGTTTCAGGAGTTTGCAGGCGAGGACACCTCTGACCTGTTCCTGGAGGAGAGGGAGGCGTCGCTCCGTCAGGCTCAGGAGGAGAAACATAAGATCCAGATGTCAGTGCCGGGCATCCTCAACCCTCACGAGATCCCTGAGGAGATGTGTGACTGAGCCTGATCTGCACCAAACTGTACAGTACTCCAAACAAACAAACAGAGACACCCTAACCACAGCAAACACAACAAAACCCAAGAGAGAGGCACTCAAGTGTGGCGGGAGGCCGGCAGAGCGGAACGTCTCCTCCCATGTTTGTTGACCAAAACAATGCCAACAAAATGTAAATGATTACCGCGTCACCCTGTGGCCCTTTTTACATAATCTGTGTTTTCTATGGAGACTTTTTGTGTAATCTTTCCAGAACTGTTAATCTTCTGTTTGGTTGGTCTCTGGCCCATCCCAAGACCTGCATGATGAGGTTGTAACGATTAGGACGACTAAACCATCTTGTTTTTGTTCTGTTCCCTCCCTCTGCCCCGTATATTTGTTTATATATAAATATATTATATATACAGTCCGAGCAGGGTTTGTGTCTAGTCGGCATAGAAGCTTCTAGACCTGTGGTTTGAGAGACAGGAAGTGGTCTTTTAGACGCGTGTGCACCGCTTGTCTGGTGCGAGAATGTGAATCTAACGGATAATGAATGAAGGTCGAGAGATGCTGCGTCGTGTTCAGCATCTGCTCTGCTTCACCTGAAAAAGTGTTGGGCTGCTGCTTGCAGAGGTTTTTTAGGGAAAGCAATGCTAATATGTGCATATCATCCCAATTGTATAGCATCTTTAATACCATGGGAACATTTTTTCCTTTTATTCTATTGTTTCTTTTTTGTTGTGGGTGTGTGCGCGTGTGTGCTGTCGCATAGTCGACATCAGCGTTTTGTTTTCCTCTAAGAGGATTGTTGCTCAGTTGTGAGCCTTCATTAATGGGATGTTTTAAGGAAGTGGCGGAGGTATTTATGGGTTCTTAGTTGGTTGCATCTTTATAACAACTCCTGTTTAACTCAGATGGCTTTGAAGATTTTTGAATTGTACTAATTTAGATTGTTTACCATGCAGTAGTGTGCGTTCAGAGACACTACCTTTAGAGCAAAATGAAAAAATAAACTGGGTTTACATTTAATTTTGTATTTTTGCATTTTTCATTTGTACCTGTTTGAGTTCTGTCCAAATAAACAAAAGGCTTTTTGTCCACAGAGCAAATGAATTGCCAATGAGTTTAATTAGGAAAAGAATGTATAAATCCAAATAAGTACCCAATCTCTAATGGCAGATTTCCCTTCTCGAGGTGTTACATTTGTTGTGAACTTTTTGAACTGATTAAAGTTGAGAATTTTATAACTCTGCCTCTGCTCGAATGTTTTCATTCCACTAAAATGTTCATCTTCAAATGTTTAAGTCACTTCAGCTATTTTTTCTGCTTTTGTTATTTCATGTGTTTCAAGTTCCAGCTTCTCTGTGCAGGAGGAGCGTATGCACAAAGTGTTTTTAGTTGCTCACCATGAAAACGGTTGAGGCATGGTGTGCAGCACACAGACACAAAGAGAGACTCTAAAGTTTAGATGTTTTTTTATTTCAACCAGTTCAACTGGAAAAACAAAGCTCTATGTTGCTTTTTGAGAACAAAAGTGCTCTAACATTCAACGTTAACTCTTGTCCCTGCAGGGTTTTGGTCAAAATATTCCATGCAAGGTTTTTTATGTCTAAAAAATATGTAGATCTTGAAAGTTTGGCTGTATTTCTAGCAAGATTCAAACATGCATAGAGGAACTCATAGTGCTTTACACAGTCAATAAATTGAGCATCAGAGACATAAAGCTGTTCTCACATGAGCACTCACTCGGGAGAAAAAATGTTTGCTCGTCGATAAAAGGAAAGTAGGATTTTTACTGTGAAAGCACATGTAGCGAATCAGATGTTTTGTTATTGTGTGAACAGGATTAAGGACACAAAATGTATTAGAAATAAGCTCAACATCTTAATATTGTAATATGTGCCATGGCTCCCTCTGCTCCTCACTTAAATGAAAGTAAGAGCCGTTTTGGTGAGAGAACATAAGACACTGCTGTAAAAGAAGCATGGCTGCTCTCCATTTACCACAAATGGACAGAACAAGCACAACACAGCATGCAGAAAAGTTATTGCTAATTATTGTGTTTTCATGAATGTAAAAAAGGTCAAATATACTTGAAACTAAAACTCCATTAATTACCCAGCACTGCCTGGAAGGTTATTTCTAAAAATGCATCTTATAAAGCTAAGACCTTGAAACCTTGTTAAGATAGGATTTTTTGAGTCTGGTGATTGCCATCAGCATGTGAATAAAATTTCAACATATCAAAGTCTTCTTTTCAGATAATGATCAGGATATAATTAGGGTCTTTGCTTGTCTTGTGGTCAGATTTACAAAGATTAAAGCACCTACTTCTTATGCCTGGTCCTCAGGTTTTCAAGCAAAATAATTTATGCAAAGCATTTGAATCTCTTAACGTATGAAGACAATCTTCAGATTAAGGATGAGCCATTTATTGTAGCAGCTTATTTTGTTCTTTTTATTAAATGTATTTTAACTTCCTGACAGCAATCGATAATCCAAGCACAAGATGTAATTCCTCTCTTCAGGTATGGATGAAGAAATTAATCTCTTGAGCTCAAACCGTCTCCTCGATCCTCAAACGCATCAACATAAATCCTGAAAAGGAGAAGCAGACGATGAAGATGATGATGGATGTCATCTGTCCGACACACCGTGGCATCCGGCCATTTCCGCTCAGACATCTTTGGCCAAGGTTGGTGCTGTGTAAGCGGAGCCTGCCACTAATCCCTGTTAACACAGCGGTCTTACATTAAAGGTTATGATGACGCTCTGCCACTGAAAGCTGAAACACTCGTCTGACGCAATCCAAAAAGCTGTCAGCTCTGATGCAACCGGACAGGAAGCTGCTGGAAGACTCGCTGCTGCCCATATTTATATACAGGCAGCGCTCCAGACGCCTGTCCACTAAAATATATACCCAGGACTTCTAGAGAGAGAGAGAGAGGAAGGAGGGAGGAGGAAAGCGAGAGAGAGGGAAACGGGAAAAATAAAGAAAGCTAAAGAAATCTAGAACAATGAGAGGAAGAGAGACTGTGAGATGAAACTCAAAATGGAAGGAGAGAAAAATGCTAAAAAAAAATTCCAACTTTTAAAATCATTTCCCATGTGCTGTCAAACAGAGCGATGAGTTTTGTTTAACACATTTTTCAAACATCCTAGTGTTATTTTGGATGCTCACATTATTTTACTTTGCACAGAAAAAAACAAAAACTACCAGGTTCAAAATTATTATCCCCCTGATGCTATTAGTCTGTTGTGTCTCCTTTTTGCTGGATAACAGCCTGCAGTCGTTTGTTGTAGATTTCAGCAAGTCTCAGACACGTCTCCTGAGGAATCCCAGCCCATTCTTCGTTGGCTATTCTCGCAGGCTCCTCCAGATTTTATAGTCTTCCAGCATGGACCTTGGTCTTCAGATCACCCCGCAGATTTTTGCTGGGATTCAAGTCAGGGCTTTATGCAGGCCAGTCAATAATGTTCACTTTGTTCTGGAGGAAGTTCTGTTCTGGAGCGACATGTTTTGGGTCATTTTGGTGTTGAGAAGTAATTTTGTTTCTGTGTGCAAAGTAAAATAATGTAGGCATCCAAAATAAAACTAGGAAGTTCAGGAAAGCTGTGTTAAAAATATCTTGGTCTGTTTAACAGCACTAGGGAAATACTTGGAAACTTGAGATTGTCCTAGGGGGCTAATAATTTCATATTCATCTGTATCCGTTCACCAGGGCACAATTTCATCTGCTTGGCTCAAATATCCAAAATAAATTGAAAAACATATTTTTCCAGTGCTAAATTGGCACCAGTTACTCTGAGGCTGGTTACATTTGACTGCTGAAAAACAGTATGAATGCATGGGCATTTCAGTGAAGAAAAAGTGTTGCTTAATTGACCTATCACCAAGCCCCACTTTTTAACTCGTCATAAGTTTTACCATTTTATTGAAAAATGGATATACAACTTAAAAGATGCCCCCTGGGTTAGTCAAGCAGCATGCTTTGACTTTTCAGGGAGTGTATGTCTTAGAACCCCCACATGGAGGATGGCTACATTTATGACAATGTGTACTGAATACAGTAAGATTAGTTTTAAAGCAATTAATCCATAGTAGCATGAATCTAAACATGAGGGTGCAACAAGCTTTATGCTATTCAGGAGGAGGCTGGGGTGGAGGAGGTTGAGCTTTGCCAGCAACAGCATGAATGCATTAGTGCAACCTGACAGAGCTTGAGCAGTTTTGCAAAGACCAATGGAGTAAATTGCAGTGTCCAGCCTGACTTGAAGGGGGTGAAAATGTATGCAAAGCATTCCTGAGATATCCCATTTTCAAGGATGGCACCAACAGATCACCATTTGAAGACACCAAACTTCCCCTGGCCCCTGGCAGTCACCTGCACAGAGGCTTTAGGATAGGTGTTATATGCTTTAGCTTTAGTATACACCTTTTTTCTTCACATGGGAGTTTGATTTATCTATTTGTTGTTAATTTTTAGGCCTTCATATTCTTGTAACATTCAACCAAACTCATTGTACTTTTCAGTTTTTTTGGAGGGGAGAAAATGTAAATGCAGACAGAAGTATACTAATGCAAACTTAAAATATAGAATATATCATTTAAAAAATATGGTATCAAGAGATACCAAAGCATCCCAAATGTTATTAACCCATCTGCAGCCTTTCATGGACATGGCATGTCTGTCCTCCAGTGTATCCCTCCTTCACGTTCGCTCTGATGTTTTCATGGCCAACCACCTCTCAGGTTCATAACTCAGCCGTCCTGTAACTGAACCCTCTCCCTCCTCCCTACTTCTCTTCCTGACCCAGATCCACAGATCCTCAGCCATTCTCGGCATCCGCTGTCGAGGAGAAGATGGAACAGCTGGGGCAGCCCCAGCCAACCTACCAACCACCCCAAAAGAAAAAAAAAATGCCCAGTCTACGCCTCCTGTTATGCCCGGCTGTGTGTGGGCAGGAAGAGTTATTAATACCTCTGTGAGGAGAGCCAGGTTAACACACACCCAGTGGGATCCTCTCTGTTTATGATAAATCAACCTCTAACAATGATAAATAATTAAGCAATTTTATTAGATTTTCTTCTTTCTTCCACATCACCTGGCGTTCAGGTGGAGCAGAGGTGGCAGGTTGTGGTCAAACTGGGTCAAAGTTGATGGCTGAGCAAAGGAGGTCCCTCTGAGGTAATATACTGCCACCCAGTGGACGGTAACCAGAAGTCAAATAAAGGTCCTCTGTACATCTCACTGCTCTGTTTGTCCCTTTTCCTCCTCTGTAGGCTTTTAGTTCTGCAGGTGATTCTCCTGCCCATGAGTTAGGAGCACCTGGAAAGCTTCTTTTTCCATTCAGTCTTAGTCTAGATTAAAATACTTTTAAGTTTTAGACATTTCTAATCTTCACAGTTTTAGTCAAGTTTAAGTCAAAAATTCAGGAACAATTTAATCTGAAGTGCCCATCAGGGTGTCCTCTGGGTAAACAAAACATGGTAAAGTGTCCTCTGGAGCACTGGTTCCCAACCTGGGGTTGAGGACCCCCAAGCGGGGCACTTTTTTCTGTTTTGAGGCTGCCGAAAATAGATTTGCAAATATTGACTAAAACCATGATAAAGCAGTTATTAAGTAGTTTATACAACAGTCTTTTGATAAGAAAAACATGCAGCAAAGGCCATTTTAAGTTTTTTTCAGTGAAACAATTAAAATCTATGTTGATTTTTTACAGTGAGAGGGGGTCGCCAGATGCCTTAAACAGAATCTGACTATTTTTAAAATTGTTTCAAACTGTATATCTTTGCCATTTTCTTGATATGAGCATAAAATTGTTTAGATATAAAATAAAAATATGGTCATTTGCTGAAATTTATGCTGAAATTAAAGTCATGTTTAAAAAAGTCTGTAAAAGGTAAGTCGGCACACAGAATTATTGGCCTCTGACAAACCCAGAGACCCCACACACACACACACACACACACGCACACACTTTTTAAACCACTTTTCCTGCTCAATTTTGCCATGTTTCATCATTTTTGCCCAATTTGTGCCCATTTTTTGCCTCTTTTTACCCATTGTTGCCACTTTACACCAATTTTGCCACATTTTAACCAGTTTTCATCACTCTACCCTGTAATTTTTGACACTTTTAATACGTTTTTGCCATTTTAATTCCATTTCTGCCACTTCTTTGGCCATTACGTCCACTTTTAGGCCATTGGTGTCACTTTAAACCCTTTCCACCACTTTTTCTTCCTGTTTCTGCCACATCTAAACAATTTTTGCCTCTGTCTGCCTATTGTTGCCTCTGTTGACCCATTATTGCCATTATTATCCATTTTCCACCTCTTTTCATGCCAGGTTTTGCTGCATTTCACTGATTTTCGTACCCATTTTTAGCAGTTTAACCGATTTCTGCCCATTCCTTTGCCACAGTAAACTCATTTTTTTTCCCACTTTACACTAATTTTCCCACTTTTAAATCCCATTTTCACCTTGACTGCCTTTTCTTTTCATTTTTAAGATAATATTGCCACTGTTAACCTCTTTTATCATTTTTCAACCCATTTTTGACACATTAACCCATTTTGCCACAATTAATTCAAACCTGCTACTTTTAAAATCCCATTTCACCATTTTTTTTAAGCAACGTTTGCCATTTGCAACCTATTATTGCTATTTTAACCCATGTTAATTCTGTTTTAAAGAAAAGAGATTTTCATTTTTAGATGGCTATATATTAAGGCCTAAATTAAGAAAAAAAAGACATTGGTTGTTTTGATAAGAGTGGTTTTCATTTAGGTAAAAAAAAAAAAAAAAAGGTTATCATACTTTATGATGGACCATGATTTTGCTGACCTCCATGGGCCCCCAGTTTGACTGGGCCCAAAAAGCTCTCCCCTTTATCCCCCCTTACGTGCAGCCTTACCAGCACACCAGCACTGTTCTTGAATATGCATGGCTGTGTTCAACCAGTTTCAGCTACAGTGGGGGTCCCCGGTCTCTGGCACCTTTATTTTGGGGGTCGAGGGCTGAAAGGTTGAGACCCCCTGTTCTAGAGGGCACATGCCAAATGCAGGAGAAACCTTACAGTTTTTCACAATTGCTAAGGCACATTTATGGTCCAAATAAAACAGCTCTAAACTGTTTTAACTGAGCTCAGAATAAAACTCTGTTCTCACATCATAGACACTGCAGTCAGAGCCAAATGGAAAACACTGTGATCATTCAAGGAAGACATTTGTTTTTGAGACAGGAGTTAGACAGGAAACAGTAAAATTCATTACAATAAACTATAAAACTGCAAAAAAAAAAACAGTCACATTTTCCCGAATAGATATTTAAAAGATAAAAACTTTTGCACACCTGAACAGGTGAATAGAAGAGAAGACAACAATGAAAACATAAAACACTCCAGAACACTTCTCAGGCACATTTCCAAAATTTGCTGTATGGCTTCAAAACTTTCATTAAATAGAGCTTCATCAGGTTGATAAATATATCAAACAACTGGACGCAGGTCTGAGTACCAAAATGTTGGGATGCTGTTGGAACTGCAACAGTAGACATGAGTGTGTCAGTGTTTTTTTTCCCAAAAGAAATATTTACAGCTCAGTCATAGTTTACACATTTCATAGCAGTGAATGATTTTTCATTCAGAGTCCATCATTTTCATTCTATGAGAAATAATTTTGTTTATAACTGTAACTTGAATTTCATCTAAAATTTCTAGGGATGCTCAGTGTGGGATCTCTGACAGTAGCCAGTATGCCGATATTCACAAAATAGTTTTCAGTGACACTATGTAAATGTAGTTCAGACCTAAAACTTCAGTTCTTAAAACACACAATTAAAATGTTGAGGATGAACAAATCAACAAATTTCATTCCTTAAAAAAGACTTTAAAGTGTGAGGAATGGGATGAATAAAGTAAGACTATCACTGACATAGGTCCAGTGTTGTGTGCAGAAATGGGTCTCTTCATTGTAAACTCTAGGGTGACAAAAATTAAGTGGGTATATCTGCGTACCCCAGCCCTACACCACTGTGCAGGAACGGAGCCAGAAGTTCCACAGAAGTTTTTACTCATTAGACAAATGTATGTATGCATGTTGTGCTCTGTTTTTACCCAATTTTTAAAATACAGATTTAGATGTAAAATCACGACAAAGTTATGCATCATTTTGGAAAAAAATGCAGGTCAACCAAAAAAACAAATTAAATCTAATTGTGCTAAAAGTTCAATAATCATTCTGAAACATGATACGTTTAATAATTTTTACTTTTGCCTCCTAAAAATGTCAGTTTATTTTTTAAGGCCCATTGCAAAGGCAGTTTAGAAATTTGGAGTAAAAGTTTACGAATGGAACTTTTTTTTTCTTGATAAAAAGAACACAAAAAGCTAAATTTGGGGCAACAGATAATGATTTATTCAGAAAAAATATTTTTTTAGAACATTATCAAAGCATTTTATACTGAAGTAAGATCACATGTTTTTAGAGTAAATAAAGTTTGTTTTTAATAAAGTTTTGCATTAAGAATTAAATTTCCATGTTGCAATAAGCAAGTTCTATTTGTTTATTACATATTTTTTCTGCGTTTGTCTATCATAAAATCCATAAGCCACATACTTTTAACCAACCTGAAAGATTCAGGGCTTAGAAAAACATTTGGAACTTAAGCCCCATCAACTATTTCACTGTAAATGTATGACATTTTTAGTGCACTGGGGCCTTACATGGGGAAATCATTCTTTTCTGTTATTTTTGCCCCTGCCCCTTGTACATCCTGTCCGCTACTGTGCAAGATGATAAGTTGTAAAGGTGCCAAAAAGCTGTACCTCCAGGCAGTGTGAGGTCTTCTCTTGTGACACAGACTCTAAACGTGTTACTTTGAGCACAGATTTGATATTAGGAAAAAGGAAACAATCACACAGTTGTAGATCAGGTAAGCAGATAGGATGATCAATTGCTGTGATTTATTTTTGGGTTAAGGTAAAAAAAGGTTTGTGTTGGGTTCTGCTGTGGTGATCGGTGGAAATCTTAGCCAACAGAACTGGACTGAAGTTACATTGCCTTTGTAAGAATCCCCATCTTGTCAACCTCCAAAAAAAAAAGAGTCCAAGTGCATCTCCTGGGCGTTGGTTGTATCAAACCTCTCCTTGTTTATAAAGCCTGACTGCAGCTGCACAAACAGACAGCTAGCTGAGTGACAGAGGGTGGAGATGATGGAGGTACAAACACAGGCACCTGAGAGAGAGGGGAGAGGAGAGACAAGGGGCAAAGATGAGTCTATACACTATATAAAAAGATTACTGTAAGTAGTAAATAATATGAAATCAAAAAACTTAAATTATACTCAAAAAAACTAAGTAAGCATGATAGCTTTTTAAAGTGAGTATATTTAATCTATATTACTTATTCTTTCAACAGTAACTGTTGCAACACAAATAAGCTTAATAAATTCTACAAGAAATTTTCCACAACATTGGGTATATACTGCAAGACGTGCATGCGTTATTGTTTTTTTTCCTGAGGTTTGTTGGTGGATTAACTGGAGTGACAGCAGGTGTGATGAACCTTTATATATGGATCCTCTAAATTTAACACTGTTGAGGACAGTGCATCTGCATGTGTACTGTTAAAGGGGATGACTTGTAAACTGAAAGTACTTCAGAAGCTTTTCCTTTCACTGCATGCTTGGGGGGGCTGCACGGTGGTGCAGGGGTTAGTGCTGTTGCCTCACAACAACAGGTTCCTGGCTTCCCAGCCTTTCTGTGCGGAGTTTGCATTTTCTCCCTGTGCACATGTGGGTTCTCTCCAGGTACTCTGGCTTCCTCCCACCACCAAAAACATGCTCATTAGGTTAATCAGTGTCTCTAAATTGGCTATAGGTGTGAATGTGAGTGTGCCTGGTTGTCTGTCTCTGTGACTGACTGGCGACCAATCCAGGATGTACCCCACCTCTTGCCCAGTGACAGCTGGGATAGGCTCCAGGCCCCCCGGGATCCCGAACGGGTTAAGTAGTGTAGAAAATGGATGGATGGATGCTTGAGGACTCACTTTAAAAAAACTCAAGTGGAAGATTTATCAAAATAGATGGAAATACATTTCCTATCAATCAGTTATTCCAAGTGTAGATGCCACTATGATGAGAAAAAAACTGCTGATTTTGGGCAGATTTTTCCCAGCATGCCCTTGGGCATCATACTTCAGGTCTAAAGGTTTAAAGAAACTGTTTAAATGTATTCTGTTGTCTATTTTGCAGTAATCACTGAAGATTATTTTGTGCATGTTCCTGGTGTTAGAGCCGCTTTTGTGGTAGACATGAGTGAAGTTGCCTACTCAGTAAGTCACCTTCTGCCTGTGGAAATGTGTGCATCCTCCACACGACAGGTGTGCTACGCTCAATTTAGGAGCCCTTCCTAGTTCAGAGTTCCCATATCTGTCTTTTCCTTTCTTCACAATAAGCCGCTCAGACTTATCATAATACCACAATGGCAAGACTAGAAACTGTTTCGAGACCCATTTTTGGGTCCCGACCCACCAGTTGAGAACCACTTCTTTAAGTGTTACAGTATTGTAATGTTTTTTTTTTTATTTTTTATTTGTCTCTATAATTGGGTGAGGACTGCTTTGAAACTGAGATAGCTGTTGGTCTCAAAAATCTTATCTCTCACTAATAGACTGCATCCATACACAGATGTACTTTTAAATAGGCGTGGTTTGTACTATAGTTATGATTATGATGAGGGTGTTCATAACTGTGTTCATGTCAACACTGAGCACCTGTGTGACTTCA
The DNA here is from genome assembly GCF_018320785.1 of Cheilinus undulatus. Taxonomy (NCBI): domain Eukaryota; kingdom Metazoa; phylum Chordata; class Actinopteri; order Labriformes; family Labridae; genus Cheilinus; species Cheilinus undulatus. The sequence goes on along the minus strand of NC_054870.1, from coordinate 13,531,652 downwards.
CTGGTTAGACAGGAACTCTTTACCATGGCCCCGCAAGCTTCAACAGCAACCACACACACAGACACACAAACACAAAAATACACACTGTCCGGAACAAAAACAATCCAGCGTCAGGCAGCTGCAAAAACTAGGACAGGAGGGCATACAGCTCAACAAATTCCTCTGCTCTGATCCTTATTAACACAGTGCATTAATGTAAAGACACATCTTCCTCTTCAGCATCTTTGATTTACCCTTCTTCAGTCAAAATAAAGTTTACATCTATTAAAGTTCTCCTAAGTTTGACCACTCTCCCTGACTGTTACGTTTCAGAGGTTGGGGGAGGATATTTGTTGTTTCAGACGTCTTTGAGTCTGTTTGGCCGTCTTAGCAGTTGGAAACCCAAAAACAAAAAGGCCTTGGAGATAATCACTATTTACTAAGTTATGATGCCATCTGCTGGTCATACAGTATTATTTCTTGTTCTTATGAAGGGCTGCAGGTAACAACAATGCACTGATACAAATAGACATGATGAAAATGTAGCGTGATACTGGAACAATGATGATGAGCTGTGAATAGTTTCATTACGTGTCCTTATTTTACTCAAATTGTTGAAACCACAGCGGTGAGTCAGGGGTGACAGGAAGCTTCTGTCAGATCACAGGGGTCGAGGAGTTCACTGAGACCTTTAACTATAAAGATATGACATTTATAATGAGGGCAGGGGTGATTAGTCACAGCACCCAAAGGCATCATGAGTTAAATCATTAAAGGCAGTGTGAGTCATGCTAGAAGTCAGATAACAGGCACAATGTAAATACCAGGCTATAAATATGAAAGATATATTTCAACATTTACCACTTTGAGCTGAGAAAAATAATAATCCAAAGCCAAGCATCAGATGGAGTGGTGTAAAACAGTGTTTCCCAACCATTTTTCCTTGGAGCCCCCCATACACGCTCCTCAGAAAAGCAGAGCCCCCCTAGGACCCAAGAGAGAAGAAAAAGTGACACATTGCTGCCAAAAATCAACATAGATTTTAACTGTTCCACTGATAAAACCCTTAACAAGGTCCATGCATATTTTTCTTAACAAAAGCACTTTGTACGAACTACTTTATAACTGCTTTATCATGGTTTTAGTCATTATTTGCAAACCTATTTTTGGCAGCCTCGGAGCAGACAAAGCCTCGTGGGACCCCCCGTGGGGTCCCGGACCCCAGGTTGGGAACCAAGGGTGTAAAATACACCAACACTGGACTGTGGAGCAGTGGAAACGCGTTCTATCGAGTGATGAATCTTGCTTCTTTGTGTGGCACTCAGATTGGGGAGTCTGGGTTTGGTGGGTGCTGGGAGAATGGTACCTGACTGCCTGCCCACATTGTGTCAAGTGTAAAAAGGTATGGAGCTATTTACAGAGTTTGGGCTAGGCCCCTTATCTCCAGTGAAGGCCAATCTAATGCTTTATCATACCAAAACATTTTGGACAATACTATGCTTCCAACTCTGTGGCAACAGTTTGAGTAAGGCCTTTTAACATCCTAACATGACTGTGCAGTACACATAAGCCAGAACTATAAAGACATGGTGTGAAGAGTTCAATGTGGAAGAACCTGACTGGCCTGCACAGAACCCTGACATCAACCTCATCAAGCACCTTTGGGATGGATTAGAAAGCTTCTCGTCCAACGTCAGGGCCTGACCTCAAAAATGCTCTACAGCATGAATGGGTACAAACACCCACAGAAGCACTCCAAAATCTTGTGGAAAGCCTTCCAAGAAGAGTGGAGGCTGGTATAGCTGCAAAAGGGGGGCCAACTCCATATTAAAGTACATGTATTTAAATACAATGTCACTACAGTCCCTGTTAGAGTAATGGTCAAGCAGACTAATACTTTTGTCCATATAGTGTTGCTAGGAACAACAACAACAATCAACGCTGTCAAAGTTTAGGTTTTTATTTGTAGCTCAACAGGGTGGTTCCAAGAGTCAAAGTCCCATTCAACTTCTCCATAGCAGAAATGATGACTTGCCGTATTATCAGAGGTATCCAAGTTAGTCTCACCATGAGCTACCTGAGGGTGAAATGATGTAAGCTCATGTACCAGACTAAAGTTCTGAAGATACCAACCTTATTTTAACCTTATTTGTGATAAGGATTTTTGATTTTACACAGTGCCCAAACTTTTGGGCAATTGGGGTTGTAAAATAACTTAATAATACAAATAGATGTACCATGTGAGATGTTTTGTATTATAACAAAGAACATACTTTACAAAAATAACATACCATACTAAAAATAAATATTTTGTACTAATATAAAGAATATACAGAAAAAAAATCTTACAAAATAAATCTACATACTGTGCTTAATCTATATTCTGTTCAAAAACAAAGAACATGTTGTACAAAATAATGTATAATCCAAAGGATAAATACAGTTCAACAGCTAATATATGCAAAAACAGTGTTCTTTCAAGCATACCTGGTGCAACTAACAGGTAAAGGCAAATGTTATCATTTTTGATTGTTTGGTATTCATCGTTTATAATGGAAAAGCAGTTTTTTTGCATATGCACTTCTATAATTGGTTTAAATCAACTATACAATTGTACAGTTTTTAAAACTGTAATGTGCTTTTTTTCTTTTCTTTAAGACTGGTCTGTAGGTAAGACAAAAGGTCAATCCCTGCCTGTATCCTCTGAAGTTCAGGTAAAAGAAAGTCCAGCAGGTGGCAGTGTTGTGTTGAAAACTAAAACCCCACTTGTGTCTGCTTTGACAGATCACCACATAAACACATAAATGTAGTAAATAAATGAGATTTCAGTGTTGCTTTCTTTAGTTCAGTGCTCTGAACAAAATCATTATTTCTACTAGAAATATGAAAACTAATGTGATAATGTTGATTTAACAGGTGGTGAACTGACACACAGTGGTGGATAGCACCCAGTTTCTAAGCATAATCAACCAAGCACAGTTAAGAATTTAGAAAAAAAAAAGTGTAATAAATACAACTTTATTTTGGTAAAGGCTGTGACAATTACTCAAGCAGGTACAGACAAGGGTACAACTGGAAAGAGTGCTGACACTAGGGCACCGAGTGAAAGAGTGCATCACACAGCAGAGGAAGCATTATTTGTGTCTAATTTAAAGTTTCAAGATTTAAAATTAAAGGGATATTTTTGCACTTACACATGTGGACAAAACTGTTGGTACTCTTCCGTTAAACCCACAGTGGTCACTGAAATAACTTGAAACTGACAAAATTAATAATAAATAAAATGTACTGAAAATTAGCTCATGAAAACCAGATATTTCTTTTGAATTGTGGTTCAACAGAATCATTTAAAAAAACAAAATAATGAAACTGGCCAGGACAAAATTGATGTTACTCCTAGAAAAGATGTAAAATAATTTGACCATAGGTATATGTTCAACCAAGGTGTGTCCTGCAATCAGCATCACAGGTGTCTACACACTTGTAATCAGTGAATCTGCCTATTTAAAGGGTGAAAAATATCACTGTTGTTTGGTATCATGGTGTGTACCACACTGAACATGGACCACAGAAAGCTAAGGAGAGAGCTGTCCCAGGAGATTAGAAAGAAATTTATGGACAACCATGTTAAAGGTAAAGGCTATAAGATCATCTCCAAGCACCTTGATGCTCCTGTGACTGCAGCTGCACATATTATTCAGAAGCAACAGAAGTAGGACTTTCATTTTTAGACACTTATTTAAAACGATAAAAACATAGCTTCACACATGGGTATTTAAATCATGTTTCATCATTTTAAGGCCTCACGTTTAAGAATAAATGTATTTTTAATCACATTATTTTCACTGGGGTCAAGGAGTGTCAGTCACTCTACAAAAGACGCACTCTGTGTCTTTTTAGTGGTCCTTTGCTTGTAAAGGAGAATACAACAAATGAAAAAATTATGCATTACAGTTATGGATGTATCAAGAGGAGGATGGACTGGCTCTCCTTCAGAAAGAACTTAAGGGAGCCCTTCCGGCCCCCAGCACATTAAACTCAGACAACGCAAAACATATGTGGAGGTTTAGGGTATCTTTTTTATTGTTATAAACTCCCTACAGCTCTTAAAATGACTCCAAAAACAATCAAGATTAAACTATTTAATCAAGACTGACTTTATATTTCATCCATTTATCAGAAATCCTTCAGTCAGCCATTATTAGCAAACACAGTACATGTTAAACATGTATTTATCTGTACATTCTCGATAAAAACTGCTGTTTTCTGTTTTCAGAGAACAATATTCCTACTTGGGTTTTTCCCTTATCAATATACACCGCTTTCCACATTATTATGCAAATGACATTTTTCTCTTATTTTTCTAAATATGAATGCAAATGACAGAAAACTTTTCAAGTCACCAGCCGTTGGAGCATAATTCAAATGTTTTTGAACAAACTTCATAATGATAACCGCTATTTTTTTTTCTTTTTAAACAGAAACCTCAAAATGCACTGTTCCACATTATTAAGCAGGCCACAGGTTTCAGCAATATGGGAAAGAAAAAGGATCTCTCTGCTGCCGAGAAGTGTCAAATAGTGTAATGCCTTGGACAAGGAATGAAAACATTATTAAGCACGACAGAGTTCTAAAAGACTTTATAAGTTGTAAAGAACTGAAAATGGTTTTTGTTGAATTTGCAGCATTAGGAGGTCATATTTACTGAAATCAAAGCTATTTCAATCAAAAACATCTGAACAGGACAAGTTCCATGTTAACATAGGAGCCCTTCTTTGATATCACCTTCACTATTCTTGCATCCATTGAACTTGTGAGTTTTTGGAGAGTTTCTGCTTGAATTTCTTTGCAGGATGTCAGAATATCCTCCCAGAGCTGCAGTTTTGATGTGAACTGCCTCCCACCCTCATAGATCTTTAGCTTGAGGATGCTCCAAAGGTTCTCAGTAGGGTTAAAGGTCAGGAGAGGATGGGGCCACACCATGAGTTTCTCTCCTTTTATGCCCATAGCAGCCAATGACACAGAGGGATTCTTTGCAGCATGAGATGGAGCATTGTCATACATGATGATTATTTTGCTACAGAAGGTACTGTTCTTCTTTTTGTACCATGGAAGAAAGTGGTCAGTCAGAAACTCTATATACTTTGCCAAGGTCATTTTCACACCTTCAGGGACCCTAAAGGGGTCTACCAGCTCTCTCCTCATGAATCCAGCCCAGAACATGACTCCGCCCCCTCCTTTCTGACATCACAGCCTTATTGGGACATGGTGGCCATCCACCAACCATCCACTACTCCTCCATCTGGACCATCCAGGGTTGCACGGCACTCATCAGTCAACAAGACTGTTTGAAAATGAGTCTTCATGTATTTCTGGGCCCACTGCAACCATTTCTGCTTGTGAGCATTGGTTAGGGGGGGCTGAACAGTAGGTTTATACACAACTGTAAGCCTCTGGAGGATCCTACACCTTGAGGTTGGTGGGACTCCAGAGGCACCAGCAGCTTCAAATCCCTGTTTGCTGCTTTGTAATGACATTTTAGCATCTGCTCTCTTAATCTGATGAATTTGTCTGTCAGAAACCTTCCTCATTATGACTTTATCTGTACAAACCCGGCTGTGCTCTGAATCAGCCACAGATTTCTTCACAGTACGATGATCACGATTAATTCTTCATGAAACATCTAATGTTTTCATTCCTTGTCCAAGGCATTACACTATTTGACACTTCTCGGTAGCAGAGATCCTTTTTCTTTCCCATATTGCTGAAACCTGTGGCCTGCTTAATAATGTGGAACAGTGACTTTTGAGGTTTTTATTTAAAAACAAAAAAAATATCATTATGAAGTTTGTTCAAAAGCATTTGAATTATGCTCTAACAGCTGATGACTTGAAAAATTTTCTGTCATTTGCATTCATATTTAGAAAAATAAGAGAAAAATGTCATTTGCATAATAATATGGAAAGCGGTGTACAGCATATTAGCACTGAACCAAGTGATAAACAACATAAGAGCCATACAAATATTCAGCTAGAATATCTCCGTCGGCTTCTTGGCTGTTATAAAGGGACTGGTCTTACTGTTAGAGCCTTAAAATTGCATAAATTTGAAAGAAATAAAAATAAACAAACAAAAGTATGTTAATTTGACCATTTTAAAAACTTCTTTGGTTATTTGAAAGTTCGGCCCTCAAAGTGCATGTTAAGTCCTCGTGCAAATGTAGTTGATGACCCCTGGCTTGAAGAAAATAAAGTAAAATGTACACAGAAGTCCTCCACAGGGAGTAAAAGTAGGTTGATACAAAGATAAGGAGTAAATGCTCTCCTGCTGAGCCATCAGGATTCACATCACTTGACATCAGGTCAGGGTGTCAAACTAGACGATGATATAAGAAAGTTTCTGACATGCTAGTCTTTTCCAGTCAAAATGTTTGTTCAGAGCTCATGACAGCGCCCCTTTCAGCGTGACGCCCGAGGTGACAATTATAACGTCTATGCCCAGAAACCGCCTTGCATACGCGGCTCCTGGTGAAAAATTACCTCCAGATGACCAAAGTGAACGTTATGGACTGGCCTGCACAAAGCCCTGACTTGAATCCCTCTGTAAATCTGGGGGTGAAGGTCCATGCCTGAAGAGCAACAAATATGGAGGAGCTTGCAAGCTTCACCAAAGAAGAATGGGCTGGGATTCCTCAGGAAACGTGGCTGAGACTTGTTGAAAATTAAAATTAACAGCTGCAGGTTATCCAGCAAAAGGGAGACACAACTGACTATTAGCAACAGGGGGGCTAATAATTTAGACCCTGGTAGTTTTTGGTTTTATGTGACATAATTTGGTTTATGTGTGCAAAGTAAAATAATGTAAGCTGAAGTGAAAGCTAGATCATTTTAAATGTGAACTTGCACAACACTGCTTAAGTCATATTTTACTCTTAAGGACATACCAATGATCATCCTCTTACAGAGCAAAATCTAGTTGTTATGCATTTCATCTTCTTTTCAGTAGCTTCAATTCTTTCTTTTGGTGTCCTTCAGCTTACTGTGCATTCTTTATTTTCACAGTGAAGGATTAGAGCATGTTGCTGCAATTTTGGAAAACTGGGTAAGCACAGAAATTGGGTTTGTCCTTCGACATTTAATGTTTGTATGCTCTGTTGCTTTGTTTTGTGTTGTATAGCACTTATGTCACCTGTTTGCTGAAACAGCAAATATAAAAGGAAAGGAAAGTTTTTTGATTGAAAAATTAAATCCCAAATCTATTAAGCAAACCTCACTTTACAAATGTGAACTGTGTGGGATTGTCATCCTGGACTTGACCGTCATTATTTCTGCTTTGTTCAGTTCTGTTGTCAGCCTGTGGATTAGCTAATATTAAACGTCAACATGGCAAAGCAAAGCAGCTTGTTTTATTTAAATTCACTGAGAAATGCTCCAAGGAGCAGGAGGAGGAAACTCCTGCCATTATAAGTAAAGATACGAGTGACGAGTTACCGTCCAGCTCAGCCGCCCTCTCCCCATCATGTCCTCGTAGCCACCCCCTCACACCAGCAATGCAAGTAACAGGCTAACGTTATCGTTTCTGGCTGTCTGTATGCTGAGTTTCCGTTAGCCGGCGTTTGCTGGTCATTGGCTGGTAAAAAGGGCGGAAGTACGGCGGATGAAAATATAACAGGTCAAAATGTCCGGCAGAAAACATGCAAATGACCAGATAAGTAAATACTGAATACTTGCTTATTAGATTTAGTGTAACCTATAAGATATGTTGCGAGAATGCGTTGATATAAACTAAAAGTTGCCTAATCTAACTACATCTACTGTCCTGCGGTGCTGGGGTTGTTTATCTCCTCAGACGGCAAGCACATGGCTAATTACGTATGCAGGATGACGTCAAAGCAAATCTATCTCTCTACTACGCCTGCTCATCACTGCTGGAGACTCTGCAGGGAAAGTTTGACCAGAGCTTTTGCATAAAGCAGAATTTTAATCTAAGTGAGGTTTTCCTGGTTAACCAAAGGTTTAATATCATCAGCGGTATGGGGGGATTTTGAGTATGTCATCGCTGTGAGTAATGAAGAGGCTGAATCAAAGGGAACTATAGCTGAGCATCGTAAACACCGATGCAGCAGCAGAGACAGAGAGAGGCCTACGCTGGCTAATTAGCAGAATCAGTCTTGGATAAGCCGTCAGTGAGAGAAGGACTGGACCGGACTATCTGCTGTGGAGCTTTAATCTTTTTGGGACTAGTCCAAATAAACCAGGATGGTTGGATTTACTGCTTTATTGGAGGTTACAGTGATATCATCATGGGGACTGATATTAGCAACTGACGGTAAGACTCATTTTACATTTGAAATGTAGAGTTCTAACGCAGTGTCCAGTTAAGAGAGCACTTTTGTTATGTGTTTGGATGCTTCATTGCTGTCGGTGGAGGATGGTGTTTGGCTGTTTTAAGCTGCTTCGTTATGATAGCGGCCAGCTTAGATGTGCTAACAGGCTAACGGTGCTAATATGAAGCTAACTGTTGTTGTTTATGTGTTTAACGTGGGTGTATATTGTGTGACTGACTGCGGGTTTCAGGAAAAGTGCACAGCTTTCATTTTGGTACTTTAAACCACTTACACAAAGAAAAAATAGAGAAAGTCTCTGTGCAGCCATTTCCAGGGTCTCATCATGTGTATGTGTCTACCAGTTTGTAATAACAGGGTAATAATTACTCAGGTTTACTGTTGGCTTGGTTTCTACTGTCTGGGTTTTGGGTCAGGTCTGGAAATAAAAATATGTCCTCAGTCCCGTTTAGCGCAGACGTGTATCGATGTTTCACAGAATATCAGATTTATGCGTTTTGCTGCTGTTAATGCAGCGAAATAATGTTGAAGCAAATGTCTGGTAGTTGTTCTAAATGGCCAGAATTCTTGAGGACTGCCGGTCATTTTGACCGGGGACGAAAAAAAGTCTAGCGGAAACGCTGGTGTATGCACAATTTCTGGAGTAAAAATAATATTGGCAATATAACTTATGATAGCGTTATGGTGTATGTCTTTGTCCGCTTCAGCACTGAGCTGAGGACAGCGACACAAGCGCCACTCAGGTGGGCTACTGAGTGGCTGTCCTCAGTACCGCAGAAAAAGCACTGAAACGGAGATGAAGGGGAACCCTTTTTTTGGCTTATTTTAACTGGCCCATCCAGTTTTTTGGAGGCCCACCCACAATCAAAATCCTGGCGCCGCTAGTGCAACCAAGGTATGCAGAAAACCATTTCTGAACACACAATAACTTGAACCTTGAAGCAGATGGGCTACAGCAGCAGAAGACCACAGCGTGTTACTCCTGTCAGCTAAGAACAGGAAACTGAGGTACAGTTCGCATAGGCTCACCAAAATTACAGCTCTTAACTGGTTCAGGTCCTACTTGTCTGAGAGGTGTTTTAAAGTAAAAATTGTTGACTGTGTCTCTTCTTGTGCTCCCCTAACCCGTGGAGTTCCCCAAGGTTCTATTCTTGGTCCCATCTTTTTCTCCCTCTACCTCCTTCCTCATGGCCTGATTTTTAAAAAGCATGGCATATCTTACCATCTGTATGCAGACGACACTCAGATTTACCTGCCATTAAAGAAAAATGATGGCAGCTCTCTTAAACGTCTGCTAGACTGTTTTAGTTTAAAGACATTAAAGACTGGATGGCCCTGAGCTTTTTACATTTTAACGAAAATAAAACAACTGATCATTTTTAGCCCAAGTTGAACCCAGGAGGCACCTCTCAGGGACCTGGACCCTCTTTATCCTTATTTTAAACCCACAATTTTAAATGTTGGTGTAAAGGTTGACAGTGATTTTAAATTGGATCAACAAATATATTCAGTTGTTAAATCCAGTTTTTATCACCTGAGGCTTTTATCCAAGATTAAACCTTTTTATCTTTTAACAACTTTGAGCGAGCAATTCATGCTTTTATTTCTACTGTAATGCTCTCTACGTTGGTGTTAATCAGGCTTCCCTCGCACGCTTACAGTTCGTCCAAAATGCTGCTGCTTGTCTTTTAACAGGTACATGAAAACATGACCACATCACCCCGATCCTGGTGTCCCTCCACTGGCTTCCTGTTCACTTTAGAATTCATTTAAGATTTTATTGTTTGTTTTTAAATCTTTAAACGGATCAGCACCCCAGTACATCTCTGACCTTTTAAATGTCTACACTCCCTCGCGGTCCTTGAGGTCTGCTGATCACCTTCACCTCATCGTCCCAAAAACCCGATTAAAATCCCGAGGTGATCGAGCCTTCTCTGTGATGGCTCCCAAGTTGTGGAACGAACTGCCACTAGAAATAAAAACATCCCCCACCCTACTGACTTTTAAATCCCGTCTCAAAACTCATTTCTATTCTTTGGCTTTTAATTCAGCATGAGAGTTGTGTGATCTCTGTCTCTTTATGTCTTTTATGGTCTTAACCTCTGTGTTTTTATGGCTTTTATTTGTTTTTATGTGTTTTTATTTCATTTTAATTGTTTTATTGATGTTCTTGCCTGCTTTTATGTCTTTCCTCTCAATGTTTTTACTTCTGCAGTCACAGTGACTTCTTTGATTTTACTGTGCAGCACTTTGGTAAACTAGATTGTTTTTAAAATGTGCTATATAGATAAAGTGGTTTGGATTGGAAAATTGGCTGATCAAAGGTTGGAAAAACATTGTCTGGTCTGATGAGCTGGTTTTTCTATTTTTATTAAACATGCAAAAAAAATTCATAAGAGAAAAAAGATGTCTAAAGGCCTCTGAAACAGCAAATATAAAAGGAAAGTAAAGATTTTACAAATGTGAGCTGTGTGGGATTGTCATCTGGGACTTGACCGTCATTATTTCTGCTTTGTTCAGTTCTGTGGTCAGCCTGTGGATTTCTTCCTCTGCCTTTTCTTGGTTCTTTTTCATGTTTTCTTTGTGAATATTCAGATTGGTGGGGTTTTTTTTTTTGTTTTTTTGCTTCATGAAAAACACTTCCTGTGAGTACGTCTGTAGTTTTTTGTTGACTTTTTCCAGTTGTTCTGTTTGCGCATCATAGTTTTCTTTTAGCTGCTGATAGTCTGAAGAGATGTTTTTATTTATTTTTTCTTGTCCTCCAAAAAAAGACTTTTGCATCTGGCATTTTTCAGATCTTTCACTGGTGACTGAAAAATGTTTTATCCTTCTCTAATGTCTCAGTATTGCCCTTTAAAGCATAAATCTCTTTTATCAAATCAGCTGGTTGTCTTACTTTTTCAGATCCTTTTGTAATTGTTCAATCTGTGACTCTAGGGCAGCTTTCTCCAGATTGAACTTCTCCCTGATCTGCCTTTCTTTGTCTTTGATAGTTTGGAGCATGCTTTCTAATTCAGTCTTTAGATTGGTCTGAATTTTCTGCAGCTTTAGTTTTTCTTCCTTGAGACTGTCAATAATTTGTTGTTTCCCCCTCTCCATCTTGTGTTCTTCCTCTAATTTCTCCACCTTCTGTTCCCATGCATGCCGCTCCTTTTCCCGTTCTTCCTCCAGGTTTTTCTGGGATTGTTCTGGGACTGCGCCAGCTGCTTCAGGGCTTTTTCATGCTTCTTGTTTAGATTATCGACCTCAGCCTTGTCCTTTTCCTCAGTTTGCCGAAATTTACGCTCTCAGCTTTCCTTTACCTTGGTAACTTTTTAAAAGCTCTTCTCCTCACAGTCACTAGCTGTGTTTCCATTACCCCTAGAAATGTGCAAAATCCTCATATTGCAATAAAAACTGGTTATGGAAACACCTGAATTTCGAAAAACCTCTCAAATATCGCAAAAAGTGTTTTAACACTCTCATGAGGAGGTTTTTCAGGTGTTTCGATATAGAAATACATCGCAAAAGTGTAATGGAACCACTTTTTCCACATTTACAAGTTACGGGACGTGACATACGGTGTCATATGACCAGTTACTTTGAGACAACATGGCGCGGTACGTGTGGACAGAAGAGGAGACGAGACTTTTCTTACCATCAAACTTATACCCTTGTATGTGGCTTTTGCCATACATACATATCAAATATCTCTTTAATTAAATATAATTATATTATACATTTATCTATATATACGTATATGTTATTAGTAATTATTAGTTATTATAAGTAAAATAACTTTACATTTCTATATATAAATATTACAATTACAATTTAACAATTATAATTAAAAAAATGTATGGCACTGACATAAATGACACCTGTTATTCACATAATGAAGGCTTTCATTATGTCAGTTGTGTCAACCTCAATTCAAAGTTGAAATTGTTTAAGTCTTTTTCTTCTTCTTTTGCTTCTTTGTACATCAAGGTAAGGATGTAGACAACTTTCTTAGCCTAGCGTACAAACTGGGAATAGAAGAGAATGGGCCCAGTTTTTCTTCATGTGGTTTTCAAGGAAAGAGAAAAAAGCTGCAGGGCAGCCAGAAAGAGGGAAAGTTACTGAAAACTCCCATTCTTGATTTGAGGTATCCAGTGGTATGTGTAGAAGTTGGTAAGCCCTTAATTTAGTGCATAAAAGTTGACATGATTGACCAAAGCACACTAAATATCAATATTCATGAACGGTCATAAATCCTCCCTAATGTGAATGACAGGTGATTATAATAGTGTCACATCAGTCTAAAGGCCCATTTATGCTCAACGTTAAATACGAATCTGGACACAGACGGAGCCTTCTGTCTGTGCTACACGTTCATTTTGTCCATATTTCTGCTTTATTTCCATAAGCTTACAGATACGGGCCAAATGGAGCAGTACCACCAGAAACCGTGGGGCAGTGTTGCTGTCACTACCCGATACGTAGCTCTAGTGAGGCACGAAGAAGAAATAACAATGGCGGAACTTTTCGAGGAAAAGTTGTGCGAGTTGGTGAGAAACTTTAAACACCTCTATGATGTTACTGGATGTGAGGGGCAGGAAGCAGGTTATCGAATGCCCCAGCGGACATCCTAAAGTACTAGAAATGACACTCTTCATCAATTTCTCTCATTGGCAGTACTAGAGAAAATAATTCTACGTCCTGCAGTTGCGATGTAGTTAACGGCCTCACCGACCACCGCCTCCTACAACGCTGGAATTTCCAACAGTGGAGGGAACCATTACCGAGGGCTTTCGGTACAAGCAAACCCAACGCTGAAAATAGTGTCACTCATTCAGTCAGGGACTCGGATACATACATGTGTGGGGCTGACCTCAGCAGTCAGCCAAAACAATAGGGCACGGACCTGTGTGTATGTTGGATTCACTGATTATATCAAAGTCTTTGTCCACTTCTTGTATGAGGTCCATGACTAGGTAAGTCTGCTGGAAAATAAAGATTGAATGAACTTGTTTGCTTTTATTATGAGGGCACTATTGCATTCTAGGGACATTTTTCATATGCCTGTTTCTCATGTCAGGACTGAAATGATAAAAATAAAAAAATTTTGCTGCCCCCAGTGCATGGAATATGCTCCAGACTGATTTGAAAGTGTCAGGACTCATTTCACTTGAAGACTTTGGTACTGAATTACATGACAGAGTGAAACCATGGAATAGTGCCTGTGCTTTTAAATTTTTACTGATTCATTTCCAGCACTTTAATTGCAGTTAATCATGCACGTTCCAAATTAATATAGATATACCACCATTATATTCACCATTATACCTGGTGAAAGATGTCCTTGAAGGGGGGAACTCTGGCATTTACTCATGAAGTCACCAATGCTGGAAAGACCTTCGCATTCTTAGGTCTGTTTCAATTTCAAATATTCAGATAAACGTCAGGAAACTTGATTTGTGGCCAGATATCAATATCCACAGACTAGGAAACAGTTTGGATCTCCTTCGAGTCCACATATTTCAGATTTAAGCAGATATTGGTCCGTTTTCCTCCCATTTTTGCTGCTCCTCACAGAGCAGACTTCTGTGAATCATGCCAAGTGGATCTCGGCACTCATGTCTATCAACCAATAGGTGCACAGGTCAACCCAAGACACACTTAGGACCGCCCCCTCATTTGAATAACATTTCCTGCTGCATTTCCTGCTGACAGTGTCTGCTGCATGAAATAAATAAATGTGAGAGCAGAGCACTTTTATTTATTTATAGATATTTAATTCTATTTATATATTTATTTTTGTATTTATTTCCACTTTCATTTATTTATTTATATTTAATTTTGTAGTCTTATTTTTAATTTTTTGTAGTTATTTTACTTTTATTTATTTATTTATTAATGTATATTTTTTAATTTTTGTATTATTTCAAATTATTTATTTGTATATAATTTTTGAATTTTATTTTTGTGTTTATTTTTACTTTCATTTAGTCATCTATCTTTTTATTTACTTTTAATTTTGGCAAGGTTGGTCCTCCATACACCGATGTCTAGAGTTCATGAGGCTCACCAGAGAGCAGGAGGCTGAGGAGACTCTTTTTAAGAGAAACCTCCTTAGACAACTTACAGAGGTATTGTGTGTGCCTGAGGCTGCCACAGACAGAGCTTCACACAAACGAGAGAGAAAAATAACTGGAAGTACTTTTGCAGAGCAGCAGGTAGTCCAGTTCTCCATCAGTGGCTATGTGGGCTTGTTTTAGCTTTGCACAGCAGTCTCAGTCAACTTGGAAAGAAATCAGAGAGAATGTGTCCAGGGCAGTTCCTATTCAGGTGCATTTAGGAGATAAAAGACTAATTAAAAACTTAATGGAAAAAGGTAATAGGTAGATTAATTTATCTCTGAAGGTATGGTTAAATGTTATCACTAAAAATGGCCTGTTGGAGGGGATAAAGATTCTGAGATGGTGCTCTCATGATATTGACTTTACCCCTAATAAACTGGATGTAAGCTATAAGGGATGGGCACATTGGGGCCTCTCGTCATACTGTACTTTTTTTTTTTTTTTTTTTTTTGATCAGGGTACACTGAATAAGTTTCAGACACGTAAGAGAATACATGGGTTAAATAGTGGTGATTTTTATAGATTTCGGCAGATAAGTCACCACATAAACAGTTCCATGATAGAGATTAGGGTTGCTTTTCAAAACAACCTATTGAAAATCTTTATTAGTACAGATAAAAACAACTCGGGGCTTAAAGTAATATCAAGACTTTGCAAGGGACTCCAGGATATTAAAATAGAAAATAGTACATACATCAAACAAAAATGGTAGGGGGAGAGTAATAAATGCATCCCAGAGGGAAATTTAGATGAAATATTGTAAGTTTCAATGGAGGATCTCAAGCTCACCTTCCTGGAGAACATATGGTTGGAAAAGTATTTGTAGATATTTTATTACCCCTGCTCGGTTATCTCACTATTCGGGCACATCCAGCTGCTGGAGGTTCTGTGGCTCTCAGGATGCTAATCACTATCACATGTTTTGGGACTGCCCAAAGGTACTCTCTTTCTGGCAAAAGATCCATTCCGAATTAGAAATCATGTTCGGGACAAAAATTACTTTAAACTGGGACAAAATTTTTTTTGACTCTTAACTTCAATGACCACAAACATTAGAAATAAGAGACTGTTTGGAATACTGAGTGCAGCAGCTAGAAAAACAAAGAGATGGCTCAAACCAGATACTCCATTGGTTGAGGAGTGGTATGATATTACAAATGGAATCTATGCAATGGAAAGAATTACTTTTTCTTTGAGGCTCCAGGACAGTAAATTTTAGGAAATTTGGATTAAGTGGAAAAAGTGTATTTCCCCGAAATGCCCGACTTTTGTTTAAAAACATATATTAAGCATTTTGTTTGTTTTTTCTTTGTATTTTTATATGTAACACTCCATGTTCTGTTCTAATTTATGTTGTAATATGAGGTGTATTGATTCAGTATAAAAGAAGGAGGGGAAAAAAGAAAACATCGATCAAACTGTATGAATGTAAATAAACAAAGGTAACCCATGATGACCCATGATCATTGTTAAACTAAACTTCTGCAGCAGTACCAGCGACTTTCTGCAAGTGCAGTGTTTACAGCTGCGTGTCTTCATACATCTCTATCTCCTTTAATGCCACAGCTCGCTTCAAGGACTGAACATGGACTTACTAACCCTCGCGATTTTTAGCTCCATCTGTCCTTGTTTGTCCACAAAATGGACATGCAGAAAGGTATTAATAAAATTATCATTTTTCAACATTTTTTTTCTTACTTTCACTGCTTCAAATCTCTTCAACAACTTCAACCCTGACCACTAAAAAAAAAAAAAAAAAAAATTAAATTAAATTAAAAAAAACTCAGTGTCACACCCTTTTTATGTTACACCCCATCGTTCCGCCTCTGAAAGTGGCTGCAAATTTTGGTGTCTCTTAACTTCAAATACAGCACTGAGTCCTGGCACATCCAAAAATACTCTGATGACACTGCTATCACGGCATGTATCAGAAATGGACAAGAAGCCGAATACAGGGATCTGATAAGTGCCTTCAGTGACTGGAGTCACAAAAACTGCCTCCTACTCAACACCTCAAAGACAAGGAAATGATCATAGATTTCCGCAGATCCAAACCCCCTCTTCAGCCAGTGAACACTCGTGGTGTGGACATCGAGGTGGTGACATCATATAAATATTTAGGTGTACACCTGGATAATAAGTTGGACTGGTCTAAAAACGTAGACTTCATCTACGAAAAGGGGCAGAGCCACCTCTTTTGCCTGAGAAGACTCCGATCAATAGACATCTGCAGTAAGATGCTGCAGATGTTTATCAGTCTGTGGTGGCAAGTGTTCTGTTTTATGCTACAGTCTGCTGGGAGGCAGTGGAAAACACAAGGATGCAAGGCGTCTGAACAAACTGGTGAAAAAAGCTGGCTCTGCGGTTGGAATCAAATTGAACTCATTGGAGGATGAGGTGGAGAGATGCACAATGAAGAAGGTGGAGGCCATTCTGAGAAACATGGATCATCCACTTCATATCTCCCTAAATGACCAAAGAAACAATGGTGGTGGACGGCTCCTATCCCTGTGCTGCAGGACAAAAAGATTTAGAAAATCTTTCATACCATCAGCAATTAGACTATGATTCTACCGTAAGCAGATGAGAGAGACTCCAGACAGTTGAATTTCCCTGTGAGGATAAATAAAGTTATTGTGTCATATTGTATTTTTATCCCAGTTATTGTACACCATGTCACTGGTATTTTTTATGGTAAAAAACACAAAAACACCATATTTCCTATATAAAATGTTCTAGAAAAAACAAACCTTTTTTCAATAAATACAGTGTGGGCCATATCAATGATGAGTAGTAAAATTGATTTTGATTTATTGAATTTTTTTTTGTATTGCCAATTTCCATATTTTATCGCTACATCTGTCCTTATTTGTCTAGAAAACAGACATGCAGAAAGGTGTAAATAAAATACACTTTTTTTTTTTACTTTCACTGCTACAGATCTCTCCCAACAACTTCAACCCTGACCACTAAAAAATAAAAAATAAATAAATAAATTCAATGTTACACCCTTTTAATGCCAGTTATTGTACACTATGCCTATGACTTGGATTCAGTGAGATAGCGTCCATGCTAAACAGATGAGGCTATCAGAGCGAAAAACACGCCAGTTTTACCATCCTTTTCTCGAGCCTCGTCCTCTACCAAATCATATGCGAGTGAATGCATTTGTTCATGTTAGGTTTATTTTATGTACAGGCATAAAAAATCAGAGAATGTATGCAGGATATGAATCACGGACGCGCATTTCCAGCTCTAACCAAAATGTGACCACAAATATGCCAACTACGCGCATATATAAATTAACTGTATATTTGAGATATGATATATTCTTATCTATTGATCGAAAGGACCCTTGCATCTTCATGCATGTCCATCCACTTGCTATGAAGTGAGGGCAAAGTTGAAATTGTCCAATTGTCCTCAATCTATAAAAATGTGACTATCAACTCAAAAAGATGATAAAAATCCTCAAAACGGACATAGTAGGATCCGAAGGTTAAGCGATTAAGGAGTTTAAACACATTTAAAACTGTTGTTTAAGCGGGATCATTGCATCTCTGAGCTAAAAACAAACCGAGGTGACCCAGCTTGTCTTGAAGCCCCAGACAGATTGACACATGGACTCTGCAAAGTGAACACAGTCCTTATTACTACAGATATTACCTACAAGAGGGGAAACACGGGGTTAACCTGTTTACTGTATTACAGATTAAATACATTGGCACGAGTGAGTGACGTTCTGTTAGTTACATGGCTGATGTTACTGCTAGTGAGAAACTTCCTGCTGACTGGACTCAGAATAAGCTATGTGACTTTGCTAGCTAGTGGCTGCATCATGCCTTGCTCTTACACTGAATGAATACATTTAAAAACTAAAATATAATTATTATTGTTATCCATGAATTTCCAAATTTACTGATTCACCAAAAAAAACCTGAAAAAATAGTAAAGCACATTATTATTTCTTGATTAATATGTCAAATTATAGTTATTTACTGTCATTCCTGAACAGAAAAATGAGTTTTACTGCTTGAATGTTATGCTTGATTAATTTCTGACTTCTCAGAGAAGCCCAGTGAGCCGGCTCACATTTGGGTGAATTCAGTTTTAAATTCCTCATTCCTGTTCAAAATGGTAAAACGTGGAGCGCTCACTGAAAATGAAAGAGTCCACATTAAAGCACTTCATGATGCTGGATGGTCTTTGAGACAAATATGACAGGTGGTCTAATAAATTCATTAAGCACTGTATATCAAAATTCGCCATATTTTACTCAGTTGGACCAGTTCATTCAAAGTTTACAAGTACTAGCATAGTAACATAGCCACATTGGAGGGTGCAGGAACAAAACATTGAGTCCTGCCGCCGGCCAGCCTCTGGAAAATCGGCCAATCAGAGGACAGCAGGTCCGCAGGGTGGGGGTGTTAAAGAGACAGCAGTGAAAACGAAGCTTTTTAGACGGAGGTTAAAATCAAGCGGAAACCTCCGGTACTAAAAAAAGGAAGCCAATGTGGAAGTGCAAAAAATTGCTATACCGCGAGTGTCCACTTGAGGCTGGCTGCAGGAACACCGGAAGTCCCGTCTGCACAAGTTATACAGCCGGTTTTGACACACAAAATAAACTGGTTTACAGCCTGGTTCATAACACCAAACGTGTCTCATTAGCTAGTGTCTTATTGTGCTTATTGTGCTGCATGACTGACGTGACACGGGGTTTGTCCAAGTCTTTCTACAGTCTGTGGTTAAAAAATGGGTTTTTAAGGATGCCAGTGTGAGAAACATGAGGAGTTTTTTGAACTGTAAACCATGTAAAGCTACAGTCTGATGTCAAGTCCTGAGTCAATAAAGATAACTGACACTGTCCATCAACCACACTAGGCCTACTAGCAAGTCAGAAGTACATCAGGGGTCACACTAGGCTTACTAGCCAATCAGAAGTACAGCGGAGGCAGGTCTTGTGGAAGACAAAGCTTAGGTTGATTTCCTGCAATGCTGTTCAGTGAATCTACCGCTGATGAATCCCTACCGGTGTTGCCAACTTAGTGACTTTGTTGCGACTCTTTTTAAAAAAGTGACTAGCAACAAATCTAGCGACTTTTTCTGGTGTTTCTGGAGACTTTTGGAGACTCTGATGTGAAAGCAGACATCGTTGTTGCTCCGCGGGTGCTGGCGTCCAGCCCCTCCCCATCCAACAGCATTCACAGGCAGCCCACTCCTCGCGCAGCGTCCCCCTCAGCTGCAGTCGTAGCAGGAGATGCTCACGCCTCCATGTCCACAATGCAAATTAACCGTGCTGTGAAGGCCCCATGACTGTTTTTTTCTATTGTCTCTTTTTGGTCAATTTAAAATTGTTAATGAAGACTTTATATCTAAATATATAAGCATATTATAAGTGGTATGGTCAAAAATGTTAATGTTTCACTGGGATTTGGTGTAGGCTTTTAAGTGGACCATAAGGTTTTAAACTAAACCAAACATAAGAAAACTAACTTTCTAAGATAAATAGAACAGTAAATAGAATAATAAACTAAAAATAATAATTAAAGTAACTCTGCCAGAGTATCTCTACAGTCATTTTTGCCTGTCCCAAGCCCAGATAAAGGAGGAGAGTTGGAATTGTGACATTATAAAAACAAGAATCAACAGAAGCACTTTCATTTGTAGTTCTACACATATTAAAGTTCTTGTAACACACTTTTTCTCTCTATCATGACGTTTTTCCTCTCTCCTGCAGTGTCCATTACAATTAAATGTGTACTGCTGATTATGCAAATTAGGCGGTTTACGTCATTTAGCGAACATTAACTTTTACTATATTGCAGTCAGATCCAGTCCTTTTGTCGCTATTGGCCTTTCTATGTTTAAGTCCCCCACCTGGGAAAAAGTTCAGGCTCAGGATTTTTTTTCCACTATCAGCCATGTACTACGTGGGTATCAGAGAGATGGTGTAAAGCCTTGAAACAAAGGCATAATACCCCCTCTTTATTATCTGTATTATGATATAATTCAATATGACTTTATTAGTAGTGTTTAATTAATGAAGCGCCCTTTCTAAACTTATATTCAAAACAATTTTTGAGGTTCTGCATTTCAATAGCACTGAGAGAAAGATGAACACAGCAGCACAGCGTTTACTCCTCGTCATTTTTACGCAGCGATGGTGGAGCAACAATCCCTGTCTTTAAGCAAGCAACTATGAACTGCGCCATTTAAGATATCACACAGTTTTGAGGATATTTTTAATATCAAGATGTTGTAGTTTGACGACCATAGGTGATAAGTTGTTAAAATGCTGCACTGTGGAGCTGTGCACATTTGTCTGCTCCACAGGAGTCGTAATCCGATAAAAACGTCACACACTCGGGTCTTGCACACTGAGTTCATTGCATTTGTATTTGGCTTAGCTGTGAAAATTTGTAGAATATGGCAAATAGTTTCATACTGCGAGCCTGTGGCTCTGTCACTCCTTTAAAATCCCGTTGGATCCATCCTGACACAGAGCTTCATACAGCACACGCTCATATGTCATAGCGCAGAGACAAGTTGGAGAGATGGAGAACAACTTTTTAATTCTGTCTCTGTTATGACCTGTGAGTAGGCTACAAACATATGGCTTTATCTGTTTTATTTCCATGACTGATATCCACATAATACACGGGCAAACTACGGTGTTTAAAGTGAGGTTTCAGAGAGAGGGGGGAGGGTCGGGCGGTGGTGAGCAAGCAAGAGTGAATAAAGCAGCAGGCACTGATCCGAATCATCATTTACCCATCTCTTTGTCATATTTTCATGATTGATATCCACATGATAAATGAGCAAACTCTGGCGTTAAAGTGAGGTTTCAGTGGAGTGCAAGCAAGGTGGAAGCAGCGGGAACTGTTTTGAATCATCGGCCACCTTAGACACATACAATATTTCACATAAAATCGAACCTGTTCCGAATAAAAAGGGAACAAAACAACTGTTTTGGCATCAGTGTGTATACATGATTAGAACAACTTGAAACAGGCTCATTGTGCAAAGGCCTTAACAGTCTGCATGCCGACCTGTTTACTGAGACACCTGCAGCAGCCTCTCAGTGCGCTGTCAGCACAGAGACCGATGCACTTTCCATAATCTACAACGTCAAGGTCAGTGAGAGAGCACACTGAGTACAAGATTTTTAATAGATTAAATAACCTCCTTGATAGTCCATGTGTGCAAAATGGAAAAGGTCTATGCATCTGTCTGTGTGCATGCGCTGAAATGCAGGCTCATCCTCATCATTCCAGCCCGTCAAAATGACGGCCTTCAAAATTCTCCATCATCCTTCCAAAAAATCTGTCAATGATGGAGAATATTTGGTCAACGTGACCTCTGCTCCATAGTAACAGAAACAAGAGAGGAAAATAATAAAATTAATGAATAGAGAAGCTCAGAGTCATGCTTGCCCGATCAGGCATGTCCTTACAAGTTTTGCTTGCCCATCGGCTTTTTGAAGTTGCCCCAGACATTCAGGCAACCATTGATGTTGGACCCTGAATGTGTATTATTTGTTGAAAAGAAAACATATATTTCCTGTATTTTTGGTCACAAAGGAAAATTTTAATTGAGTAGAGCTTGGAAACTTTGAAATCATGTCTCATATGTTTAATAATGTGAAATTCACTTTACCTTGGTCATAGCAATTTCCAACCCCATTAATGTGTTAACTGTATTTGTTTGAAATCGTCTCCTGTCTGCTTGTCTATCTGTGTTGCTTGTGTACTTTACCTAGTTGTGCTGGTGTCCTTCTTCTGAGCTTTAGCTTTTAAAGCAATGTTAACCTCCTAAGACCCTGCAATATACAGTACATATGAGGACCATACAATTTGGCTGTCTTACCAGATAGCAAGGAATTCTGCCATTAGAAATTTGGAGATTGTCCAGAATTTCCTTTGATGTTTAGGTAATTTGCTTGGAATGTTGGCGGAATTTGCAAGAGGATCTGGCTGCAGACATCTATAACCTCGACTGTGGGACCCATGCCAGACCAGAACAACGTACGGAATGACATCAGTAAAGCCAAAACAGTCTGGAAGAGAGAGAGAGGCAGGGAGGCATTCGGTGGAGAAGCGGTGGTGAGACGCATTTTATAGTACTCACTGGGTATCGATACTTTGCTAAAGGGATCAATACCAATAGAGTACTTGGTAAATATCAAAGTATCGATACTTCCACCACTACAACGAACACAAATCCAGCACCTCTGGGTTGAGGCGACACACCTGCTCTGTTCTCCCCGGTCAAAGTAAGCTGCTTTTCAAGGTTAAACAACTTCTCCCTACACACATTAAACAAGAAACTACTGAGAAATGTGTGGAAGTGTGCTGTCTAGACATACGGCCATATGACCTTGTCGCCGGGAAAGGCTTTGTTGACATAATGCAACACTTTGTTAATGTCGCCGCTAAATATGGTAAATTTGATGTAAAAATGTTTTACCTCATCCAACCACTGTATCCAGACATGTCAAGGGGCAAGCACAAGCACTGCAGATGTCATTGGCAGCGGAGATAAAGCCCACCATCAAAACATATGGATGTGCCATCATAATAGATATATGGACGGAGGATTACCATAAAACTTAATTCATATCCGGCACCGTCCATTTTACAAACAACAACGTTGATCTTGTCTCCAGGGTGTTATCTGCAGCTGCTTTTGAGAGTGGTGTATCAAAAAAAAAAGGGGATAATATCACGAGCCTGCTGTTCAAGAAACTCTGTGAATTTGGAATAGTCACTTCTATCTGGCTGTGTTGTGTTTGTCACTGACTGTGGAGCCAATATAGTCACCGCCCTGCGTGGATACACCAGGCTGAACTGCAACGCACACGTCCTGAACATCACCCTATCAAGTGCATTTGCACCAGGCTGAAACTACTGAGCTGTCTGAACTGCTGACCAATGCAAAAAAACTGGTGAAATATTTCAAACATTCAGGTCTGCAAAACAGTTTGAAGAAATCCCTCAAGCAATCCATCGAGACCCGATGGAATTCAAATTATGATATGCTGGATTCCATACTGCAACAGCATGAGGAGATCTCCACATTACTGCTGAGTAATAACCAGTATGAAAGAGTGAAAACAGTAGATGCATTCCTTAAGTTGTTCAAGGATGCTACTAATGACCTAGAGTCTGACAACTCCACTCCCTGCACATTACTTCCACTGCCGAGGTCCTTGAAGGCCCAAACGTACGCGGACAGAACATACGCAGACTCTGCTCTGCATACTGGTGTCACACAAAACACTGCTTGGTATGTATTTTTCACATCGACCCGTATTAAATGTGACACTGACCTGCATTTCACACTTGTTTTTCCACGTTAATACTTCGCATGTCCTTCACCAACATGGCATACTCCCCTTCCTCGTCTCTTGTGGCATTCAATGGCCGTACATACCACCGTCCCTTAATTTTATTTCTTTGCAAAGCCAGCAGGCAGAGCAGCTCCTCTTCCTCATTGTCAGTGTAGGTTGCCATGACAGAAAAATGTAAAAACGCACAAGGATTGTGGGAAATGTAGGATTTCGTGAAAATTTCAGAGGAAACTACTACATGGCAGTGCGCTCCACTATGGAGGCTCTGATGACTGTACAGCAGTGGTTCTTAACCTTTTTGAGTCGCGACCCCCAATTTAACATCGCGACCCCCAGTTTAACATGCACTGTGGGGGGAGTGGGGTTGCTGACAACAGTCCTAAACACGCACGCTAACACCCCCCAGCCACCCTTCGTGCTGTCTGCGGTGCTGAAACAAAAAACGGTGCAGGTATACTGAAAAAACAACTGAAAAATGTACTTACAGTTCTTATTCTACTCTCTTTACTGGTTGTCAATAAAACTGTGGCTCTAATTTCACTCTAATGTCAGTGGAGAAATCGAAAGATTGTGAAAACATAACTAAGTGAAGCGATCATCAACAAGTGTGAGAGAGAAAAAAGCAGCAGCTTTGCCCCTTGGGTTGTTTCCACTCAAGATTTTGAGGGCTATTTCTGTATATGATGAATAACATGTACAATAAATCTCAATAGATACTTGTTTTTTCATGAAATTCTGTCTAAATTCATAACTTCTAATATTTTAAAGGCGTTCCGTGTCCTCTCTGTCGCTTGCACGCCCGACCAATACAGCATAATGTTTATGTCTGATTTACAAACAAGCACTTAAGCTCACACTTAAGCTGTCAGACACAGGTCTTGCCCAAAGGCACAATAACATCCTATTTTTTGGCAAATTGCTTTTGGATTTATTTAAAATCATGTAGCAGCATCACAGTAACTCTTTGACATGACCAACAGACCAACAATGGTCGCTACATCACATCATACTGCTGGTAGTTGAACCAGTTAACATGTAAACAAATAACGCATACTTTATTTTTTTCTCTTAAATTAAAGAAAACAACATCAACACATACTAATTAAAGCCTTAAGAAAGCACAGTGGGGAGAAATATTTTGAACATTTCTGTTGCTGAGAGCTTGTTAACATCAAAACACACTGCAGGTATTCTGTGTTGTTTCTGCTCGTGCATGAAAAGCCATATTTCAAACAGTGGGGCTGATATTTACGGCGCTTGAAGCTCTGATATCAGCCGGTGTCGGCCCCAGGATCTTATGTTTCTCAGGTGGTGGAGCTAATGTTAGGCTTTCTGGTGACTTACCTTGAGACCCCCTCTGCTGCTGCTGACCCAGGTCTGAGCTCCAACACTTTTTCTGTGAAGCCAATCGCTCCATTTTTCATTAGGTAGCTAGCAAACTTGCTGCGGCTAAGTCAACAACGCGCAAGCTTTTCTCCCTCTCTTTGTTTCTTTTTTTCCCCGCTGTGTGTCACTGAACAGAATCTCCCGCACACAGTTCAGATCGTACAAATTCAGTTGAGGCAATGGATTTTTGACAAATAATGAATCAGAAAACAACTAAAACACCTCCCTGTCTCGAATTATGTAATTTAATATTAATTATGTGCATTTTTATTTTTTCAAAATGATTTGGCGACCCCCAGAAATCATCTCGCAACCCCAGTTGGGGTCAGGACCCCAAGGTTGAGAATAGCTAATGTACAGGATTGCAACACTCCTGACTCCTAAAATGCGACTGCTACAGATGCTGCCCCCAGATGCAAGAGAAGACGTGGTTAAAGGTATGTAGCCTATTACAGACATAAGAACAGAAAATACACAGTGCAATTACAAATTAGAATAGGTGAAATGCAGTCAAAAAACAGAAATGGAGATAAGAGACAATAAATAAAAATCATAAGCTAAATGAATAACAGCATGAGCCATTTTCTAAATACATATTTATTTTGTATAAATCAAATCCTACCCAAAGGTACAAAGGAAATTATTCAGAAGATGCAGTTTGACCTGGTCCCGGCCACAGCAGAGGTTGAGCCATCAGCCAAAATGCAAAGCATAGACCGATTCGCAGACTAGGAAGACGATGCTTCCTTTGCTTCATTGCCAAAGCCGGTCCATGATTAAATGGCTGAATATCTCAGCTCCCGGCTCTGATAACCCAGACAGCATGCTTCAATGGTGGAAGGTCAACAAAGAGCACTTTCCAGCACTCTCAGAGCTGGCGCGTTTCATCTTCAGTATCCCTGCATCTGGTGCGCCTTCAGAGCGGGCCTTTAGTGTCTGTGGGCGTATCTTGGAAGAGAGACGCACAGGTTTGGGACCGCAGTTAGTCAGCAACATTCTCTTCCTCCACAGCAATATTACGGCCAAGTGATTCATTTGTTATATCCATTGTTTCATATGTTAACTTTGTTTATTTTATGTTATTTATTAGTGTTATTTGAGCCACTCACAGCCTACTCTCATTGCTATTTGTTAATTAGGTCCTACATAAAGAGGCGAGATGATGTGTTATTGAGCATAGGCTGCCTAAGTTTGAATGTTTTTCTTCTTATTTTTATTTTTTCAAACAGAATACCTGCAACACCTGGCTAATAATTTTAAAACTGCCGTTTTTCATGTTGTTTTTTTATATTGTATTTTGTTGCAAAGCAGTCTATTTTTATGTGCTGTGTGATGGTGCAAAGTTTTTGATAAAACAGTGATATTTAAATTTATTGTGTAGTGTTGTCTATCTGCTGATTGTGTTCTCATTAAAGGGGACATATTATGCAAAAATCACTTTTTCAGGCTTTTCTAACACGAATATGCGTCCCTGGCCTGTCCACAATCCCCTCAAGTACCTGAAAAATTCATTCCCTCTTCCCCTCTCTTTCTCCACCTTTCAGAAAATGTGTGCTGAAACAAGCCATTCTCAGATTTTACATCTGGTGACCTCACCAGGGGCCTAAGCACCGCCCCCCCCCCCCACTTGGAGGAATGTTCCACCCTCCTCTACTGATCCTCTCAGCCACCAGCTGAGATGCTGGCTCAGTGGGTTACCCTGCTGATTACAGTCTGGGAGGTTGATGGTTCAAATCTTAGTCTAAACTTTGGGGAAAAAAATTGTGTGTAATATCACAGGTGCTACATCCATTTCCTGAGAGGGGTGTGGTCAGGAATGGAGTCAGACAGCTAATTACCATTTAAAGCCACAGACAGAAACGGCTTATTCTGAGAAGGGCTGAAACAGAGGGGTTTTTAGTGTTTTTTTCAGCAATTAACTTCACAGGCATGTTTGGGGACCTCTGAGAACAATATAAACTCGTCTTTAACGGGTAAAATATGTCCCCTTTAATGTTTCCTGTTCAGATCTCTCTTAGAAAAGAGACCTTAACCTCAATCATTGCATGATTACATAAAGGTAGAAAATAAATCAAATACAGAGAATGAGAATAGAATAAGAAACAGCCTTTATTCCATTAAAAAACTTAAGGAAGGGAGCAGGTGGCCTAATGGTTTAAGGCGCTCCCCATGTACGCGGGCAGCCTGGGTTCAAATCCAGCCTGAGGCCCTTTACCGCATGTCTCTCCCTCACTCTTGACCCTGTTTCTGACTCTATACACTGTCCTCCTCTATCTAATAAAGGCTCAAAAATAAATCTTTAAAAAAAAAAAACTAGATAGGAGCACTTTTCCCGACCAGTGCGGCAAAAGACATGTAGGGAAACGAAACAAACAACCCCATGAATCTCTATTAACAGCCTATAAAATGACGGGATTTCTCCTGCGGGACGGGAGAAGACACAACATCAGTGCATCTCTATTATTGTGCGGGCATGACTTCTCAGGGTTTTGCGGGTGCGGGCGGGAGTGGTCAGAAATTCAGCGGGAGCGGGCAGGAGCGGGATGAAGAAAACAGTACCGCACAGGGCTCTACTGTGTAATATTTCCTGTGTTTGCATCACAGCTGCTGTATTTAGTTTAGTTTAGTTTTTACCTTCTTGCCTGGCACAGTTTCTACCTGTTTTACCTTTGGTGTGACTTAAATGGATTGCTGTGATTTAAGTAATTTAAAGTGTATTTTAACCTGAACCAACTGGTTGTATACACCTTTAGCTACTTCTTTTGTTTTGACCTTGAGTGGTATTTGGGGGTTTGAAAGAGTTAAAAAGTATGTGTGCTGTTCAGCTTTAGCCTGCTCCCTCTCCTTAGTGAAGCTGCTGTTGGTGTGTGTTTGCACGTGTGCAAGCATACGTGCAGGTGTGTGTTATCAAATCAGTGTGTGCATGTGTGTGTGACTTTGTCTTTCTGCACCTTCTGTTCCTGCACATTGCAACATTGCAACACTGTTTCATTTAAAGACCTCTATGCTCTCAAATTCCTGTGCAGTTTATTTTCTAGCTACCCTGCCTTGCATTTTCATTACAATGTATCTTGGGAGTAAATTAAGGGCGGGTGCAACGAATGAATATTTTTGTCTGTGTGGCTCAATATCACAGTAGGTTAAGATGGTGAAAACATTCCCTGCTCAGAAATGATTGCATCCTTGGAGATGATTTGTTATGACAGCAACGCTTTGCAGAATGATGGTGGGGAAGATGTTTAAGAATATCTAGTCATTATCTACACTACTTATCCCGTTCAGGACTGTCAGCTGTCACTGGTCGAGCTGCAGGTTACATCTGGTCACCAGTCAATCACAAGACTGACATAAAGAGACAAACAACCAGGCACGCTTGCGCTCACACCTACAGGCAGTTAAGACCCTCCACTTAACCCAACCAGCATTTTTTTGGACTGGACGACCCCCACATGCATACATGCAGCTTTTACACAGAAAGGCCCTGTCTGACCTGGATTTGAACCAGAAACCTTCTTGCAAGAAAAACATCTACCCTGCCACTTGTGCAGATTGACAGGAACAGGCTATGGATATAGGGCTAACGTGTTTTGTTGACTAATATGGATATATATTACAGGATAATGGAATTTGTGATGTGCAGACTAGCATAATTGAGTTCAGTTTCAGACTAGTCAGTAATAAACATCAACAGTGATGAAAGATTTTGTTTTAGATTTATTATTTTTCCACCCATATCTTGATTGTAATTTATATCTTTTTATTATGTTATCACAAACAACAGATTGACTTTTATCCATAAAATATTGTTATAAGAGGAGTAAAGGACAGATAATAACAATAACTGTTGTCTATGTCGCTTGTAAATGGATTAAAGTTTACATTTCTTAGGGTGAGAGTCCCTAGGTGGCGTTGTCTGGTCAGTTTTGAAACATTCTTCCATTACTGCCCCTCTCCTTTGCCTTGCATGGCATATCAGCTATGAAGTATTTTGACCAGAAACCACAGCCAGCTAAATGACTATATGAAACAGCTGCAATGAGGAGGAGGAGTTTGCTTCTCTGTCTCTCTTGTTGTCACTGAGTCAGTCAAATATCAGCTACAGTGGAGTGAGGAAACGTTCACCGGTTTGATCATGGCTGTCAACATCCCGGGAGTGATTGCGATGGTCTTCTTCTACCTGCTGGTTCTAGGAACCGGTATCTGGGCTTCTTTCAAGTCCAAAAGGGAACAGAAGAAAAGTGCAGCCACTGGAGTGGATATGGCCCTGCTGGGAAACCGGAGGATTAGCTTGGTGGTGGGAATCTTCACAATGACAGGTGAGGAGAGCACAGCTGACAATGGGAATAGCAGCAACATAAAAATTGAATACAGAGATTTTTAAAACTGTCTTTAAATTTCTGAGGCATCAGTGTCAGATTTAATACAGACAAAACTAAAATAACTGCCTAAAAAAGTAAAAGCAAGGATAAAATCATGAAGGAATATACTTTAGAAGTGCCTTCAAATCTATTATGGGTGGGTGTCATTTCTAATTGTATCAAAAACAGAATATTTACCAGTGGACCTTCAAGGTCACATATTATGCAAAATATACTTTTTCATGATTTTCTAACAAAAATCTGTGCCTCTGGCCTCTCCACAATCCCCCTAAGAAGGAAAAAATTCCATTCCCTCCTCTTCTTTCTTGCTCCACCTTTTAGAAAATGTGTGCTAAAACAAGTTGTTCTCAGTTTTTCCCTGCATGAGCCCTCACAGTGGCTATGGGCCCATAATCATCATAGTCTCATTTGAGTAATGCTTAGTTAAAAGAGACTTTTGTGAAATCACAAAGAGACTAACAGCCATAGGCTATATAAAGAACAAAAGTACATGAACTCCGGTTTAAAACCTACCATGTGGTCAATAAACTTGAAGAAAAAACAACAATAATAATATAGACATGTACATTAATATTTAAAATGTCCCAGGGTAATGAGCGGTGATTTCTTTAGTCCGCAGTTTTCCTCTTCCTGAGGTGACAGAGGATATTTTTAAAAACAGAGTCACTATCTGTCATGTTCTGGTGGATAACTATTTTTGCTCTTGTTTTCCAAATGTGTGTGTTAATGACACACATTACCATCCAGAGCAATCTCCTCTGGTTGTCAGGTAGAGATTCACTGTATATACTATTTATGACGGATTTACAATTGGTATTAACATTAAAACCCACATTGGTCATTTGCAGTGGCGCAGTAAATGTTCAAGAGTTTCGTCCTCATTACAATAAATCATCTGACATTTTTTTCGTGGCCCAGATTAATTTAACACATAGTCTGGTGAGGGTGACCAATCTTTTGGGGGGGGGGACCATAGACTGTAGAAAGAATTGGACGAACCCTGTAACGTCAGTTGTCTGCTTACATAGGCGGACTCAAACTACTTTTGAAGCCAGGCTCCATATTGAAATCGCTGTCTCAACCTAACTTTGGATCAACCTAGCAGCCCGCCCACTAAGCTCGACTTCCTGTCAGCTAGCTAGCTAGCATTCTGGTTGGCAGAAACTTAGCTTCTGACTGTCGAGCTATCTGTCAATCAAATGAGATACGCCAATCAGTCCACAGTGAAGTTTTTCCCAAATATAATCTAAATGATTGTGGTACCAAAAATTTCACCCCCAGTACAGTGAGAGCACATGAAGACAGTGGCTGATGAGACACATTTGGTTTTGTTAAACCAGGATGTAAACCAGTTTATTTCTAGCATAAAAATGGCTTTTTAACTGGTGTCCAGATGAGACTTCAAGCGTTCCTGCAGCCAGTCTCAAGCGGACACTCGCTGTATTGCAATTTTTTGCACTTCCGCATAGGCTTCATTAATTAGGACCAGAGGTTGCCGCTGGGAGAGAACACAGTAGATAAAAACAGCAGTTTAAACTAAATGTGAGTTTTTACAATTCAAATCCTACCATTATCACCCATGTTTTATTTTCCCAATTGTAATAATAATAAAATAATAACTTTATTTGTATAGCACCTTTAAAAACAGAGGTGAACAAAGTGCTTTAACAGTAAGCAGAATTACAATTACAAAGCATCAAACACAAACAGCAAAACATCACAAGACAAAACCCCAACAACAGAAGAACCCATGAAAACTCAGCCAACAGTGTAACTCCAACATCACAAAAAAAAAGCTGAACATTCTGAGCACAAAAATGATGTCAATTTAGGAGGGCATCATAAAAACCCAGATATGTAACATTTTGTAATAAAAGTGAAGACCAAGAATAAAAACCCAGACCAACAATAAAAACGCAGAATAACCTAGACCAATCCAGTCTAAGATGTAGACATCTTCTTTCATTTCAGTCTCTATTTTGGACCACTTTATTTGGCAGATATCTCTGCCATTAATCCAAATAGGATTCTAATCTCATCCCTTACCTGTACATTAATATTTATTCAATTTTTTCAGACCTGATCCAGACTGCTTCAGTTTTATTTTGGCTTAATGTGGTACCAGATGCCTTTTCATAATGAAGCAGGTGGGAGTTTAAAGTATCGAGTTCCTTCTTGTTCCTTATTATGACGGTGATGTCATCAGCATAAGCCAGAGCAGCCACTCTGTATGAGTCTCCAATAAGAGCTCCTTTAATTCTATAATCATATTAATTATATTAATAAGGGGACATATCATGAGAACATACAGAGCAGCACTCAGAGGGAAGCCCTGCCTCACACCATAAGAAATAAGATTCAGTTAATACTCCATTAATATTTGGCTGATCATCGAGGTCAAGGCCAAATCAACTTCTTATTACGGACATTCAAACACTTGTGTTTCTTAGTTAGGGTAGATGTGAGGTTTGGAAGCATCCATCTTCCCACATTCTCTGCACATGTCCCCCCTCACTAGGGTTGCTAGTGTAGTAGCACTCCAGTAGTACCCTATTCTCCACCCTACTCCATGTATGTCTTGTTCAAGTAGCCCACTTTTCATCAGAGTGCCCTGGTTCTCTAACATCTGAAGCAGACCTTGTTGACCTCACCTTGATCTCCTGCACCAAGGCCAGTGTTGTAACCCAGTGAGCTTATATATATATATATATATATATATATATATATATATATATATATATATATATATATATATATATATATAGAGTGCTTAACCCTTTACCTGCTGAGGCTAAAAGTGGTGATTTGGCCATATTTTGTTATTACAGCTGTTAGGAAATGCCCTAAGTCTGAGAGCTTTTGTCCCTTTTCCCAGGAGTACTTGAGCTTGACTTTTCAACATGTGGTTAATGATTATTGTACATTATATGGAATTGCCAGCAGTTTAAAAGAAGAAAAAACAAGAAAAACTGATGTTTTTTCATGGCTTTCATGAGAAGAAATTTTGTTATTGCTCATGTAGTTTTGATTGGACATTTGAAATGTGAACCTATACATGTTTAGAACAATCACCAGTCATTTTTTGAGTCTAGGACTCTGGGTGTGCAAAAGAGAACTATATTTGCTCTTCACATACCTCAGTTCAGAACCCCAACCCTTCTCCAAATCGCTGTCCTCCTCTATGAACCGTAGTGGCGGTTTTACCGTTTTTGATGGTCTCCCCGACATTTTAAATGTGTGTAATGAAACACAGACATGCACAAATGCCACTATCTAACACTTTTGTTTGTAAACAAAACACCACTCTCGCTCGCTCTCCTTTGACTCTCTTCCTTTACTCTCCTTTCTCACTCGTCTTCTGCCAAAGCTGACGTTTTCACAGTGATGTTTGACATAACTGTAATATATATATATATATACCACACATCATATATTGCCGGAAAGCACAGAAGATCAGCTCTCTGTCAGCATTGGAATTTTTTAAATTGAGCAAACTTTCAAGGAGTTACAGTGTCGAGAATCCGTGTAGCTGTCTCTCCAAACTTCCAGTGTTTTGTTATGAATGCTCATGTTATATGTTTGTGTGCACCGTAATGAACCATATATGCACACATGCCCACAATTCTCAGCTTCCCAACACTGTTGGAATTTTAATAATTGGATAAACTTTGACAGAGTTACGGTAATAATACTCCAGACATATAAAATACAGCGCTGGCGCTGGCTCCGTAGGTAAAGGGTTAACAAATTTATTAGACCACCTGTCATATTTGTCTCAGAGACCATCCAGCATCATGAAGTGCTTTAATGCGGACTCTTTCATTTTCAGTGAGCTCTCCACTTTTTACCATTTTGAACAGGAATGAGGAATTTAAAACTGAATTCATCTTTTTATACCCAAATGTGAGCCGGCTCACTGGGCTTCTCTGAGAAGTCAGAAATGAATCAAGCAAAACATTCAACCACTAAAACTCATTTTTCTGTTCAGGAATGACAGTAAATAACTATAATTTGACATATTAATCAAGAAATAATACTGTGCTTTACTATTTTTTCAGTTTTTTTGAAAATCAGTAAATTTGAAAATTCATGGATAACAATAATAATTATATTTTAGCATTAAAAATATCATTTGGGTTAAAGAGCTTCTACATATTGGTGTATTAACCATTGCAGAAACATAAAAATGATTTTGGTAACTACCAATGCTGTTAATTTAGGGCAGCTGTGGCATAAACCTTACCTTGGTTAGGGTTAGGGGGGTCTAATCGATTTTTTAAGCACTGTATATATATCAGTCTTGTAGTACTTGAGTCCTGGACTCGGACTTGAGTCCTGATTTGGAGGACTTGTGACTCAACTTGGACTCGCGCGCTGATGACTCAGACCTGGACTCGAGGAGGACTCTTTTTGCTGAAGACTTTTTTTTCAGTAATATTTGTTGTTTTTCTGTGAGAAAACCCTGCATAACTGATCAGTGTTCACACAGCGCCCGGCACAGGCGTGCACCTGCATGCGCGTTCACGCGAGTCTAACCTTCAAGCAACCAGAGGAGAGGAGCAGGCGAGCCTGGGTGACAGAGAGAGGGGCTGATAGGTAGTTAAACCTGTGTCTCTTCTCCCGCAGTAATCTGTACAAGAAATTAAACTAAAATGCAGGCAGCCTACCTTTGAATCGCTGAAAATCTCCATCAGCTGCTCAGACTCAACATATTAGCTGCTGTTGCTGCTGTACAGTAATCCTCCTCAGTCTGGGACAGAGTGATAAAAACTCTGACACCTTGTAGCTTGGGCTAGGAGATATGGCCTAAAATCTATATCCTGATATATGTTTGCTATATCCTGATACAGGATATATATCGCAATATTTTGAATTGGCCTCTCAGCAGCTGTATTTAATTCGGCCCCAAATGACACTAGTTTGTTGATACAAATAGATGTTCTATGGGATTTTTAATAAAAATGTTTGCAGAAAGTAAAACCAATATAAAGTCAAATTTAACAGTTTTATGTTGAAAAGGACTTCATTCAATCTTTTACTAATAAATCAGAAATACATAAATCTTGACCAAAAAATGACCTCACCAATCATGCATGCAGTAAATGGCCAAAACCCTGCAGGCTAGTCCTCCATTCAGGCTCACAGCTGTGATTATATTTGTCCATTATTTGTGCTGATGAACACTGGACCAGTTTTTGACAAGTTCATAATGAGAGCATCTTTAGACCTTATTCAAGAAACTCTCCTGTGTGATCATGGGGGGAAAAGCTTGTCTGGAGGCCGGAACATTTGAACTTCTCGTTGTTGGTGTTTTAAACTGTAAGGCTGAGATAAGTCTCCGTAGTTGAGGAGAAGTGGATGACATTTTTCTACTGCTGGGCTGTCTTCTCTCTAAAATCTACGACTCTGGCAGGGAGTTTTCAGCAAAATGCTCACGCCCCGGCAAATCTCGTGTTCTGGGTTAAGTGTCTTTTCACCATCACTGGGCTCGTGTCTTTAGCGACGTGTTGTGTTACTGCCACCGCTGACTCGGAGACATCTTGCGGTGTATTTTAACAAATACCGCGTGAGATTGACCTCTTCGTTTTCAAAGTTGAACGACTGCTCAACGCTGCAGATCCAGCGTTGTTTCTCATTAACTGTCTCTAAAGTCAGCTAACTAACTATCCGCTGCTGTTTACCTTCCTCTTCCTGCTTCTCGTCGCTGATGCGCATGTGCATGTGGAGTTTTCTGGATGGGCGCAGGAGAGAGTGAGCTCTCTGCTGTGAGAGATGTGTTCAGGGACAATGGGAGAAGCAAAACTCCAGCGAGAAATGCACGCTGACAGCTCAAAACTTCCACATAATTTTTACTCGGATATTTGCGATATAGTCATTTTATACATCATGGGTGGCAAAAGCCGGGATACATTGAGTATACTCGAGATATCACCCAGCCCTACTTGTAGTGAGTCCTGTTAGTTAGAAATATTAATCAAATGTTGAAATCTGCGTTAACATCGGTGAGGTTACGCCGATTAGTGAGCTAAACAAGGTGTCGTACAGTAAAATTATATGTTTAAAGACGGCTCAGACTTTGCAGTATTGAAAGGGGACGACGTTAAGACCTTTTAATGATGTGTTCAAATGTCCCACTGAGAAAATTAAAATTTTAGTTTTAAGTGAGAAATCTGAATAAATCCAGTCATTTTAAAGGAGGAATATTTAGTTTAAGATAGATGTAAAGCATGAGTTCAGTTAAAAACATGTCTCATTTTTCCACCCTAAATACACAAATAATCCTGTTAATATAACTAATACTATCGATGAAGAGTGTAACAGCTCCTCTAGCCCTTTAGAATAAAAAGTTTAAGAAATTTATACATTAATAAAACATATCAATGTAACCCACCTGTAAAGCTGGAATGGCTTAAGAATAATTGGTCATTTAATTTAGCTCTAGGTTTTAGGTACTGGGGACTCGTCTAGGACTCGAACACGGGTAATGGGGACTGGACTCGGACTCAGGTAAAGAGAACTCGACTCTGATTTTTCTTTGGTGACTCGGAGTCGACTCGGGTTTTTCCAAAGAAGACTTGACTCGGACTCTAGGTTTGGTGACTCGACTACAACACTGATATATATATACACACACACACTCACATGCACACACAAGTGGACGGTTCTTTTTTGAAACAAGTCCAGAGGGCAACACTGAGAGCTTTTCAGGACAGAAAATATGTTTTTACTCCTGTTCTGCTTCAGCATGTGTTCGTGGTCGTTACAGGGCGGGTTTGCCGGTATGGCTATTAGCTCTGATTAAGTTGTTGTAAAGCTGCAGTTTAATTGGAACTGGACCACATCTCTTTTGAAACAAGAGCATAGAGCCACACCAAACACGTCTTGGCAGCAAAATCAGTGTTGCAGTATTGCACAATAAACTCTGATACAGTCAGCTGCACTGAAAAATAAACACATGGCATGAAAAAAGAAAACTTAAACTAATCTGGTTAGGATGGCTTAAAGTGAGGATTTGCTTTCTGATGTGACCTTAAATATGATCCACAACAACAATAGCTGTGTTTTCATTACAGTTTTTCGCAAAATGAAATTTCTTTTCTTTTAAATTTCTTAAATTTCAACTAAATGCACTTTTAAAGTGTTTCTATTGATGGAGTTTTGGGCATGAGCCTTGCACTTTGTGTAAAACCTCATCTCGCGAGACTCTGCTGTAAGGAAGCTGGACATTCAAAACCTGTTGCGTGTTGGTACGGTTATGATTACATCTACAGCGGTTGCCGTGACAATTTTGAACAAAAGCCACGTATAAGGCCATAAGTATGATGTTAAGAAAAGTCTCGGTCTCCTCTTCTGTCATCATGCACAGCGCCATGTTGTCTCAGAGTGAACTGGTCATGTGACACCGTACATTACATCCTGTGACGTGCTGTGGAAAAAGTGTTTTCATTGCACTTTAGCGATATATTTCTACATCGAAACGTCTGAAAAACCTCACGGGAGCGTAAAAACTTTTAAACAATATTTGAGAGGTTTTTCGAAATTCGGGTGTTTCCGTTACCAGTTTTTTATTGCACTGTTTAGATTTTGCGCATTTCTAAGGGTAATGGAAACGCAGCTAATGACTGCTGCAAGAATGCCATTAAGACTAGAATCTGATAAATGCAACAGAAAACCAGAATTACATGGAGTTTTGCAAAGTGAGATGGCAGAAATAATTTAGACTGAGAAGGTCAGGGGCTAATTTTAATACAGGAAGGTAAATTCTGAGAGCCACTGAATGAAGGGCCTGTTTGGGGATGTAAAACTGTGTTGAAAAAAATGTAATGTGATGTTCCTCATTCTTCTATTCCACCTTCTGTTTTTGTGGTATAAATACCTTACAAAACTTTCTCTTGTAGCGACATGGGTTGGAGGAGGACTCGTTGTTGGCACAGCTGAGATGGTGTACACGCCCTCTATGGGACTAACTACAGCCATTGTGATGATGATAGCATACAGCTCTTCTTTCATCATTGGTAAGAATTTTAAATGTTCTTTTTGCTTGCATGAATAACAACAAAATACAGCAAGATCATATCTATCGAATGACAAGTATTTCTGTGTATATGATAGGATTATTGTTCAGGCTGGTGGTTCTTAACTGGTCTAGTTTCAGGACCCACCACCATCTACAAAATGACAAATTATTACCAAAACTTCTTAACGTTTTTATTCATATTAAAATGTTTTTAATGAAAAATGAGGCTGTTTGGACTAGAGATGGAACAAAAGATGTGATGAAACACAAAGATGGAGACATTTCCTTACAAATAAAAGCACATCATAGAATTTTTGCCACATATTTTTTTTTACAGTCAGATATCAATGACACACTCGAAATTGTTTTGTGATCCACTTTTGGGTCTGGACCCACCAGTTAGGAAAGAATGGTTTAGGCTACCTTGTAGCATGACATTACTGTTCAAATTACTAAATATATGCTACCAGTCTTGGTGGCAGTCATGCTGGGAAGTATTTGCTAAGCCTCTGGATGTGAAGGCAGAGAGGTTCGAAGATATTACCGTAGCTAGAAAACTCTAAAGACTACACAAGCCCCTGTAGAAGTAGAGGACACTGATGACATAATGTGTTGTTAAGCGCTCTGCTCAGACTCCATTGCAATGTCCCACCCTAAGTATACATGAGCCAGTCTGGAGTCCACTAACATACGAGTCAGGATTTTGCATGAGTAAGCGCTGCACTGGCTTTTTATTAGAAACGGTGTTACAACACACTTCGTAAATCAGAAATATGATACATTGTGCCAAAAAGCATGTATTTTGATAGATATATTTTTATTTTTCAATTCAGGAGATTTTGGTCTGACCAGTTTTGGCATGAGTTTTATCCACCAACAAGCTCCACTGTAGCTGCTGAGCTCATGTTACAGTGTTAATTTTGGCAGACATTTTTCGATTTAGTATTAGTTTTAGTCTTGAAACTAAATTAGTTTTAGTTTTAGTCACATTTTAGTCCTGTTCACCCTTTATAGTTTTAGTCTAGTTTTAGTCGATGAAAACTCTAAAAACATTTGAGTCCAATTTAAGTTGATAAAAAGTCCTTTCATTTTAGTCTTTACTTTTAGTCACATCATATTTTCTCTCTTAAAAAAATTAACCAAATTGTAGATGAACACTCATTTTATACAATCAATAGCCTACATGTAATAATCTGAAATTAACCGATGAAAATACTAGAATACATCTGATAATGTAATTTTGGGATGAGATTCATTGATTTTTATACATAATGGCACAGTTATTAGTTGATATTCTCATTGAATTGTCAGAAGTTAAACCGTCTTTAAACACATTATAATTTAACGGTATGTCGCCTCCTTTGGCTCACTAATTAGCATTTGTCTTATCAATTTTAATGCAGATTTCAACTTTGGATTAATATTTTTAACTAACAGGATGTATTGCAAGGTTTTGGAGGGTTTTTTTTTATCACTGCAACTCTGACCAAGACTGAGAAGGATTTCTGTACAACAGCAACAGTAGCTAATATTTGTGAGTCTATGCTACCAAACAGCTGGTGGAGATTTTCCTCAATTATAAAGGTAGGCTGGCTGCATTTTAATTTAGTTTCTTGTAAAGACTACCACTAGAATACAGAGAAGAGCTACCTGTTTAATCTACCCATCGGCTCCTCTCTCTGTCACACTGCTTCACACACCTGGGCACGCTGCTCCTCCAGCTCTCTCTCCTCTGGGAGTTTTGACAGACAGCAGGTTAGACACACAGTGACGAAATATCACAGAATCCTAATGTCTATCAGTCTGTCATGTACATTGAAGTCTTATCTGTGTAACAAATGGTAATCTACTTTTCGTCTGAGTTTTTGTTAATGAAATTAACACCACTGACTCCTTTTGCACTTGTCATTCTGATAGGCACCAGCGTAGGCACGCCCCCAAGTTTAAAAGAATGCTGGTTTATGTTGTTGAGATTTCAGCACACATTTTAGAGTTTCCTTAAGGTTCTTTATCATTTTCCCTCTTAAACCCTGTGAAGGTTTAGTGATATTTCTCCGTGGCTGCCAGAGATACACTGCACCTTGTCTGTATCCAGAGTGTTAATGGTGCTGTACCTTGTGCAGTGGGATTAGCAGTGTTTCAGAAGCCAGCAGGCTGTTTCCAGTAAGATAAGTCAGTCAGAATGAATATAGATTGTCTGTGGCATTCAGGAAGAACAAAATCACAAATGTACATCCATCTAATTTATGAATAAGATCAAAAGTTTTCTGTCACTTTAAATTTTTGTTTTGTTGGGACATATTTTGTGATTTCATTGGGTTGGGCTCTTGGGGTTGTCCCAACTTGATGTAGAAGTCATAACATTCATCACGCACATTTTAACTTGGATGTTTCTGCTCTGTTTTCAAGTTGGCATGGTATTTGCCAAGCCAATGAGAGATAGAGGTTGTACAACGATGCTGGACCCTTTCAACATGAAGTATGGAAAAAGACTAACAGCTGGACTGAGCCTGGTTTCACTTTTTGTTGATCTGACGTGGGTACCCACAACACTCATTGGCTTAGGTATGGATGTGCAAGCATTTAAGTTTTGTATTTGTTCCTCTTTACATGATGTGGATAAAACTGCAGTTAAGTTGAGCTGCAAATACTAAAATTCTGTTTTTACCATGATTTTCATAGGAGGAATCATGAATGTGGTCTTGGATTTACCTTTTTCTGTTTGCATCTGGATTTCTGCTGCTGTTGCCATCATCTACACGCTGCTGGGAGGCCTCTACTCTGTGGCCTACACAGATATTATACAGCTCTTCCTCATTTTCATTGGTCTGGTGAGTTTGCAGTAGTTTTGAGTTTCTGGCTCTTTTTTATTTATGAAAAAAACACAGGATAAAAATTATAATTCAACCTTAAAAGTTTTGTGTTTATCATCAACATGGTTATATATCTCTGCAGTGGGTTTGTGTTCCCTTTGTTCTGATGAACCCGTACACATTGGACATCAGCCAGACATTAATGAACAACACCTTACACGCTCCCTGGATTGGAACGCCAGAACCGAAAACAGCCTGGAGGATTGTTGATGATTTCTTATTCTTTGTAAGGAAGAAACATTCTGACTTTCATCAGTCAATAGATCACTTTTTTGCTACAAATCATATTGATAGCTTGTTAGCAGATATGATTGTATTATCTTCAACCGAACAGATGATACAACTGTGATCACGTGCAATGCACTGAGTCCCTGGGGTTTTTGAGTGTGGAAATCAAATAAGATTCATATAAAAATTTTGTTCCTTAGAAATGAACATTTTTACTCACTCTATGATTGATGATGAAACAACATCCATGTGGGGCAAATGGTCGATAACAATGTGCAAGAGATACAGGGTGCATATTTCACCAAATCACTGGATGAATGATGTGTCAGGGAAAACATGTACTTTTTGGATTGTGTGGGTAGTTTAAGCTTTCATTTCACTTGAATTGGATGCGTTTTGGCCAAGAGTAGAGATCAATTTCATAGCTTTAATTTGGTGGGGAAGTCAGACATGTTTAAATTAAAAGACAAACCATTTGACTTACAGGCACTGGGGAGTCTGGGGTTCCAGTGCTTCCACCAGAGGACCTTGTCAGCATCTTCAACAGCCACAGCAAAGATCACATGTCTTGTTGCTGGTTTTATCCTTCTTTTATTTGGAATACCTCCTATACTGCTTGGGGCTGCAGCTGCATCCACAGGTGAGATGGATGGATGGATTACATTGCTGGTTGGATCCAGCTTTAAGTCATGTTTTTCAAAATGTTGATAGATATATAGACAGATGATTGATTGCTGGTGTTATTGTAAGTTATCTATGTAAGAAAATAAAGTTTTAAATCAAGATTAATAACTAATATGGCACCACCCTGAAGTCAGAGAACAACAAAAAGTCCCAAAAGTCAGTTTCAGAATTAAACTACAATGAACAAACTTTTATTAAACAATGCAAAGCATGGAAAATTTGTCAGAGAGAGGTAGATAAACAAGACGGCTGGTGGACTTAACATGTCTTAGTAGTGTGGTTTCACACATACTTTAAAGAAGGGACAAAGAAAAGCCACACAGATGCCCAGTGGACAGACTTTGACTATACAGTCACATTAGTTTCACTGATGTTTATGTAGGTAAAAGTGCTGTGCTGGATAAATGTGAACACAGCAAAGTAAATCAACAACATATAAGCAGACTTAGGAAAACAAATGCAGCTTTCAATGGATGCACATGAAACACTTCCTACAGCTAGTTCTGCCAAGATCAAAGTGACTTACTTGTGATCACAGTGAGTCTGATGTCCAACAGAGCCAGGAGTGAGCAGAGGTCAGTCCATTAATGTTCTTTCCACGGTTCCAGCAAGTTTAAACTCTTGTGGTATCAAGCTTCAGATGTAGGACAAGAGCAGGGCTCGTATCGTCCTTCTGAGGTGGGAGAAGAGTTGTGTGTCCTTCTTCGGATACTGATGGGCTTTCTGCAATACTCCTGTCTAGATGGCACTGAAGAGAGGAAAAGACCTCTTGAAACTGACCAGCTGATTGTGCAAAAACGTAAGCTAAAGCTGGGGCACAAGGCACACAGTTGAAGACAATGGGTCTGCTGTTTGAATGGCTGTGGACAGGGCGGAGTTAGACCTTGCCAACATTTAGGGGCTTGGCACCAGAGGGTCCAGGGGCATTCTCCCTGAGAGATTTTTCCTGCTTTACAGGCACTATTTTAATTGATTTAAAGCCATTAGTATTCATTGAATGCATATGTGTTACTTTGGAGAACTTAAAGTACCTATTAGAAACAGTGTTTATGAGTTTAAAGTGTTGAGTATGTACCTGTAACCTAATTACATATGTTTGGTTTTGATTCCAAAGGCAAATAGCAAAACAGAATTTAAAAGCTGGCCTCATCTATAGGTACTATGTAATCAATTCCTTTCTGACTCACTCTGTTTTCTGCTCTCTCTTCCTCCTCTAATCTTGAACTCTTTCACTTTCTCTCTCTGCTCCACTCATTTACTCCTGGATGGAAGTTTGCTCCACTGAAAGAAGAAGATATAAAAACAATGAGCTTTTAGATTTATGACCATGATATTTCCAATGAAAGAGCAAGTTTCACATGTATCTTAGTCACATCAACTCTTGACACCTCTGCTATCTTTTCTGTAACAAAGCTCTATTATCTGATCAACAGTTTCATCTTCTGCCCCTCTTTGCCTTCACTTGAGTGGCGACTTCACTTCCTCTTCTTTACTTGCCACTTCTCTGTTTTTTGACAGTTTCTTTCACTTCTTGTTTCATGAGTCCTCTGAGTTCAGCCTCAGCCTTTTCTTAATAATTCTCCTCTCTTGGCTTATCACACATTTCCTTCCCTTTTTTCTGACTTGTGTTGTTTCTGTCCCTCCTCTTAATCAGCTCTCCTCTTCTGCACTACTAAAAAGCAAACTGCACCCGTAGGTACCAGCCAGGCATGTAGGATTTTGTTCAGACTTGGTGTCCTTTCACAGAAATCTTTGAGCTTTGAAAGATTTATTTTCTGTATTGTGGTGTGTTTTGCACTGGTTCTTTTGTGACTTAAAATGAAGTGGCTAAATTAACATTGTCAAGTTAACTGTTTCCACATTATTGGAGTCAATAAGGTCCGGGGACTCAGTCCGTTTTGGAACAGAAATGGCAACATTGTTGCACTTTCCTGTGGTTTGGTTTGCATTCACACTGCTCTCTTGGTCAAGCTGACCAAGCCGTCTGAACACCTACAACCTCTGCCCGCTAGGGGCACTGTCGCCACAAACAAACGGCAACCAAGAAGAAAAGAAGGCGTAGAAGAAGACAAAACTCCTTCCGCCGGTCTTTTCTTCCACATAAAAAAATGAAAAAACACAGAATTTACGCTGTCTTGTGGTTTCTGCCCTTGCATTTCGGCATTATGAGCAGCCGGCAAGGTGGTGAGCTGTCCAGCACGTCGTCCTTTACACGAGACGAATAAATCAGCACGGACTACGACGTGTTGCCATGGACAGCCAGACACCAAGGGAGGTACTGACATGTATTTGAGCGTATTAAATCACATACAAATCCGTCTATCATTACGATTTATGCCTCATCCTGCCTTTGGTTCGCAAGTTGGTCTACTTTGCATTCACACCTCCAACGAACCGTACCAGGGTTCATTAGGGAGCGCACTGAGACCAACTGTTTCAGGCAGTCCAGAGTCCGCTTGTTTGGTCCGCACCAGAGTTCGTGTGAGCGTTCACACCAAGAGGCTGCAGCCCTCGGACAAACCTCTACGCTGGGGCGTTCGGCTGGAGACCTCTCCGATGGGGCGAAACCTCTCTGCTGGGGCGTGACATACATAGCCCAAGCCATGGACCTCTACGCTGGGGCGTGACGTATATTGCCCGAGCCGGTGGACCTCTACGCTGGGGCGTGAAGTATATTGCCCGAGCCGGTGGACCTCTACGCTGGGGCGTGAAGTATGTTACCCGCAACGAAATTTCAGCTTTATCCGCTTGCCGACTGGCTGAGCCTAACTCTAACCAGTCGGATTTTAATGCCTAAACCGAACCAGTCGGATTTTAATGCCTAAACCGAACCAGTCGGATTTTAATGCCTAAACCTAACCAGTCGGTTTCAGACGTAGGTGTTTGTGTTTATAGCTTCAACTAGAGCAGGGGGTCCCCGACTTAAAATGACACAGTAACAAGCAGACACACGACACTAATGAGCTGTGAGATCAGGCTGAATTAACATGCTGTATGTTGGCTGT
Organism: Cheilinus undulatus; assembly: GCF_018320785.1. NCBI lineage: Eukaryota > Metazoa > Chordata > Actinopteri > Labriformes > Labridae > Cheilinus > Cheilinus undulatus. Next base: position 13,487,307 of record NC_054870.1, on the reverse strand, counting down.
CTGCTAAATCTGACTTTAGAAACTTTATCTGTATTGTACTGAACATCCACTTTCCTCTTTGCTCTTTCCTTCAACTCCACGGCATCAATGTCTACCAAAGATTGCATATTAACGACAAGAGCTCTCACTTCATCTGCAATTCAAGCACAATTAATAACTTAATGGAGGAGCGAGTCACTCTGAGACCAAAAAGGGTCGGGGCTTTCATGGAAACTTCAGGGGCTTAAGCCCATGTAGCCAACCCCTAACTCCGCCGATGGCTTTGGAATTGTTCCCTCCAAAACTACTCCAACTCAGACTTCAGAGCAGTCATGTAGGCTAAGGCTTTGCTCATGAAATCCTCCACATGGCTGATTCCCAACAAGATCATGATTTTAAATTGATACTGTGTGCCTTTTTCAATGAACCATTAGCTTGACACACATTTAGACAGCTAAGTCACTGCAGAAACATTGATTCAGTCTACATCATTGACAAACAGCACTAGTGTGGTTTTGTCTTTCCCACTTTAACTAAAAACAGAAACGTTTATTATGATAATCTTAATGGTCTGAGCCCCCTCGCCCCAAAAGTAAAATAGACGTTTGTTAAAGTCTTTTCTTTCTCATGTCTCAGACTGGAACTTGACGGCCTATGGTTCTCCATCTCCATATGAACGTGGAGAAGCAGCTTTAGCTCTTCCCTTTGCCCTGCAGTACCTCACTCCACCTTTCATCTCCATTATCGGTATCGGATGTGTGGCAGCAGCTGTGATGTCATCGGCTGACTCTGCTTTGCTTTCTGCAGCTTCTGTCTTCAGTGTGAACATATACAAGAGCATCCTGAGGCCTCAGGTAGAACACATGCATGTTGATGACTAATGAAGCAACAACAACAACAACAAAAAACACTGATAAAAGTGTTACATTATGTGCCTATACTGACTTATTTAGGTGAACATCTCATTCATTTAAAAGGCAAAGTGGAGTACCATCTTGTTGGAATGATATGAAGTAAAATGAAGAAAAAAAGAATGTTGAAAGACTAGGCCTAAGAACAGTAGAGCATTTATTCAGTCATTTGTGCCTTAGCTGATAGTCTGTATCTCTTCTTTCTTCTTTAGGCATCAGACAGAGAGATTCAGTGGGTGATCCGTGCTGCTGTGGTGGTAGTGGGTGTGGTAGGAACATCACTCACCATCCTGAAAACCAGCATTTTGCTGTTTACATTCGTTGGTGCTGAAGCAGCCTACATCTTTATCTTCCCTCAACTTGTCTGCGTCCTCTTCTTCAACATCTCCAATGGTTATGGGGCTGTTATGGGTTTGTTTGTAGGAATTTCTTTACGGCTACTCAGCGGGGATCCAATAATAGGTTTAGCACCAGTCATACACTTCCCAGGATGCACTCTTGAGGACGGTGTTCATGTCCAGTACGCTCCAGTTAGGACCATCTCCATGTTGTCTGCTTTAGCTGCCATCTTGATTTTCTCCTGTCTGGCTTCAGTGCTCTTCAACAAAGGCCTGCTTCCTGAGAGGTGGGATGTATTTAAAGTGAAAGCCCAGCACTTACCACAACCACGGACACCAATAGGTGGTGCCTCAAGACCAAATGAGACTGAGAAATTAAAGACAAGACATCACTTCCAGGCCGAGGCCTCAGAGTCACTGATGACCAGAAGCTCTTAGTGAATGTATTTAAGTTGACTCTGTTGTTTTCAAACATCAGGGGTACTTTTTTTAATCTCAACATTTTTCAAGCAACATGACAAACTTTTGTCTCTTTCACCTCTCATTCCTTTCATGGCAGTTTTTGCCATGGAGCTCCTCAGGGGTAGTTAACGATGTCAAGATTCAAATAGTTTTGGACTTAAAAATATAGCAAGCATGTGGGAGACTCCGTGGTCAGGTAGAGAAAAGTTCTTTGGTCTGATGAGACCAAAATGGTGCTTTTTGGCCATCAGACAACCAAACATGAGACATCATCATAAACACACCAACCCCACTGGGGAGCCAGTTGTGGCAGCATCATGCAGTGGGGCTGCTTCTCAACAGCCAGCCCTGGAAGGCTTGTAAAGGTAGAGGGTAAATTAAATGTGTCAAAATAAAGGAAAATCCTGGAGGACAATCTTTTTCAGTCTGGAAGAGAACTACAGTTTGGGAAAAGATTTATATTTTTCAAGCAAGACAATGACCTGAAGCAGATAGCGAAAGCTACACAGAAATGGTTTAAAGACAACAAGATGAACGTTCAAGTCCGAGTCTAAGCCCAGACCTCAATCCAGTAGAGAATTTATGGCTGGACTTGAAAAGGCCTGTTCACACTCAATCACCGTTCAACTTGACCGAGTTTGAGCAGTTTTGCAAAGAAGAATGGAGAAATATTGCAGTCCCCAGATGTGCAAGTCTGAGTCAGACTCTGTGCTGTTGACATCCCTGTTCCTCTTTCTATGCTCTAATTGGCTCAACTGTTCTCTCACTTTCTCTCTCTCTCTATTGCTGCCTCGCTCTTTCATTTTTGTTATGACAGTACCAGAGCAGGGCAGAGATGACAGAGTGGCCAAAAACATAAAGTCATCATCGTCTGGATGTAACAAACAGCAGCATCAGTAAGAAAGAGAGAAGAGGAACTTGGAGAATGTTTATTAATGATATTATGTATAAGTGTATGGAATTTTCCTTTATTCCTGATATTTCTGTATCTCCACAGATGTTCTGAGGATTATTAAGTTACTTCAGGATCAGATGTCAAGCTATACGGTCAGGAGTGGAGACTCTAGGAAGCGCTCCTCTTGTCCTTGGCTGATAGTCTAAACTCACCAGCTTGATTTAGATAAAATGATGTTTGTTCCTAAAGTCAAGGCTGTTTCCTCACAGCTTGTGTGTCTGTGAACCTTAGACAGAGACAGTCTGGCTTCAGAACATCTTAACTTTTGACATCCATCAGTGGCGTCTGTGTGATCATATTTTGAGATCTGATCAAGGTTGACTACTTTGGGCTTTGTTAGAAATCTGACTTAAACCTCACAATGTGTTGATGTCATCATTCTCCTCAGCTAAGAATCAGCTCAACCTAAGCCATCAGACTCTCCTGTGTCTTCTTCTTATCTCAGTTTTGTAATATTTGGAATTTTATAATGTGATTATATAAAATTAGAATGGAATATTTTCTATATCAGTAGACAGCGTTTCTTCCTCATGATCGTAGGTGCTATTATTAACATGCACACATTAATGTGCACTAACATGATTTCAGGTGAAAATATCAATCTATTCATACAGACTAACAGGCACAGAGAGAGCTGCAGGCGATGGAGAGATGGAGGATGGGAGCAGAGGATGAGCAGTAACTAGTGCACACGTTAATGAAACTTTCTATAAACATGTGATAAGGATAAACAATTTGTTATATTTAATTTTGTTTGTAATTATATTTGAACACAAAGTATGAATGAAATAGAGAATTGTCAAAATTAATGGTCTTTTTTCTTGTTCAAGGTACCCATAAGATCCAGCCAAAATCTCAGGGTGCACCATATCCATTTCCACTCAAAAGACGTTCAGGTATTTTCAGTTCAGTCAGGCCTGCTTAGTCAAGAAACAGCTATAAGAAGAAACACACATATTTTACTTGCAGCTTTTATTATGCATTTATTTGCTGTTATTTTCATGATATGGCAGCCTACATGGAAATCATCATGCATCAACAGCACTCATTACGGCCTTTACTATACATACACTAAAAGGAAAGCCTGAGGCAGGGAGAGAAGCAGCAAAAAAAAAACGCAGAGCAGAGCAGGCATCAGTGAAAACAGGATGGCACTGATGAAGTCAGATGTAGCATAATGGAGGAGCTAGGGTGGAGGAGGGTTGTTAAAGCAGCCTGCAGAAGGATCAGCACAGAGTAGGCAGCCTGAGTATGGCGGCATGAGTGCGTTTAGCTAAGAGGAAGCTTAGCGTGAATCAGCTGGCTCTCCGTTAATGAGGGCTTGCGTGGGATCAGCTGATCTCAATGAAATGGCAGCGCTTGACACACTGCTGTGTCTATGCTCAGTACATTGTATAATTGTAGTAGTAACATGATTTTACAAACTCCCACAGCACACCCAGGCTTTCCTCAAGAAACACCAGCATGCACAGCATTTGAGAACCACTGGTTTTAAATTTCCCCTCCTCAATAAACCCACCACAGCATTCCTGTAATCTGAAATGTGTTTCTTCACTTTTCACCATAACAGCTGCTTGGTTTTGTACATTGCTTTGCCATTTCAGTTATTCACATCACCAGTAAAATAGGAGTCTGTTGTGTGATTCAGATGTACCAGCTGGATTGTGGAAGCTAAATACTGTTGTAATGTTAACTGAATTTATTCACAGCATGTATAGCTAAATTAAAGGGATATTTCAGGATTTTTGAAGTTGGGTCGTATGAGGCGCTGATTTTTGAAGTAAACAGTGAGCGGAGGCGGAAGGATATAAAATGGCGAAAGCTGCATCGTAAGTTAGTGCCTGACACAGAGGGGGGCTTTAGGAGAAATAAAGTGCTGTGTACATTTTCGACACAGCGCACAGGCGAGCCAACATATTTTCTTGGCCCTTTTTTTCGTAAAACTTAATTTACGCGGACAACATGTTTCCATCTACAGCCGCTATGCACCGGATCTCTCCGAGCTCGTAATAACAACAGGATCAAATTCCACGGAAATCATTGGAGGCTAATGCTACTACTATAGCCAAGCACCTCCTACGACCCAACTTCAAAAATCCTTAAATATCCCTTTAATAGTTTAGTTCAAACTATTAGTCTTTGTTTTTCAGAACCTGGTTGTAGGCTGACTGATTTAAAATTGATTTGAGATATTTAAATGTGAAAGTCACTATATTATTGAAAATATCACCCAGTGACACAGGGTTTGAATCGTGGGCATGTTTGACGTTGTAACAGTATTTGTATTTTTAACAAACAGACACTATAAAGCAGTTTTACTCAACCCTGCTTAACCAAAGATCCAAACTTGAGAGCTTGGTTTCACTTTTCATTTTTTATCTTTTTTCTTTATTTATTATCAATTGAGATAAGTATTTAAGTTTAAAAGCTAGTTTAAGCCCTCACTTTTTATCCTTTTTCAGCTTTGTCGGATACTCGTCAGTTCCATCTGGTACTCGACAGCTCTAGTTGTTTTACAAAAAATGCTTTATTCTCTGTTCATTTTATTCTCCTGTAATTATTATATACCAGCTAATCCATTTACAACAATAACTAATTGATTTGAAAAGATGAGTTTAATCTTTTTAATTTCAAAGATACAGTTAGATTAACGTGAAATTCAGAGATAATATACTTTTAGATGAGTGAAAAAAGTGAAATTAATGCATATTATAATAAACATCATTATTAAATACCTGTTAAGCCTTCTACAGACTGCATTTTTAGCAATCTTATACATTTCTAGCATGCTACTGTGCAACACTAATCTTATACGACATCAAGTTTGATGTGTGCGACTGTACAATGGCAACCACTAATGCCGCTGAATTGAAGGGTACGCCAATATGCAAGAAATGAACGCCATCAGTGTGCACGGCTTAAGTATGCATTATCCATCAATGCTACCACTGCCATGGTAAATAACGAAGCACAGCAACAACAAAGCCATTACAACTGTACCTTTCATATGCTTAAAAAAAAACATCTGAGATAAAGATTTTCCTCCCTGTTGGAATCCCACAAACTTCTGCTTTTCAGCATTGTTCTATTCCATTCTAATGATAACTTGTTTGTTCATTAGCGATAGAGTTGCCTTTATCGTTGTCATTTTCTCCTGCATTCCTATTGGTTGGTAAGTCAACATAGGTCGTTACATCAGTCACACTGTGAGATGATCATCCTGAATTTCCTACATTTTACAGCGTTTATCAGGCTGCTGTGTCTAAAATCTCCTTACATTAGAACCCACACACTTTTAAAACCATTGCTCCGCTCCTGCAGAAACCATTTCTTTGCCAAAAGCAGTCGTTGGTCCAGTAGTTTAAATTTAAAAGAGAGAAAACCAAGCAAGCGGAGCCAAAATTTCTTTTATTTCACTTTTAAAAAATACCATTAAGTTTTGTAGTCATGTAGTTCCAACACTGGGATTTGTATTAATAGACGGTAGATACATTCCTCCATTTTTCTTACACATTTCAAGCAAAGAGAGGATAAACTTGGATCCATCATGTTCTGAATGTAAGGTGCTATATGTCACCTGTGGAGGATTTTGTTCTGCTGCAAATCTCTCTGTGATGATAAAGTAATATATTGGGTCATCATGTTCCAAGCTTCAGTGGATTGCTGTGATTTCTAACAAATGTGGATCCATTTTATGTTCATTAACTAAAAGAGAATTTGGATATATGATTGTGCTGTGAGGTATATAGGTATTATAACAATAACAATAACAATAATAATAATAATAATAATAAACTATGTTTTGTATAGCATCTTTAAAAACGGGTTTACAAAGTGGTTTGACAATGAGCAGAATCACAAGTACAACAAAGCATCATAACAGAAACAGAAACAAGAAAGACAACAGAGGAACCCATGAAAACTCAGCCAGCACTGTAACACTAACATCATTAAAACCCAGCAGAACATTATAAACACCAAAAACAAGTTAGAAAGACATCATAAACACCCAGAGAAGTAATATTCCAGAATAAAAGTGAAGACCAAGAATAAGAAAGCAGAATAACCTAGACTAATCCAGGTAACACAGGAACCAACTACAGAAAAGAGACCTAAGGACCAGAAATGTAAGAGCATTTGAAATATTTAAAATATTTGGAAGAGACAGAAAGGATAGAGGGAAGAGGGAAGACGGTAAGATGGACTGTTGAGAAATTAGGTGGCAGGTATTCTGTGACTGAATGATGTTAAGGTCTAGGAAAGTTAATTATTACATTTTAATGCATTTATCTAAAATGAATTTATTTCATTCTGCACCTTTGATTTACATCTCCTTCCTACTTTGTAGTAAAAAAAATCAGCTATTCTTGATGAAGCAAAAAACCACAACAAGGGTAATGTCTTGACTCCTTTTATATCGAGCATGTTCAGATCATACTCTTTTACAACTATTAAACGTTTTTAATATTTCTAATTTTTCAGCATTATTGCAATTCAAAATTGTCAAGCCAACCACTAAAGCTGGGAGAATAGTTGTTATTAGCAAAATAAAATATCAAATAATTTGAAAGAAAATAATATAGAACCATTTTTTAAAATGTATTTGCATATTCCTTATTGCAATCTAAGAAAAACGTGTGCAACAACAACGACCTCTGGCATACCTTACAAGATGAGTGAGTCTTCTAGTTGCATGCTTCAGCCTGCAGGGGTCATGCCTGGTCTGATCTTTAACCTACACACCTGCAGGCCCTCTCTTTAAAGTTTTAAAAATTCATGAATGGAATTTGGACTTGTGTTCATATTTTTTTAAGGAGCAGGTCCCACACTTTGTAATGTCAAGAATTCCCCGCATGTTAAATTGCAGAGGGCCCCATTTAGCAAGGACTTCTTAAATCCTTATTTTAAGTAACAATAGACTATCTTGGCATCTGTTATTTTATTATTATTTTATTGATCACCTTTTTGGAAACAGTCTTTTATCATTTCTGTTCTACAAATAGGTGACAGTATCATTTTTTTTGCCATCACTAATGCAGCACATTAAAAATGTGAGGTGTTCTGTGAAGTTAAAAGGCTGGGATAAAAACAGAACTGTCTGCAGTTTTTGAGCAAATATTCAAACATACAGGCACATCTAAAAAAAAATTTGAACGTCATGTAAAAGTTTTTTTTTCCACCTGTGATTTACTACAAAAAGTAAAACCTCCATATATTTTGGATTCATCTCATACAGAGTGAAATATTACAAAACCTTTTTTGTTTTAATCTTGATGATTATGGCTTAACAGCTCACAGAGATGAAAAAAAATCACCATCTCAAAATATTCTGGAAAAGAGAAAAAGAAGATTGGCTGCTTTATCCCATTTTTTTTAACCTGCCTGCCTACTGAACTGGTTGTGAACATTTACTTCCTCGCTGTTGGGGGCTCCCTGGTTGTGATGGGGCCTTAAGCAGATGGAGGTATCAGAATCGATCATTAGCACAAACCCTAATGGTTCTTTGTGTACTATATTTCATCTATATTTCTAAAGAAAATTATTTAACAATATTATTTTAAATGTACAGATGAAATGCTTTAAAGATTTTGTGATTGATTGTTATTATGTTCTGTTTTTGTCATATGTGGAGAACTCATTGTGCTGCTGTCTTGGCCGGGACTGTCTTGTAAGAGAATTTTCCATCTCAATAGGAATACTCCTGATTAAATAAAGGTTAAATAAAACAACACAGCTTTGTTATTGAATGACATTACAATACCTTAAGTTTCCATCCACATATTTTTTAAACTGAAGAAATGCATGGAGAACACTCCTAGGCAACAACTTTTGAAAAATGACAACAAACACTGTAAGCATATTCAAAGCTGTAATTCTGTAAATACATTGGTTTTTATTCCTAACCAGGTTCTGAGTTGAGACTCAGTAACAGTGGTGTTACTTCTGCTCAGCATCTCAGTGATTGGGATTGTGCATTGCTCTGCTTTTCTCTTGTGAATGACTGAAAGTTCAAACGCATTAGCTCTGACTCTTATGAGTACTGTGAATAATTTCAGAGAAAGTTTCACTGAATAGTGAACAGCCCTGTTGCCACTGAGACATCTGTCAAAGAGCTGTAAGGAGGGCATGCAGACATGGCAGTTAAAGGAGCAGATGCACTGTGAATTTCCATTGAGCAACAGAGGAAAACCTGAATAACGTGAAATGACAACTTGATGAATGTACTAGACTTCGATCAAATACTGAACTTTTACTTACTGTACCCCAGCCAGAGGGTCTGAACTGAAGCTTAAGAGGAGGAGGACTCGATTTTTTCTGTCAGCCCGTTGCTAACAGTCAGTTAAACATCGTCCTTTCTGGAGCCAGGTCGACCAGTTTGATCATGGCTGTCAACGTCCCAGGAGTGATAGCAATGGTCTTCTTCTATTTGCTGGTTCTAGGAACCGGCATCTGGGCTTCTTTCAAATCCAAAAGGGAGCAGAAGAAAAGTGCCGCCACTGGAGTGGATATGGCCCTGCTGGGAAACCGGAGGATTAGCTTGGTGGTGGGAATCTTCACAATGACAGGTGAGGAGAGCACAGCTGACAAAAATAGAAAGGCACGTAGGTGATATAAAAAACAAAAATAAAACGTGAAGGAATCAAACGTTATATTTTTATGTTCAGCAGCTTCATTATCAGAGCATGACAGCATCAAGTGTAGTTACAGAGCTGGCCTACTACATTTAAAGACATATCTCCAGATGTGCTGCCCAACTTCACCCAATTCTGCTGCTCATGGGTTAGCTTGAACTTAGTCATCTTTTCAATAAAAACTTGGCATTACATGGTGAGCATACAGTATAGAGCTGTTCTTTAGATTGATGTTATGGAAATACTTTTTATTAAGTACAGACTTGAAAGCATTAGTGGAGCATTAGAAAAGCAATAGTGCATTCTTATCACATTAGTAAGGATCATGCATTTGGGGGATGAACAGCAGAGCTGACTATACAGGTTGTACCCATGAAAAATTTGCCAAATCTTATCTGCCAATGTCAAACAGCTAATTTTGCTCTTCCTATTGACTGATGTTTTTGAGGTTCTGGTACCCCCAGGTGCCGACAATGAGGTGCCTGACTCTACCTGCTATGTTCAGCGATGAGTTGTTTTCATAAAAAAAAATTGTCATAATGAGGGAAAAGTGCATTTCCAAATTCAGCTGAACTTAAATGACATGTCTTCAAGATCTTCAGCAGGGTCTGCTTGCCTAAAGGCAATATAGCAGGCATTTCACATACCTGTAATTAAGAGGCAGGTATATTCTTGTTTGGAATGACAAAAAATCCGCTTGAAATCCACCGTAGAAGATAAGATTCAACCCAGAGACCGATGAAGATATATGTTGTAAATGTGGCTCAGCTTGTCTTGTGCAGAGATGGACATATTTGCCTTTGTGTCTCTGAAATAATAATAAATATTTCTTGTGGAGACAAAAAGCCTCAAAAAGTAGAACACTAATCATCAGGTCACCTCATGTATGTCTTGACACTGTAATAAGCAGAGGCAGTCCCGCTCATGCACATGCATGAAAGTTCACTTTGAAGTGCATTTCTCCCTCATTATGACAAAAAATTATGAACGAAAACTAAACAAGTTTTCTCTTTTGTAAATGTGTCTTAGGAGATGCCATTTTTATCGAGCAGAGTCCTCAAAACAAGAAGCAAACCTCAGAGCTTGGCTGGTTGAAGACATGCTCGTTGGGTTTATTGATCACTCTAAATTGGGTGTACCCTGCCTCACACCCAATGACATCTGGGATAGGCTCCAGCCCCCCAGATCCTGATTCGATGGGATTACTGCAGGTGTCTAATAAATGTAATAAAAAAAAAAAAAAAAAAAAAAACCCTACAGCCCACATGCTATTTACCAGAACTTTAAAACTTATGAACCCATCAGACTATTCCTCAGAGAAAAGACTTCACATTCCCCATGCTGCATACACATATACAGTAAGGTTACAGCAGACAGCAAAGTTGTTTCATGGACAAAAACAAATAAAGAATAAAACAGTCTTTACTGAACAACACAAGTCAGAATCCTCTTCTTCATCCCTGAGTCCAGTTATGCAGTTACAGCTCAAGTCTAAGTCCAAGTCCAAGTCATCAGTGCTTGAGTCCAAGTCGCAACACAGATCCTCCAAATCAGGACTTGAATCGGACTCAAGTTGGAGTCCTGGACTCCAGTACAGTACTACAGGACTGTGTTTGACATATGCATTTCTCATCATGTCCTGTAGCTACCTGGGTTGGTGGAGGCTTCATTGTTGGCACTGCTGAGATGGTGTACACACCTTCTATGGGACTAACTGCAGCGATGGTGATGATGATAGCATACAGTTCATCTTTTATAATAGGTAAGAACTTCATCAAAGGTAAGTTGATTGAGTCAGTGTTAATTTTGACAGCTATTTTTAATTTTAGTCTCAGTCCTAGTCTTTAGCATATGTCTCTGTCTTTAAATGGTGAGAGCGTGGGAGTTGTAGGGCAGTTCACCTTCCTTGGCAGTGTAATCCATCTATCTGCTGACTGTGAGGCTGAGCTCAGCTGCAGACTTGGACTCCACAGTGTTCTCGGTAACTGAGCATACAGAGAAGAGTCAGAGTTTTTCAGTCCTATTACTATACTCTTGGGAGGCCTGGATGTTGACTGATGGCCAGAGGCGCCAGCTGGACTCCTTTGTGACTTCTCTCCCCCTGACACATTTTTGGGTATTGTTGGCAAGACTGAGTGTCTGATGCTGATGTTCTCAGGGGAGCAAGGATGGGAAAAAGCAGCATGATACAGGGACGGCAGCTGTGTTTTTAAGGGCCACCTGATGCGCTTTCCCAGGCCTGGTCTGGCTAACCTCACACTGGGTGCTCAGGGCTGGTCTAGATGCCAGGGGCGGCCATGTGTGTCGTGGAGGGGTCAGATTGGATGTGGATGATACGTTTGTGATTTTTTAAAAGTAAAATGAGACATTAAGGAGCAGTGGTGAACTTATTTCCATCACTGTGGCTTCAGAGAGATGTTACAATTAATCACAATTAGAAAATCTTCAAACACTGCTGGTGAAACGATTAATTTCATTAATTAATGCGATTAATTGATTAATGCTGACAGCCCTAGTTAGAAGGCACAAATGTGTACCCAAATATCTAATTCCTGGATGATACCCAGTCTTCTCTGTTACTTGAAATTATGACTAATAATTTTTGTTGATATCTTGTGTGTTCGTCAGCTTAAATAAGCATGCCATCAGCTATCTCTGACTCCACATTTTCAACCTGTTGTTTGTTTTTGTCCTTGTTCAAGCTGGTGTGGTATTTGCTAAGCCAATGAGAGACAGACACTGTACAACCATGCTGGACCCTTTCAACATGAAGTATGGAAAAGCACTAACAGCTGGACTGAGCCTGGTTTCACTTCTTGTTGATCTGATCTGGGTTCCTTCAACACTACTTGGTTTAGGTACGTAGGCATTTAACTTTCCTGTGCACATGGAACTAGGGGCTACATCCACAAGAGGACTGTGCAAGTACCCCTTTAGATGCCTTTTTAATAGACAAACATGATCAAGTATTGTCTTTGGTGCAATCTAAAGAGAAAATTTGACAAATTGCACATGTTCAATTGCAGAGAAAATACAAGTTTGTTGACATTAAGTCAGCTCTATTCCAGCTGTATTTTTATGCTCTGGTGCTACACAGCTTACAACAGGGGCCATATTTATTGATTTGCCACTGACCTTTAAGCATCTTGAGTCTGCCACTGAACCAGGGTCAGTTTTGGCTCCATATCTTTTTGCATCTGTTAGACAGCTGATAATGTAGGAGAATTTTAGCTTGACAATAACTTGAGGCATATGCCTAAATCTATTAAAAATAGTTTAAACAATGTTCAAAGTTTTGGACTGGCCAAGCCAGAGCCGAAGCATGAAACCTGCTGAAAACCTGTGGGGTTGCCTTAGAGCCTTGGTTCCCAACCTGGGGTCCAGGACCCCCTTAAGGGTTTGCACATAGTAATGCAAGTAATGGTAAAACACTTAGTGTATACAAAATTCAAACAGTGGTTGTTGGTTAAAAGAATGTGTGTTTAGGGCTACTTTGTTTTGATTTATACAAAAAATAATTTAAATTTATGTTCATTTTGGCCAGAAGATATCACTATTTGGGGGGGGGGGGGGCGCTCAAGTGTTTGTAAATACAAGTAGGGGTGCTCAAAAGAAAAAAGACTAGGTTAAAACCTAGTATATGGTTGATCGCAACTATCTGGGATGCCTGTTTAAATGCCCGACTGGCAGAGTGATTTTGTCATTATTGTTATTTTTTGTGAGTCAAACTTATCGTGACAACTTACATGTGCATAGCTACATGCTGTCCTCTCTCTCTGTCTGTCCTCTTAATAAAGCTCTTCTCTGTATATATATATGAAACACTACGTGACACGTGTCGAGACGTGTCAGACTTTACTAATAGAGACAGACAGTGTCACTGGAGATTAAATGTTGTTTTTTCAGATATGTCTTTAATGGTAGTAAGTTTATACGAACAATAAAACACTAACTGTTAATGAACTGTTTATTCTAAAATAAAATAAAAACTGCCTCAGGTTTCATGAACATTTCTAATTCTCCTCAGACAGGTAGGCAAGGGTCTTTATATGTGTAAAATTAAGCTGAATGTCTACTTTAGTTTTCCTGTTGTTTTTTATATCTGTTATCAATAAACATATTTATCATATTCTCAGCAACTGAAGACGTGCTAAACATTTAAGCAGTGCTTTTCTTAACAACACAAATACGGAGATTTTAACGTTTATTTGTTCCCCATAATCGTATCATATTAAGGGGATATTTACCAAATATTTTGACACAGACACACACAGCTGGAGCGCACACACACAGTGCTGATGCGCTGATCCTCCATGGTCAGAGAGGAGCTTTAAGAGGAGGAAGTTCTGCTGTTTATCCCCCAGTACTCTGAAACATTTGCCCTCAACAGATAGAAGCCTGAAGTCTACACTACCAACATGTTAGCGTGCGTTTCAGTGTAGGTGTGTGCGTGAGCGTGGCGTTTGTGTGTGTCACTCTTATGCAGCATGAAAGCAGATGAGGATGAGAGTAGAGCAGCCAATGCTGCTGCGTAAAAGACGCACAAACGGTTAAAGAGAAAGGGATGATAGGATAAAGAGTGACAGGGGGACAGAAGCTCATGATGGAGAAATTAAAAACCCAAGATTGTGCATGAGTCTCAAATCACGAGTGCGAATCAAGTCTGGAGTCTTTTGTGGGTGAGTCCAACTCAAGTCTCAAGTCACCGGTGTCATGATTGTTAGTAGTTTATTATTTTAGTCAAAGTAATAGTAAGTGCTTACTGAAATGTTAAAAGCTACATGTTGCCCTCTCCCTCCGTCTGCCTCCTTCTGTTTTTAATGAAGCCCTGAGCAGCGTCATCCCCCCTCCGCTCCTGCTTTTCTTCAATGCATCTGATTGAAACACAACACACAGACACACAGCGACTGAGCTGCAGTTAGAGAGCTGCAATGAGGCTATGTACTCTCTTTATTCTGTGTGAGAAGGGAAGACAACACTACAAGAAATACGCAAAAATATATTCTCTGCACAAGACAAGCTGTAGAGTGAGAACATTTTTTTCTGTTACAGCAAGCTTTCAGTGTTGCTCTCTGCGCTTGTTTGGATAAGACATGATATGTGGTTCAGACAGAAGCACTGCTGTGGCTCAGTCCCAGCTAATGACAGGCCTGCTAGTGGATCATTAGCTGGGACACAACAACTCATAAGCTGTATACAGCAACTAACCCTTTCCTGTAACTATCACATAGTCATGCCAAAGTGGGACGACAGAAGAGCGACAATATTGTTTTCTGTCACAGAAAGCTTTCCTTGTTGCTCTCAGCGCTAACTGTGATGAAGAAATGTGATGGTCTGGCTAAGGCAGAGCTAACGTTCAGCTAGCAGCTGTAAATACAAGCACAAGCAACCCTTTCCCCGTTTAACGATCACACACTCAAGCTGAAGCGGTTTGGCAGAAAGGCAAAAAAAAACCTTTCTGCAACAGAAAGCTTTTAGAGTAGCTGTCTTTGCCTGTTTTAATAATGTCCAGTTTTGACAAAGAGCTGCTGTGACTAATTCAGAGCTAATCGCTCCTCGAGCAGCCAGCATACACAAGCATTGACACAAGAAGTTACCTTTTCCCCCTCAACTCTCACATAGTCATGCCAAAGCAGCTCAGCAGAGGAGTGAAACATCTTTCCCAACATGAAAAGCTTATAGGGTTGTTTTTATTCTTTGTCATACAGCAATGTGGCCCAGTTCTGGTTTAACAGAGGCTAAAGCTATATCTGAGTATTTAGAGCAGTGGAGACAGCCATTAGAGGGCTCTCAGCACAAGTAAACCCCGCCCATAGTGCAACTCTGTATGTATGGCTCTAGTTAACACAGTGGAGGCAGCCATTAGCGACAGCATTCAGTACAAGCAAATGCAACTCTATGTTAGGGCCCTCAAAGTAGCATCAATCACTCAGACATGGACAGAGCCATCTATAGGGCTGACCTCAGCGGTCAGCCAAAAAGGTTGGGAATCACTGCCTTAGACAGCTGTGTGCAGAAAATACCTTCACAAACTGATTGTGAGCACCTTTGCAAGACAGGAGAAGCTACGCTAATAGACTCCTACTCAAAGACTCAAAAAGTGTCCATGCTTAAATGACAAAGTATTTGATTTGGATGGTGGATATTTACACATTTATGAAACCAGATTGCCCTCCAACAAGCTTTTTTTTCCCAACAGAAGTAGACAGATGGATGATCAGATTAAGGATCAAAGAAGTCCTGAAATGTTTCTCTTTGGTCTTGTTTTGTTGCACTGCAGAGACAGATTTTATACTGTATATCCACTGAAGAGTGGATGTGGAGCCAGTGTGGGCCCTTGGCCCAATTAATATTTTATGATATTTATAAAAAAAAAATTAAAATTATTTATGTATAAAATAATTATAAATGTTTACAATGCATAAACACATATCTATCTCTGTACAATGCTTTGGACAAGGGTGTCTGCTAAAAGACATTCTAATGTTGAATGGGGTTATTTAAAAAAAAAAGGCACAAAGTGTGCTCAGATGGTGGGTGTGTTATCAGTACCAAATCTTCTGTGAATAGAATGCAGTGCTAATTTTGTGCAAGCCCTGGTGCTATTCACATGTGCAATCCATTATTTGCCGTATGTATTGCTTCATTTCAGTAGTAAATCTACACTTGGATGTAAATCCTTCTTGACATTACACTGATGAGACTTCTGATGCTAACTCTAGTTTTCAACGCTAACTTGAACAATGATTTTCACAGGAGCAATCATGAATGTGGTCTTGGATTTACCTTTTGCTGTTTGCATCTGGATTTCTGCTGCAGTCGCCATCATCTACACGCTGCTGGGAGGCCTCTACTCTGTGGCCTATACAGATGTTATACAACTGGTTCTCATATTCCTTGGTTTGGTGAGTTTTCTCATTTGTTTTTCATGACGTGACTAGCTTTTTACAAAAAAAAAACAAAACATTCCTATTTATGGCATAACATTTTCAAAATGACAACCTTAGAATTTGTGTGTCCTTAACATTGTAATCAATGTCTGCAGTGGGTTTGTGTTCCTTTTGTTCTGATGAACCCATCCACCTTGGACATCAGCCAGACGTTGATGAACAACACCTTACACGCTCCCTGGATTGGAACGCCAGAACTGAAAACGGCCTGGAGGATTGCTGATGATTTCTTATTCTTTGTAAGGAACCAACATGACTTTAAGTTTATTGAAGTATTGTAGCTTATTTTGCAGTGGAGCCTTTCTCTATGGTACTAAAGAGACTCTTTAACAATAACACAGCATGATCATAAACAGTATGACAGATATATAGTACTATGTCAGGGGAAACTGAACTATCCTCCACGATGGGATGAATGGTTTAAATTGTATTTTTGTTTAGCTGAAAGGATCATTCAGGGTACAGCAGATGTGCATTTCATAGCATTAAGTGGGACAGAACATGACACACTAGATAGAGTGAGGAACAAAAACACTTTCTACAAGAAAAGCTTTCATGTGGTTCTGTGCTCTTCTTTTACTGAAATAGTTTTCGGAGAAAAGTGCCGCTATAACTGCATTCATGCTGATCTCTTCGCCAGTCACCATTGTTTACTTGCTTGCAGTACAACTAAACTACTCCAGTAGCTACCACATTAATCTCATCAGATGATGGTGATAGGTCCTTTCATTCTCTGACCATTGAAGTGTTTCAGCTTTGCAACTTGGATCTGCCTGATGACAGACATGGAATCTGGCCAATCCATCAGCTTTGCAGTTTTATTTGGAAGGTCACACGTGATTAAACTGAATGAAAAACAATTTGGACTTTCAGTCACTGGGGAGTCTGGGATACCAGTGCTTCCACCAAAGGACCTTGTCAGCCTCCTCCACAGCCACAGCCAAGATCACATGCATCGTTGCTGGTTTCATCTTCCTTTTATTTGGTACACCTTCAATATTGCTTGGGGCAGCAGCTGCATCCACAGGTAATCATCTTTTAGTCCTCTTCGTTTGGGATGAAATCATGACTGCATTTAACATTTACTGTAAAATTCAGATGTTGTTGTATATGCTATTTAGCAACAGTTTGTATGAATGGCTTACAGATCAATCAGGAAACATTTATTATATTATTTATTAGCACTGATTGTCCACATGGAAAGCATTAAACATCCTGTTCTTCCTATGCCAATAAGGAAAGCCTAAGGCAGGGAGAGGGGAATTAGAAACCCCAGAGCAAAGCAGGCATAAGTAACAACTAAATGGTATTGATAAAGTCAGAAGAAGAATAAAGGAGGAGCTGGGGTGGAGGAGGGTTGAAAAGTGTTGCCAGCAGTTTTACAGCATCATGGGAGCCAATAGCATGCTCAGAGCAAATCAGCTGGCAAATAGATAATCATTTCCAGGTTTGTGTGGATACCAATCAGATTTTAGGAGGCCCTGTTTGGCTCCAGCTACAACTGGCTCCACCCCTCGAATGCCATTGCTGCTACTGGCAAGATATTGTTATTTTTTGGGGTTGCCGATATGTTTATCACAGTGTTGTTTATATTTAATCACAAACAAACACATCACTAAGTTCGTCTTGTCCAGATGTTTGTTTACAGAATTAGCATGGTTGTGCCACCCTGTGCTAAGACTCTGAAGTACAGCACAGTTTGGCTCAAGCTTCATGTTCTAATGTGGGCCATAGGTCATGTTATTTCTAGAGTCTGCTGTGGGCCAATCAAAATTGGATCACGGGCTGCATTTGACCCATGGGCCATAGTTTGGACACCCCGGCCTAAAGCAAGGGCATCAAACTCATTTTAGGTCAGGGGCCACATTTTCTCCAATGAGACATCCTGCAGGACTGACTTTTTGTTTTTTGTTTTTTTGTGATATCAACATGACAAAACATATAATATATAGTATAATAACAGGCATCTGGAGTTTTTAAATCCTTAAATAACTCAATATTTGATACAGCTAGCATTTAATGAGCACTGCAAGTTTACACATGCACACATGTTACTAAGCTAATTTAGATAGAGATTTGAAGAGCAAGTCATCGGAACAAATCAGACAGGAATATCATGCTGCCCTTTTACCATTACAATGTATAGCATCCACTGGGGATACATTTTTAAGACTTTGTGGCTCATAATATACATTAAATATTGTTTTTTAAGTCTATAAAATAGCAACCCCTTTCATATGATATCTGGGTTTGTTACACCTGACCTGGGATCAGTGCATTAACAGTACAGACCCCAGAGAGGAAAGAGAGAGAGAGAGGGGTTCAATGAGGAGATTTTTTTTTCTTTAAGATTTATTTCAGGCTTTTTGTTTCTTTAAGGATAGAGGAAGACAGTTGAAGGAATCAGAAACAGGGACAAGAGAGCAAAGGCCAGCTGCATACACAGGACCTAATCTGCAGCCTGATCAGCTGATAGAGTTCCAAACCCTTCCCTTTACTGAATGAAAACCTGACTTTTAAACTGGACTTTTAGTGCTGCTCCTTGACCAAACCAGCAGACCTCTCATTTGATAGGGCAGCATGTGTCCAGATTTGGAAGAAATGTTCAGTTATATACATTTTTACCAATGGTGAGAGAAATTTTAACCCTCTGATGAGAACTGGAAGTAAATATGCCACATGATTTATTAACAATGTCCTGTTCAAATATAAGTGATAAAGACCACAATTTCACTCCTTGATGGCATAAAATTTATTATGAATTCAGTCAATAGTGATTTGGCATTATAATTTTGTAATAATCAGGGGTTAAATCAGTCAGGAGATTAACCCCAGTGGGGGATGGAAATTCCACATCATCGTTATCCACCTGTTATGTGTTTTGTTGAAGTTGTGGGTGAATTTGATCAGCCTAATAAGAGTAAAGTAACAGAGCAAGTCCTGACAAAAACAGCATTGACTGAAGTCTTGCTTTTTCTGCTTGTTCTTCTCTGCTTGAGTCTACCTGGTCATGGTGTGTTTAAACTGATGTCTCACTCTTCTTAAAGTGATTATGATTTTTTCAATGAGCTGTTGGCAGTACACAGTGGTCCAGTCTGGATCGTAAATACTGTGGCACCCAACAGTGTTATCCAAAATCACTGCTAATGGTAGCTCCACGAAAGCATCATTAATTGATGACTCCTTTAAGTTCAAAGAGATAAAAGTGCCCAGTTTATGAGTCTTGAAAGTGTTTTTGTTATGAAACAGCCATATCAGGAAAATAGAAAGAAAACATCCAACTAAAAAGAGTCATATATAAAGTACAAAATCCTGAGTAATGACTACACAGTGACTTTGTAACATTCTTCTCTGACCTCATTCACAAGACTTGAGTGTAACACACATCACATCTTCGTAACAGCAAGTGCATTTTAATACAGGGCGAAAAAAGTTTCCTCTTCTTTGCTTTAAAGCTAATATTGCAGCAGAGATTAAAGTCTTTCTTTTGTCTGCTTTTAGACTGGAACGTGACCACCTATGGTTCTCCACCTCCATACGAACGTGGGGAGGCAGCTCTTGTTCTTCCCTTTGCCCTGCGGCACCTCACTCCGTCCTACATCTCCATTATCGGTATCGGATGTGTGGCAGCGGCCGTGATGTCATCTGCTGATTCTGCTTTACTTTCTGCAGCTTCTGTCTTCAGTGTGAACATATACAGGAACGCCCTCAGGCCTCAGGTAGCAAACATGCATGTATTTGATACACTTTATGGACAAAAGTATTCAGCTGCGAGGCAACTGTATATTCAAAAACATGTACTTTATTATGGAGTTGGCTCCCCTTTGGCAGCTCCACAATTCTAAGAAGGCTTTCCACAAGGATTTTGGAGTGTTTCTGTGGAAATTTGTGCCCATTCACTCTAAAGAGCATTCATAAGGTCGGACACTGATTTTGGACGAGAAGGCTTGGCTCTCTGTTCCAGTTCACCCCAAAGGTGCTTGATGGGGTTGAGGTCGGGGCTCTGTGCAGACCAGTCAAGTTCTTCCACACCAAACTCATCAAACCGTGCCTTTATAGTTCTTGCTTTAGGCACTTGGGTGCAGTCATGTTGGAATAGAGGAGGACCCTCTCCAAACAGTTAACACAAAATCGGAAGCATAGCATTGTCCAAAATGTGTTTGTATGCTGAAGCATCAAGCATTCACTGGAGATATGGGGCCTGAAAAACAGACCCATACCATTAACCCTCCTCCAACAAAAACATAAAGTCTGCCAAATCTAGACTTGCCCATCAGACTGACAAGTGTGATTTATCACTCCACAGAATGCATCTCCACTGCTCCACAGTCCAGTGTCACTGTGGTTCACACTACTCCATCTAATGCTTGGCATTGTACTTGGTGATGTGAGGCCTGCATGCAACTGCTCGGCAGTGGAAATCCAGTCCATGAAGCTCCCGTCACACATTTTTTATTCTTACATTAATGCCAGTGGAAGTTCACAACTCTTCAGCTATAGAATCAGCAGAGCACCATGCGCTTTGGCAGCTGTTGACTCCTTTTTGTGATTTTACTTCTGCTTTATAGCTGAGTTGCTGTTGTTCCTAAACGCTTCCACTTTCTAATAACATCACTAACGGTTGACTGTGGAGTATTCAGCAGGGATGAACTTTCATGAACTGCATCACTGAAGAGGTGGCATCCTATTACAGCACCATGCTTGAAGTCACTGAACTCCTCAGAATGACCAATTTTGTATCAGAAATGTTAACAAATAGAGACTGCATGGCTAGATGCATTATCTTATTTACCTATGGCAGCAGGCCTGATTGAAACACTTGAATTCAGTAATTGACAGGTGTGGCCAAACACTTCTGTTTATGTAGTGTATGTAAAGCTCCAAAAGTTTATTGCAATGTTCGTGTCAACTGTCTTAAATCTGATACACCAGAAGAGGGATAAAATCGTAGAAACAATACAAAGTGACATGATGAAGAAACAATGCAGGAAGAGAGGGGATTTGACAAAAGAAGCAATAGAGGATTTATTTAAAATTTGGGCAGTTAAGCTAATTTTCTTTATATCTGATGATCTTTATCTCTCCTTTCTTCTCCAGGCATCAGACAGAGAGATTCAGTGGGTGATCCGTGCTGCTGTGGTGGTAGTGGGTGTGGTTGGCACGTCATTGACCAGCCTGAAAAACAGCATTATACAGTTTTGGATCCTTGGTGGTGAAGGAGCCTACATCGCTATTTTCCCTCAACTCGTCTGTGTCCTCTTCTTCAACATCTCCAATGGTTATGGGGCTGTTATGGGCGTACTTGTGGGAATTTCTTTAAGAATACTCAGTGGGGATCCATCACTAGGAATAGCACCAGTCATACACTTCCCAGGATGCACTCTCGAGGACGGTGTTTATGTCCAGTACTCTCCAGTTAAGACCATCTCCATGCTGTCTGCTTTAGCTGCCATCCTGATTTTCTCCTACCTGACTTCAGTGCTCTTCAACAAAGGCCTGCTTCCTGAGAGGTGGGATGTCTTCAAAGTGAAAGCCCAGGAGTCACCACAACAATTTTCTCCGATAAGTGGGGTCACGAAGCAGAGTAAAGAAGAGGAGCGGAAGACAAACAGCTGTAAGGCCGAGGCTGAAGGTGCATCAGAGCCAATGATTAGCACAAGCTCTCAGTGTCCCTGCGGCCTTGAAACCCAAAGTATTTGAGAAATGTTTGCAAACATCTTATGATAGAAGCATGATAGGATGATAATTGTCACTGAAAAATTGTATAAATGAAAATAATACTTTGAAGATTTTGGCCTTTAATCAAACAGAGCTTAACTTTTGGTGTTAGAGATATGAGACAAGGGTTATTATACCTATTATTGTATCATTTAAAACAATATTATGTAAATATTTTGTGTTATGCCTTGTGGGATGTCTTGCTCATAAGAAACTATTTGTTAACATGCTGAAATAATGTTATGTCTACGCAAGCCAAATCCTGAACTGCTGTTTGCTTTATTCTTGATGTGGTCATGCATTATCATGTAGCACTTATGTCAACTATGTGCCCAGATTTTGCTTGACCAGTTCTAGATTCTATTTGAATGGGGAAACAGTATGAAAATTACACCAGAGACTGAATACTTTAAATGCAAAAAGCTGGCACTGTACTTAAAATCAAGCACAGACATATCAGCAAACTGCAGTGCCCAGCAGAGATGAGAGAGACTCTGCTTACAACAGCTGTTGCCCGTTACCATAAGGCTTTATGGAAGAGTGGCAAAGAGAAAGCCACTGTTGAAGAACACCCAGATTAAATCTCAACAAGAGTTCACCAAAAAGTATGTGGGAGACTGGCCCACATGGCCAACAGAGAAGACGCTGGGCAGACACCAAACACTGCATATCACCACAAACACAACTTCCTCACTGTGAAGCACGGTGGAGGCAGCATCATGTTGTGGGGATGTTTCTTGGCAGCTGGCCCAGGAAAGATAAAATAAATGTGGAAAAATACAGAAAAATCCTGGAAGGCAATCTTATGCAGTTTGCAAGAGAACTATGGCTTGGGAGAAAATGTATTTTCCAGCAAGACAATGACAGTGAGCATACCATGAAAGCTGCACAGAAATGGTTTAAAGACTACGAAGTCAATGTTCTGGAGTGGCCGAGTCAAAGCCCAGACCTCAATCCAGTATGGAACTTCTGACTGGACTTGAAATGGGCTGTTCACGCCGGATCCCAGTGCAACCTGATAGAGAAGAAAGGAGCAAAGTAATGGAGAATGGAAGAATGGAGTAAAATTGCAGTGTCCAGATGTGTAAGTCTGATTTAGACCTATCCACACAGACTCAGAGCTGTGATTGCAGCCAAAGATGCATTGAATAAATACTGACTGGGGTAAATATTTATGCAGCCACTTATTTTACATTACATTTTTTTATCCTCATTACACTCTGTTTTCAATTTGACATTAAAGATTTTTGTTTTTATTGACAATTTAATGATTTTAAGAAATCATTTACAGGATACAAAACCCAAGGGGGTGAATATTTTCATAGGCATTATTGGAGTAACAGTTTCAAACTTGTTATAAAACTCCTGCAGGTAAATAAAACATGAAAAAATAAAGTTGTTTCTCTTTTTTTTCCTTTATTAGATTCTCTATTTCAGATCAGACTGGTTTATAAGTAGTTAGTTGTAGTTAGGTTCAAGGGTTGTTTGTATTTTGAATGTAGTTTTGTTCTTAAGTTAACTCCTTCCCTCCTTTAACAGGAAAGAAAACCACAACATGAAAATGAAGTTAAATACAATGACATCAGAATCACAAAAACAGCAATCATGAACAGACCACAGTTGAAACCACAAGCAGAGATGGAGGGAAAAGGCAGCCTTCCTCTTCTTAAATACCGTTTATAGGCAGTCAGCACGCAACAAATTGGTGCCTTTCTGCCACCTACTGGTATGGACTGTGGACCAGTTCATGCTTTCTAACTCCATATGAAGGGAAAAGTCAGCCACATGCCACAGGTGCTTCAAATAAGCTCAGCACATTGAGCCAGTTGACCAGGAGAGAAGCGGACCTCTTTTACAGGGTGCTTCAAGCCTGCAATAACTCTGAAACTCAGACTCTCCAAATGGTTTTAAGATAAAGTCATTACAGATGTGCATAAATTATGAGGTACACATCTAAAATTATGTTCAACTACTAATATTCCAAATGTAAATAAGGAGGATGTAAAGGCGGATGGAACTCTTGCCCTAACACCAAGATACAAGTCACTCAAAGAGCTTCAAAATGTCTTCATATCAAGCCTACTTTAGGTAGATCTCTATAGACCAGTGGAGTCAAACTCAAGGACCGGGGCCAAATCCGGCCTGTGGAAAAGTTAAATCCCTCCGGCAAGATGATCTCATATGGCTGTTATAACTGGCCCATCAGTCTGAGTTCTGCAGATTTCCTCAAATATAAAAATGTAAACTTATCCTTGATGATTTAAGATATCCTTGTTAAGTCATAAAATCTGAAAGAGCACTAAAAATATTTAGATAAGAAGACAGGAATGTGGAAAAAGAAATTAATTTCTGTTTTAATTTCAAATTTTCAATTTAGCATCTCACAATTAGGACTCAAACTTAGGATTTTGACTTTTTATTTTGTATTTTGAGCATTTCAACTCATAATTTTGACTTCTCATAAAATATTTAAAGCTTTAAGATTCATAATTCTAATATTTTGACCTGTTAAACCAATTATTTTCTATTTTACCTCGTATTTTCAACCCCAAACTTTGACTTCATAATCCCATGGTTTGATCGTTTGGACTCACAATTTAAATTTTTGAGTCATAATTTGACTTTTAATTTCATGATTACAAATTTGATTTCATACTTTGGCCTTTTAAACTCGGGAGTTTGACTTTCTTATTAATATATTTGTATTTAAAAAACATTATTTTTCAATTTCAGTTTCATGTTTTGGCTTTTTTGAACTAATAAGTTTACTTTTTTCAGATTGTGAGCCTTTAAACTTATCTTTTGAACTCTTTAAATTTCAAAATCAATGATCATCAGTGCTAAGTTTTTCTCAGGTTGTATTACTGGTGAAATGAGGTTGACAGTTTAGGGTTTAAAAGGTGACCCTGTTAGGCCCTCAGGCTAGACCTGAATTCAGAATCTGGCCCCTGCTGTGATTGAGTTTGACACCCCTGCTATAGACAGATTCAGACACTAAATTGTGGGTAACTGTGGTAAAATGGCATTCAGTAAAAAAGTAAATGAATGATTTGCAGCAGATGTATTAATATTGCAACAACACAGGCCTAGAGCTATGCGTTGTTTTGTTCTTTTAGTATTTATGTTTCATGTTTGGGTGTGTTCTGTACCTCTCTGGTGTTGTTATATGAAAAGAAACTCTTTACATATGATTGCTTTTATTGGTCCTCATTATCACTTGTTTGTGTTTATCTGTGTGCATGGCTGCTGGTATCAAAACACTGTCATTTCCAAAAAATTTGACTTTTCTACAAGACTTTAAAATTTTGCTACTTTGGTGTTCTCTGCTGGCAGTTCTTGGTATTTCAACATGTGGGAACCCCTGCTTTCAACAATTTTGAAAAGAAGTCCAAATTCCAGCTTTAAGCTGCAAACATCATATTAAAATAAAATAGTCTTGAAATATTTTACTTTATATGAGAAAAAATCTATGGAAGCTTCACTTTTTTAATAAAATTATGGTGGGAAAATAGTCAACTTTTTCATGATATTTTAATCTTTTTAGATGCACCTTGCAAATCAATATAATGGATTGTATGCCTTGATACACATGATAATATGATAGTTTTAACTGATTATTTCAAAACATTTTTCTAACTTCCAGGATTAGACTTTCTCTGTTTTTGAGGCTGCCACTAAGAAAGTTAGTGCATGATGTTACAAAAAACACTTTCACTCAGAGTTACTGGTCATCACTGGCTCTGATGCCTCGGCCTGAAAATTGTACATCTTCAGTTTCTCAGTCTCATTTGGTTCTGTGGCGCCATCTCTTGGTGTCAGCTGTTGTGGTGAGAACTGTCCTTTCACTTTGAAGACATCCCACCTCTCAGGAAGCAGACCTTTGTTGAAGAGCACCGAAGCCAGGTAGGAGAAAATCAAGATGGCGGCAACCATAGAAAGCATGCAGATGGTCTTAACTGGAGCGTACTGGAGATAAACACCGTCCTCAAGAGTGCATCCTGGGAAGTGTATGACTGGTGCTAATCCCAGTGTCGGGTCCCCACTGAGTAGTCGTAAAGAAATCCCCACAAGCAAACCCATAACAGCCCCATAACCATTGGAGATGTTGAAGAAGAGGACACAGACGAGTTGAGGGAAGATAACGATGTAGGCTGCTTCAGCACCAACAAACCAAAATAGTAAGATGCTGTTTTTCAGGATGGTGAGTGACGTACTGACAACGCCAACTACCACCACAGCAGCACGGATCACCCACTGAATCTCTCTGTCTGATGCCTGGAGAAGAAAGAAGAGATAAAGATTATCAGCTAGAGCGCAAATGACTGAATAATGCTCCACTGTACTATTGTCTTATTCATTTTCTCTCTATGTTGGTGATCTGGCCGTGTGTGTGTGCTGCTGACTATTCCACCAGGTCACCCTTGTAAAAGAGATCTCAATCTCAATGGATCTTTATCTGGTTAAATAAATGTTCTTCCTCATATTACTTTATACCATTCCAACAAGACAGAGCTACATTTTTCCTTTTCAAATGAATGACATATCTCAAGAGTGGATGGACAACAGTGGCGGCTGGTCAATAGGGGCAGCTGGGGTGCTGCAGCCCATCACTCTTACCAGAAAGAAGTTACCAAGTAAAATTTTAAACTTTTGTTTGAAATACAAATATTTAAATTCTTCACAAATAAACTCCCATTTACTTTTCTTAATGACTATGACATATTTAAGGATTAATCTGATGTGCAATAAAAAAAGGTCAGTTAGAAATGTTTAATGTTACTTCCTGTTTCATGTGTGCATCTCTTGAGCACCTGCAACTTTCCACTGACTGCTGTTACAAGTTGCACATGTGCATTAGAGAAGTTAAGAGCCCTAAAGCGAACAACTAACCACTTGCATGTAGTTGGCAGCAGAGAAATATGTTACACTAACTGAAGCGTACAAAGTAAGTCATGCAGTAAAGACAAACTTTCTGTGAGAAATCACATCATAAGCTGTTAGAATAACTGAGATTATAGGATCACAGCAAAATGCAGGAAGAAAATTCAGACAAGTCTTTAAGAATAAAGCCTTTGGAGAGGAGAAGCTTAAAGGTCAGACCTGATCAGCCAGACATCAACATGAATCAACAGACCCGTAACGGGAGAGAAATTACAGTCGCTCTTTGCTGCTTCATCAACCAGGTAAATACTTCACGTTTTCAGAGAGCCGGCTCTTTTGGCTCGGCTCCCAAAGAAGAGCTGGCTCTTTCGACTCCCGAACGACTCCTTATTTAGGAACTTTTGTAGCCCTATATTCTGCCTTAACTTCACAAAAAATAATGATTAGTGTGTTGAAAACCTTTATGCATTCAGTGTTTTTATGAGAAGCCTTATAATTGCCTAATTTTGTGCATTTATTCTGTTACAAAACCATTCCCAGGTTTAGCATTTAAATTCCACTGGTTGGGGTTAGAATTAATGCCGAGCGGATGTAGACGTGTGTTTGCACATGCGCTGTACAGTTCCAGGACGGATCGGGTAACGACACCTCCCTCTCTGTTTTCACATAATGGTATAATCCTTTTTCCCACATGAGATTGTCCACATGGCTGCCATGCTGGCCAATCAAAATAAAGTTCTGACCAGAGCTGGGGCAGAGCACTGTGAGAAATAAGCAGCGAAAGGATAAAAAAACTGGGAGTCGGCTCTCACTCTATGCGAGTCGGCTCTTCTGATTCACTACAAAGCATCAGCTCTCAGAGCCGCAGCTTTTGCGCATGACCCATCACTAATACATACAGAGAATATTTGTTACACAGCCTGCTATCTCTGCTGCAGCAGCAGGTCCTTTGGTTCTTATTTGCTGAAAAGTAGCTCATGCACACAGTGTTTTCCCGCAGAATTGATTTGCGGTTTATAACACTAACATTTAGCATGGTTAAGCACAGGAAGTTAAACAAAACGGTATTGGATCAGTGTATAAACTCCTGCATTTTAAGCACTAGCCTATCAGATATATTTCTGATACTGTTACAGGAATAGGAACCACAATCACTGTTACCTAGCCAAAGCTGAAGAAGTAAACACAAGGCTTACTTTATCCTACATCAGATTAGCATACAAGCTAATTTTATTTTAACAGCAAAGCTGACAAAGGCAAAACAGAGGCTAAGAGACTGGACGTACCCTCTTTAAACTTTCTAAATAATGTATTGCTGCTGGAGTCCCGTGTCCGCATGTCTATAGCCAGTGGTGGACAGTAACGGAGTACATTTACTTGAGTACTGTACTTAAATACATTTTGTCAGTATTTGTACTTTACTTGAGTATTTGGTTTTTTTTTAACTTATGACTTTCACTCCACTACATTTCAAGGACAAATATTGTACTTTTGACTCCACTACATTTCTAGGAGGCTTGTCATTACTCCTTCCTTTTAGGTTTAGCATAGCTTTGTAGTCAGATGTTGGTGTTTTTCTTTTCTGAAATGCAATTTGCCACATGCTGTGCTCCTTACAGAAGGGAACCAATCACAGTCAGCGCTCACACCTGGGATGGATTCGGAGATAGGTTGCATCATCCTCACTCTATGTAGCAAGCTCTCCTGCTTTCATTCTGAAAATACTGTAGTTTCTTTCCTTTGATTGGATTTATTTTAATTTTTATTTTATTGGGTTTGTCTTGCTGGAAGAAGTATTGTTGAGCCAGGTATTAAGCTCCCCCATAGTGAATGTGTGAGAAGAAAAAATAAGGCCCTCCTGTTTTTTTTTTTTGTTTTGGTGGGGATGTTAAAATAAAAAAAATAAATGACAATAGTTGTCATTATTGTTTGTGGTTGCATTTTTGTTGTGAAGGTTTTACAGGTGTTTTTATAGACTTTTTGTCCCAGAGTTGATCTACATGTACAGTTGCAAGAAAAAGTATGTGAACCCTTTGAGATTTCTTGGATTTCTGCATAAATTGCTCATAAAATGTGTTCTGATCTTCATCTAATTCACAACAATAGACAAACACAGTCTGCTTAAACTAATACTGCACAAAAAATGATATGTTTTCATGTTTTTATTGAACAAAACATCTAAACATCCACAGTGCAGGGTGGAAAAAGTATGTGAACCCCTAGGCTAATGACTTCTCCAAGAGCTAGTTGGAGCCAGGAGTCAGCCAACCTGGAGTCCAATCAATGTGATGAGATTGGATGTGTTGGTTAAAGCTGCCCTGCCCTATAAAAAACACACACCAGTTCTGAATTTGCTGTTCTCAAGAAGCATTGCCTGATGTGAACCACGCCTGGCACAAAAGAGCTCTAAGAAGACCTATGATCAAGAATTGTTGACTTGCATGAAGCTGGAAAGGGTTACAAAAGTATCTCTAAAAGCCTTGATGTTCATGTGTCCACGGTAAGACAGACTGTCTACAAATGGAGAAAGTTCAGCACTATTGCTACTCTCCCTAGGCGTGGTGGTCCTGTAAAGATGACTGCAAGAGCACAGCGCAGAATGCTCAATGAGGTGAAGAAGAATCCTAGAGTGTCAGCTAAAGACTTACAGAAGTCTCTGGCACATGCTAACATTTGTGTTGACAAATCTACAATAAGTAAAACATTAAACAAGAATGGAGTTCATGGGAGGACACCACAGAGGAAGCCACTGCTGTCCAAAAAAACCATTGCTGCACGTTTGAAGTTTACAAAAGAGCACCTGGATGTTCCACAGCACTACTGGCAAAATATTCTGTCCATAGATGAAACCAAAATTGAGTTGTTTGGAAGGAACACACAACGCTATGTGTGGAGAAAAAAAGGCACAGCACACCAACATCAAAACCTCATCCCAGCTGTGAAATATGATGGAGGGGCCATCATGGTTTGGGGCTGCTTTGCTGCCTCAGGGCCTGGACGGATTGCTGTCATTGACAGAAAAATGAATTCCCAAGTTTATCAAGACATTTTGCAGGAAAACTTAAGACCATCTGTCCGCCAACTGAAGCTCAACAGAGGATGGGTGATGCAACAGGACAACGACCCAAAGCATAGAAGTACATCAACAACAGAATGGCTTCAACAGAAGAAAATACGCCTTCTGGAGTGGCCCAGTCAGAGTCCTGGTCTCAACCCGATTGAGATGCTGTGGCATGACCTCAAGAGAGCGATTCACACCAGACATCCCAAGAATATTGCTGAACTGAAACAGTTTTGTAAAGAGGAACGGTCCAAAATTCCTCCTGACCGTTGTGCAGGTTGTACAGGAAACGTTTGGTTGAGGTTATTGCTGCCAAAGGAGGGTCAACCAGTTATTAAATCCAAAGGTTCACATACTTTTTCTTGCATCTGTAAGTCAGTACATCATTAGGTGGTTTCAGAGAGTTGCAAGGTTCTGTTAAAGCACTGAGAAAACAGTACAGCAATGTAATATTAGAAAATGTAATTTGTACTTTTGAATACTCAAGTATTTTTAAAAGTAAGTACTTTAGTACTTCAACTTGAGTAAAATTTCACTGAGCAACTTTTACTTGTACTTAAGTAAGATTTAACCATGAGTATCAACACTTTGACTCAAGTACTGGAGTTGAATACTTTGTCCACCGCTGTCTATAGCGTATCGAGTACAACTCTGAGGCAATATGAATGACGGAAGCTTCAAGGCATGTGAGCCAATGGCGTTCCAGAAATTATGCAGTGGCATCAGGGGTGGCCAATCACTGGCCACCCTGTCCACCCCTTTAAAACCGCTGCTGGAGCCGCCACCGGGACACACCATACTATAGTCAGTTTTTTGTTGCTTTAAAAATCAAATACTGTACATGCATGTGTTCTACCTGAGGCCTCAGGATGCTCTTGTATATGTTCACACTGAAGACAGAAGCTGCAGAAAGCAAAGCAGAGTCAGCTGACGACATCACAGCAGCTGCCACACATCCAATACCAAGGATGGAGATGAAAGGTGGAGTGAGGTGCTGCAGGGCAAAGGAAAGAGCTAAAGCTGCTTCTCCACGTTCAAATGGAGATGGAGAACCATAGGTGGTCAAGTTCCAGTCTGAGACATGAGGGAAAACAAGGAGGAGCTTTGAAAAAGTGCTACATTATGGTTACACATCTGGATCACAAACAAGATGGACTAAAATATGATCACCCTGGTGGTCCCTTTGTCACTGCTCTCTCCTACTGTGTTAGTTAATCACAGATGTGTTGCTGCCATAGGATTCAATATGAGCTTATATTTTTTATGAAATGGTAAAATATCTTAGTTTTGTAGCAGCATAGAAATGTATCTATCAGGTCAGGCGTTTGCTGTGTCAGGTATGTTTGCATTGGTTTACCTAGCATGTTAGTTGGTCTTCTTGACGATATACTTACAGCTGTTATTTTGCGCTGCAGAGCATTTGGTGTGCCCTGGGTGCGTGCGTGTCCCTCTCTGGTTTATCGAGGTGAGTGTCCTCTCTCTCTCTCGGTGTTGTGTATGCTTGCTAGTAACTGGCTAATGCTAGTGTGGTCGTAGGCGTCTGCTGTCGCTGAGAGGTATGTAGCGCTACTAACATAGGCTGCAACTGCATCATTGTCAGCTAGTAAGCTGGTAAGCCTCAGCACCTGATTAGGTCCTTCCCTAGCGTCCCCTTGTGTGAATGGCGTTTTAAACTGACTTTTAAACTACTGATTGTAAAATAAAGTTTCTACTGTTATAACTTGAACCACGTCTCACAGCCTTGAGCGTAATGAACCTGTGTGTCTTGTCTGGAAGGGAAATAATTCTCTGAGTGAAACTCCCAGGGTGGCGTTGTCTGGCAACTAAAAAAAAAAAAATCTAACTTGATTGGATAACTTTAAAATCATTAAGAAAGTGTTGTATTAATCCTTCCCCACTCGCTGTAGCTTGCCACAGTTTCAACAGCTGATATTTATTTATTTTTTTTGTTTAAGATTTATTTTTGGGCTTTTTCATGCTTTTATTTGACAGAGGAAGGACAGCGGCTAGATTGGCAAACAGGGAAGAGAGTGGGGAGAGACATGCGGCAAAGGGCCACAGGCCGGATTTGAACCCAGGCCGCCCGCGTACATGGGTAGTGCCTTAAACCACTTGACA
The DNA here is from genome assembly GCF_018320785.1 of Cheilinus undulatus. Lineage (NCBI taxonomy): Eukaryota > Metazoa > Chordata > Actinopteri > Labriformes > Labridae > Cheilinus > Cheilinus undulatus. Next base: position 13,455,302 of record NC_054870.1, on the reverse strand, counting down.
ATCTGTGCTCCATCTGATATGTTTTTTATGTTTTTCTGTGAATAAAATATATATATATGAGACCTGTTTTTATTTACATTGACCCAGCGCCCCATTGTTTTTGGTAATGGAGTTGTACATTTTTATAAGTATTTGCTGATAGTGTCTTCACAAACTGTATTTGCACATTAAAATACTTAAACAGTGCATTTGCAAACACACACATGTACTTTAAGACTAAGCATTATTGTGATGGCCAAAAGCTTTAAAAAACAGGTTTGTCCTTTAACCTTTCCTTGTATTACTGTTTAATCACAGTTGGAATGAGAACATTGTCACAGCATCCTCAACATATGAGCAAGCTTTCAAAAATAATTACCCAGAGAGCTGATTCAAAGTCCATCTCACTCAGGATGCAGCCTCCTGCCCCAAGCGCAGGATGGGAGGTATCCCGAAAAAAAGATGAAAGAAAGCAGCAACAAGACATGTGATCTTGGCTGTGGCTGTGGAGGAGGCTGACAAGGTCCTCTGGTGTAAACACTGGTACCCCAAACTCCCCAGTGCCTGAAAGTCAAATGGTGTGTCTTTCATTCAGCTTTGTGTGATAATATGCAATAAAATTCATCCCTGCTACTGGCACATTAAAATAAAAAAGACCCTTTGAAACCACAGTCTGTCTCAAAAATGAGCTTGTATTGAAACAGGTTTGCTCCGTCTTCAATCAATCATCAAGGTTGTTATTTCTCAAGGCAGGTCATTAAGTACATTGAGTATGATTTCCACAAGATCAACTCAAATTGGGTCTCAGAGACTCACAGACTTAAAACCTATCAACATAACTGTTGTATGATTTGTGCTGTTTAAATTAAAGGTGTGATGTCTGCTAAAAGCTGTCAGTATGCTTTACAAGTTCGACAGTGAAACAGATTCAATATAAAATTCATAGTGTTGCTTCCTTACAAAGAATAAGAAATCATCAGCAATCCTCCAGGCCGTTTTCAGTTCTGGCGTTCCAATCCAGGGAGCGTGTAAGGTGTTATTCGTCAACGTCTGACTGATGTCCAAGGTGGATGGGTTCATCAAAACAAAAGGAACACAAACCCACTGCAGAGATACGTAACCATGTTAATGATAACTACAAAGTTTATCCTGTGTGTAAGACTATTAGAACATTAAGAGGAGCCAGACATCTCTTATACTGAATACAATTACTGCAAACTCACCAAACCGAAGAAAATGAGGAAAAGCTGTATAATATCTGTGTAGGCCACAGAGTAGAGGCCTCCCAGCAGCGTGTAGATGATGGCAACAGCAGCAGAAATCCAGTTGCAAACAGCAACAGGTAAATCCAAGACCACATTCATGATTCCTCCTATACAAAAAGATCATCGAAATAAGCATTTAAGTTTTACAAGTTAATCTTTACTGCCATTTAATTAACACTATGTGTAAAGAGGGATTTCCATCCATCTAGAAGAAAATGCTTACAAGTACACACCTAAACCAATCAGTGTTGAGGGTACCCACATCAGATCAACAAAAAGTGAAACCAGGCTCAGTCCAGCTGTTAGTGATTTTCCATACTTCATGTTGAAAGGGTCCAACATCGTTGTGCAACGTCTTTCTCTCATTGGCTTGGAAAATACCATTCCAGCTTGATCAAGGAAAAAGAGTAAGTGATTAATGTTTATAACTACTGAATGTTAAAGCAGAGTCACATTTTAGCAGAGGTAACTCGTGGTGTGCATATTTCAGCCACGTAAACCACAGAACATGTCTTCACAAAAACTTATGAGAAAAAAATCCAAGTGAGGGATCATCTTGTCTACTATCCAAAAATACAAGAGCTGGAGAAACATTTGTGAAGCGCTTTTTATGCTTTTTTTGTTTCCCTACATGCCAAAGACAATCTTTTTTCATTCAGACTCACTATTTTCACTGGAGTCGGTCTCCTGTTTCTTGAAAGACTCTGACACCATTACATGAGGAGTAGAAACATTAACTTTTCATCCTATCTGGTCAAGATGAGCAGACACAGGTCTCTTGAGTCACTTTGTTGGTAAGCTTTAAAATTTCCACAATTAACAACTATACATCTTTAGTAAGCTCCCAGCACTTTCAACTCCAGTAGATCCAAATTAAGACTACTGTTACATTCAAGAATTAGAACTATTTATTCGTGGGTATGCTGGCTTCTGTTGTATTGAGCTAACAGTTTGAAAGTGTTAACAAAACTGGATCACTATCCCTAAATGTCAAAAAAACTCCCTAACTTCCCCTCACAGAAGTCTAATTCATCATCTATTGTGGAGACTGCTGGATGGTTGGAAGGGAACCAAAGCTATGATGCCTTGGATTAATGTCTTTTAACACAGCCTCTCTCTTTCAAGGAAATTAATTTGCTTATTTTCTAATCTATCTGCTGTCAAGAAACACATCAGAATGACTGGAATGGTTCTATTGGGTTAAGTGATGCCAGGTTATGAGGGTGCCTAAACAATTTCCAGTCCACAGAAATTCTTGTTTTTTCATCTCAGATATTATCTTGTTGGATTTTTGTTATTATTCATGCAAGAATATAGAAAAATTTTTTACCAATGATGAAAGATGAGCTGTATGCAGTGTTCATCACAATGGCTGTAGTCAGTCCCATAGAGGGCGTGTACACCATCTCAGCAGTGCCGACGATGAATGCTCCTCCAACCCACGTAGCTGCAAGGTGGATTTGTAAGACATTTATACATTTATAAAGATCCAGCTATCCTCATTATGACCAGGTGTCTAAATTTGAAGTATAAAAGAATTCAATATTCAGTATGTTTTACAGACCCTTTATTTAGTGAGACATGATTATCTTCCTGTATAACTCAGCCTTTTGCCTTCTCAGTCTAATTTCTCTCTGCCATCAGCGAATGAGAATGCTTTGAGTAATTCTGGCTTCTGGACCAATCAGTGCATTGACACACTCCTTTAAACGACATGAGCAGTCAGAGGAGCGCTCAGCGTTAAACATCCACATCTGCAGTGTTGCCATCGGGTATCAAAGCCTTATATTCCTCCTTATTTAGCACTAAGTATCAAAAAATCATCTGGACTTTTACGTTTTCTTTTCCCCACAAAGAGTTCAGGGCCAGAGACGATTCATTAAAATGAACTGTAACTGTCAATTGTTACTACTACAAATTAGATTTCACCAATCATATGCCTTCAGATGTATTTGCCTCATGACGTTTGTGTACACATCTGAAGACTAAATGAATCTTGGTTGATCCACAGCTGGTCATATTTAAACTATATTCATATGTTTTAACTGATTAAATGTAATTGTTTTTGCAATTAACAAATTTATGCTGAATTTAAGAAATTTGAATAAATAAATTCTAAAAATTTAATCATTTAAATAAAATCAAATAGATGTAAATACTTAAAAATACACTATGCCGTGATTCATTTTTTTCTCACAGGGTTATTTTCATTCAAAAAACTATACTGGTAATAAGATGTATTTACAGGACAGGATTTCTGCTATTAGCGCCACCACTGAAAAACCCTGAGAACGGGCCCTCCCCAGTTGGGATTTGTTCATGATATCAGTGCACATGGGTTGGATCTGTAGAACTGGTGCTAGCGTCCTGGCTAGCCTTTAATTCATTTTCAAGCTGAAACGTTTGTCAAGCAGTGATGTTAAAATTAATATTTGTGCCACTTTTTAACCTCTTTTCCTCACCGTTTCTGCCCATTTTGCCACATTTGTTTTTACATTAAACATGTTTGCCACTTTCAGTCATCCATTTTGCCCCTTTTTTCACCATTTTTACCACTCATATTGCCACTTTTTTTCCTCTTAACCAATATTTTCTGCTTTATTCTATTTTTCATCATCTCTTTCTGCTCATTTTTGCCACTTTTAACCATTTTTTGACTATTTTCATCTTTAAATTATTGAATTATTTTTCCCTTAAAGTTATTACAGTTCCTTTTACTCTACATTCTGGTGGGACATTTTTGCAGCTATGAAGTCTGACACTACTTTTCAAATGGTTTAGTCAATGTGCCCATCCACATTGTTAACATTACCAAAAAGAAGTAATTCTGTTTTAAGAAGGTGGGTTATATATTATATTACACAACAGCAGAAATAATTCAAATTAATGTTTATTGCTTTGATAAGAGTGGTTATTACTCAGGCTAAATATAAAATATGGTTATGGCCCATGATATTCCTGAGCTACACTGGTCCCCCATTTGGCCGGGCCCAGAAAGCTGCTTTAAGGTAACAAAAAGCACACTGCTTGGACACATTTCTTCTCAGCTTCTTGAGCATATCTTTTGGTAAATTATCATTGAACATTGGTTAAATGTTAACTAAATCATTTAATCACTAACCAAGAAAAGCTCTTTCACTGTTTCAGAAGAAAATATGTTTAGTGCAACAGACTTTAAACAGGGGAAAATACTTCAATCTGAGGACACTGAATTAAAAATATGGCTTTTTTGCTATTCAATTAAGTTTTTGTTTTCCATTGTGGACAACTTAATAAGACAGAATATATTGCGCCGTTAACTTTCATTTGTATTGTAACATAGAGGCTTTTTTGAGGCATTCAGATTAAAACTGAAAATAAATATGGGGATTTTATATCAGCTCTCTGCTTCTGTTTGGTCAGTAGTAACTATGCAGGGGATGCATTTAAATGAAAATGTCATTGTATTGTTTATTTTGTTACCACTGCAGCATGTAACAACAAATGACAAAATGCAATCAGGCCATTATTACAAAATGCAGCAGATTATTACAACATGCAGTTATTATCACTTAATGAGGAAAAATATATGGTGTCAAAGTCTTATATATTACTGTGTTTTTACATTGTGCATGGTACAGATATTAAAATGCCTTTGTTCCTTCATAGACATTTCAATGAATAAAAACATCTTTTAAGGTAGTGCCAACTTTTCTCTCTGATTTTGAGCTCATTCAATTTCCCAAGACATGTAAATGCATTTTTCAAATCTCCGTGTTTGCTTTTTGTGTTGCTGCCATTCTCATTGTCAGCTGTGCTCTCCTCACCTGTCATTGTGAAGATTCCCACCACCAAGCTAATCCTCCGGTTTCCCAGCAGGGCCATATCCACTCCAGTGGCTGCACTTTTCTTCTGCTCCCTTTTGGATTTGAAAGAAGCCCAGATACCGGTTCCTAGAACCAGCAGGTAGAAGAAGACCATCGCTACCACTCCTGGGACGTTGACAGCCATGATCAAACTGGTGGACTTTCCTCACGCCATGTGAGCTGATGTTTGACTGATTGATTTAGTTCCAACTAAAGACAGACAGAAAAGCAAAGTCCTTCTCCTCATTTCACTTATTTTAATTTTTAAATGACTGCAAGTAAAAAATGTCTGTAAAATTGACAGCAAAGTGCTGTAAAATCATGACATCATTAAAATGTAAATAGAAAAACAAAGAATCACTGTTTATTTGACAGTTATGTTTTGTAAAACAAAGAACTAAACAAAACTGTTATTTTCAAAGCAAAATAATGTGAAAATAATCAAATTTCTTTGTTAAATTTACAGACTGCTGTAACTTTGACAGAGAAAACCTGTAATGCAAAAAACAAAACAGTTAAGTCAGAATTACATTACTATAGTGTTAAAATAATGGGTAATTCCTGTTGGGAGCTTCATTTTTACAGGGATAAACTGTAACATGTGAGTAATTCATGTTATGTGCCTCTTTAAATAGTATAAATATAGTCAAAAACTGGAAACTATCATAGGATTTTTAAAGGGTTTCTTTTTCAACAAACTTGCAAGAGCAAGAGAGGACAGATGAACTGACAGAACTGTTAATAGTTGGCTAAAGGCTCAAGAAACTTCTTTGTGTTGTTTTAATCTCTTATACCCAACTTATAATACTGCTTTGATTAACTAGAACAGATACAACTGAATTCACATTTACTTTACCCAAAATAAAACATAAAGCAGGCAAACTTTAGCCAGTCCTGGTTAGAATTAAATAGTTAACTGAAGAAAGGACATCAAATGTGTCTGAGGCATCCTGTTTTGATATATTTATCACAATTCTCAAAATCCTAATTATTTGTATATCCCTAAATAAAACTAACATTTATAATCTTCACAACTTTACGTTTCTCGTCAAAAACTAAAGATTCCGTAACTTGATCTGTTGTTTGAACACATCATAGCATTTTTTCCATGATTTTCAGTCGCCTCTCCTATGACGGAGTTGACAATGAATGCATCATATGCAACGTCTTTATCCATCCATTTCCTATACCCCTTATTCCATTCTGGGTCGTGGGGGGGGGGGGCTATAACAGCTGTCATTGGAAGAGAGGCGGGGTACACCCTGGACTGCTCGCCAGTCAATCGCAGAGCTGACATCTAGAGACAGGGCTGACATATAGAGACAGGGCTGACATATAGACACAAGGCTGACATATAGAGACAGGGCTGACATATAGAAACAAGGCTGACGTATAAAGACAGAGCTGACATATAGAGACAGGGCTGACGTATAGAGACAGGGCTGACGTATAGAGACAAGGCTGACGTAAAGAGACAGAGCTGACATATAGAGACAGGGCTGACATATAGAGACAGGGCTGACATACAGGGACAGAGCTGACATATAGAGGCAGGGCTGACATATAGAGAAAGGGCTGACATATAGAGACAGGGCTGACATATAGAAACAGGGCTGACATATAGAGACAAGGCCGACATATAGAGACAGGGCTGACATATAGAGACAGGGCTGACATATAGAGACAGGGCTGACATATAGAGACAAGGCTGACATATAGAGACAGGGCTGACATATAGAGACAGGGCTGACATATAGAGACAGGGCTGACATATAGAGACAGGGCTGACATATAGAGGCAGTGCTGACATATAGAGACAGGGCTGACATATAGAGACAGAGCTGACATATAGAGACAGGGCTGACATATAGAGACAGAGCTGACATATAGAGACAGAGCTGACATATAGTGACAGGGCTGACATATAGAGACAGGGCTGACATATAGAGACAGAGCTGACATATAGTGACAGGGCTGACATATAGAGACAAGGCTGACATATAGAGACAAGGCTGACATATAGAGACAGGGCTGACATATAGAGACAGACAACTAGGCAGTCACACTCACACCTACAGCCAATTTAGAGTGATCAGTTAACCTAATGAGCATGTTTTTGGTGGCGGGAGAGAGTCGCAGTACCCGGAGATAACCCATACGTGCACGTGGAGAACATGAAAACTCCGCACAGAAGCTGGAGTAAAGTTGTATAAGCAGTGATAGTAGTATAAATAGCCTTTAAAGTCATAGAAGTAGTATCAGCATTTGTAACTGTATTACCAGTTGTAGTAGCAGTGCCAGTAACAGCAACAATAGTTGGTCCAGCAGCACCAGGGTCCCAAAGTGGCTTTTGGCAGCACAACAGTTTCAATGTACCTGTTTCTAACTTGTACAGATGGCAATAAACTCTTTTCTATTCTATCTCCACAGCGTGTTTGTTTCTATAAACATATATATATATCAAGAGAGAGAGACAAGGAGGGAGAGAGAGACAAATAAATTAATATTAATGATTATTTGATTACATTTACAACTAAATCTTTCAATCTAAAAACATATTTTCTATATATGTATATAGATAAGATAAAGATCTTTATCTTTCTATTTTTATACATGAACATAAAAGATTCCCAGACCTCTGGACTTAAAGAGTAAAATTAAAATTGTAGGCTACATTGGTAGAAAGCCCTTTTCCATATTGTTTTGTTTTGTTTTGTTTTTTTTTAATCAAATGTTCTGTATTAATAGCACGTTTTGATGTTGACAATAAAGCAACCCGCATGAGAATCAGCTGAGAAATGTTAGTTATGATTCATATTCAATGTATAAATTGCCTTTAATGAGAATGTCGCCCCCGCCAAGATGGCTGCCACGTAGGCACGTCACTTAGCGAGCTGCTACAGCGCGCTGGCTTATCTAGTGTTCTATAGATATCTATGGGTGCATCCATCCATCCATCTACAATACTGTTAACTAGAGTTCCCAATACAGCACGTGACAAAGTGTTCCTTTTGTTGCCTTTTCTAACATTTTGTCATTAGAAGGGAACTTGTCTATGATCAATAAAGGAGTGATCAATCTCCCTTCACTCTCCCATTAATGAGGTTGTCTGCCACCTGTGCGTCAGGTGATCAGACGGAGAAGAAGAGTAAGAGAGAGAGTGCTGCTGTGCTCCTGTTAGTGTATGAGTAGGCTATTTAAGACAATAACAGAGAATAACTGTCTCTACAAAATGCCAATTATGCCTCATATCAATGAACATGTGAATTTATACCTCATTATTGGATTTAACAACAAAGAGATTCTCTCGTTGCCACATAAACACACAGTGTCTATGATTCGCTGTTATTAATAACAAGTTTCGACTTTTTTCTCATCATTTCGACTTTAATCTCGAAATTGTGTTTCAACTTTATTCTTGAAATTTTGACTTTAATCTCGAAATTTCGACTTTAATCTTGAAATTTCGACTTTATTCTTGTCATTTCGACTTTATTCTTGAAATTTCGACTTTATTCCCGTCATTTCGACTTTAATCTCGAAATTTCGACTTTTTTCTCGTCATTTCGACTTTAATCTCGAAATTGTGTTTCAACTTTATTCTCGAAATTTCGACTTTAATCTCGAAATTTCAACTTTATTCTCATCATTTCGACTTTAATCTCGAAATTTCAACTTTATTTTCGTCATTTCAACTTTAATCTCGACTTGCCCAAAATTATTTTCTCCATCAGAAATGACCCTAATCTGCTTCCATAATAATTCTAATATTTTACCTGTTAAACCAATTATTTTCTATTTTATCTCGTATTTTCTACCCCAAACTTTGACTTTATAATCCCATAGTTTGATTGTTTGGACTCACAATTTAAATTTTTGAGTCATAATTTGACTTTTAATTTCATGATTACAAATTTGATTTCATACTTTGGCCTTTTAAACTCGGGAGTTTGACTTTCTTATTAATATATTTGTATTTAAAAAACATTATTTTTCAATTTCAGTTTCATGTTTTGGCTTTTTTGAACTAATAAGTTTACTTTTTTCAGATTGTGAGCCTTTAAACTTATCTTTTGAACTCTTTAAATTTCAAAATCAATGATCATCAGTGCCAAGTTTTTCTCAGGTTGTATTACTGGTGAAATGAGGTTGACAGTTTAGGGTTAAAAAGGTGACCCTGTTAGGCCCTCAGGCTAGACCTGAATTCAGAATCTGGCCCCTGCTGTGATTGAGTTTGACACCCCTGCTATAGACAGATTCAGACACTAAATTGTGGATAACTGTGGTAAAATGGCATTCAGTAAAAAAGTAAATGAATGATTTGCAGCAGATGTATTAATATTGCAACAACACAGGCCTAGAGCTATGAGTTGTTTTGCTCTTTTGGTATTTATGTTTCATGTTTGGGTGTGTTCTGTACCTCTCTGGTGTTGTTATATGAAAAGAAACTCTTTACATATGATTGCTTTTATTGGTCCTCATTATCAATTGTTTGTGTTTATCTGTGTGCATGGCTGCTGGTATCAAAACACTGTCATTTCCAAAAAATAATCTTTCGCACAAATCAGTTTGAAAAGGAGAGCACAATTTTTCATGTACACCTTTTAAGAGTTTGACAAAGTATAGTTTAGAGTTAAGTTTTGAGAAACTGAGCTACAGTTCTTGAATATTTGTGTAAATGTCAGTATAAAAACCTACTGTCTGTTTTCATGTCAGCATTTTAGCTTTCTAGAATAATTCACATTTTAATGTAATGAACTTAATAAAAAGTGAGGGGAAAACAGTTACTGTTAGTCATTGTTAAGACAGAAATGAAAGAAGACTTAAAAAACAGATAAACAATGAAATAACAGATTGCAAGAATAATTTATTGGTAATTAAAAATAGGGTAAGAGGGCTTTGCCTGTTTAACTTTTCTACAAGAATTTAAAAATCTTGCTACTTTGGTGTTCTCTGTTGGCAGTTCTTGGCATTTCAACATGTGGGAACCCCTGCTTTCAACAACTTTGAAAAGAAGTCCAAATTCCACTCATGAAATCCTAACACTGCATCAGGCGGACTGCAGGGGTTGAAGATTAGATCCAGCACGACCCCTGCAGGCTGAAGGAGGCAACTGGAAGTGTGTGCTGGTTTAGGCTTGTACAGGTGCATGTATGGATTTACAGTTTCATGAAAATGTGAATGATTCATGAGCTTTAAGCTGCAAACATCATATTAAAACAAAATAGTCTTAAAATATTTTACTTTATATGAGAAAAAATCTATGGAAGCTTCACTTTTTTAATAAAATTATGGTGGGAAAATAGTCAACTTTTTCATGATATTTTAATTTTTCTAGATGCACCTTGCAAATCAGTGTAATGGATTGTATGACTTGATACACATGATAATATGTTAGTTTTAACTGATTATTTCAAAACATTTTTCTTCTTTCTCTGTTTTTGAGGCTGCCACTAAGAAAGTTAGTGCATGATGTTACTAAAAACACTTTCACTCAGAGTTACTGGTCATCACTGGCTCTGATGCCTCGGCCTGAAAATTGTACATCTTCAGTTTCTCAGTCTCATTTGGTTCTGTGGCGCCATCTCTTGGTGTCAGCTGTTGTGGTGAGAACTGTCCTTTCACTTTGAAGACATCCCACCTCTCAGGAAGCAGACCTTTGTTGAAGAGCACCGAAGCCAGGTAGGAGAAAATCAAGATGGCGGCAACCATAGAAAGCATGCAGATGGTCTTAACTGGAGCGTACTGGACATAAACACCGTCCTCAAGAGTGCATCCTGGGAAGTGTATGACTGGTGCTAATCCCAGTGTCGGGTCCCCACTGAGTAGTCGTAAAGAAATCCCCACAAGCAAACCCATAACAGCCCCATAACCATTGGAGATGTTGAAGAAGAGGACACAGACGAGTTGAGGGAAGATAACGATGTAGGCTGCTTCAGCACCAACAAACCAAAATAGTAAGATGCTGTTTTTCAGGATGGTGAGTGACGTACCGACAACGCCAACTACCACCACAGCAGCACGGATCACCCACTGAATCTCTCTGTCTGATGCCTGGAGAAGAAAGAAGAGATAAAGATTATCAGCCAGAGCGCAAATGACTGAATAATGCTCCACTGTACTATTGTCTTATTCATTTTCTCTCTATGTTGGTGATCTGGCCGTGTGTGCGTGCTGCTGACTATTCCACCAGGTCACCCTTGTAAAAGAGATCTCGATCTCAATGGATCTTTATCTGGTTAAATAAATGTTCTTCCTCATATTACTTTATACCATTCCAACAAGACAGAGCTACATTTTTCCTTTTCAAATGAATGACATATCTCAAGAGTGGATGGACAACAGTGGCGGCTGGTCAATAGGGGCAGCTGGGGTGCTGCAGCCCATCACTCTTACCAGAAAGAAGTTACCAAGTAAAATTTTAAACTTTTGTTTGAAATACAAATATTTAAATTCTTCACAAATAAACTCCCATTTACTTTTCTTAATGACTATGACATATTTAAGGATTAATCTGATGTGCAATAAAAAAAGGTCAGTTAGAAATGTTTAATGTTACTTCCTGTTTCATGTGTGCATCTCTTGAGCACCTGCAGCTTTCCACTGACTGCTGTTACAAGTTGCACATGTGCATTAGAGAAGTTAAGAGCCCTAAAGCGAACAACTAACCACTTGCATGTAGTTGGCAGCAGAGAAATATGTTACACTAACTGAAGCGTACAAAGTAAGTCATGCAGTAAAGACAAACTTTCTGTGAGAAATCACATCATAAGCTGTTAGAATAACTGAGATTATAGGATCACAGCAAAATGCAGGAAGAAAATTCAGTCAAGTCTTTAAGAATAAAGCCTTTGGAGAGGAGAAGCTTAAAGGTCAGACCTGATCAGCCAGACATCAACATGAATCAACAGACCCGTAACGGGAGAGAAATTACAGTCGCTCTTTGCTGCTTCATCAACCAGGTAAATACTTCACGTTTTCAGAGAGCCAGCTCTTTTGGCTCGGCTCCCAAAGAAGAGCCGGCTCTTTCGACTCCCGAACGACTCCTTATTTAGGAACTTTTGTAGCCCTATATTCTGCCTTAACTTCGCAAAAAATAATGATTAGTGTGTTGAAAACCTTTATGCATTCAGTGTTTTTATGAGAAGCCTTATAATTGCCTAATTTTGTGCATTCATTCTGTTACAAAACCATTCCCAGGTTTAGCATTTAAATTCCACTGGTTAGGGTTAGAATTAATGCCGAGCGGATGCAGACGCGTTTGCACATGTGCAGTACAGTTCCAGGACGGATCGGGTAACGACACCTCCCTCTCTGTTTTCACATAATGGTATAATCCTTTATCCCACATGAGATTGTCCACATGGCTGCCATGCTGGCCAATCAAAATAAAGTTCTGACCAGAGCTGGGGCAGAGCACTGTGAGAAATAAGCAGCGAAAGGATAAAAAAACTGGGAGTCGGCTCTCACTCTATGCGAGTCGGCTCTTCTGATTCACTACAAAGCATCAGCTCTCAGAGCCGCAGCTTTTGCGCATGACCCATCACTAATACATACAGAGAATATTTGTTACACAGCCTGCTATCTCTGCTGCAGCAGCAGGTCCTTTGGTTCTTATTTGCTGAAAAGTAGCTCATGCACACAGTGTTTTCCCGCAGAATTGATTTGCGGTTTATAACACTAACATTTAGCATGGTTAAGCACAGGAAGTTAAACAAAACGGTATTGGATCAGTGTATAAACTCCTGCATTTTAAGCACTAGCCTATCAGATATATTTCTGATACTGTTACAGGAATAGGAACCACAATCACTGTTACCTAGCCAAAGCTGAAGAAGTAAACACAAGGCTTACTTTATCCTACATCAGATTAGCATACAAGCTAATTTTATTTTAACAGCAAAGCTGACAAAGGCAAAACAGAGGCTAAGAGACTGGACGTACCCTCTTTAAACTTTCTAAATAATGTATTGCTGCTGGAGTCCCGTGTCCGCATGTCTATAGCCAGTGGTGGACAGTAACGGAGTACATTTACTTGAGTACTGTACTTAAATACATTTTGTCAGTATTTGTACTTTACTTGAGTATTTGGTTTTTTTTTAACTTATGACTTTCACTCCACTACATTTCAAGGACAAATATTGTACTTTTGACTCCACTACATTTCTAGGAGGCTTGTCATTACTCCTTCCTTTTAGGTTTAGCATAGCTTTGTAGTCAGATGTTGGTGTTTTTCTTTTCTGAAATGCAATTTGCCACATGCTGTGCTCCTTACAGAAGGGAACCAATCACAGTCAGCGCTCACACCTGGGATGGATTCGGAGATAGGTTGCATCATCCTCACTCTATGTAGCAAGCTCTCCTGCTTTCATTCTGAAAATACTGTAGTTTCTTTCCTTTGATTGGATTTATTTTAATTTTTATTTTATTGGGTTTGTCTTGCTGGAAGAAGTATTGTTGAGCCAGGTATTAAGCTCCCCCATAGTGAATGTGTGAGAAGAAAAAATAAGGCCCTCCTGTTTTTTTTTTTTGTTTTGGTGGGGATGTTAAAATAAAAAAAATAAATGACAATAGTTGTCATTATTGTTTGTGGTTGCATTTTTGTTGTGAAGGTTTTACAGGTGTTTTTATAGACTTTTTGTCCCAGAGTTGATCTACATGTACAGTTGCAAGAAAAAGTATGTGAACCCTTTGAGATTTCTTGGATTTCTGCATAAATTGCTCATAAAATGTGTTCTGATCTTCATCTAATTCACAACAATAGACAAACACAGTCTGCTCAAACTAATACAACACAAAAAATGATATGTTTTCATGTTTTTATTGAACAAAACATCTAAACATCCACAGTGCAGGGTGGAAAAAGTATGTGAACCCCTAGGCTAATGACTTCTCCAAGAGCTAGTTGGAGCCAGGAGTCAGCCAACCTGGAGTCCAATCAATGTGATGAGATTGGATGTGTTGGTTAAAGCTGCCCTGCCCTATAAAAAACACACACCAGTTCTGAATTTGCTGTTCTCAAGAAGCATTGCCTGATGTGAACCACGCCTGGCACAAAAGAGCTCTCAGAAGACCTTTGATCAAGAATTGTTGACTTGCATGAAGCTGGAAAGGGTTACAAAAGTATCTCTAAAAGCCTTGATGTTCATGTGTCCACGGTAAGACAGACTGTCTACAAATGGAGAAAGTTCAGCACTGTTGCTACTCTCCCTAGGCGTGGTCGTCCTGTAAAGATGACTGCAAGAGCACAGCGCAGAATGCTCAATGAGGTGAAGAAGAATCCTAGAGTGTCAGCTAAAGACTTACAGAAGTCTCTGGCACATGCTAACATTTGTGTTGACAAATCTACAATAAGTAAAACATTAAACAAGAATGGAGTTCATGAAAGGACACCACAGAGGAAGCCACTGCTGTCCAAAAACTCATTGCTGCACATTTGAAGTTTACAAAAGAGCACCTGGATGTTCCACAGCACTACTGGCAAAATATTCTGTCCATAGATGAAACCAAAATTGAGTTGTTTGGAAGGAACACACAACGCTATGTGTGGAGAAAAAAAGGCACAGCACACCAACATCAAAACCTCATCCCAGCTGTGAAATATGATGGAGGGGCCATCATGGTTTGGGGCTGCTTTGCTGCCTCAGGGCCTGGACGGATTGCTGTCATTGACAGAAAAATGAATTCCCAAGTTTATCAAGACATTTTGCAGGAAAACTTAAGACCATCTGTCCGCCAACTGAAGCTCAACAGAGGATGGGTGATGCAACAGGACAACGACCCAAAGCATAGAAGTACATCAACAACAGAATGGCTTCAACAGAAGAAAATACGCCGTCTGGAGTGGCCCAGTCAGAGTCCTGGTCTCAACCCGATTGAGATGCTGTGGCATGACCTCAAGAAAGCGATTCACACCAGACATCCCAAGAATATTGCTGAACTGAAACAGTTTTGTAAAGAGGAATGGTCCAAAATTCCTCCTGACCGTTGTGCAGGTTGTACAGGAAACGTTTGGTTGAGGTTATTGCTGCCAAAGGAGGGTCAACCAGTTATTAAATCCAAAGGTTCACATACTTTTTCTTGCATCTGTAAGTCAGTACATCATTAGGTGGTTTCAGAGAGTTGCAAGGTTCTGTTAAAGCATTGAGAAAACAGTACAGCAATGTAATATTAGAAAATGTAATTTGTACTTTTGAATACTCAAGTATTTTTAAAAGTAAGTACTTTAGTACTTCAACTTGAGTAAAATTTCACTGAGCAACTTTTACTTGTACTTAAGTAAGATTTAACCATGAGTATCAACACTTTGACTCAAGTACTGGAGTTGAATACTTTGTCCACCGCTGTCTATAGCGTATCGAGTACAACTCTGAGGCAATATGAATGACGGAAGCTTCAAGGCATGTGAGCCAATGGCGTTCCAGAAATTATGCAGTGGCATCAGGGGTGGCCAATCACTGGCCACCCTGTCCACCCCTTTAAAACCGCTGCTGGAGCCGCCACCGGGACACACCATACTATAGTCAGTTTTTTGTTGCTTTAAAAATCAAATACTGTACATGCATGTGTTCTACCTGAGGCCTCAGGATGCTCTTGTATATGTTCACACTGAAGACAGAAGCTGCAGAAAGCAAAGCAGAGTCAGCCGACGACATCACAGCAGCTGCCACACATCCAATACCAAGGATGGAGATGAAAGGTGGAGTGAGGTGCTGCAGGGCAAAGGGAAGAGCTAAAGCTGCTTCTCCACGTTCAAATGGAGATGGAGAGCCGTAGGTGGTCAAGTTCCAGTCTGAGACATGAGGGAAAACAAGGCGGAGCTTTGAAAAAGTGCTACATTATGGTTACACATCTGGATCACAAACAAGATGGACTAAAATATGATCACCCTGGTGGTCCCTCTGTCACTGCTCTCTCCTACTGTGTTAGTTAATCACAGATGTGTTGCTGCCATAGAATTCAATATGAGCTTATATTTTTTATGAAATGGTAAAATATCTTAGTTTTGTAGCAGCATAGAAATATATCTATTTCTTTATGCAGTGAGCTGCCTCACTTAATAGAGAACCACTGCTGGCCAACTGCTGAACTGAGAGGGGGTATTTAAGCGGCGACTCTCCCCCTGCTTCCTCCCTTTGCATTCCTGTCTGTGTCACTTCCGGGTCAGGCGTTTGCTGTGTCAGGTATGTTTGCATTGGTTTACCTAGCATGTTAGTTGGTCTTCTTGACGATATACTTATACCTTTTATTTTGCGCTGCAGAGCATTTGGTGTGCCCTGGGTGCGTGCGTGTCCCTCTCTGGTTTATCGAGGTGAGTGTCCTCTCTCTCTCTCTGTGTTGTGTATGCTTGCTAGTAGCTGGCTAATGCTAGTGTGGTCGTAGATGAGCTGCTGGTAGCTGCCTGGGTCTCTCTCTCCTTCCCTCCTCTCGTTTGGGTGTGTGTCTGCTGTTGCTGAGAGGTATGTAGCGCTACTAACATAGGCTGCAACCGCATCATTGTCAGCTAGTAAGCTGGTAAGCCTCAGCACCTGATTAGGTCCTTCCCTAGCGTCCCCTTGTGTGAATGGTGTTTTAAACTGACTTTTAAACTACTGATTGTAAAATAAAGTTTCTACTGTTATAACTTGAACCACGTCTCACAGCCTTGAGCGTAATGAACCTGTGTGTCTTGTCTGGAAGGGAAATAATTCTCTGAGTGAAACTCCCAGGGTGGCGTTGTCTTGCAACTAAAAAAAAAAAAAAATCTAACTTGATTGGATAACTTTAAAATCATTAAGAAAGTGTTGTATTAATCCTTCCCCACTCGCTGTAGCTTGCCACAGTTTCAACAGCTGATATTTTTTTTTTTGTTTAAGATTTATTTTTGGGCTTTTTCAGGCTTTTATTTGACAGAGGAAGGACAGCGGCTAGATTGGCAAACAGGGAAGAGAGTGGGGAGAGACATGCGGCAAAGGGCCACAGGCTGGATTTGAACCCAGGCCGCCCGCGTACATGGGTAGTGCCTTAAACCACTTGACAATCTGTGCTCCATCTGATATGTTTTTTATGTTTTTATGTGTAAAATATATAGCTATGAGACCTGTTTTTGTTTACATTGACCCAGCGCCCCATTGTTTTTGGTAATGGAGTTGTACATTGTTATAAGTATTTGCTGATAGTGTCTTCACAAACTGTATTTGCACATTAAAATACTTAAACAGTGCATTTGCAAACACACACATGTACTTTAAGACTAAGCGTTATTGTGATGGCCAAAAGCTTTAAAAAACAGGTTTGTCCTTTAACCTTTCCTTGTATTACTGTTTAATCACAGTTGGAATGAGAACATTGTCACAGCATCCTCAACATATGAGCAAGCTTTCAAAAATAATTACCCAGAGAGCTGATTCAAAGTCCATCTCACCTGTGGATGCAGCTCCTGCCCCAAGCAGGATGGGAGGTATCCCGAAAAAAAGAAAGATGAAAGCAGCAACAAGACATGTGATCTTGGCTGTGGCTGTGGAGGAGGCTGACAAGGTCCTCTGGTGTAAACACTGGTACCCCAAACTCCCCAGTGCCTGAAAGTCAAATGGTGTGTCTTTCATTCAGCTTTGTGTGATAATATGTAATAAAATTCATCCCTGCTACTGGCACATTAAAATAAAAAAGACCCTTTGAAACCACAGTCTGTCTCAAAAATGAGCTTGTATTGAAACAGGTTTGCTCCGTCTTCAATCAATCATCAAGGTTGTTATTTCTCAAGGCAGGTCATTAAGTACATTGAGTATGATTTCCACAAGATCAACTCAAATTGGGTCTCAGAGACTCACAGACTTAAAACCTATCAACATAACTGTTGTATGATTTGTGCTGTTTAAATTAAAGGTGTGATGTCTGCTAAAAGCTGTCAGTATGCTTTACAAGTTCGACAGTGAAACAGATTCAATATAAAATTCATAGTGTTGCTTCCTTACAAAGAATAAGAAATCATCAGCAATCCTCCAGGCCGTTTTCAGTTCTGGCGTTCCAATCCAGGGAGCGTGTAAGGTGTTATTCGTCAACGTCTGACTGATGTCCAAGGTGGATGGGTTCATCAAAACAAAAGGAACACAAACCCACTGCAGAGATACGTAACCATGTTAATGATAACTACAAAGTTTATCCTGTGTGTAAGACTATTAGAACATTAAGAGGAGCCAGACATCTCTTATACTGAATACAATTACTGCAAACTCACCAAACCGAAGAAAATGAGGAAAAGCTGTATAATATCTGTGTAGGCCACAGAGTAGAGGCCTCCCAGCAGCGTGTAGATGATGGCAACAGCAGCAGAAATCCAGTTGCAAACAGCAAAAGGTAAATCCAAGACCACATTCATGATTCCTCCTATACAAAAAGATCATCGAAATAAGCATTTAAGTTTTACAAGTTAATCTTTACTTCACAGTTTAATTAACACTATGTGTAAAGAGGGATTTCCATCCATCTAGAAGAAAATGCTTACAAGTACACACCTAAACCAATCAGTGTTGAGGGTACCCACGTCAGATCAACAAAAAGTGAAACCAGGCTCAGTCCAGCTGTTAGTGATTTTCCATACTTCATGTTGAAAGGGTCCAACATCGTTGTGCAACGTCTTTCTCTCATTGGCTTGGAAAATACCATTCCAGCTTGATCAAGGACAAGGAGTAAGTGATTAATGTTACAACTACTGAATGTTAAAGCAGAGTCACATTTTAGCAGAGGTAACTCGTGGTGTGCATATTTCAGCCATGTAAACCACAGAACATGTCTTCACAAAAACTTATGAGAAAAAATTCCAAGTGAGAGATCATCTTGTCTACTATCCAAAAATACAAGAGCTGGAGAAACATTTGTGAAGCGCTTTTTATGCTTTTTTTGTTTCCCTACATGCCAGGGACAATCTTTTTTCATTCAGACTCACTATTTTCACTGGAGTCGGTCTCCTGTTTCTTGAAAGACTCTGACACCATTACATGAGGAGTAGAAACATTAACTTTTCATCCTATCTGGTCAAGATGAGCAGACACAGGTCTCTTGAGTCATTTTGTTGGTAAGCTTTAAAATTTCCCCAATTCACAACTGTACATCTTTAGTAAGCTCCCAGCACTTTCAACTCCAGTAGATCCAAATTAAGACTACTGTTACATTCAAGAATTAGAACTTTTTATTTGTGGGTATGCTGGCTTCTGTTGTATTGAGCTAACAGTTTGAAAGTGTTAACAAAACTGGATCACTATCCCTAAATGTCAAAAAAACTCCCTAACTTCCCCTCACAGAAGTCTAATTCATCATCTATTGTGGAGACTGCTGGATGGTTGGAAGGGAACCAAAGCTATGATGCCTTGGATTAATGTCTTTTAACACAGCCTCTCTCTTTCAAGGAAATTAATTTACTTATTTTCTAATCTATCTGCTGTCAAGAAACACATCAGAATGACTGGAATGGTTCTATTGGGTTAAGTGATGCCAGGTTATGAGGGTGCCTAAACAATTTCCAGTCCACAGAAATTCTTGTTTTTTCATCTCAGATATTATCTTGTTGGATTTTTGTTATTATTCATGCAAGAATAAAGAAAAAAAATATTACCAATGATGAAAGATGAGCTGAACGCAGTGTTCATCACAATGGCTGTAGTCAGTCCCATAGAGGGCGTGTACACCATCTCAGCAGTGCCGACGATGAATCCTCCTCCAACCCACGTAGCTGCAAGGTGGATTTGTAAGACATTTATACATTTATAAAGATCCAGCTATCCTCATTATGACCAGGTGTCTAAATTTGAAGTATAAAAGAATTCAATATTCAGTATGTTTTACAGACCCTTTATTTAGTGAGACATGATTATCTTCCTGTATAACTCAGTCTTTTGCCTTCTCAGTCTAATTTCTCTCTGCCATCTACGAATGAGAATGCTTTGATTAATTCTGGCTTCTGGACCAATCAGTGCATTGACACACTCCTTTAAACAATGTGAGCAGTCAGAGGAGCGCTCAGCAGCTAAACATCCACATCTGCAGTGTTGCCTTCGGGTATCAAAGCCTTATATTCCTCCTTATTTAGCACTAAGTATCAAAAAATCATCTGGACTTTTACGTTTTCTTTTCCCCACAAAGAGTTCAGGGCCAGAGACGATTCATTAAAATGAACTGTAACTGTTAATTGTTACTACTACAAATCAGATTTCACCAATCATATGCCTTCAGATGTATTTGCCTCATGACGTTTGTGTACACATCTGAAGACTGCAACTCAAAACAGAAAATGGGAAAAAGTGAAAAGAATGAAGCACACACTCACAAATATTTAGGCCTCATGCATATAAAATTTCCATCCATTTGAATTACTTAGGGGTTAGGGTTAGGGTTAAACTTTATGTGCTGCATATTTGTCACTTAAATGTAAATGAAACAATTAAGAATTTATGTAATAATATTATGTAATAATACCAATAAACCCAATGTGTTCTGAATGGATGAGCATGGATATACTGAAATCTATATGTAAACCTGATGTAAACCATTCTCATGAATTTTAACTAAATGAATCTTGGTTGATCCACAGCTCATCATATTTAAACTATATTCATATGTTTTAACTGATTAAATGTAATTGTTTTTGCAATTAACAAATTAATGCAGAATTTAAGGAATTTGAATAAATAAATTCTAAGAATTGAATCATTTAAATAAAATCAAATAGATGTAAATACTTAAAAATAAACTGTGCCGTGATTCATTTTTCTGAGTGCATGATCAGATGTTGTCACAGGTTTATTTTCATTTAAAAAACTATACTGGTAATAAGATTTATTTATAGGACAGGATTTCTGCTATTGGCGCCACTGCTTTCAGACAGGCCTGCCCACAGAATTGACCACTGAAAAACCCTGAGAACGGGCCCTCCCCAGTTGGGATTTGTTCATGATATCAGTGCACATGGGTTGGATCTGTAGAACTGGTGCTAGCGTCCTGGCTAGCCTTTAATTCATTTTGAAGCTGAAACGTTTGTCAAGCAGTGATGTTAAAATTATTATTTGTGCCACTTTTTAACCTCTTTTCCTCACTGTTTCTGCCCATTTTGCCACATTTGTTTTTACATTAAACATGTTTGCCACTTTCAGTCATCCATTTTGCCCCTTTTTTCACCATTTTTACCACTCATATTGCCACTTTTTTTCCTTTCTTAACCATTATTTTCTGCTTTATTCTATTTTTCATCATCTCTTTCTGCTCATTTGAGCCACTTTTAACCATTTTTTGACAATTTTCATCTTTAAATTATTGAATTATTTTTCCCTTAAAGTTATTACAGTTCCTTTTACTCTACATTCTGGTGGGACATTTTTGCAGCTATGAAGTCTGACACTACTTTTCAAATGGTTTAGTCAATGTGTCCATCCACATTGTTAACATTACCAAAAAGAAGTAATTCTGTTTTAAGAGGGTGGGTTATATATTATATTACACAACAGCAGAAATAATTCAAATTAATGTTTATTGCTTTGATAAGAGTGGTTATTACTCAGGCTAAATATAAAATATGGTTATGGCCCATGATATTCCTGAGCTACACTGGTCCCCCATTTGGCCGGGCCCAGAAAGCTGCTTTAAGGTAACAAAAAGCACACTGCTTGGACACATTTCTTCTAAGCTTCTTGAGCATATCTTTTGGTATATTATCATTGAACATTGGTTAAATGTTAACTAAATCATTTAATCATTAACCAAGAAAAGCTCTTTCACTGTTTCAGAAGAAAATATGTTTAGTGCAACAGACTTTAAACAGGGGAAAATACTTCAATCTGAGGACACTGAATTAAAAATATGGCTTTTTTGCTATTCAATTAGTTTTTGTTTTCCATTGTGGACAACTTAATAAGACAGAATATATTGCGCCGTTATCTTTCATTTGTATTGTAACATAGAGGCTTTTTTGAGGCATTCAGATTAAAACTGAAAATAAATATGGGGATTTTATATCAGCTCTCTGCTTCTGTTTGGTCAGTAGTAACTATGCAGGGGATGCATTTAAATGAAAATGTCATTGTATTGTTTATTTTGTTACCACTGCAGCATGTAACAACAAATGACAAAATGCAATCAGGCCATTATTACAAAATGCAGCAGATTATTTCAACATGCAGTTATTATCACTTAATGAGGAAAAATATATGGTGTCAAAGTCTTATATATTACTGTGTTTTTACATTGTGCATGGTACAGATATTAAAATGCCTTTGTTCCTTCATAGACATTTCAATGAATAAAAACATCTTTTAAGGTAGTGCCAACTTTTCTCTCTGATTTTGAGCTCATTCAATTTCCCAAGACATGTAAATGCATTTTTCAAATCTCTGTGTTTGCTTTTTATGTTGCTGCCATTCTCATTGTCAGCTGTGCTCTCCTCACCTGTCATTGTGAAGATTCCCACCACCAAGCTAATCCTCCGGTTTCCCAGCAGGGCCATATCCACTCCAGTGGCTGCACTTTTCTTCTGCTCCCTTTTGGATTTGAAAGAAGCCCAGATACCGGTTCCTAGAACCAGCAGGTAGAAGAAGACCATCGCTACCACTCCTGGGACATTGACAGCCATGATCAAACTGGTGGACTTTCCTCACTCCATGTGAGCTGATGTTTGACTGATTGATTTAGTTCCAACTAAAGACAGACAGAAAAGCAAAGTCCTTCTCCTCATTTCACTTATTTTAATCTTTAAATGGCTGCACTGTAAAAAATGTCTGTAAAATTGACAGCAAAATGATGAAAAATCACGATATAATTAAAATGTAAATAGAAAAACAAAGAATCACTGTTTATTTGACAGTTATGTTTTGTAAAACAAAGAACTAAACAAAACTGTTATTTTCAAAGCAAAATAATGTGAAAATAATCAAATTTCTTCACTGTAAACCCGAACGAGTTCAAATACTCAAAATATTTGTCGTAACCGATTACGTAAAAGTTTTTGAGTAGTGGAAATAATTTTTTGGAGTTTGACTGAACTTAAAAAATATACTTTCAGTTTACTCAAATGCCTTCTTGATGTTATCTTAATTTTTAAGTTTAGGTTAAGTTTAATCTTAGAGTTTAACCAACTCAAATTTATCAACCTGTTTAAAATGTGTATATATATATATATATATATATATATATATATATATATATATATATATATATATGTATATGTATATGTATACATACATATATGTATACATACATATATATGTATACATATACACATATATACACATATATATATTAGACATATATATACATATATATACACATATATATGTATACATATATATACATATATATACATATACATATATATATCTCTCTCTCTATATATATACACATATATATACATATATATACATATATATTTAAATATATATATATATTTACATATATATACATACATATATATACACATATATATACATATATATACATATATATATACATACATATACATATATATATCTATATATATATCTATATATATATATATATATATATATATATACATATATATACACTGCACATACACTGCAGGTCTTGAAGAACTCAAAGTCACATTCTCGCAGTTATGGTGGGAGAGCTCGAAGGGCTCATGTGTATATCGTGCTGTTCCTTTATCAAAAACAAGAAGTGAAAAAAATCATCTTAATCTGGGGGAGACTACATTAAGCTTAACATTGAATTACTTGTCTGCAGCATCTCAAAACCAAACTAGTACATGACCTATAGAGAACTATGTTTAACTAACAACTCAAAAAGAGGGTTTAAGCTGATGATAAGTTGTTAGTTAATATTAGAATTGTTTACTATTGCACTACTGTTGCAAGGACAGGCAACTTGACTCTTGTAGAGGGTGGACCCTTAAGAAAATAGTTGGCAGTCCTGTTATTACTGCTGCTGGCAACCATCACTTTTCCCAACAGGTTAGGGTCTTCCAACTACTAGTGTAACAATGCTTATGAATAATAAAGAATATCAGATTTTTGCAAAACACCAGTGTGGATTCTCTGACTTGAATTATTTGCTGAGTGAATCCCAAGAAAATTACTTATTCAAATTTGCTTGTAAATAGCTTTGAACATTAGAGAAAAAATATACATTTACAACAGACAGGTCCTAATCTGAAAAAATACATATTAGTATAGCAACAGCGTGCTGATAGCCCAGTAATTCTTCAACTTACTTGCTGGTCATAAATCCTTAGAATTTCCTGCAACGCCTCAGCTGTCTTGCCAGTCCGGGAAGCCTTCTGCCTAAACAAGGCAAGCAGTTGCGGTGTGTGTCTGTCAAGTTCACAGTAGAATGTGTTGCGTAGGTTCACATTTGTGATGCGATGGAACTCAGCAAACACCTGGGGATATACAAACAAATGTTAACGGATTAGTGCATAGTTGAAAACCGTTCAATTTAGGAATATGTACTTGTCTCGAAAAAGCATGCTCTTTGTGATACATGAATACAGTTTTTACCTGTGACTCCATTTTCAGGGCTGGCCATCTTTCCAAGAAGTCCCTCACCTGTGGACTTCCCTGCAAAATATCTTGGCGACAAAGAGCAAAGGTTGTCTGCATAAGCTTCTCAATCAACATCTGATTTTTCTCTGTCTTTTCTACTTCTTGAATGATGTCTTGTCTCATTTGTTCCAGAGACTGAGACAGAGGACTGGCTTTCTCCTCTGGGAAAGTCCGGTAAGTAGTTTACTTCAGCACGTCTGGCTCTTTTGATATTAGAGTGGGGATGTTCATTCTCAGGGTTGGTATGGCTTCTCCTGCCTGTGTGGATGGACACCTCGGCACACCCTGTTCTAGCCAGCTTTGTCCGATAATTCCCCATCTTGAACTTCAAGCAAACCTTCCATCCATACCATCCGTTCCTGCTTCCAGGTTCGCGGAGACATGGATATGATGTAACCAGAGCTTCAGCTGCCATTCCCACCTCCCTGTCACTTGGATATGGTTTGAAGTTGTACATCTTTTCTGCCATGTTTTCCAGGATGTTGTGCTTTTGGGACCTTGTCAATTTCACTGTCTTTCCAGATCGTTCGAAAGCAGTGTTACCTTCACGAAGTACGTGCTCAACTTCAAAAGAAAAAGCAGGCAGAGGGAAACATTCTGGCCAATTCTTCTGACGCTGCATTAAAGGAACGTGTGGGGGGATGTCTGTATCAGAACTTGCAGTTGAGCTGGCATCTGTTTCACTGACAAGAATGTTGCTGTCCATAACAGCACTAACTACCTCATCCAAAGTCGTTTCACTAACAGTGACATCATGAATCTGTAGGACCTCTCTTACAGTCTTTTTGAGAAGAGGTTGAGACAAAGAAAAAATCTGAGTCAGATGATCCACTATTTCCTGAGATGCCATGTCAGACACATGAAGGACACTTTGCATCTTTAGGAATAATGATGCCAAGTTAAGTCGTAAAATATCAGTGTCACATTGACTCTCCACCTCAAGGAGATCTGGTTCCTCTGTGCTTTCCCACTCAATATTTACTTCACCAACACTTTCACCATCAGTAGTTAGGACTTGGTCACAAACATTTTCTGCTGCAAAAACTCTAACATCAAAGTCTGAACTCTCTCCATGGTATCTGCTTTTGTGTGCATTAAATGATGTGTATGCATTTGTGCTGTAATTACAGTTTCTGAAAGGGCATATAACCATCTTGTGATTTCTTAAATGACCTCTCAAGTGTCCAAACAACGTTGCCTTAGAAAATGGCTTCTCAAAGTCACACAAAGGACAGGTGAAAAATGCATGTGCTGCCTGTACTCTGTCAGTTGCATCTAGTCTGTCTGTGTCATTATGATAACGTGACAGATGGGCTTTCATTGCATTAAATGACTGAAAAGTGCAAATGCAACTGCTGTAGAGACATGGCAGAGGGCTGACTCTTGAATACTGACTATGTTGCAAACGATAATGCCTAAATAACTTTGCCCGGGTATCCAGGGATGTAGAACACAGTTTGCATCTCCAGTCCATGTTAAGCCTGCAATTAAATTAAACATTTTTTAAAAATGAGCAAGTGTTTGGCTAAGCCATGTAATGACAGAGTACAGGTGCTGATGCAGTGAGTTCAAATTAAAGAAAATGCTAGATTATTGCAGCTCAAATCCAAAGCACATCCTCTGTAACCCAGTTTTTTTAACCCCATCACTGTTTAACGAACAGCTGGGCTCATTTATTTTTCAATTTTTCAATATTAAATTCAGTTGTTGGTATGAGCAGAGGAGACACTTTTTTTAATAGAAAGAACAATCAATGAAATACTAATGGTGTAAAGCACTTCAAAGTACTTTAAAAAGGTAAAATATCTCAAATCTATTCAGTGTAAAAAGGCCTACATCTGCTATTTTTAATTTATAATAGATATTTAATTATGCAGAACTAATGAAAATTCAAAAATATCTTAGATAATTGTGGTGTTGCTCAATAATTAGTTCGGCCCTGGGAAAACAGGTTGAAGAAAAAATTAATGCCATTAATTCATTTAATAAAACATCATTATCTATGCTTACTTTTATTTTGTTAGTTTTATAAACAATCTGACTTACCAGCTTAAATGATGCTATCAAGTGAGTCAGGTGATTGTGGGAATGATGACATGGCCTTTAGCAGCTCTCTCCATATCCCTTATGTGCCAAACATAAATGAAAAAAGTTTTACGTTCAATTTACAAATTAATAGCCATTTAAAAACTGCATTCAAAGTACATCATTCTATTTTTCTGACTACGATTTACACTTAGTGTCTTCTTAAAACTGCAACATTACTATTGGTTACCTTATATTGCTGCAACAAATTATACTTTCATGAAATTGTGTCAAACATTTTTTTTCAAAGAACATTTTGTAAAGGTGTAAACTCAATTATTGATCACTTGGCAGGGTTCTGATGAGAACATTACATTGAACTTTACGTGTTTCTGGTTTACAAAGACATCTCTTCATCAAGCAGTTCAGCTCCTCAGACCATAACTACAGTACAGTTTCAATGATAACTCTCACTAGTAAAAATGTTTTGTCACTGTCACAGTGAAAAGTGACCTTAATGTTAAGAGTAAAGATGATCACTCCTTTACTGGGACAACACAAAGCTGTGGGTTTACATTTCATGATCTAACACTTTCGGGCATTTTTCTAAATATTTTTTCATAATGTATCTTACCGAGTTGTGTTTGGAGCTGGAAGAAAGTCACTACTCCCCCTCCTCTTCAGCCTATTTCTTATTTCTAAGTTCACTAAAGGTGTATATCAGACATTTTTGTCCTTGTTTTGTATTTTAAACTAATTCAATAAACAATACTTAGAGTAACATAAATAAAAGAAATTTACAATGCCATCTAGTGCACCCTTATTTCAGTTTGATGGTTAAGGCGACATGAAACTTTTTTTCTAAATGACGTTTTTACACATGCCTCTGTACACATAAAACTAAAATCTGGCTTAACCGACATCTAAAGGGTAAAGCCCTACGTGCATGACAATATTTTGTCCAAATTACTTGGCTATTCCTCCAAAATTATCAGTTTTGGAATCCTGAAACCAAAAACATGCCCCGTGTAAATTGACGCCCAGGACTGGTGTAATAACTGGACTAGGGCTATAACAATCAATTCTTTTTGTAATCAAGTACTCTATTCATTCTTCTATTAATCAAGTAGACAAAATAAATCATTTTAACATCCTCTACTTTATGCGTGAATGTAATATTTCATATTCTAGCAAGAATAAAGCTCCATCACTCACACGGTGGTCTGATGATGTCTGAAACTGGACTTTTACATAAGAGGAATATGGTCTATTTTTCAAAGAGTGTTCATTTTTAATTTTTGCAACCACATTTTTATTTATGAGTTTATCCACCATAAAAATCTGACCTTTACAAACCATCCACTGACATGGAGAACACATTTTAAGGGATAAAGCTGCTTGTGTGACCTGTTGATTCCTGATTGTATGATGATGAACTTTGACCTATTTGACCTCTGTCTCAGTCACTGTGTCGATAACGATTCTCTTTACTTAATGTTAATTCATTATCAATATGTCTTATTAAATTATTCGGGATGCTGCAACTTTTTAGCAATAACGACTTCAGAGCGCTGAATTTTAAATAACTTCATTACATTTATAACGTGTTCGAGCGAGAGAGAGAGAGAGAGAGTACCAAAACAGAGTTGTATAGTGTAGCCTGACGGTGTTGTGTGAAACCGTCAGGTAAATCAGTGAAGTTTATGAAATCCCCTGAAGTCTGCAGACACACTCACCGCTGTCTCACAGTAGTGATGTGCGATACCACTGATTTCCTTTCCGATCCGATACCAAGTAAAATTCAGGCTGGTATCGCCGATACTGATCCAATACCGATACTTGCCGTGAATTCTTAATCTTATTTAGGTTCAGCTATGTGTGTAGACTCTCAAAACAGCCTACACTAAAACTAAAAAATTAACAGTTTTCATACACTTGCCATTTCATATAAAAAGCTATGTTACTCATTGAAATTGCTATTAAAATACATAATTTAATGACAATAAAATAAATGTCACAATAATTGCATAAGTTCATCACTACTACATTTCAAAATATTCAATTAACCATCAGTCAACACAAATGAGACTGAAAATAATACAAGAAAAATATTTTATAGAAACAATGTTATTATCTATCTTATTTATAAAATGTTTTTCAGTTTTATCTTAGCTTTTTTTTAGCTCTCAATGGCTGTTTTATTGCAAGTATAATGTATATTTTAGCAACACCTAGCCTATGTAATCCACTTCAAATTTTTTACTTTACAGGTAGCCTTACCTGACTAAATCTAGGCCTACTGAATAGATGTGAGCTGATCTCAGGGACATAGATTTTTACTCAAAGCTGAGCTCATGCAGTTGTTTATTGTGGCAATTTATTTATTTCATTACTAATTTAATAACCATATTTATATTAATGAACATTTGTACAGAATAGGATTCTGTAGCTTTAAGAATGCAGGGAACTCCCGTTGTTTGATCATTAAAATAAAACCTAAGTCTAGTAGACAGACGTATATCACTACACATCTCCAACAGCTCCTTATTCTTTCTGTACCTGGATAGTTTCTGCCTGCAGCACCGGGACTCCGAGAGTGACGTCTGTCTCGCCCTAGCAGCACCTGTCTCTCTCCTCTCCTGCTCTCTGGATCGCCTCATCATATTCTGTTTAGGGTTGATTCTCTGATGTTTAACTGTCTTAATACTTAACTGTCTTCTCACATACATCACGTGCCGCGTCTTTGCTGTTTATGGAGCTGAAATATGTCCCCACATGACTGCGTTTTAAGGAGCAGCAGCCCGTTGTGACCAGTGACGCTCTTATAGAGCCGTATTACGCATGTGACTGACAGGCGGAAGAAGAAGTAGTTCCTACTAACTGGGAATCATTACACAAGTTTGCGATAGTGTTTTTACTCTCCACTGTATTCCTGTTAACGGCAAACTACACATTTGTCCACATTTATTAAAATATCGATATTTTTGTATGAGAATCGATTCTAAAACGTAAGACTCTGGTATCGGAGGTATCGATCCACACATCACTTTCTCACAGCATCGAGTCATGCATGCAGCGCTTAAACCCTGAGATGTGCTAATTTTTCCCACGCAGGCATAGTGCCATATTTACCACGAAGCCAAGGCCAGAGAAAAACGCAGGACGAGTGCCTATCAATATCACTGCATCAAATTCTCTTCCCTCGTGATTTTCACCCCTAGCATCATGCATGTGCGGAAGGCACGGTGGAGGAGGACTAGCTGCTGCGCTGATTAATGACAACGTTGCTGCCGTTTGGAAACAAAGTTAACTCAAAGCACTGATCTGCTGGCGTTACAGCCTCAGTGCGGTGGATTTTCGGTGACCGTCTAACTGTAGGAGCTCATTTAAGTCCATAAATTTGACCTAATTTCCGTTTGACGATGACTTTGTTTGCGTCCCGAGACACTCGCGGATATAAACATTACCTGTCTTTAGCATTCGACCAAGTAACAGGTATTACTCCGCCGCCGTCCCAGTAAACTTGCGCGGTACTATTCTACGTCCTGTTAGCACTACTGCGCCTTTCAACAGACAAGAGAAGTTTGAGAAACATTCATACTCACCACAGGAGAGCGCTTAGCATAAGGAGCAGCCCCAGACTCAAAACAATGCAGCTGGTCGAATGAGTGATAACGGCCTCAGTCACAAGCATAAGGACATGCTAACATCGTTGCTAGCTTGCAAGTTAGGCGCCAAGTGCCCCGAACTGATGTTATCCGATTCCACTGCATTCACCGAGTACAACACTGATACCACTGGGTCCTTGTATATACAAGGGTTTACAAATGTTTTAACTCCTTAACTTGCAAACCCGTGAGTCTCCACCAAGCATAGCCGTTGAGTCGTCAAAATGCGCCAGATTAAACCACGCAGTGACGTCGATGACGTCACCACGCAGCGTTCTACCCTTTACTCAAAAGATATAATTGAAAGACAGGCATTAACTCAATAGTATTGATCCACTTCAAATTAAAAGATCATAACTTACTCAGAAAACTTAATAGTTTATAGTTTTTTTCAACTAAAGAGCTGCTTTTGAGTTAACTGGCCGTATTGACTTTGAGTTAGTAATACTGTTCGGGTTTACAGTGTTTGTTAAATTTACAGACTGCTGTAACTTTGACAGAGAAAACCTGTAATGCAAAAAAACAAAACTATTAAGTTAGAATTACAGCACTATAGTGTTAAAATAATGGGTAATTCCTGTTGGGAGCTTCATCTTTACAGGGATAAACTGTAACATGTAAGTAATTCATGTTATGTACCTCTTTAAATAGTATAAATATGGTCAAAAACTGGAAACTATCATAGAATTTTAAAAGTTTTTTTTTTTTCAACAAACTTGCAAGAGCAAGAGAGGACAGATGAACCGACAGAACTGTTAATAGTTGGCTAAAGGCTCAAGCAACTTATTTGTGTTGTTTTAATCTCTTATACCCAACTTATAATACTACTTTGATTAACTAAAACAGATACAACTGAATTCACATTTACTTTACCTAAAATAAAACATAAAGCAGGCCAACTTTAGCCAGTCCTGGTTAGAATTAAATAGTTAACTGAAGAAAGGACATCAAATGTGTCTGAGGCATCCTGTTTTGATATATTTATCACAATTCTCAAAATCCTAATTATTTGTATATCCCTAAATAAAGCTAACATTTATAATTTTCACAACTTTATGTTTCTCATCAAAAACTAAAGATTCCGTAACTTGATCTGTTGTTTGAACACATCATAGCATTTTTTTCGACGATTTTCAGTCGCCTCTCCTATGATGGAGTTGACATTGAATGCATCATATGCAACGTCTTTATCCATCCATTTCCTACACCCCTTATTCCATTCTGGGTCGTGGGGGGGGGGGGGGCTATAACAGCTGTCATTGGAAGAGAGGCGGGGTACAGCCTAGACTGCTCGCCAGTCAATCGCAGAGCTGACATCTAGAGACAGGGCTGACATATAGAGACAGGGCTGACATATAGAGACAAGGCTGACATATAGAGACAGGGCTGACATATGGAGACAAGGCTGACATATAGAGACAGGGCTGGCATATGGAGACAGGGCTGACATACAGAGACAAGGCTGACATATAGAGACAAGGCTGACATATAGAAACAAGGCTGACATATAGAGACAGGGCTGACATATAGAGACAAGGCTGACATATAGAGACAGGGCTGACATATAGAGACAGGGCTGACATATAGAGACAAAGCTGACATATAGAGACAGGGCTGACATACAGAGACAAGGCTGACATATAGAGACAGGGCTGACATATAGTGACAAGGCTGACATATAGTGACAAGGCTGACATATAGAGACAGGGCTGACATATAGAGACAAGGCTGACATATAGAGACAGGGCTGACATATAGAGACAAGGCTGACATATAGAGACAGGGCTGACATATAGAGACAAGGCTGACATATAGAGACAGGGCTGACATATAGAGACAAGGCCGACATATAGAGACAGAGCTGACATATAGAGACAGGGCTGACATATAGAGACAAGGCTGACATATAGAGACAAGGCTGACATATAGAGACAAGGGCTGACATATAGAGACAGGGCTGACATATAGAGACAAGGGCTGACATATAGAGACAGGGCTGACATATAGAGACAGACAACCAGGCAGTCACACTCACACCTACAGCCAATTTAGAGTGATCAGTTAACCTAATGAGCATGTTTTTGGTGGTGGGAGAAAGCCGCAGTACCCGGAGATAACCCATGCGTTCATGTAGAGAACATGAAAACTCCGCACAGAAGCTGGAGTAAAGTTGTATAAGCAGTGATAGTGGTATAAATAGCCTTTAAAGTCATAGAAGTAGTATCAGCATTTGTAACTGTATTACCAGTTGTAGTAGCAGTGCTAGTATCAGCAGTAGTAGTTGGTCCAGCAGCGCCAGGATCCCAAAGTGGCTTTTGGCAGCACAACAGTTTCAATGTACCTGTTTCTAACTTGTACAGATGGCAATAAACTCTTTTCTATTCTATCTCCACAGCGTGTTTGTTTCTATAAACACATATATAGAGAGAGAGAGAGACAAGGAGGGAGAGAGAGACAAATAAATTAATATTAATGATTATTTGATTACATTCACAACTAAATCTTTCGATCGTAAAACATATTTTCTATATATGTATATAGATAAGATAAAGATCTTTATCTTTCTATTTTTATACATACAACTATATGTCTATGTATATACATTTGTAAATATATAATGGCTGAACATAAAAGATTCCCAGACCTCTGGACTTAAAGAGTAAAATTAAAATTGTAGGCTACATTGGTAGAAAGCCCTTTTCCGTTTTGTTTTGTTTTTTTTTTTTAATCAAATGTTCTATATTAATAGCACGTTTTGATGTTGACAATACAGCAAACCGCATGAGAATCAGCTGAGAAATGAGCAAGTTATGATTCATTTTCAATGTATAAATTGCCTTTAATGAGAATGTCGCCCCCGCCAAGATGGCTGCCACGTAGGCACGTCGCTTAGCGAGCTGCTACAGCGCGCTGGCTTATCTAGTGTTCTATAGATATCTATGGGTGCATCCATCCATCCATCAACAATACTGTTAACTAGAGTTCCCAATACAGCACGTGACAAAGTGTTCCTTTTGTTGCCTTTTCTAACATTTTGTCATTAGAAGGGAACTTGTCTATGATCAATAAAGGAGTGATCAATCTCCCTTCACTCTCCCATTAATGAGGTTGTCTGCCACCTGTGCGTCAGGTGATCAGACGGAGAAGAAGAGTAAGAGAGAGAGTGCTGCTGTGCTCCTGTTTGTGTATGAGTAGGCTATTTAAGACAATAACAGAGAATAACTGTCTCTACAAAATGCCAATTATGCCTCATATCAATGAACATGTGAATTTATACCTCATTATTGGATTTAACAACAAAGAGATTCTCTTGTTGCCACATAAACACACAGTGTCTATGATTCGCTGTTATTAATAACAAGTTTCGACTTTTCTCATCATTTCGACTTTAATCTCGAAATTGTGTTTCAACTTTATTCTTGAAATTTTGACTTTAATCTTGAAATTTCGACTTTATTCTCGCCATTTCGACTTTAATCTTGAAATTTCGACTTTATTCTTGTCATTTCGACTTTAATCTCAAAATTTCGACTTTATTCTCGTCATTTCGACTTTAATCTTGAAATTTCGACTTTATTCTCTTCATTTCGACTTTAATCTCGAAATTTCGACTTTTTTCTCGTCATTTCGACTTTAATCTCGAAATTGTGTTTCAACTTTATTCTCGAAATTTTGACTTTAATCTCGAAATTTCAACTTTATTCTCGCCATTTCAACTTTAATCTCGAAATTTCAACTTTATTCTCGTCATTTCGACTTTAATCTCGAAATTTCGACTTAATTCTCGTCATTTCGACTTTAATCTCGACTTGCCCAAAATTATTTTCTCCATCAGAAATGGCCCTAATCTGCTTCCATAACAATTCTAATATTTTGACCTGTTAAACCAATTATTTTCTATTTTATCTCATATTTTCAACCCCAAACTTTGACTTTATAATCCCATAGTTTGATCTTTTAGACTCACAATTTAAATTTTGAATCATAATTTGACTTTTAATTTCATGATTACAAATTTTATTTCATACTTTGGCCTTTTAAACTCAGCAGTTTGACTTTCTTATTAATATATTTGTATTTAAAAAAACATTATTTTTCAATTTCAGTTTCATGTTTTGGCTTTTTTGAACTAATAAGTTTAATAAGTTACTTAAACTAGTTACTAAACTCTATTAGTTAACTAAAAAAATAATAATAATAAC
Source organism: Cheilinus undulatus (assembly GCF_018320785.1). Classification (NCBI taxonomy): domain Eukaryota; kingdom Metazoa; phylum Chordata; class Actinopteri; order Labriformes; family Labridae; genus Cheilinus; species Cheilinus undulatus. The sequence goes on along the minus strand of NC_054870.1, from coordinate 13,420,777 downwards.
TAATTAGTTAACTCTATTAGTTACTTAAACTAATAAGTTTACTTTTTTCAGATTGTGAGCCTTTAAACTTATCTTTTTAACTCTTTAAATTTCAAAATCAATGATCGTCAGTGCCAAGTTTTTCTCAGGTTGTATTACTGGTGAAATGAGGTTGACAGTTTAGGGTTAAAAAGGTGACCCTGTTAGGCCCTCAGGCTAGACCTGAATTCAGAATCTGGCCCCTGCTGTGATTGAGTTTGACACCCCTGCTATAGACAGATTCAGACACTAAATTGTGGATAACTGTGGTGAAATGGCATTCAGTAAAAAAGTAAATGAATGATTTGCAGCAGATGTATTAATATTGCAACAACACAGGCCTAGAGCTATGAGTTGTTTTGCTCTTTTGGTATTTATGTTTCATGTTTGGGTGTGTTCTGTAGGAACAGAAAAGGAGAAAAGGAGAGCACAATTTTTCATGTACACCTTTTAAGAGTTTGACAAAGTATAGTTTAGAGTTAAGTTTTGAGAAACTGAGCTACAGTTCTTGAATATTTGTGTAAATGTTCAGTATAAAAACCTACTGTCTGTTTTCATGTCAGCATTTTAGCTTTCTAGAATAATTCACATTTTAATGTAATGAACTTAATAAAAAGTGAGGGGAAAACAGTTACTGTTAGTCATTGTTAAGACAGAAATGAAAGAAGACTTAAAAAACAGATAAACAATGAAATAACAGATTGCAAAAATAATTTATTGGTAATTAAAAATAGGGTAAGAGGGCTTTGCCTGTTTAACTTTTCTACAAGAATTTAAAAATCTTGCTACTTTGGTGTTCTCTGCTGGCAGTTCTTGGCATTTCAACATGTGGGAACCCCTGCTTTCAACAATTTTGAAAAGAAGTCCAAATTCCACTTATGAAATCCTAACACTGCATCAGGCGGACTGCAGGGGTTGAAGATTAGATCCAGCACGACCCCTGCAGGCTGAAGGAGGCAACTGGAAGTGTGTGCTGGTTTAGGCTTGTACAGGTGCATGTATGGATTTACAGTTTCATGAAAATGTGAATGATTCATGAGCTTTAAGCTGCAAACATCATATTAAAATAAAATAGTCTTGAAATATTTTACTTTATATGAGAAAAAATCTATGGAAGCTTCACTTTTTTATCAAAATTATGGTGGGAAAATAGTCAACTTTTTCATGATATTTTAATCTTTTTAGATGCACCTTGCAAATCAATGTCATGGATTGTATGCCTTTATACACATGATAATATGTTAGTTTTAACTGATTATTTCAAAACATTTTTCTAACTTCCAGGATTAGACTTTCTCTGTTTTTGAGGCTGCCACTAAGAAAGTTAGTGCATGATGTTACAAAAAACACTTTCACTCAGAGTTACTGGTCATCACTGGCTCTGATGCCTCGGCCTGAAAATTGTACATCTTCAGTTTCTCAGTCTCATTTGGTTCTGTGGCGCCATCTCTTGGTGCCAGCTGTTGTGGTGAGAACTGTCCTTTCACTTTGAAGACATCCCACCTCTCAGGAAGCAGACCTTTGTTGAAGAGCACCGAAGCCAGGTAGGAGAAAATCAAGATGGCGGCAACCATAGAACGCATGCAGATGGTCTTAACTGGAGCGTACTGGACATAAACACTGTCCTCAAGAGTGCATCCTGGGAAGTGTATGACTGGTGCTAATCCCAGTGTCGGGTCCCCACTGAGTAGTCGTAAAGAAATCCCCACAAGCAAACCCATAACAGCCCCATAACCATTGGAGATGTTGAAGAAGAGGACACAGACGAGTTGAGGGAAGATAACGATGTAGGCTGCTTCAGCACCAACAAACCAAAATAGTAAGATGCTGTTTTTCAGGATGGTGAGTGACGTACCGACAACGCCAACTACCACCACAGCAGCACGGATCACCCACTGAATCTCTCTGTCTGATGCCTGGAGAAGAAAGAAGAGATAAAGATTATCAGCTAGAGCGCAAATGACTGAATAATGCTCCACTGTACTATTGTCTTATTCATTTTCTCTCTATGTTGGTGATCTGGCCGTGTGTGCGTGCTGCTGACTATTCCACCAGGCCACCCTTGTAAAAGAGATCTCAATCTCAATGGATCTTTATCTGGTTAAATAAATGTTTTTTCTTAACCTTATTACTTTATACCATTCCAACAAGACGGAGCTACATTTTTCCTTTTCAAATGAATGACATATCTCAAGAGTGGATGGCAAACAGTGGCAGCTGGTCAATAGGGGCAGCTGGGGTGCTGCAGCCCATCACTCTTACCAGAAAGAAGTTACCAAGTAAAATTTTAAACTTTTGTTTGAAATACAAATATTTAAATTCTTCACAAATAAACTCCCATTTACTTTTCTTAATGACTATGACATATTTAAAGATTAAAGTTGTAAACATGTCCTTTTGATAAAGTAACAATGAGAAGAAATTGACATCATCAGACTCCTGAGCTTTTAAATAATGCTCTGAAATGTAAATAAACCATGTATCTGTAGTCATAGATCTGCCATCCAAAGACCTGATGAGGCAGCCTTTTACTAAAAGGTAGGCTACTTTGAAACAAATTATTAAGGCCTTTAAATGGCACCATGACAGCTATACCTCTTAAATAATTAAATAATCCTGCAAGAAAGTATCAGTTAGAATGACAAACTGTTTATTGGTAATGTCATGAATATTTCTTATAGGATGAAAAATCCTCCTTACAAAGATAACCAAGGCTTCTTAAGAAGTTTAATTTTCCCTTAAGAAGCATAAAAGCTTAAATATGTGCAAACATGTCCATGGTATGGCCATGTGTCAGACATAGATGAGCTAACATTAGATAGCTGGCTGAAGTGCTTTATTGACAAACAAGTGACAACATTTTCACATGCCAGGCTCTCCAAAGTCAGTGGTTATTAACCTTTTTGGGTCAATAGGTCGACCAGATTAGTGATAATTTTGCTAATATCAATATTTCCCCTAGTTAGCACCCTGACGAATGATTAAATCAATCAGGCCTGCTGATGATTGTGAGTTTTACTGCTTGATATCAAAATAAGAATCACACAGGGGGCACATCAGAGGGTCTCTCTCTCCCTCCATTATGCTCTGTTCAGGCAGCATGATGTGATGGTGGAACAGCATGCCATTTCTGACACACTGATATGCAGACAGCACAAAGGGAAATCAATATGGCAGTTAGCATTCAAGCGATAGGTAATAAATGATCGAAAATGTATTAAAATTGATTTAAAAAAAGACGGCCAATATCGGGGTCAGTTGGTGTAGATTTAATCTTTAAAGTCCCAGAAAGTCACCCGAGTTCCAGGGTCACCGGAGATGCTGGGATTCAAAGGCATTAATAGCGTTATTGGGACGGCACAACAGCTCGCTTCAGGGGGCAACAACTTATGGTTCAGAAGTTATTCAGCTTTTAATAACCTGTGTCACTTCTTGATGTGCACGACAACGCCGGTCTGGAAGGCTTTAACAATACATACAGAGAATATTTGTGACACAGCCTGCTATCTCTGCTGCAGCAGCAGGTCCTTTGGTTCTTATTTGCTGAAAAGTAGCTCGTGCACACAGTGTTTTCCCGCAGAATTGATTTGCGGTTTATAACGCTAACATTTAGCATGGCTAAGCACAGCGGAATAGGAAGTTAAACAAAACGGTATTGGATCAGTGTATAAAATCCTGCATTTTAAGCACTAGCCTATCAGATATATTTCTGATACTGTTACAGGAATAGGAACCACAATCACTGTTACCTAGCCAAAGCTGAAGAAGTAAACACAAGGCTTACTTTATCCTACATCAGATTAGCATACAAGCTAATTTTATTTTAACAGCAAAGCTGACAAAGGCAAAACAGAGGCTAAGAGACTGGACGTACCCTCTTTAAACTTTCTAAATAATGTATTGCTGCTGGAGTCCCGTGTCCGCATGTCTATAGCCAGTGGTGGACAGTAACGGAGTACATTTACTTGAGTACTGTACTTAAATACATTTTGTCAGTATTTGTACTTTACTTGAGTATTTGGTTTTTTTTTTAACTTATGACTTTCACTCCACTACATTTCAAGGACAAATATTGTACTTTTGACTCCACTACATTTCTAGGAGGCTTGTCATTACTCCTTCCTTTTAGGTTTAGCATAGCTTTGTAGTCAGATGTTGGTGTTTTTCTTTTCTGAAATGCAATTTGCCACATGCTGTGCTCCTTACAGAAGGGAACCAATCACAGTCAGCACTCACACCTGGGATGGATTCGGAGATAGGTTGCATCATCCTCACTCTATGTAGCAAGCTCTCCTGCTTTCATTCTGAAAATACTGTAGTTTCTTTCCTTTGATTGGATTTATTTTAATTTTTATTTTATTGAGTTTGTCTTACTGGAAGAAGTATTGTTGATTCAGGTATTAAGCTCCCCCATAGTGAATGTGTGAGAAGAAAAAATAAGGCCCTCCTGTTTTTTTTTTGGTGGGGATGTTAAAATAATAATAAAAAAAAACATAAATGACAATAGTTGTCCTTATTGTTTGTGATTGCATTTTTATTGTGAAGGTTTTACAGGTGTTTTTATAGACTTTTTGTCCCAGATTGGTTCTACATGTACAGGTGCAAGAAAAAGTATGTGAACCCTTTGGGATTTCTTGGATTTCTGCATAAATTGCTCATAAAATGTGTTCAGATCTTCATGTAGCTCACAACAATAGACAAACACAGTCTGCTTAAACTAATACTGCACAAAAAATGATACGTTTTCATGTTTTAATTGAACAAAACATCTAAACATCCACAGTGCAGGGTGGAAAAAGTATGTGAACCCCTAGGCTAATGACTTCTCCAAGAGCTAGTTGGAGCCAGGAGTCAGCCAACCTGGAGTCCAATCAATGTGATGAGATAGGATGTGTTGGTTAAAGCTGCCCTGCCCTATAAAAAACACACACCGGTTCTGAATTTGCTGTTCTCAAGAAGCATTGCCTGATGTGAACCATGCCTGGCACAAAAGAACTCTCAGAAGACCTACGATCAAGATTTGTTGACTTGCATGAAGCTGGAAAGGGTTACAAAAGTATCTCTAAAAGCCTTGATGTTCATGTGTCCACGGTAAGACAGACTGTCTACAAATGGAGAAAGTTCAGCACTATTGCTACTCTCCCTAGTCGTGGTCGTCCTGTAAAGATGGCTGCAAGAACACAGCACAAAATGCTCAATGAGGTGAAGAAGAATCCTAGAGTGTCAGCTAAAGACTTACAGAAATCTCTGGCACATGCTAACATTTGTGTTGACAAATCTACAATAAGTAAAACATTAAACAAGAATGGAGTTCATGAAAGGACACCACAGAGGAAGCCACTGCTGTCCAAAAAAACCATTGCTGCATGTTTGAAGTTTACAAAAGAGCACCTGGATGTTCCACAGCACTACTGGCAAAATATTCTGTCCATAGATGAAACCAAAATTGAGTTGTTTGGAAGGAACACACAACGCTATGTGTGGAGAAAAAAAGGCACAGCACACCAACATCAAAACCTCATCCCAACTGTGAAATATGGTGGAGGGGCCATCATGGTTTGGGGCTGCTGTCATTGACAGAAAAATGAATTCCCAAGACATTTTACAGGAAAACTTAAGACCATCTGTCCGCCAACTGAAGCTCAACAGAGGATGGGTGATGCAACACGACAACGACCCAAAGCATAGAAGTACATCAACAACAGAATGGCTTCAACAGAAGAAAATACAGCTTCTGGAGGGGCCCAGTCAGAGTCCTGACCTCAACCTGATTGAGATGCTGTGGCATGACCTCAAGAGAGCGATGCACACCAGACATCTGAATAATATTACTGAACTGAAACAGTTTTGTAAAGAGGAATGGTCGAAAATTCCTCCTGACCGTTGTGCAGGTCTGATCTGCAACTACAGGAAACATTTGGTTGAAGTTATTGCTGCCAAAGGAGGGTCAACCAGTCATTAAATCTAAAGGTTCACATATTTTTTCCACCCTGCACTGTGGATGTTTAGAGATGTTTTGTTCAATAAAAACATGACAACATATCATTTTTTGCGCAGTATTAGTTTAAGCAGACTGTGTTTGTCTATTGTTGTGAATTAGATGAAGATCAGAACACATTTGATGACCAATTTATGCAGAAATCCAAGAAATCCCAATGGGTTCACATACTTTTTCTTGCATCTGTAAGTCAGTACATCATTAGGTGGTTTCAGAGAGTTGCAAGGTTCTGTAAAAGCACTGAGAAAACAGTACAGCAATGTAATGATATTAGAAAATGTAATTTGTACTTTTGAATACTCAAGTATTTTTAAAAGTAAGTACTTTAGTACTTTATGTTTTTCTGTGAATAAAATATCTATCTATGAGACCTGTTTTTATTTACATTGACCCAGCGCCCCATTGTTTTTGGTAATGGAGTTGTACATTGTTATAAGTATTTGCTGATAGTGTCTTCACAAACTGTATTTGCACAGTGAAATACTTAAACAGTGCATTTGCAAACACACACATGTACTTTAAGACTAAGCGTTATTGTGACGACCAAAAGCTTTAAAAAACAGGTTTGTCCTTTAACCTTTCCTTGTATTACTGTTTAATCACAGTTGGAATGAGAACATTGTCACAGCATCCTCAACATATGAGCAAGCTTTCAAAAGTAATTACCCAGAGAGCTGATTCAAAGTCCATCTCACCTGTGGATGCAGCTCCTGCCCCAAGCAGGATGGGAGGTATCCCGAAAAAAAGAAAGATGAAAGCAGCAACAAGACATGTGATCTTGGCTGTGGCTGTGGAGGAGGCTGACAAGGTCCTCTGGTGTAAACACTGGTACCCCAAACTCCCCAGTGCCTGAAAGTCAAATGGTGTGTCTTTCATTCAGCTTTGTGTGATAATATGCAATAAAATTCATCCCTGCTACTGGCACATTAAAATAAAAAAGACCCTTTGAAACCACAGTCTGTCTCAAAAATGAGCTTGTATTGAAACAGGTTTGCTCCGTCTTCAATCAATCATCAAGGTTGTTATTTCTCAAGGCAGGTCATTAAGTACATTGAGTATGATTTCCACAAGATCAACTCAAATTGGGTCTCAGAGACTCACAGACTTAAAACCTATCAACATAACTGTTGTATGATTTGTGCTGTTTAAATTAAAGGTGTGATGTCTGCTAAAAGCTGTCAGTATGCTTTACAAGTTCGACAGTGAAACAGATTCAATATAAAATTCATAGTGTTGCTTCCTTACAAAGAATAAGAAATCATCAGCAATCCTCCAGGCCGTTTTCAGTTCTGGCGTTCCAATCCAGGAGCGTGTAAGGTGTTATTCAACGTCTGACTGATGTCCAAGGTGGATGGGTTCATCAAAACAAAAGGAACACAAACCCACTGCAGAGATACGTAACCATGTTAATGATAACTACAAAGTTTATCCTGTGTGTAAGACTATTAGAACATTAAGAGGAGCCAGACATCTCTTATACTGAATACAATTACTGCAAACTCACCAAACCGAAGAAAATGAGGAAAAGCTGTATAATATCTGTGTAGGCCACAGAGTAGAGGCCTCCCAGCAGCGTGTAGATGATGGCAACAGCAGCAGAAATCCAGTTGCAAACAGCAAAAGGTAAATCCAAGACCACATTCATGATTCCTCCTATACAAAAAGATCATCAAAATAAGCATTTAAGTTTTACAAGTTAATCTTTACTGCCATTTAACTAACACTATGTGTAAAGAGGGATTTCCATCTACGTAGAGGAAAATGCTTACAAGTACACACCTAAACCAATCAATGTTGAGGGTACCCACGTCAGATCAACAAAAAGTGAAACCAGGCTCAGTCCAGCTGTTAGTGATTTTCCATACTTCATGTTGAAAGGGTCCAACATCGTTGTGCAACGTCTTTCTCTCATTGGCTTGGAAAATACCATTCCAGCTTGATCAAGGACAAGGAGTAAGTGATTAATGTTTATAACTACTGAATATTAAAGCAGAGTCACATTTTAGCAGAGGTAACTCGTGGTGTGCATATTTCAGCCACGTAAACCACAGAACATGTCTTCACAAAAACTTTATGAGAAAAAATCCAAGTGAGGGATCATCTTGTCTACTATCCAAAAATACAAGAGCTGGAGAAACATTTGTGAAGCGCTTTTTATGTTTTTTTTTTTTGTTTCCCTGCATGCCAAAGACAATCTTTTTTCATTCAGACTCACTATTTTCACTGGAGTCAGTCTCCTGTTTCTTGAAAGACTCTGACACCATTACATGAGGAGTAGAAACATTAGTAAGCTTTAAAATTTCCACAACTAACAACTATACATCTTTAGTAAGCTTCCAGCACTTTCAACTCCAGTAGATCCAAATTAAGACTACTGTTTTTGTTTCTTTTTCTTTTTCTTTTTTCTTTTTTTTTTTTAAGGCAACACATACAATACAGACAAAGGCCAAGGCATGTAATCGGAAGGACAGGATAGAAAACATACAAGCAGGCTTTACCATTATCGGGATAGACCACAAGAGCAAGGGATGAGGCTGGTCCCCAGACAGACAGCCCCCAGACCCTGAGGAGGGAGCCTGTCTGCCATTGACCAGGACGGCCCATCTTTTGGAGTTTGTTTGTTTGTTGAATTGTTTAAATTTTGACCAGTTTTTCCAAGACTCAGGCAGAGCTTAGTCCCCCTGGCAAACAGCCCCCAGACCCTGAGGAATAGACTACTGTTACATTCAAGAACAGAAATATTTATTTGTGGGTATGCTGGCTTCTGTTGTATTGAGCTAACAGTTTGACGGTGTGAACAAAACTGGATCGCTATCCCTAAATGTCAAAAAAAAAAGAAAAAAACTCCCTAACTTCCCCTCACAGAAGTCTAATTCATCATCTATTGTGGAGACTGCTGGATGGTTGGAAGGGAACCAAAGCTATGATGCCTTGGATTAATGTCTTTTAACACAGCCTCTCTCTTTCAAGGAAATTAATTTGCTTATTTTCTAATCTATCTGCTGTCAAGAAACACATCAGAATGACTGGAATGGTTCTATTGGGTTAAGTGATGCCAGGTTATGAGGGTGCCTAAACAATTTCCAGTCCACAGAAATTCTTGTTTTTCAGCTCAGATATTATCTTGTTGTATTTTTGTTGTTATTCATGCAAGAATATAGAAATTTTTTTTACCAATGATGAAAGATGAGCTGTATGCAGTGTTCATCACAATGGCTGTAGTCAGTCCCATAGAGGGCGTGTACACCATCTCAGCAGTGCCGACGATGAATGCTCCTCCAACCCACGTAGCTGCAAGGTGGATTTGTAAGACATTTATACATTTATAAAGATCCAGCTATCCTCATTATGACCAGGTGTCTAAATTTGAAGTATAAAAGAATTCAATATTCAGTATGTTTTACAGACCCTTTATTTAGTGAGACATGATTATCTTCCTGTATAACTCAGCCTTTTGCCTTCTCAGTCTAATTTCTCTCTGCCATCAGCAAATGAGAATGCTTTGAGTAATTCTGGCTTCTGGACCAATCAGTGCATTGACACACTCCTTTAAACGACATGAGCAGTCAGAGGAGCGCTCAGCGTTAAACATCCACATCTGCAGTGTTGCCATTGGGTATCAAAGCCTTATATTCCTCCTTATTTAGCACTAAGTATCAAAAAATCATCTGGACTTTTACGTTTTCTTTCCCCACAAAGAGTTCAGGGCCAGAGACGATTCATTAAAATGAACTGTAACTGTTAATTGTTACTACTACAAATTAGATTTCACCAATCATATGCCTTCAGATGTATTTGCCTCATGACGTTTGTGTACACATCTGAAGACTGCAACTCAAAACACAAAAGGGGAGAAAATGAAAAGAATGAAGCACATGACCTGGTGTTGTCACAGGTTTATTTTCATTCAAAAAATTACTGGGGAGCAGGTGGACTAGTGGTTTAAGGCCCTCCCCATGGCGCAGGTTCAAATCTGGCCTGAGGCCCTTTACCGCATGTCTTACTCCCACTCTTGATCCTGTTTCCAACTCTATCCACTGTCCTCCTCTATCTAATAAAGGCACAAAAATGCCCAAAAATAAATCTTAAAAAAATTAAAGCTACTGGTAATAAATTGTATGTACAGGACAGGATTTCTGCTGTGGGTGCCACTGTTTTTAAACAGGCCCTCCCACAGAATTGACTGGGCCACTGAAAAACCCTGAGAACGGGCCCTCCCCAGTTGGGATTTGTTCATGATATCAGTGCACATGGGTTGGATTTGTAGAACTGGTGCTAGCGTCCTGGCTAGCCTTTAATTCATTTTGGAGATGAAACATTTGTCATGCAGTAATGTTAAAATTATTCGTGCCACTTTTTAACCTCTTTTCCTCACTGTTTCTGCCCATTTTGCCACATTTGTTTTTACATTGAACATGTGTGCCACTTTTAGCCCATTTTGCCGCTTTTAATCTCTTTTCACCACTTTAGCAACCATTTTGCCCCCTCTCGCCACATACAACCCATTTTTGCCCCCCCCCCCCCGTTTTTTTTTTTTTTTTTTACCATTTTTACCAACCATTTTGCCACTTTTTTCCTATGTCAACCAATATCTGCTACTTTATTAAATTTTTTTCACCTTCTCTTGTTGCCCATTTTTGCCACTTTTAACCTTTTTTTGGCCATTTTTCACCTTTAAATCACTGAATAATTTTCCCTTAAAGTTATCACAGTTCCTTTTACTCTACATTCTGGTGGGACATTTTTGCACATCGTGGCTTAGCTATGAAGTCTGACACTACTTTTCAAATGGTTTAGTCAATGTGCCCATCCACATTGTTAACATTACCAAAAATAGGTAATTCTGTTTTAGGAAAATAGGTTATAACATTTTGAAAAGACTATGATATACTACAGCAGAAATAATCAAAATTCATTTTTGTTGCTTTGATAAGAGTGGTTATTACTCAGGCTAAATATAAAACATGGTTATGGCCCATGATATTCCTGAGCTACACTGGTCCCCTATTTGGCCGGGCCCAGAAAGCTGCTTTAAGGTAACAAAAAGCACACTGCTTGGACACATTTTTTCTCAGCTTCTTGAGCATATCTCTTGGTATATTATCATTAAACACTGATTAAATGTTAACTAAATCATTTAATCATTAACCAAGAAAAGCTCTTTCACTGTTTCAGAAAAAAATATGTTTAGTGCAACAGACTTTAAACAGGGGAAAATACTTCAATCTGAGGACACTGAATTAAAAATATGGCTTTTTTGCTATTCAATTAGTTTTTGTTTTCCATTGTGGAAAACTTAAGATAGAATATATCTCACCGTTATCTTTCATTTGTATTGTAACATAGAGGCTTTTTTGAGGCATTCAGATTAAAACTGAAAATAAATATGGGGATTTTATATCAGCTCTCTGCTTCTGTTTGGTCAGTAGTAACTATGCAGGGGATGCATTTAAATGAAAATGTCATTGTATTGTTTATTTTGTTACCACTGCAGCATGTTGTCATGAACCATGGACTAGAACACAGAAAACAGGCAGGACCCAAATGCACCACTCAGGAGACCCGTTGAGGAGAAGCCAAAAATCAGAATCTTTAATTCAGTCCGAGTCAAAAACCAGAGATCCAAAAACTCACAGCAAAGGTACAGGCAGGGATCAGGCAAGAGCAGAGTCGGGAAAACTGGCAGGGTCGTAACAGTAGACAAGATGAGAGCAAACTAAAGAGCCGGAACGTGAACTAAGGAGAACAACGGACTGACAAGGAGGTGAGTGTGCAGGTGAGTATTATACTATGACTAATCAGTGATGCAGGACAGGTGTGAGGAGCAGCATGCAGGACGGAGAGCAGCAGTGGGAGGAGACGAGGTGAGTGACACATGAGGGATCGGGAGTAGTGAGGAAAGGCGGGGCGAGGTGAGCGGAGCGGAATCAATCTAAAACAGAAAAGGAAAATTAGAACACGCAAAACATAAAACAGACATGAATGTGCAAAAATAAAAGTGAACAAAAATGGACTTAACAGACAGGGATCATGACACATGTAACAACAAATGACAAAATGCAATCAGGCCATTATTACAAAATGCAGCAGATTATTACAACATGCAGTTATTATCACTTAATGGGGAAAAATATATGGTGTCAAAGTCTTATATATTACTGTGTTTTTACATTGTGCATGGTATAGATATTAAAATGCCTTTGTTCCTTCATAGACATTTCAATGAATAAAAACATCTTTTAAGGTAGTGCCAACTTTTCTCTCTGGTTTTGAGCTCATTCAATTTCCCAAGAAATGTAAATGCATTTTTCAAATCTCTGTATTTGCTTTTTATGTTGCTGCCATTCTCATTGTCAGCTGTGCTCTCCTCACCTGTCATTGTGAAGATTCCCACCACCAAGCGAATCCTCCGGTTTCCCAGCAGGGCCATATCCACTCCAGTGGCTGCACTTTTCTTCTGCTCCCTTTTGGATTTGAAAGAAGCCCAGATACCGGTTCCTAGAACCAGCAGGTAGAAGAAGACCATCGCTACCACTCCTGGGACGTTGACAGCCATGATCAAACTGGTGGACTTTCCTCACTCCATGTGAGCTGATGTTTGACTGATTGATTTAGTTCCAACTAAAGACAGACAGAAAAGCAAAGTCCTTCTCCTCATTTCACTTAATTTAAATATTTAAATGGCTGACTACAGTTTGTAGTTAAAGCTTCATGGATGATATGCTTCAGCTAGTTAATATTAATGTGATTAATCTGTTGTCTGGATCAACTGCTACCCCTATTCAGCAGTTAAACTTTCAGCTGTTTGAGTATTAAAATAACACTTTTTAAAGGGGCCAATTGTTTTTTTCTGCACAAGCTATATTAGAATTGATACTGGATTCTTTGTTGTTGCTTCCCAGAGAAATAAGCAAAGGCATGGTAAAGACTGACAAACTGTAAAAACATCTGGCGACCACAGACTGAGATTCCCATTTCCCATTTATGATGTGCTGGACTGAATCACAGGCAACATCATCACATGGCTTAAATTAAAGCTGCAACCGCTGAGTTCAGACAGCTGCAATGGCTGCCAGCAGCATTTCATGATACCTTGTTGCTTTGCAAATTGTTGGTCTGAATTTGGCTTTACAGCTCCAGTCTATAGCCACATAATAATAACAGCAATGACAGACTGAATCTAAAAATTACTTCTTTAGTTTTTTCAGGGTCTCTGGTGGTAGCAACCCACCCTTCATCATCCATTCACACAAATGCTTGTGCATCAGCTATTTTTGAATGTTTAAACTTCAAAGCTCTGTAGAAGAAAGAGAAGGTGCAAATATGTATTTTACTATCGTGTCATATCCTTCTGGTTTGTGTTTTTACCTTTGGACAGATGTTAGCAACTGTAAGGGGCTTCACACTGCAAATAGCTTGGAGATATAGACAGTATTATGCATTAATCATGAGGCATACAGATAGAATTACATGCAGTGATTAATATACTGTAAGTGTTTTGAATATAAATAAGAATAAATGGTCAAAACAGATTTTGAGTATCCAAAAATGTCCCTGGGAAGGACCCCAACAGCAAGGCCCAAACCCAGACCAAGCATGAGCCCTGCAGGCTGAGGAACTAGACGGGTGCAGTACGCTGGTTTAAGCTTTTATTACAAGTTACCGTATGCCAGAGTTTCACTGCTGGCTGGCACACAATGACACTTTGCTCTTAGACTGCAAAATATGCAAAGAAGAAAAAAAAATACATTAATAATTCATTCATTCTCTTTTGAATAATTTAATGTTTCATTTTGCAAATAAAAAAACAAGCCCAGCCTTAGTGTGGCCTCACCATTTGGACTTCTGACAATGCTGTAAAATAAAGAACATTTTACATGAATGGGTCCAGACATTACTCTTGTTTGATTTTTTTCTGCTTTATTCAAAAAAGCTGACATTTTCAACCACAAAAAGTACGAGAAAAAATAAAATGATGAATCTACACAACACAAGTGACAGTGGTAATTCAACTCCTACAGAATCAAGTCTCACACTTCAAACATGTCTATATTGGTCCAGACAACATCCAGTTCAAACTTTTACAGTGTTAAATGTTTTACACTATGATAGAGCTGCAGCGTCTGTTTTGATAGTTAAAATGTAACACTGGCCATCGCTAACCTTGCAAAGCACACGGACGAGCCCGTTTCCTTGTTTTTCACTGGCGAATCCATCTTGTTAAGCTCCCATCTGAAACGTTTGGGCCTGATTAGAAAGTGACAGGACCAATCAGCGACGAGGGGCAGTACTTTCAGGCGCAGAAGAGTCGTGACGTAAACAAGCAGCAGCAAGAGCTGGTGCAGTTATGGAGGAAGAGTTTAGCGTGGATGCTGCTAAAGCGCCGGTTTTATCAGAACTTGATGACATTTCTTCATTAAAAGAAGAACAAAGATCAGCAGTGAGTTGTTTTCTTTTCAAAAATGACAAAAGTCGAGTACTGACATGTCTATAGTCGCCATGTTTCGCGTTATTCTTTAGTAGCAGCGCACGCAAAGCTCGATAGCTGCTACGTCACGTGTTTTGTTGCTCTGATTGGCCCGTAGAGATGTGACAGAACGTTCATCCAATCACACTACGAGTTTTTTTTGAATCCTCTGCCTTTTCTCAACACATCCATCTGGCATGTCAGGTTAGGCCATCGCTGGTCAGTGAAAGATTTCATTTACTTTCATTTTTTGACACTGAGAGTTGCTAGCATCAGCACTACAGAGGATTAATATGAATGTTTTTCAACACTCACAGTGCCATTCTTTTACACATTAAAGTGACTTTTAATTTAATTTATTTCCTCCAGCTCTGTATGCTCATTTTCAGTATTTATAGTATTTATTATTTGCACTTGTTACAAGGAGGCGTGGCCTTTAACAAGGGTAAATCAGAGAGAAACTCAAAACCAGGAATTTCACTCAGATAAAGAACAATCTCCATCCTTACTATTGATAGAATAATGCAGTCACTTCTGGTCCTATGGAGTGGGAAGAGCTTAATGTCTTTTGGCTGAAAGTGGAGAGGATTACAGTGGTCTGTTATTGTTTTCCTATTGACTTTAATCTAGCAATGACTGTGTGACAGCAGGAGCTGCAGTCTGCCTGTTAACAGATGTACTAATGATGTTTAAAAGCTAGGAATCATCTAATTCAGAGGTTCTCAACTTTATTTGCTCAAGGCACACCTAACAGCAATCCAAAGTCCCAAGGTGCACCATACATCATATCCATACAAAATAGCCTTTTTTACTTATGTTGTTGTACAGTCGCAGAAATAATATATGGCTGCACAAATTCTCATGGCACACTAAGACTTGCCTCAAGACACACTAGTGTGCCACTGATGGAACCACTGATCTGATTTAACATGGTTAATTACACACAGAAGGCATGATGTCACCATATAACATCTTCCATAAGAAGACAGGTCCTTTAGTCTAGTTTGACCAAGAGACTGAACAGATACTCGTACTCGTACACCTAAAACATTGTTTGCTTTATAATTTTAAGATGCCAATCATTATTGCAAAATCTCATATTTTAATGCATTACTCACTTGCTTTTGGATTTAGGCAATCAAGGGTTAAAGCATACAGTTTTTGTATTTTAAGCTTTAAAATTGCAAATACCCATTTACTCATTTTATTGAAACATTTTCAACCAGGATGGGGCAGGGCTGGCATTGTTTGAATGGGTTGCTCTTGTCAACAGGTCAATCTAGTTTCATAAGCAGGGACTTACTTACTCACTGATTAACTTCACACATGCTGTTAAAGTGTTATTTTAATAGCATAGAGAGACCTGCATAATAAACGAAAGGGTTATAAGTCTCTATATAACTGAAAATTTGTTTAATCTGAACAAAATATTTCTAAATCTTTTCCTCACTTATAGGATCTGACCCTGACTGTTACTGACCACTGAGGAACTGCATAAAAGATACCACCATAAAAGGAAAGAGACATAATATGGTCCCCAATAACTTCATAGTTTGCCCCTATAAATTAAAGTATGTATCTAGCTTGGAAAAGAAACTGGTGTTTAGTCTTCATTAAACACATTCACAAAGAGTAACTGGTTATCATTAGCTATGATGCCTGACAGTCATCTGTCTTCAATTTCTCACTCTCATTTAGTTCGGTAGCGCCACCTACTGGTGCCAGTGGTTGTGGTGACTCCTTGGCTTTCACTTCAAACACATCCCACCTCTCAGGAAGCAGGCCTTTGTTGAAGAGCACTGAAGCCACGTAGGAGAAAATCAAGATGGCAGCTAAAGCAGACAGCATGGAGATGGTCTTAACTGGAGCGTATTGGACATAAATGCCGCCTTCTGGAGTGCATCCTGGGAAGTGTATGACTGGTGTTAATCCCAGAGACGTGTCCCCACTGAGTAGTCTCAACACCAGTCCCACCAGAAAGCCCACAACAGCCCCATAACCATTAGAGATGTTGAAGAAAAGGACGCAGAAGAGTTGAGGGAAGATGATGACATAGGCGATTTCAGCAGCGAGGAACCAGAACAGTATAACGCTGTTTTTCAGGCTGGTGAGTGATGTGCCAACCACGCCCACTACCACCACAGCAGCACGGATCACCCACTGAATCTCTCTGTCTGATGCCTGAAAAAGATGACAGAGATAAAACAGTTTTTCACATATCATACTCCCTGATGTACTAGCACACACTGAAACTGATTTATGTTTGTCACCTTAGGCCTCAGGATGTTTTTGTATAAATTGTAGCTGAACATTGAGGCACCAGACAGCATGACAGAGTCAGCCGAGGACATCACAGCAGCAGCCAGACATCCAATACCAATTATGGAAATGAAAGGTGGGGTGAGGTGCTGTAGAGCGATGGGTAAAGCCAGAGCTGCTTGCCCGCGTTCATATGGAGATGGAGAACCATAGGAGGTCAGGTTCCAGTCTGTGAAAGAGGCATGGAGGGAAAGATCATCTAATAACCATGCAACCAGTGTCCAGTGTGGTAGCAATTGCAGTCCAGCCCCTCTCCATGTCAGTTTGATTTTGCCATTTCACCGGACCTGTTGTATGAATGCTTGATGTTTCCCTCAAATCTACAGGGCCTTCATGTTTGACATCAATCTAACTTTGTATGGTTTACTATATTACTATAGCTGTGTTTGCTGTGCTTCCTCTTTCAGTCAGTTTGCTTCCTGAGTATCTATTGCTCTGTTCCACGGAACAATTCTGCTTGCACCTGCTTGGCTGTCCTCAGTGGTTGAGAGCAGTGTTAATTTTGGCAGCTATTTTAAATTTTGTCTTAGTTTTAGTCTTTTAATGAAATGCATTTTAGTTTTAGTCACATTTTAGTCATTTTTATCCTTTTAGTTTTAGTCTACTTTAAGTTGACAAAAACTCAGAAACATTTTAGTCCAGTTTTAGTCCATGAAAAAGTCCTCACACTTTAGTCTTTACTTTAAGTCATAGCATTTATTTTCTTGCCTAAATCTGGTCCGAATTCATGTTAGTGTGTTCTCTGCACCCTGCCAAACCTGAGGTCCCTGCTTTCTACAGCTGAGAGGCAAAATAGATGCAGCTGCATTGTTTTTTGACAGATTTACCCACAGTGGAAAAATAACACAAATTTTGAATGACTGACGAAAACTCCACAACATTTTAGTCTAGTTTTAGTCATCTTGACAAAAAATAAACTTAGCTTTTGTCAGTTTTAGTCATCACAGATCTATTTTTGTTAGTCTTAGTCTAGTTTTTGTCATGGAAAAAAAGGCTGTTGACGAACAGTTTTAGTCATAGTTTTAGTCGACGAATTTCACACTGGTCGAGCGGGGTCTGGAAGCAGACCATACATCTTAGATGCAATTTATTTCAGAATGGAAATACAGGCAAAAGATAAAAAATAAAAAATAGAAATCACACTGTATATGCATGTATTCACAAAAATATTAATACCTGTGGATGCAACAGCTGCCCCAAACAGTATAGGGGGAATCCCAAATACAAAAATGACAAAACCAGCAAGAAGGCACATGATCTTGGCTGTGGAGGGCGAAGCAGCCGACAAGGTCCTCTGGTGAAAGCACTGATATCCCTGACTCCCAAGAGCCTAAAGAGTAAAACAATTATTTTGAACAATGACTCCTGTCATAAACCCCTGTGTTGATGCAGCACCATAGGGACCTCCACTGGCCACTCTGTGATACTGCATCTAAACAGTAGTCAGCAGTTTTCTGCCAGTTTTGGTCCCACCACCACATTTCCTGCTGTTTGTGTACAGGGAACCATTTTCAACTGAAACCAAGCATTTTATGTTTAAGTTGGAGCTGGTAACATTTAGAAGCAGGTGATTGTGGGATTTTGCAAAGAAGATCAGAGAGGAGACATTAGAGCTGATATGAAGCACTGACATGGAAAGAGATGCACAGATCCTTCATGGTACCTGAAAGTAGTGAGGCCTCTGCATAAGTTTCAGGGCTACACTAACTGTGAATGACACTGAATAGACTGAATGTGAAATATCCATATAGTAAACACAACAATATGTCTGTTCCTGTGTTACTGTGGGCCTCAGTTCAGTTGAAAAGGTAAACTTACTTCACTGCGCAATACTTTACTTTAAAATTACACTTGTACTTTGTTTTTGATAACAGTCTTTGCTAACCGCCTGCTGCTTCTCTCATTAATGTTAAAGAAACTCTCTTTAGTATCTATTGTTGCATTTAGATCTTTTTTAGCAGCAGCATGAATAAAGTTTAATTTAGGATTAATTGTTGCTTCCCTACCAGGAGTAATAGATTATCGACCATGATCCAGGTCTTCTCCAACCCGGGTCTGCCAATCCAGGGAGCATGTAAGGTGTTGTTCATGAGAGTCTGGCTGATGTCCAGGGTGGAGGGATTCAGCAGAACAAAAGGTACACAAGCACACTACAAACAAAGACAAAGACAATTGTGAAATGAGACTGATGTCAAGTGCAAAGGATTTTTTCTTAGTGCAAAAAGCCAGTCTTTAAGAACGTAACTCACCAAGCCAAGGAATACAAGAACAAGCTGTATAATATCTGTGTAAGCTACAGAGTAGAGACCACCCAACAGTGTGTAGGTAACAGCTACAGCAGCAGACATCCAGACAGCTGTAGTGAAGGATATATCCAGGATTATACTCATGGTTCCTCCTGTAAAACCAAGTGTAACTGAGTCATTAAACACAACCTTTAATTTAGATTTTAAGATCAATTTTCTTTACAAATGAAGAGATTTAGTTAGATACAGATTAAAAACTCTCTCACAGCAATGTACCTAAACCAATGAGTGTTGTTGGTATCCAGACTAAATCAATGCAAATTGCAGCCAGGCACAGTACACCTGTCAGAACGTTTCCATACTTCTTAAAGAAAGGGTCCAGCATTGTCACGTAGTTTCTTTCCCTCATTGGCTGGGCAAACACCAACCCACCTTGATTAAAAATACACACAGACAAAACAACACATAATACGTAAAAATCTTCAGTGGGTTGCATCAGTGATGCATAAGTTCAAATGAAGCGTTGTTTAAATGATGCAGTATAATGCTCTAATGACATTTAAGGTGTTCACCAATGGAGATGTTCAATGTAGACTAAAGTTATTACCTCAGCCTTACACCTACCTCTTAGTGGGTGTTAGGTCCTTAGTAAATTCAGCTCTCATGACGATGGTTTAGAGCAGTGATACTGAGTGTGTGGCTCTTTTGTGATGATCTGTGGCCCTCTTATGTCTTAATTTAAAACAATATTATCCCAGAAAGGCTTAAAAAAGGAACATTTGACCTCAGAAATGATCTATTGCAAGTCACATTAATCAGTTTGGAGGTAGGCTTGAATTGTCAAACCTAAATGTCAAACTTTATTTTTTGTCTGTATAGTTTCATTGACCTTTTTAGCATTTTTTGCCAAATTTTCCCCATTTAGGCTGCCTTTTTGCCAGAAAAACCATTCCCCCCCAAATTTTTGCCACTTTTTTTGCCACTTTTTGATGCTTTTTGACCATTTTTGCCACCTTTAACTTATTTCCATTGACAATTTAACCCATTTGTGCCACTCAGTTTTTACCATGTTATGCCTTTTTTGTCCCTTTTTAACAATTTTATGCCACTTTTTGATGTCTTTTGACCTTTGTTGCCACCTTTAACTTATTTCTATAGCCACTTTTCACCCAGTATTTACCATGTTATGCCAATTTTGGCCCTTTTAAACCATTTTATGCCACATTTTTGACACTTTTTTGCCATTGTTGCCACTTTTAGCTTGTTTTATTGACATTTTACCCCATTTTTGCCACTTTTCACCACTTAGATCGTGGCTCTTGTAAAGATATTTTTCAACAGTTTGGCTCTTTGGTTGAGTAGGGTTGAGTATCACTGGTTTAGAGTCCTGGGAGTACTTGGAGGATGAGAAAGAGCCCCAATGTTATATCATCACAGAATGATGCACTCAAAGCAGTGCTGCCAGAGGGATTCAGAGGTTACAGACATTCAATACTGGTTTTCTGCCTCGCCCCTTATGTGCAGAGATTTCTTCAGATTCTCTGAATCTTTTGATGATTGTAAAGACTGAGGGTAAAATTCTCAAGTGGAGAACTTCTTGCCATTGTTGATTGTGTAGCCTCTCAGGAGTGCCCCTTTTATACCTAATCACTAACTTTATAAAGAAGATGACCATGTCTGCCATCACGCAAATCCATCTTGCAAAGCTTCAGTCTGAAACTATTGTGCAAGGCCTGAGAACAGACCGGATCAATCCATCACATTTGAGGAGAACAAAGGGTAGCTATACAGTGCAGTGAAAAAGTATTTGCTCTCTTTCTGATTCCTGACTTTTTTGCATTTTTATCACACTTAAATGTTTCAGGTCATCAAACCAATTTTTATATTTCACAAAGACAACTCAAGTAAATACAAAATGCAGTGTTTGAATGATTATTTTATTTTTTAAGGGGGGAAAAAATCCAAACCTATCTGGCCCTATGTGAAAGTAATTGCCCCCCTAGACCTAATAACTGGTTGTGCCACCCTTGGCACTGAAATCAAGCATTTGTGATAGATGGTGACGAGTCTTTGGCATCGCTGTGGAGGAATTTTGTCCCACTCTTCTTCACAGAATTGTTTTAACTTAGCCATATTAGGAGGGTTTTCCAGCATGAACTGCCGTTTAAGGTCACACCACAGCATCTCAAACATGCTGGACCACATCTCTATCAAATAAAACGCAAAGTATGTAAAAGCTATTCATAACGGAAAAGATGTTTTTGTTCATTTGTACTATAAACCAGTATGTACAATGGCTGCTGCTGGTGTAGCATTTAGCTTGGATGTCACTACAGTATAGCATCAGTTTCATCAAAACTGGGCCACAATTCTTATTAAAACAAGAGCAACAAGCCACACTGAAAGCTTCTCTTGATGGAGAAGCTATTTTTGCACTTCTCCCGACTGGCCTCGGCATGAGTTTTATCCATCACCAAGTTCCACCATACATGAACTACTGCAGTTCTAGCCTGTAGAGCTCAGATTACTACTGGAGCTGTGCATGCCCGCCAATGCATTTTTCCTCTGCCAGTCATGGGTGTGACAGAGAGAATGTTTGTCCAATCACCTTCCCAGAATTTTTAAAAAGACCTTTTTCTATGGGAAAGTTTGTAAAGAGGATGTGAAACATATCCATGCAATGGATAAATAAAACAGTCTATGTGGTGTGTCAGGTTAACTAATCATGGCACTATCAACTGTTTGTAGTTAACCTACTTAGTAGGGCAGGGCAATATAGCCTAAAATTTAGATGGCAATATATTTTTTGCTATATTACGATGCACAATGTATATCGCAATATTCTATCATGTCCTTTAAGAAGCTGTATAATATTTAATTAAGCCCTAAATGGCACCAGTATGGTGATCAAAATAATCTGTTCTGTTGGATTTTTTAAAAAAATGTATGCAGAAAGAGTAATCGTAAATATCAAGTCAAATTTAGCACACAGTTTTATGTTGAACAAGACTTCATTCTTTATGAGATTTTTTCAGTCCTGGGGTCATGTCTTTGGTGGCGTGTTACGTTACTGCCGCTGTCATCATCTTGCGGCATATTTTAACGATTACCACGCTTAGTTTGACCTCTTCCGTTTTAAATCTGAACTACTGCCTGATGACAGATCCAGCTATGTTTCTCTCTGTCTGTCTCTGAACACAGCCAGCTCACAGCTAACTCAGTGCTAACTCGCCTTCTGCTCTGTTTACTCCCTTCACTCCCCCATGCTTTTCTCTCCTCTGCTGATACAAAAATGGACGAAAGAGGATTAGGGACATCTTTGAAAGAGAAAATAATTTTAGGCAAGTCAAAATTAATGTTAAAATGACAAAAAAAAGTGTTGACAATAAGGTTGAAAGACAATTTTGAGATTAATCAGTGGCTGTGAGAGTGTGTTTCTCTCACGGCTCCTTACTCCTTTAAAAAGACTTTGAACCCTCGTACTGAGCCATTTTTTACAGACTTTTAAGTTACTCTTTAAAATAAATTTTAATTCTTTACCCAGAAATATATATTTGCTATTTAATCACTGTGTTGCACTGGAAATCATTTTGACTTTTATCTTCAAATTGTATTTCAACTTTTTTCTCAACATTTTGACTTTGATCTAGTCATTTGGACTTTAATCTAGTCATTTGGACTTTAATCTAGTCATTTGGACTTTAATCTAGTCATTCTGACTTTAATCTAGTCATTTGGACTTTAATCTAGTCATTTGGACTTTAATGTAGTCATTTGGACTTTAATCTACTCATTTGGACTTTAATGTAGTCATTTGGACTTTAATGTAGTCATTTGGACTTTAATCTACTCATTTGGACTTTAATGTAGTCATTTGGACTTTAATCTACTCATTTGGACTTTAATGTAGTCATTTGGACTTTAATCTACTCATTTGGACTTTAATGTAGTCATTTGGACTTTAATCTAGTCATTTGGACTTTAATCTACTCATTTGGACTTTAATGTAGTCATTTGGACTTTAATCTACTCATTTGGACTTTAATGTAGTCATTTGGACTTTAATGTAGTCATTTGGACTTTAATGTAGTCATTTGGACTTTAATGTAGTCATTTGGACTTTAATCTAGTCATTTTTGACTTTAATCTAGTCATTTGGACTTTAATCTAGTCATTTGGACTTTAATCTAGTCATTTGGACTTTAATCTAGTCATTTTTGACTTTAATCTAGTCATTTGGACTTTAATCTCGACTTGCCCAAAATTATTTTCTCCTTCAAAGGTGTGCCTCTTCTTTAAAAATGCGTAAGGGCATAGGAGAGTTTTCTGGATGGGTGGGAGGCTGAGCTCTGCTGTAAGATGCGTTCAAGGACAATAGGAGAAGCGACACTCCAGTGAGAAATGCACGCTGACGGCTCAAAACTTCCACATAATTATACTCGATGTTCATGATGTAGTCACTTTATACATCGAGCGTGGCAAAAGCCGTGAAACATCAAGTATACTCGATATATCACCTAGCCCTACTACTTAGCTGTGGAATGTTCCAGGTGTTTTTTTTAGCATTACATATCCAGACTTCTTTTGCCCCCAGCTCAGGCATCAAATTCAGAATGTATGTGTATTTTTAAAAAGTATCATCAAAATGAGCCATCCAAAAAAGAAAATACAATAAAAAAATCCTTAATTATTTTGCAATTTCACCTCTCAGTGTCACTGTTGTTTATTACACTGGCTATTGGTTGGCTTCCCCTCAACTGTTTATCACTCTCACCTACCCTTGCAAAGGTAGGAGTGCAAATCTCCCCTTAGAAAGAAGATTCAATTTGAATCTCATATCACAGGCTACCATCTGATTATGACAATTCATAAATGTGAAAAACGGTTTGACCTTATATGACTTGATTTCATCCAGTCCAGTCTTGTCTGAAGATGAAGACAGGGAGGAGCGTTTGACTGAGAAAGGAGGGACTTAAAGGAGGAACCAGATATCACATGACAACAGTTACAGATTTATTTACACTTCATAAGAGCTTCTCTACAACTGTTTAACACTCACCCTTTTGAAGATTAACCTAAATTCATAGCTGATATATTAGATTTTGTCAGCATGACAGCAGCTGTTTCTTTTGTGCTTAAGTTGACTGGAAAAAACTTTTTTATAGGGGAGAATACGGTCTGTAATGTCTTACCAATTATAAGCCCCAAAGAGGTTGCAAAACTCATCACGATAGTCCAGATCAGTCCCATGGAGGGCGTGTACACCATCTCAGTTGTGCCAACAATAAAGCCTCCTCCAACCCATGCAGCTACAAACACAACCATAGACAAATATAGGTGGATAAGACAGTTTAATGGCATCATAATAACTTATCAAAAGATACAATCATAACATCAAAAGTAGTTATGGGGTTTGTTCATTTTATTGATAATGGTAACTATCAGTACTTTGATCAGTCTGAGTCCTTATTGATACCACCATCAGTATTCTTTCTGGTGCAAAGTCAAAAACAATATTTTTCATGGATGCATAAACTGAGTAGAGCTTGTTAAAGAGTTAGAAAGGTCATGATTTGATCTGCTACCTCTATTTCAAAATGCTGAGGAAAAAATGATCTTCCTCACAAGTGTTTTTTCAAGTTTCTCATCATAAACTGAATTTTCTTTTGCTTGATGTTCAGTTCAAACACATTTTTACATTTTATTCACATTATCCTAAGTCATTTTACTGAGCTCACCTTAAACTCATCATAATATAATTGTCAGCTCCTTATGTGAGCTAATTCACCCTTATTCTGCAACTTTCAATTCAGATTTTAATACTTGATTACTATGTTCAATCGACAGGACTTGCAGTTTGGGAATGCTTTTCACGGCTGATCTGATAAGATTAGGAGGATTACTGCTCAGCAGCTAAAGCCAGTGTCATTAGTGCATGCAACATTTAGTGCAGAGGTTCTCAACTGGTGGGTCGGGACAGGGGCGTAGCTAGGGATTTTGGGCTCCCAGAAAGAATATTACACAGGGCCCCCCTTAACCGCTAGACAAGCATCAAATGTTGCATCATTTTTACAAATATCTACACATTTTAATGTATGAACCATAATTTTCCCATTTATGAGCAATATTTGTACTATGGTTAAATTAAATTTGCATGCATTATTTCACAGTGCTGGACTACACCATTTGGACATTTTTCGAGGAGGAGCAGGGCCCCCCAGTATTTTATTTTACTCTATTTGATACAAATTTCAGCCTGTTGACTGATCCATTGAGTCGATTCAATAATGACACTAAGTACTAAGAATAAATAAATAAAAACACACTTCTCATTGCAGGCTTCTCAGGGGCCCCTCCATACTGTGGGCCTGAGTAGCTTCTATCCCCCCTGTACTACACCCATGGGTCGGGACCCAAAAGTGGGCCACAAAGCTCTTTTCATCAGGTTCAGAAAAAATAATGAGGCAGAAATTCTAAAAACAGAAGCTCTAGTTGGACCACAGTAAACTTGAACTTAAACTCCCTTTCTTTGGACAACAAAGCTTTTTTCTCAAGATAACATGAAAATTCCTCAAACTGTGCCAAATTTCCATGCTGTCCCTGGAAATTGGAGTAAATATGGTGTATGCTTGGTGTCCATAACTAGTGATGTGCTTTTAAGCACCACTGATTTAATGCATTTAGTGACATGCTGCTGTTGCTTTGAGCTTATCGCTGGCATCAGTCCATATCCTCCTCCTCTAAAATCACTTTTCTGGGAATGAAAAAACTTAAAGCAATTAAGCACCTACAACAAGCAACATACCTAATGCAGTTACTGTATTATGCATATTATGCATATTGCCTTGAAATCTCAAGAAATATATCATACAGAAATAAATTCAATCAAACTCATTGCAGAGTATCTCAAACTCCTGTAATTCATAGTGTAATTTCTTCTTGGGCTGTTTTGGCACGATAGGGTAACACTTAGTCCTCTCTAAACCACTGCTGTGCTTTTGTCCTACAGCCTCTTGCAGAATGTTTGCTAATATATTTACTTTCTACTAATGCTTCAATGCTTAATAGAAAAAAAAATTTGCAAAGCATCAATGCTGTATAACAAAGAGGTTGTGATTTTTTTGCAGTGAATGTATTTGTCACTTCTATCTTGTAAAACCCTCAAAGATGTTTTTATCAATCCTTTGTTAATCTCTCACCTGTTGTTGTGAAAACTCCCACTACCAGTCCGATGCTGCGGTTTCCCAGCAGAGCCATTTCCATCTCGGTTGCACCTCTTTTCCTCCGTTCTCTTTTAGACTTGAAAGAAGCCCAGATACCTGTCCCAAGAATCAGCACGTAGAAGAACACCACAGCCACCACTCCAGGGATGTTGACAGCCATGATGGACTGGCTGACGAGGATTCCTGCGGCTGTTTTTGGAAAAGAAAAAAAAACAGTTAATTCCTTTGTGTGAGTATAATATATATCATGTCTTATTGTTTTGCAAAAACTTAAAATCTTGAAGCTTTCATTTGTCTTCCGTCATATTGAGGGTCTAAGTCTGCCACATTGACAGTCCCTGGTTTATAATTTACCCCATCTAGTTCAATATTTTACTGAGGGGACACTTGTCACTCGACTCAGGAAACTTTTGATAGAGGTGCTGGGAGAGACTCATAAGTTAGCATTATTTAAATAACTTTATACTTTTATTATAATTCTTAACCCTTAGGTTTACCTAGGCACATTGTATTCTGTTTAGGATTTCTTGAAAAATGCACAAAGATGTGCATTTTTGCTCACTTTTAATTTTTCAAGCCAAATCATTACTTTCAGCTGTTCGGTATTGTGAACAGGAAAAATACTCATGTTTATATCCCTTTGGGACAAAACCTCCCCATATAAACCCATTATAATTGCTTATTTTGATTGCAAATTTGTAATACCATGTATCACTGTTCCCACCATTAGTTGTGATGCAATTTTGAATGGGAACCGTAGACTTGCAATTTTTACTACTAACCACTAGATGGCACCATTATCCTTTCTGGGCCAAACGTGTAAATGTAAGGCACTGAACAGACACACTTACAGTGGGATTTCTTTATAGCTCTGTGAAATAAAAGCATAAAGATTTTTTTTTAAAAATCTGTGGGTGCTGATATGAATATAAACTTGGGTTTTGCATGCTAGATATGAGAAAATGCATCTCTGAAGCACCACTCCAATGTGCTTCATTGGGGATATGCTGCAGGTCTATGTTCAGTGCCGGCGCTGCCAAACCACATCTATACCCATCGATCAGAAATCTCCAAACAGGAAGTCAAACGTTTAGAGTGTCAGGTACTTCAAATACTGTCATGATAGGAATTGGAGGTGACTACAAAAAATAAATCAATAATTTAAACAAACAAAAACAAGTTATGAATATAACCATATAAAGTAGGGGTCAAAATGTTTCCCAGGGGTCTATCTTTTGCATAATTTCCACCAATTTCTGGACACTGCATAAAAAAATGAAAAAATGTATTAAACTTGATTATGGTGGTAATTGATGACTTGTGACTATCTTTGATAATAATTAAACAAATCCACTTAGCATTTTTTATATGGAAAATATCTCATTCTGCTGAAATGAAAATTGAACAGACTGGCATTTAAAGGCATAAAAACCCATAAAATCTTGAAAATGACCAAAGATTTGCTATGTCATGATCAGAGGTGGAGGTGATAACAGAAAAAAAAACGTGATATAAATCCTGAATTTTAGCATTTAAAGTAGATGCAGAAATACATATGTGTGTAGCCGTTTAAAGGAATGCCAGGGGATTTATTTGAGGTTTGTCTTGCAGTAGACAGAGAGGTCAGGGCAGATATCGCACCATTGGGTGTGTTCACTCTGACTGAAGAGACACAAGACACTGGAGACAAATGAGAAACTGAGTTGGTGCCATTAGGCCTCATTTCCCAAGCATTCTTAAAGTGCAAATTTACAGATTTTCAGTCAGCTACATGTAATAAACAGGATTTCGTTGCGCTTGCTTCAAGGAAAACTCTGGAACTGCTTGGCATCTGAAAAACTACGCCCAGCAGATTTTTTGGGGTACATGAGGGCAAACACAACAACCAATCCTAAATCACAGAACTCAGTCGTTAGTGAAAACGTCCCAAAAGCATCATCTCCAATACCTTCAGTCTACTTTTAGAAGGATTTAAAGAGACCAGAGTCATAGACAGAGACCCCTGTAGCAGGTTCCAGTCTGTAAGAGCAGCATACCTGAGACTCCTTTACTCATTTTAAGACGTGCTATGGGCACAGGTAGCACAAGGTAGGCCTTCAATTGTAAAATTATTTCAATTCACATCACCTTAATGGTTATAGAAATGTTTGACAAAATAAAATAACAGACATTTCAAAACAACTTTTACTGTATTTCTCATATTTATTTTAAAGATACAGTGTGCTCACTGTACGTGTATGGCCGGGGTGGCTGAAACATGCACCCATGCTGGTGCCCTGTTATTCAAACTGGAAGGAGCTGTAAGAATTTGTGGAAATAAAACTGTCACAGATGTGCCAGCACACTGGGTTCTGCTGAGTAACTTGAACAAGAACAGTGTTGAAGTGGGGCACTGGATCGACTACACATCTTCATCTGCACAGAGGAAGGGCCTCGACATCCGTGACGGTTCCACAACACCAGCCATAAGATGTTGTGCCACGAAAAGGAAAACTCTGCTAGGCACTCTTGAAGACCCGTCACCACTGCTTGAAACACTGCAGCAGCATAACAAGCATGTTGTTTTGTCAGGGATGGAGGAATATTATACACAGTTTACAGAAGCTGTGCAGCCCTCTGCAGTTCCACAGTCTCTTGTAGCATCTCTACGGGATACAATCATTGATGCATGTGACCTGTCTGCTGTTCTGCAGCACTGTGAGAAATACAAGGATGTTGCAAGTGTCACTAACATGCAGTCAGCAGCTATTGAAGCACAAAATTTAACACAGTGTATTATTTTAGAAAGCACATGCCAGTTCTTGTCCACCTCTTCATTGTGTTTTTTCACAGCTCTCCTTTAGCCTTCATCCAGTTGCGTGGCAACGTTCACTCTTCCTAAAACAGCCAACTTAACAGTTATCCATCTCTGGAGCTCTCATGATTTTGTAATGTTTTCTGACGTGTGCCAATACTTTTGTCCATGACTGTATTGATATTGTAGGTGCACTAAAAACACCAAATACAGTCATGGATGAAAGTATTGGCACCCCTGGAATTTTTCCAGAAAATACACCATTTCTCCCGAAAATTGTTGCAATTACAAATATTTTTGGTATACACATGTTAATGGTGATAGAAGGCGATTTGTTTCAGTTATTTTTTCCCAAGGGTGTGCAACCAAATATTAAGTTGAGGATGCCAACAGTTTTGTCTGGCACATTTTTTGAGTTTTGTGTAAAATATCTGTTTTGGCTTTTTTGTTATTTTTTGTGTTGTTCCAATGCTCATAAAGGATTTAAACATGTCGATCCCAAAAACATTTGTAATTGCAACAATTTCTGGGATAAATGGTGTATATTCTGGAAAAATTCCAGGGGTGCCAATACTTTTGTCCGTGACTATAACTGGCCCTGTTAAGAGCCCGATTACCCAGTCCATCCAGGTATGGAGCAATGGATATGTTAATTTTATGAAAGATTCAGGGAAATAATACATATTTTACCAAATAGAAATCACATTAGTTTGGACTTGATATTTTTTTGGTATATTTCTTTTATACCAGTCATGTTAATTGGACATCACAGGACTTTATGTATAGCTATAGTTTCCTGTTCTTGTAGTATCTTTTATTCATGATGCATTTTGCCGATGTTGTGTATGGATTATTGTGGGGTGGGTGGGTAAGAGGATTGGATGGAGTGGATTTGGGTCATGTTTCCTTTTATCTTCTTTTATTTATTTGTCTGTTTGTAAAGCACTTTGTGCTACATTGTCTTGTATGAAAAGTGCTATATAAATAAAGTTTGATTTATTGCTTGATATAAAACTTTAATCCATTGTCATTAGATGCCTTGTCACCTATTTTACCGTATGGTTGATCTGCTGCATTTTAAGGTGTTACTTCCCTTTAAGGTTTAGCTTATATTCATCACAAAGTGAATGCTGCTGTAATCTTGTGGCTTTATTAACATAACATTACATCTTAAAGCCTTTGTATAAGCATTTTTCATAAACTGATGAACATCATTTAGATGTGAAGAGATAACACTTTTTGGCTGAAGTAAAGGTGTTACCTGATGACTCCCTTCTGATTTCTGTCACCAGTACGAACTTTCTGCCACTCAGCTATTAGAATGGCAGAGGCTCACCCTGCCTGTGAAATTACATGCATACCCTCTACACACTAGAATACATGTAAGACATCTAAGAGGTTGTGCCAATCATTGGCTCTGATGCCTCAGTCTGAGAGTTGTTCCCATTCATTTGCTCAACTTCATGTCCACTGGCACCACCTATTGGTGTCAGTGGTTGTGGTGTCTGCTGGGCTTTAATGCTGAAGATGTCCCACCTCTCAGGAAGCAGGCCTTTGTTGAAGACCACTGCAGCCAGGTAGGAGAAAATCAAGGTGGCAGCTAAAGCAGACAGCATGCAGAAGGTCTTAACTGGAGAGTACTGGACATAAACACCGTCTTCAAGAGTGCATCCTGGGAAGTGTATGACTGGTGCTAATCCCAGTGTCGGGTCCCCACAGAGCAATCTTAACACCAGTCCTAAAAGCAATCCCATAATAGCCCCATAACCATTGGAGATGTCAAAGAATATGACACAGACGAGTTGAGGGAAGATCAACACATAGGCAACTTCATTACCAAGAAACCAGAACACTATGATGCTGTTTTTCAGACTAGTGAAGGATGTGCCAACCAAGCCAGCAAACACAACAGCCCCACGAATCACCCAGTGGATTTCTCGGTCAGACGCCTGAAAGAGAGGAAGGAGAAAGAACAGCTGCTCAGCAACTTTGTTTCTAAATCATGCCATTTTGTATACTTGATTCTCATTGTCTTTGTTTTGTTTTGTCAATCCTAACTGCATGTTTTTTTACCTGAGGCCTCAGGATGCTCTTGTATATGTTAGAGCTGAATACAGATGCTGCAGCAAGCAAACCAGAATCAGCGGATGACATCACAGCAGCAGCTATACATCCGATACCAACAATGGAGATGTACGATGGGGTGAGATGCTGTAGGGCGATGGGTAGAGCCATAGCTGCTTCCCCACGCTCATACGGAGATGGAGAACCATAGGATGTCAGGTTCCAGTCTGAGACCAGGGCAAAAAAGAAGAAAGGGCTCAAAACAGGGTCATGCTAAGCATTTGTGTTAAGTCTGGAGAAGTCCTCTGGATCTGGTGTCAACAAAGCGATATGTCCATGGGGTAGGCTTATCTTCTTTTCCTGGACCTTACAGTCACGAACAATTCAACAATTTGCCTTATATCTAATGTTATTTAGCTTTAGCCATACTTAAGTCATTTTTAAACTTTTAATTTAAGTCATTGTTGTCATTTTATGGCTGCACACATAGTTTGTAAAATCTCTGTCAGTGGTTTCCTAAAATAAGAAAAACATATTATTTTATCTGCATGTTAATGTTTAACATGGTTTGGATCGTTACTGTTCAGTGTGAATGAATGATTGTACACTGAAAACCTGGATTTTGTTTCTGATTAAACTTTTGAGCTATCATTATTATTCTTTCATGTTTTGTAAAAAAATGTTGACATTACTAAATCAAATTAGTCGTCTGTATTATTCAGCTGAAAGATGCAATGCAATGATCATGTTAAGCTGAGATAACAGTATGTTTAGCTCTCTAAGAGAAGGAGGGGCTATTTCAAATTTTTCAGAAAACCATGGGTGAGACTGTCAGTGCATCTGTTGACACCAGCAAGCACTGTCTGGCAATGTCAGTCCACACGCAGAGAAGCCAATGCTTTACCTCACCGTGTTACCAACCCACCAGGGAGGGAGTAATCTGGATCACCGTCTGGATTCAGGAATGCTTTTAAAGTTCTGTACTGAAATAGGGCTGATGGCGGAGGTCTGCGCTCTCTGAGTGCTTTTATAGTTTCATATATGTTTATGTAAGTTAAACTTAGCATTGTTATTTCATACAACTTAGACTTCATTTATGTGAACTAATGATTTTTAGTAAAGACTACTAATGTACACTAAATATGCCTACTGCATAAAATTAAGGTTCTATGGTAATACAACTTGACCTCTTTAGTATCAGCTGGTGTAAAAACTAAAGTGGTATAAGGCAATCAGTTTACTTGTGCTTACTAATTTGGGTTTAGAGTATAGGATGTGAAGAGCTCTGGTTTTCTGACAGTTGTTTATCAACAGAGTTAAGAGGCCAGCAGAGACAGCAGAGCTCAGAGCCTGGCTGAGGGAAACTTTCATAGAGGTAATGGTGGCAGAAGATTTTACTTTACAATCATGAAAAAAAGATATTTCAGTTTGCATTTTTAGGTCATAAACTTCAGTTTTCAGAATTTGTCCAAGTTAGTAAAAACTGTTACCAGTCGATGCAACAGCTGCTCCAATTAGTAATGGAGGAATCCCAAACAGAAGTACAAAAAAAGCAGCAACAAAGCATGTAAGCTTGGCGGTGAATGGAGATGATGCTGACAAGGTCCTCTGGTGGAAGCACTGATACCCCTGACTCCCAAGTACCTGTAAAGCAACAGTGTAAAATAGTTAGTTTGATCCCTGGTGTACTATCCAAAATATTCATACTGAAGTACTTAATTAGATGTGAATCTGCAATTTGAGTGCAGCTGTGCTGTACTGGATAAATACCTTTTTACTGCTAACTATGGGATTCTTTAGTTGTAATAAAAAAATGGGTAACCGCATCAGCATTTATTTAATCTTGTTTTGTCTTAACCATTTTTTACCTTAAACTGACACAACAGATAGACTGTTTCACATACACTTTATTGCCAAAAGTATTCACTCACCTGCCCAGACTCACATATGACCTTAAGTGACATCCCATTCTTAATCCATAGGGTGTAATATGACATTGGTCCACCCTTTGCAGCTGTAACAGCTTCAACTCTTCTGGGAAGGCTTTCCACAAGGTTTAGGAGTGTGTTTATGAGAATTTTTGACCATTCTTCCAGAAGCGCATTTGTGAGGTCACACACTGATGTTGGATGAGAAGGCCTGGCTCTCAGTCTCCGCTCTAATTCATCCCAAGGGTGTTCTATCAGGTTGAGGTCAGGACTCTGTGCAGGCCAGTCAAGTTCATCCACACCAAACTCTCTCATCCATGTCTTTATGGACCTTGCTTTGTGCACTGGTGCACAGTCATGTTGGAACAGGAAGGGGCCATCCCCAAACTGTTCCCACAAAGTTGGGAGCATGGAATTGTCCAAAATCTCTTGGTATGCTGAAGCATTCAGAGTTCCTTTCACTGGAACTAAGAGGCCAAGCCCAGCTCCTGAAAAACAATCCCACACCATAATCCCCCCTCCACCAAACTTTACACTTGGCACAATGCAGTCAGACAAGTAGGCTGCCATTCTCCTGGCAACCGCCAAACCCAGACTGGACCATCAGATCGCCAGATGGAGAAGCGTGATTCGTCACTCCAGAGAACGCGTCTACTGCTCTAGAGTCCAGTGGCGGCGTGCTTTACACCACTGCATCTGACACTTTGCATTGCACTCGGTGATGTATGGCTTGGATGAAACTGCTCAACCATGGAAACCCATTCCATGAAGCTCTCTACGCACTGTTCTTGAGCTAATCTGAAGGTCACATGAAGTTTGGATTGACTTTGCAGAAAGCTGGTGACCTCTGTGCACTATGCACCTCCGCATATGCTGATCCCGCCCTGTCATTTTACGTGGCCTACCACTTTGTGGGTGTCAAAAAAAAGTGTGACTTTGGGCCTTTTTTTGAGACCCTTTCCAACTTTTAATATATATGGAACTGAACCAGTCCGCTCTGTGGAAACGACCTAATACTGGGCATGTGTGGCCCTGGAGAGCCGTTCAAAGTAGCTGCTATAGTTGTGGACTATTAGTTAGTGGAGCCAGCTGGTGAAACAAACTCATGTCAAACCCAGTTGGGGTAAGAGCCAAAACATCTCCCCCAAGAAAAGCTTTCAGTGTGATTCTTTGCTTTTTATTTAATAAAGCAATGTCAAGTTCAGATAGAAAAACTGCTGCTATAGCTACACCACATCAGTGTAGTACAACTAAACCCTGTGAATACTGTCCTGTTCTCCTTAAATGATGAATCTGTCTGTTCTCACACCGGGCACAATTGTTTCAAATTGGACCTTTACTAGATGGATCTGCCTGATGACAGACATGGCATCCTGCCAAACCATAGGCTTTGCATGATTATGTTTACCTACCATAAATAAAAAATTATCAATCATTATCCAGGCCTTCTCCAGCCCTGGTCTGCCAATCCAGGGAGCGTGTAAGGTGTTGTTCATGAGAGTCTGGGTGATGTCCATGGTTGAGGGATTCATCAGGACAAATGGAATACAGACACCCTGAAGAGAATAAGAAAAGGGAAAGTAATCAAGACTCACAGTTTAAAAGTCTTGATTCCTTTTGTATGAGTATTTTTTCAAGCAATATGTCGCTTAGGAATTGTTCCCAACTCACCAAGCCAATGAATACAAGGACAAGCTGTATAACATCAGTGTATGCCACAGAGTAGAGGCCACCCAGCAGAGTGTAGATAATGGCGATGATGGCAGAGATCCAAATGCAAACAGTAAACGATACATCCAGGACCACACTCATGGTTCCTCCTGTCAGATCCATTGCATTATAAATCCTATCATCTTTAAAACTTATAATGTATCATTTTAAATGTGAATATCCCCATTTTATATGTATTATATCTAGTGATATCTAAATAATGTTAATATTATTATAATAATATTTAAAAAAATATATATTGCAATTAGATACTGTAAATGATTGAACTCACACTGAAACAGCCACATCTATTTACATAAAATAATAATAATAATAATAATAATAATAATAATAATAATAATAATAATGAAAAACAGTTCTTTTAAACTGTGTACCTAAACTGATGAGTGTCGCTGGTATCCAGGTCAGGTCAATACTTAGTGAAGCCACACACAGTACAGCTGTAAGTGCTTTTCCATATTTGATACGGAAAGGGTCCAGCATCGTCACAAACTTTCTCTCCCTCATGGGCTGAGCAAACATCAAACCACCTGGATTGACACAAACAGAAGACATCATTTTTAAGATCATAAGATTAGGGGGTAAAATGAGTTTAAGGTATAAAGATCAGGTTGCCCATAACATCAAACCAGGCTGATTTCTGAGTGGGAACACATCATGACTCTTTATCTTCACTGGTTTCTTATGAATATTAATTGTTGAGCCTATTCCACAGAAAATAATTCTTATAAATCTAGCACAAAAAGTAAGGAAATTTGTGTTTGTAGATTATTTTTTGATGTAACAATGCCTCTTGGCAATAACTCCTGGCAAACCTGTTTATTTCCCTTTAAATGGTGCCCCATTTGTAAAAAACATGCATTTGTGGGATGAGCAGCAGAGCTGAGTGTGTGGGTGGTACACCAAAGAAATACCACACCAAACACAAATTTCCTTGCTTTTTGTGCTAAGTTTATTTGGATTCATAGAAGCAGTCTAGAGAATATATGAAGCTATAGCACAGAACAATACTTCTGAGTGCAAGCAGAGACTATCTAACTAAAAGGGTTTTAAGAGACCATTAATCTGCAAAATCTGACATTGGGCAAAAGAAAAAAAAACATAATTTTCATTAGATTCATTTTTGCTTCACATGAAGGTGTTACTGCACACTTCTTGTGGGATTTAAAAACACTTACCTATTATAAAAGCTGTGCTGTATGCCATGATTATCACTATTGTCCAGGTCAGTCCCATGGAGGGCGTGTACATCATCTCAGTACTGCCGAGAATGAAGCCTCCTCCAATCCATGTAGCTAGAAGATGGTTCACACAGAGAAAGAGAGCAAATTTACAAATAGAGGTAATAGCACAGAAGAGACTGGGCTGAATAACACTGTACTTTAGTGGGATAATCTCATGAAAAGATATTTACATTACCAAGTTAATATTTTACTTTCACTCTCAGACACCCTGTCTCCTCCCAGTCTTAACAATTTCTGTATGGGGTTATTGTTGTAGAGCTTAAGAGCAAGTTTTAATGTTTTGAGAGCATGACATTTATTCTGGGCTCAGATTTTTCTTTAACCTTTCCATTAAAATCTGCCTTTGTGCTCTATTATGCTGAGCAAGCATTCCTGTCTATTGGTCTTTCCTTACAGGGGTTGAGCTGAAAGACATTTATAACGGCTTCTATGCTTACAACACATTCTCCAAAATACCAGACTGTCTCTTCACACTCATGACTCTATGCATAGGGCGGAGCAAGGCAACTCAATATTTAATGTTGGACGCGGAGCAGCGGCTCTACTCCGAGACTCTCCCGGATGGCCGAGCTTCTCACCCTATCTCTAAGGAAGAGCCCAGACACCCTGCTGAGGAAACTCATTTCAGCTGCCTGTATCCACGATCTCGTTCTTTCGGTCACAACCCACAGTTCATGACCATAGGTGAGGGTGGGAACGCAGATCGACTGGTAAATCGAGAGCTTCGCCTTTTGACTCAGCTCTTTCTTCACCATGACAGACTGATGCAGAGACCGCATCACTGCTGACGCCGCACCGATCCGCCTGTCGATCTCCTGCTCCACTCTCCCCTCACTCGTGAACAAGACCCCGAGATACTTGAACTCCTCCACTTGGGGCAGGATCTCATTCCCAATCTGGAGAGGCCATTCCACCCTTTTCCGAAAATGCACTGTATAATTGAAAAACATTTCAAGATTTAGCTTTCCTTTGTATCCCTGGACTAATATTTAGTGGTATTACTACTATTTCTAAGAACTGTTTCACATCTGTGTCGCATGGATTCGACCAATTTCTGGCACCTGTGAACAGGTTTTCCAGCCCAAGACTACATTCCACACATCCTCTGCATTTCTTGGCTTGTTTAAGACACAGCATTTTTGATATCACTCCACAAGTTTTCTCAGATAAGCATCTAGTGATTGGGCTAGCCACTCCATAACCTTAATCTTGTTGGTCTAGAACCAAGATGCTGCTCACTCACTGGTGTGTTTGAGGTAGTTTACTTGTTGAAACAACCATTTTAAGGGCATTTCCTCTTTGGCAAAATGTCCTCTTTAAGTATTTTGGTGTATTGAAACTGAGCCATGGTCCCTGGTATGTGACAAACTGGCCAAACACCACATTATAAGAAAAATCCCCATATCATGATGCTTGCACCGCCATGCTTCACTGTCTCCACATTGTACTGATGTCAGTTGTCAGTGTTTGGGGGTCATCTGACAAACTGTCTGCGGCCCCTAGACCCAAAAAGAACAGTTTTGCTTTTATCAGTCAAAATTTTTTTCACCATTTCTCTTTAGGTCTGCCAACGTGTTCTTTGGAAAATTGTAAACTCTTCAGCACATCATTTTTTCAACAATGGGACTTTACGGGAGCTTCTTGCTCATAGCTGGGCTTCACAACGTAACCATAATGTGGTATATTCAAGGATTAATCAAACAATGGATATGATTTTTGACATTATCAACTGGCTTGTGAGCAGCTACACTGATAAAAAATGATTCTAGGCCTTAGCAATAATTAAGCTTTATTTTGGGGTACAGTTTAAGTAAATTATATCAAATTGAATCTTATTAAACATTATAGCTAAACAATTTAAATATGCTTCATATAAACTCAAATTTAAAAAACTGAGAAGTGTAACTAAATTACATCAAATTAAATGTTATTCAATAATGATAACTAAACCCAACAAAAATACTCAGCATAAATTCAATTAAAACTAGAAAAGCCCTCAGAGAGCGCAGACCTCCGCCATTAGCCCTATCTCCCAATAGTGAAGAATCATTTAAAAACATTCCTGGATCCAGACAGCGATCCGGATCACACCCAAAATCTAATATGCTGATTACTCCCCGGTGGGGTGGAGACACAGTGAAGCAAAGCATTGGCTTCACTACATGTGGACTGTCATGGCGGAAGCACCCATGGTCTCACCGAACTACTGAGAGCCATGGCAGTGAGTGAATATTCCTCTGGATCACTCCCAAAATCTAATCAGTTCTTCTTTATGCCATTTCTGACATTTCCTAAAAAGTTTCATCAAAATCCGTCTGAGACTTTTGAGTTATGTTGCTAACAAACGAACAAACAAACAAACCCACCCGATCACATGACCTCCTTGGCAGAGGTAACATTTTGAGTAAACTCTATGTGATCAGATGGGTTTGCTCTAACTTTCTCTGAAAAGGGGCGGGGCCCACGTGTGATAACAAAGGTAATGTCATGACTGGGCTGAAGCAATTCAGCAGTGAAGCAAGTCTTATATAAAGTTTTGAAGTCGGTGTTCACGTCTGAGTGTAAAGGACAATAAAGTTTCAAATTATGTAGAGGTCTGACTTGAGATCATTATGAGACAAAAAAATGTAGAAATACGTTTATTTTACACCGAGATCCTCATGCACAGCCCAGGTCGTAAGGTGTCGTTCAACAGCAGGTCCAAAATGTCACGCAAGTTTATTTTATTTTACTTTTTTCAACCTTTATTTAACCAGGAGAAAAATCTACTGAGATTAAAAATCTCTTTTTCAGGAGTGTCTTGACCAAAATAGGCAGCGGTACAGTCACATAAGGTAGTTACAGACATCAATTATCTTATTAGCCACACAGTGGTGCAGTGGTGCAGTGGTTAGTGCTGTTGCCACTCCAAAAGAAGGTTGTGGGTTTGCTTCCCACTCAGGGAAGATAAATCTTTATTATTGTATACTTGAATTAATAAATAAAGTTTATGTGAACGATCAACTTTAGTTTACATTTAGTAACTAAATTAAAACTTAAACTTTATGCTCAAGTTTGAATAACTCTAATTCAAAGAAATATGACCCAAGTCACTTAATTACTTCAAGCTCTCTCAACAAGGTTTTAAGCATTACTTTAATAAAGTATTTTACCTTGAAGGAATGTAATAAAAATACATGGAAAATTGACATGTAGCTTAATAACTTTAAGTCCAGATTTTGGTATAACTATTTTTTTCAGTGTAAGATCCATCATAGATAAATCAGTGTGTGAGACACAGGGCACACACAGCACTGTAAACTCTACCTACTTATTGATACTAATAACAAATAATATTGGACTGCCACTCATTTAAATGCAGAGCAGATGTTAGACAGTCTAAAATCACAATCGAGCAATTGGGATATTCTGATTTGTGCACATAAAACACCAGGTCCTTACTGGGACAGAACACTAGAAACAAAGCATAGGTGATACCAAGAACACTAGAGATATATTTAAAGGAAAAACACAACAGTGTGTCATTGTAGTCTGAATATTTATGTCTCTTTTGAGGGACATTAATAATTTCTCAGTATTCCTAATCCTTGCCTTACTTGAGAGGTTTGATAATTTCATGTTTACATTTTTAGCAAATAATTAAGCGAGATCAATATTTAACCCTAAAAGAGGTCAAAACTGAGCCTTGGCTCGCTAAGCTTTAACTTTTCAGGGTATCAGGTCAAATGATCAATCCTAAAGTTTTTCCATTCTCCAGCCCACACCTGTCCTCTTTTATAACCTTCTTTGACTTGGTTTTTCTCTGTTCTGAAGATCTTTCTTGTTAACTATCACATAAATAAAGAAATGGCAGTTCCTTGTGGAACAGACTGTTCACAACATTTAGATTTTTTCTGCCCCTTGCCTTCATGAGGAAGTAACAAGGAGGCTTTGACTTGTATGTTATGAATTATTCACCCCTTATGCTTTGGCAGGATGACCAAATTTGTTACCAAAGGATAACTGGAGTTAAAAAATAATAAGGATAACCTGAATGAAAAGAGGAGAATTGAAATAACTTTTGTGCACTGTGCAAAATAAACCTGAGAATCACGACTTCTCATGTATTACTTTTGGTTTAACAGCCCAAGTGTGGCCATCCTAATTTTTCAGCTACACACGTGGACAAAATAGTTGGTACCCCTCTGTTAATGAAAGAAAAACCCACAATGGTCACAGAAATAACTTGAATCTGACAAAAGTGATAATAAATAAAAACTCAATGAAAATTAACTAATGAAAATCAGACATTGCTTGATGTTTCAGCTCCTTCCACAGATCTTCAATAGGATTTAGATCAGGGCTCAGAGAAGGCCACTTCAGAATAGTTCAATGTTTTGCTCTTAGCCATTCTTGGGTGTTTTTATCTGTGTTTTGGGTCATTATCCTGTTGCAAGACCCATGACCTGCGACTGAGACCAAGCTTTCTGACACTGGGCTGCACATTTCTCTCTAGAATACCTTGATAGTCTTGAGATTTCATTGTACCCTGCACAGATTGAAGACACCCTGTGCCAGATGCAACAAAGCAGCCCCAGAACATAACAGAGCCTCCTCCATGTTTCACAGTAGGGACAGTGTTCTTTTCTTGGTATGCTTCATTTTTGCGTCTGTGAACATAGAGCTGATGTGCCTTGCCAAAAAATTCCAGTTTTGTCTCATCTGTCCGTAGGACATTCTCCCAGAAGCTTTGTGGCTTGTCAACATGCAGTTTGGCAAATTCCAGTCTGGCTTTTTATGATTTGTTTTCAACAGTGGTGTCCTCTTTGGTCGTCTCCCATGAAGTCCACTTTGGCT
Source organism: Cheilinus undulatus (assembly GCF_018320785.1). NCBI lineage: Eukaryota > Metazoa > Chordata > Actinopteri > Labriformes > Labridae > Cheilinus > Cheilinus undulatus. The sequence continues at coordinate 13,379,909 of NC_054870.1, read as the reverse complement.
CAAACAACAACGGATGGTGCGATCTGACACTGATGTTCCTTGACCTTGGAGTTCACCTTTAATGTCTTTGGAGGTTGTTCTGGGCTCTTTTGTTACCATTCGTATTATCCGTTCTCTTCGATTTGTCATCAATTTTCCTCCTGCGGCCACGTCCAGGGAGGTTGGCTACAGTCCGTGGATCTTAAATTTCTGAATAATATGTGCAACTGTAGTCACAGGAACATCAAGCTGCTTGGAGATGGTCTTATAGCCTTTACCTTTAACATGCTTGTCTATAATTTTCTTTCTAATCTCCTGAGACAACTCTCTCCTTCACTTCCTCTGGTCCATGTTTAGTGTGGTACACACCATGTCACCAAACCGCACAGTGACTACTTGTCACTCTTTAAATAGGCCGACTGACTGATTACAAGTTTGTAGACACCTGTGACGCTGATTAGAGGACACTCCTTGGTTGAACATGTCCCTGTGGTCACATTATTTTACATCTTTTCTAAGGGTACCATCATTTTTGTCCAGGCCTGTTTCATGAGTTTGTTTTTTAAAATAATTCTGTTGAACCACAGTTCAAAAGCAATGTCTGATTTTCATTGGTTAATTTTCATTGAATTTTTATTTATTGTTACTTTTGTCACATTCAGGTTATTTCTGTGACCACTGTGGGTTTTTCTTTCATTAACAGAGGGGTACCAACAGTTTTGTCCACGTGTGTAAGCTGTGAGTCTCACCTGTCATTGTGAAGATTCCCACTGCCCAGTTAATCCCACGGTTTCCCAGCAGGGCCATGTCCATTCCAGTGGCTGCATTTCTCTTCTGCTCCCTTCTGGACCTGAAAGAGGCCCAGATGCCGGTTCCTAGAACCAGCAGGTAGAAGAAGACCATTGAAATAACTCCTGGGATGTTCACAGCCATGATGGACTGGATGACTTTCTGCACCAACAGCTGATTTACAACAAGAGGCAGTATTTTTGAAAGTTAAAGATTCCATTTAAGAGCCACAAGAATCAAACACCTCCTCCCACTCCCCTCCTAAAACCCTCTGGTAAACTGAAGGCCAAAGGTTTCTTCACAGCAAAAACTGAATCTTATACATGTTATTTTGTACTGGACATGCTGAACCTTTGTCAGATTTTAACAGTACCTTTAGATGAGCCATGGAGTTATGTATTAGCTTGACCTTTAACAGCAAATGACAAGATAATTTATTTGGTATTTTTGGTGTTTTACAGGGCTTTTCTTCTTATTATGCTTACATATTTTACAATAGCAACTGATAATAATAATATGTTGATTCACAAATATTTCATTTAGAATTCATAAATTATTTCTTACAGTTTTCTATTAACAAATTTTTCAGTGCTCCCCTGACGACAGGTGAGGGAAAAAAGAGAAGCGTATGTTTATATAAGCAAAGCAGCGGCAAAAGTACACAACTAAAACTCGAGTAAACGAGTACTCAGTCACTCGCAAGTCACTCGAGTAAAAGTACAGTTACTCCGAATAAAATTAACTCAAGTAAAGTATTGGTCTTTAAAGACAGATCTCCAAACAGGTGTTCAGGTAAAGTCACACCTCTATTGTCATGTTGACCTCCTGTGTTTCTGGATTTGATTGTTATCCGTGCTGCAGAGGGGGCTCTTTGTTTTTTCTCTCTCACTGCAGCATGGTTGGCCATGACAGGAGCACTGGCAGTCTCTGCTGCAGCTCGTCAGGTGTTACAGCTGTAGCTAGTCTTTGGGCAATTGAGCTCTCCTCGAGAGAATGATTCTACATCACACCCAACAACAGCTGTTGGATTTTATTTGTGAATCAACTTATTATCATCTCCTGATTGGAGAGGCATATTTTTACATTGTTATTGCCAATAAAGAAAGTTTATATTTTATTGTACAACTCCTCTGAAGCAACTAAGGCTGGAAAATCAATTGAAATTTATATTAAATTGCAATATTACCTAAGGGAATTTTCAAATTGCAGAAATTAAAATATCTCTTTGACCTGTGTTAAACAAACAAACAAACAAAAACAGTTTCAAAAAATTATTATATGGCAGAGATGCTATGCTCCCACATCTTGCCATCACTGAAGCACTAATTTTTGCCAAAATATTTTGCAAAAATCAAAATTTCCTTATATTTTGAACATTTTTCATAATTTAAACTGAGATCGACACAAAATTATCATTCCCTTCAATACAACAGTTCACACTGATATGAAATTAATACTGAATCATATTATGTCATTGTAACATATATTCCTGCCTAAAGGAAAACACAGTTTATGAAATCTATCAAATATTGTGTTGATATATCATGGAATGATTAATTGCTTGTGTTTGTTGAAAAATACAAACTATGAATAATTTAAAAAGTAATCACATATCAAACTGCTAACGCAATATTAAATAACATTGCAGTAAAAACTAAACGAACTTTTCATATTTTAATTTTTTTAGGTGCACCTTCATACTCCGGCCTGACAGGGGGCGGTGTGTGTCTTTGCGAATAGCTATAAAAGAAAAAGAATACGAGCTGTGGAAATGCGCATGCGCACTTTCAGCTTGATTCTGATTGGTCAGTTTCAAACTCAGAAGGCGGCTGTGTTGTTTTGATTTGTTGGCTAAACTAAAGTTAGCACCAACGCTGCTTCCAAAAGGAAAAACTCATTCTGTATCGGTGCCGTATATCTTAACAATAACTGCTGCCAGGTATGATATTTGTGTAGATTTGACTTCTACGGGTGACATGGTTGTGTTATTTGTAGAAAAGCAAGCATACGGTAGTTAGAAGTCGATAAGTTTCGAGTACAAACTGACAGGAGGTGCCGCTTACTGGCTAGCTTTCTCTGTTTAGTTTACATAGAATGTGAAAACATTTTAATGACATTTGTTTAAGGAAACTGTAACGGTTTGACACATAAATGCGACCTAAAAAGAGCACAGATCATTGCTCCAAAGAAGAAGGAACATTCTGATAATATAAGTAACTAAAGAAGCCCCATGCCGGTGCTTTTCGCTAAATAGACGGTAAACATTACGGTTATAGTCACCGTTTAAGTATGCCCCTGATTGCTGCTCTACAAAGATTACTTAAACACTGCTTGAAGGCTAAAGTTGATGAAAACTTTACGGGGTCTCCCCAGCGATTTGTAAATGTCTCGATGTTCACTTATGTGTTTCGTTTCAAATGGATTCTCTCAATTAAATGTCAACCTACTGCAGTTTTCCAGTACCTGTTTTTATTCTTTCTTTCCCCTTTTTGCTGCAGAAAGATGGAGTCGTGTCCAAACAGTATCAAGACTGACAGACGGGAACAGGTAGAGGACGACGACTTGAAGAGAGATCTCTCATTAGACTTCAACGCCTCATCAGACTTACAGGTAAGCTCATGATAGAGCAGACTATACCCTAACAATGTTAATGGTCACAGTTCAGTTACTTTGGTTAAGATGTACCTAAGCCAGTGGTTCCCAAACTTTATTTATATGGTACTGACATGACATGACACCAGTCTCTCACATAATGAAGGCTTTATGAACATTCATGAATGTTGTCATTAAGTATCATTTGGTCAGTTATGTCAACTTCAATACAAAGTTGAAATCAAGGTAAGGATGTAGCCAACTGTCTTAGCCTAGCATACAAACTGGGAATAATAGAGGAGAGTGGGCCCAGTTTTTCCTCATGTGGCTTTCTAGGAAAGAGAAAAAAGCTGCAGGGCAGCCAGAAAGAGGGAAAGATACTGAAAACTTCCATTCTTGATTTGAGATGTCCAGTGGTGTGTGTAGAAGTGGGTATGCCCTTAATTTAGTGCATAAAAATTGACATGATTGACCAAATCACACCTAATATCAATATTTATAAACTGTCATAAATCCTTCGTAATGTGAATGACAGGTGATTATAATAGTGTCAAGTCAGTCTTATGCTTTCTACCTGACTTACAGAAGAGTTAAAACTATGCAGTGATAGTTGCTTGTGTGATAAAAACTATTTAAATTTTGCTCCTTTCACATTTTGCAGCACACAAACATTGAGGAGAAGGAACACCTTCAGGTTTACCTCCGTATAAGACCGTTCACCTCAACAGAGAGTGTTAAGGGAGAGGCACAGGTAAAACTAAAGGAAATGAAAACTATGAAACAGGAAATGGTCAACTAGGGATATCAGTGTTGTTTGTTGTAGTTGTCAAATGTCTTTGTGATATTGACACCAAAATACTCTCTATAGAAATTTTAAGATCTTCCTAAAATCAGTTTGCTGTTAACCTTTTCTGCTTTCAAATGCAAATAAGACTAAATAATAAAAAAGACTGAAACAGATGCACAACTTTTGAGTTTTGTTTTCAACAGGACTGTGTAACCATAGAACCTCCTGACACAGTTCTCCTGAAGCCTCCCAGTTTGTGCCTCTCAGCGAGGCTTAGCACCGACAGATCATTCCCACAGACCGGACAGCGCTTCCAGTTCTCTCAGGTTGGTGTGTTTTGGCATATAAGTAACCCAGTGTAGTTCCTGTACATTTTCTTTTGCCACTGAATAATTCCTTCCTTTATTGTTTGACTTAATGCATGCATATTTGCATGGACTGTTGTAAAGAAGTGGACTTAATTTCCCCCATCATATACTCATGTCGAAACAGGTCGGCAAAAGAGCAATAAATATCTTTTCAACATGAAAACCTTTTCGGGTTGGTTTTATTCTTTACTTCATAAGAAACATGGTCCAGTTGTAGTCAAATGGACACACTGCTAAAGCTTTTTCTTAGGAATTTTCAGCAGTGGAGGGAGCCATTACCGAGGGCTTTCGGTACAAGCAAACCCAACTCTGGATGGTATGACTCTGAAAGCAGTGTCACTCAGTCAGTCAGAGACTCATACATACAGGCCCATGTGTGGGGCTGACCTCAGCAGTCAGCCAAAACAACGGGGCTCCAGACCTGTATGTATGTTTGATTCACTGAGTATATCAAAGTCTTTGTCCACTTCTTCTGTGAGGTCCATGAGGTCAAACCTCTAACGTCATGAAAGCATTGGAGAAACTGTTAGTTCAGGAGCTTCGTACAGAGGTGGAGCCACACCTGGTTCAATATTAGTTCACATACAAAAGGAACCGGAGTACAAGTGATGCCAATCTAACCACAATGCACCTAGTTTTAAAACATCTGGAGAGTCCCTCTGCATAGGCCAAGTTAGTTTTTATTGATTTTAGCTCTGCTTTCAACTGTATTTAGTCACACATCTTTCTTCAAAATCTGTCTCTTGAACATAAACTATTTATTGTGAGGTGTGCTGCTGACCTCTTTGTCAGGTCATCATTGTAAAAGAGATCTTGATCTCAGTGGGTCTTTTGGTTAAATAAAGGATAAATAAATAGGGTTAAAATAATCAGTTTTAAGTCATCACTGACGTGTTCATTAACTTCCCTCCACAGGTGTATGGACCTGAGACAACACAGAGAAAGCTGTTTCAAGGCACCGTGAAGGACTTGGTGAAAGATGTCCTTGAAGGGGGGAACTCTCTGGTATTTACTTATGGAGTCACCAACGCTGGAAAGACTTTCACATTCTTAGGTCTGTTTCAATCTCATTCTAATCATTACATTTCAAAGTGTTGTCCTCCCAGGGGAAGCATAAAACATACAAATTAAAGCTGTTTTTCACCTGTTCTCTGCAGTTTGATACTATTAAACCATGTGCAAGATTTCATGTAGATTGACATCAGCCTAACAGCCACACAGTCTAACGTCAACTAAAGCTTTAAAAGCTGGGTATTAGGGCTGGGCAATTAATCAGAGATTAGATCAAATCGCAATATGGCCTGCTGCATTTACAAATCGCAGAAGTTACAATATTTCTTTAACTTTAAATGTGTTGAAATACCAGTTTGATATATTAATTGTTTTTGCAGCGGCAGAGATATTATGCACATTCTGCAAACATTCAAGTGTCAACACAGCTGTCCATTTAAATTTGACATACTTACTTTGACATACATACTCCATATGGGGTTTCTCACCATGTGCTCCCTGGAAAGTCAAAACATGCTGCTTGACTAACCTAGGGAGCAGATCCTTCTACGCCAAGTAAAACAGCTCATCCATTTTGCAATAAAATGGTTAAATGTATGTTGAGTGTGTTCCTGACTGAATGTTGGTTATGGTATAGAATGATTTATTGCATGAATTTGTAAAAAAAAAAAAACCTAAGATGAGGAGCCTTATGATAATTGCATATTAAATTGCAGAACATAGTGTTTGGTTGTTTGATAAAGAATAATGTTAAACAGCTGTTTGAGAAGGTAACTGTTTATGATAGTGGTTTTTCATTCAAGATGAAATATTTATTTTGTTAGCCACAGCACTGTTGCTAGTTTCTTAGGTAAAACACAAAACAAACACACAGTATTGGTCCTGCTGAGCCCAAGTGTTTAAACTAACTGTGACACATTTTTATCTGCTTTTGAGAATGACAATACAACATTTTGTATAAGTTCTTTTTTTTCTGTATTTAAGTTACAACTGTCTGATTTCTTAAAAAAAAAAAAAGAGCATCTCTAACAGGAAACCCATAATGGCTACTCTGTACCACTAAAACATGAACCTATGTCTGAAGGAGAATTAGCATATTGCATTTCAGAAACTTTTCCTCTTTTAGATTTGACGTTGAATTGTCCACTCTTCTCTCTCCAGGTCCAGATGCTGATGCTGGTATCCTGCCCAGATCTCTGGATGTAATTTTTAGCAGTATTGATGAATGCGTTTTCACTGGGATGAGCATCAAACCTCACCGATGTCGAGAGTTCATGAGGCTCACCAGGGAGCAGGAGGCTGAGGAGACTCTTTTTAAGAGAAACCTCCTCAGACAACTTAAAGAGGTATCGTGCTTCACAGAAACGAGAGAGAAAAATAACTGGAAGTAATTTTGCAGAGCAGCAGCAGGTAGTCCAATTCTCCATCAGTGGCTATGTGGGGTTGTTTTAACTTTGCACAGCAGAGGAGGAATAAAAAGTGCTGCTTTTAGTCATCCTTTTAAGTCTGTGAAGAGGAATCGGGACAGACTGGGCAGGTGAAGAACAAAAACGAGAAGTGAAATCATTTAAACAAGTAGATCAGAAATTGTATCACCAAATAGTCTCAGATAAAGAGGCTGTTGAATTTTATTGAAATCCCTTTTAAGGGTTAAATATACTTGAAACAATACATAAAATGTGTTATGTCCTAGCTTTACTGTCTGAAAGACTTGATGGTACATGGACCTGAGCTTGTATAGCTCTTTTCTAGTTGTTTCAAAGTGCTTTCACAGCAGCTCGCACCTACCCATTCACACCCTTTCACTCCACATTCAAACACTGATGGCAGAGGCTCCTATGGGTAACTGGCTGTCAGTATATGCAACACAGGGTTAGATGTCTTGGCAAGGACACAACAAAACTACAACCTTCCAATTGTAAGACCAACTTACTTTCTAAGCCACACTCACCCTAGTGGGAGATGGAAGGTCTTGGAATGAGGAAATTTAAACACTGAAAACCTGAAAAATGCATTTTGAGCTCTGAAATTTCAAGTAGTAAGCTACACTCAAGATTTCCAAAATATCTTCCTTAAACGACTTTAGGCCTTAAGGTGCTGTGCTCAAAGCTAGTGAAGTAAGGAAGTCTTGTTTTATTTGATTTCGGTATCTACTTTGTGTTCCAAATGGACGTGGTTTTAAAAGTGCTGCTCTGTTAAGTTTGCACAACATTTTAGTAATCTATAAAAGAACATTTATATATGAAGAATTTTAACAATTTTACTGTTTGACTTTCAGACTGACAAGAGCAATGCAAGCCTGCTGAACTCAACTAATAAGACACTTCTTGAAGGCAAGACATATTTGTTTCAGTATCTTTTGTGATCAACTTTTTATTAACACCATTCATCATTACAACATTACAAATACAACACAGAAATGTTAACCAGTGGTGTAAAAATATCCCCTTGCCACCCACCATAAGTACCCTGAACAGGTAGAGGGAAAAAAGAAAAACTTCAGCCACCCTCACCCACCTAATGCCATCTGGAACAACCTTCGCTCCACATCCCACTGTCTCATCTAAATACATATACAAATAGACATCACAGACTTTACTCCTGAAATATCTCCAGTTTTCCTTTGTTTTCCAGACATATTCAGTTAAGATCCATCATTAAGTCAAACAGTAATTGGATCACCAGGAATTTGACGACCAGTCATCTTTTTTTAAGTTACTGATTGTCTTCTGCTCTTGTTTGCACTGCATCATCCAACATTGTCTGTGCATATGCTTGCTGTGATTGACAGCATTATCAGAACTTAACCCCAGAGGCAGGAATGCATTTTTAATATTCACATACATTAACAACTTGGGAGAAGAAATAAATAATGTTCTAATCTGAAGTAATGCTGTGACTTGTGCAATATGTTGTGAGTTGATACTTGCAAAGATTTTCAATGCTTGTTGCTTTTTCAGGTTCCATCATGCTGACTACAGCTGTTGCAGATGAGGACAAGATCAGCCTGGAGGTGGAGACTCACACTAAGTTCTCTGTTTGGGTTTCTTTCTGTGAAATCTACAATGAGAACATCCATGACCTCTTGGAGGTTGTTCCCAGTGGAACTTCGAGGAGGACTGCACTGCGCCTGTCACAGGACGTCAAGGGCAACGCCTTTGTCAAAGGTTTGAAGACTGACATTTTTTCTAATGTCAAAATGATTGCCAGGTTCCAGCAAAAAAAGAAAGCTGTAAAAAATGCTTTTTTCTTTTTCCAGACACGTAGGCCCTTGACACATAACAATCATCAGACACATTAGCTGGTGTCAGCAGTTTCAGCAGCTACTGTACATGGACAACCATGTAGCTCAGTGAAGTTTGATCTATAGTGGAGCTCATACAAAATGACAGATAGAAATGCTAAGGAATTCTTTGACTCTTTTCATTGTGTGCCAATATGCAAAGAAACAAAAAAGTTAAAATCCTGTTTTGTCCATTTTTTTTCATGTAGATCTGGGTTGGGTTCAGGTGAATAGTGCTGAAGAGGCTTTTAAGGTGATGAAAATAGGAAAGAAGAACCAGAGCTTCTCCTCCACCCGGCTTAATCAGCTCTCCAGCAGGAGGTACAAATACTCCATCTTTTTGGTTTTCAGACATGAAGACTGCTCAGCTATGGTTAAAAATGTACTGAAAAAACACAACTCCCATTTAAGTAAGCCAAAGACATGCTTTTTGTGTTAATTTCAGTGGTAATGCCTTACTAATGTTTTTTTTTTTCCATGTTATTGATGTTTGTGAAACTCGTGTCCATTTCCTTTTCTGCAGTCACAGCATTTTCTCCATTCGGATACTGAGGATTGAGGATATTGGGGCACCAAGGGTCCACACAGTCAGCGAGTGAGTGAAACTTTAAAATGACCTGGCATATAAATATGGTTTGCTGTGCAGAACAATGAGTTTCAGGCACAAACGATATCAATTCAGCGTCAAGTTTACAAAGAAGAGCTGGGACAAGTTGAATAAAGCGTGTGATGATCATGTACAGAAACAGCTTTGTTTGTAGGTGTTGTAATGATATTATTGTAAAAATATTTGCTCGTTTTCAGGTTGTGTCTATGTGACCTAGCTGGCTCTGAGCGATGCGCCAAGACCCAGAACAAAGGAGAGCGTCTAAAGGAAGCTGGGAACATCAACACCTCACTGCTCATCCTAGGAAAATGCATCAATGCACTACGGCACAATCAGCAGGCCAAGTGAGATAAATGGCTTTCTATAATTCTCTCTATCTATTTAAACCATTACAATTCACAATCATTTCATATTAAAGGTGAATTGCAGTAATGAAAAGCAACAGTTTAATATCTGACTTTCAACTCTCAAGACATTACTGTCGTGCTTTCTTAGCACTCTTTTGTGTTGATGTATGGTATATAGGTTTCCTAAACTCCTTTAAAATGTTTGTAGCAGCTAATGAACCAGACATTTTTCTCTGGAGCTTTTGTCAGGCTAGTATTGACTTATCAAGACAGACATAAAAGCAATAGTGTCTGCTCGACATAAACATAAGAACTGTGTTTCTGCCCTCTTGTGGACAAAATGGAGTTCAGCATCTCTGGACTTTTCAAGGAGAAAATGCTCAAACTGTTATCTTTCATTATTCTCCTTCAGCAGCAGTCCAGTAAGCATTTTTACAAAACATTGATTCGGCTTTTGTTTGTTTGCTCCCTAAGGTTGCTTCAGCATGTTCCCTTCAGAGAAAGCAAGCTGACACATTACCTGCAGGGCTTTTTCTGTGGACGAGGTAAAGCCTGTATGATCGTCAACATCAACCAGTGTGCCTCCATGTATGATGAGACTCTCAACGTCCTCAAATTCTCAGCAGTGGCACAGAAGGTGCATACTAGCTCTAGCTTCTCCTTCTGTAGCACTTTGCTCTGCACAAGTCATCAAGTATTCCCTTAGCTGCAGACCATGTCATTCATAAAACTACCATTACCCATATATTCCTCAAAAGAATATTTGAAACAGCATGTTCCATATTTATGACCTGAACAATTGTCATAAATGCACATAATTTAAAAACAATCTCTTGTCTACAGAATTCACATCTCTGCATTTCATTCCTTTTGTTTCCTACTCTTGTGTGTTTAAGGTTGTAGTCCTGACTACTAGGCCTCTTCCCATCATGCCTCAGAGGTCCAATGGTGAGGGATCCTTCAGTATCAGTAGTGCTGATGGGAAGACTCTTCGTGGCAGCAGAAGGAGCTCCCTGATTGGCTGGGAGAGTAGCCTGGAGGATGTACTGGTGGGATGGAGACTCTTTTTATTTGTACTTTTATATTCAAGTTTAAAGATGCAGTGTTGTTGAATGGTATCTGCATAAGTCTTCATTCTTTTGTTTATACATTATTACGTATAGGAGGATGAGGATACTGAGTATGAAGAAGATGAGAGCCTGATGGACGTGACGATGGATCAGAATGGTGCTGAAGAGGACAGCAGTGACGATCATGAAAAAATTGTGATCAGCCAAGCAACACACCAGGTCAGTCAATGACAACACAACGTATCATGCCATTGAGTTTTTTCATTAAAGATGTAGCTTTTTATTGCATAACATCTGTAACAAATTAAAAAATAGGATATAGAAAAAGTAGCTCAGGAAGAAAGGTAATTGGTGAAACCTCATAGGGATTAAAAGGGTTTTATGGACATTGCAGTGGATTTAAGTAAAACAGAAGGAAAGTTTATGGAGGTGTGATTTAATGATTCGTCATTTAGGACTTTGGGAAACTCACTAAGCTATATTACACAGTTATGTTTCATACCATGGCGCCCCTTCATTTTGAAACAAGAATAAAATTGTTGTCTGCCCTTGTAAAGGTCTGAACCCCTCAGTAGTGTTTTTCCTTTGTCAAACTAAGACCATCTCCATTTTACTGCTTATTGTGAAATGATAGTTAGTGCCTTGTCAATGCAAATTATGATGTTATTATGCACTCATTTTTCATCAGTTTTTCAATGCCTGTTCTCATGTAAAAGCAGGATTGCTTGCTTTTAAGAATAGATCATGCCTGTAATATTGTCTGTTGTTGTGTGTCCCATTCTGTAGAGACAGGTGGTGCTGTTGAAACAGCTGCAGGTCCAGCTAAAGAAGGAGCGAGCAGACAGTGTGCTCATGGAGGCGAGGATCAGAGAAGAAATCAGCAGAGAGTTCTCTGAGCTCTTCACTGAAATGCAGAATGACTACAAGTAAGAGTGTTTTTTCCTTTCTGTAGTTCTGGAAAGTGTTGGGCCGGAAATTTAAGTCCTACAAATGTTTGTGTAAATTCAGTGACCGGCTGGCGAGGGAAAGAGAGATCTTGGAGGAGCGAGCCGAAAGGAGGCTAGAGATCTTCAAGAACCTCATTGACAAAATGGCTGGATCCAGTCAAGACGCACAAGCCATGGTAACACAATTCATACACTGTGTGTTTTTTTTAAAGGGCTGGCTGGTTGACTGCTTACAGAAGCTAAAAGAGGTTTGATGACTAAAACATAAACATAGAAACCTGATAAGCTACCTCTAGCCACTGGGGAGAGGTTAATATTGTACATTTTTTCTCCATTTAGCAGCTGGGAAAATGTGTTTACTGAAATTACTGAGATAAAAAAGGATTAATATTGTGTATCAAGATTTAGTTGAAGAAAACCGCAAACCAGGAGAGTAGCATCTATTTCACATTTGGACATATGAACATGAGAATGGTCAAAGCTAAGCTAACTTGTTTAGCCATTCAAATGCCCATTTACATGGATATATAACCCATTTTTTTTATCTAATCACCCCTTCATATTGACTGAGAAATCCTGACATAGTTCATATCAAAGTGTTTAACAGGACTGCATATTATATCAAGCTGATAAATATGACTCATCATAGCCTGTTATCTTGTTAGCAGCTTGGTCACCTAGCACACTACACTACAGTCTCTCAGAAATCTACTGCAAAGGGTAACAACCAGCTAGTGCACTCGGTCCCTGAAGATGTTTACCCAGCACACTGCATTTTGATCATAGTATTACAGATTGTCATGACATAAAAAGTTTTCTAGTTGGATGGACTCTATATGATGTGATTGCAAAGGGAACTCCAAAGTTTCTAACCTGTACAAAAAACAACTTCTCTGTCAGTTTAAAACTGCATACATGAATACCCTTTGCAGAATTTATATTAAGCAACTCAAGCAGGTGGATGACAAGTTTTTTGTTCCATAGCACTCTGGGAGGACCACTTTTGGACACCATTTGGATGTTCAACAAATTGATGCCTCTATTAACTGATGTTTCCCTCCTCTTGCAGGACAAATCTCTGGACACCTACTCCTCTGAATTGGCAGATATTATGAAGGCTGCAGAGGCTGCTCAGAAATGTATGGCTTCAGTCAGAGCAGGGGCTCAGGATGACAAAGATCTTCTTTTGGAGGAGCTGCAAAGAAAGGCGTTGGAACTGAACAAGCACCATCAGCAACTCCAACAGCAGATGGCTGGCAAACTCAGAGGTGAATATTTTTGTTTATCCTGCAGTGACTTTATCTCAGAAAGACAGATGTTGATGATAGCGGAAAGGTAGACTGTGCTTATTACAGTTATAATATGAAGGTTGTAAAGGCAGTAATTGTAATTAATGCAGATATTTCAAACACCCAAAGAATGCTGCCTTGTCCTCTAAGGGTGGTGTTTGTGATCCCAAGTACACATTTATAGATCACTTCATCAATATCATTATTTCCCTCAGAATAAATTCTTTTTCAAACAGTTTTGTACAACAAAACATTAGGTTGCTCATAGAGTGCCTGGCAGATAAACAATGGTTAAAGGGATGTTTTCTGTTTTTGAACACTGAGAGGAAATTCTGTTTACCACATTGATCTTATAAGCAGCATTTTGGCAAAGTCTTGATTGAATAAGACATAAACATGCAAGACAAACAGAATATTTTGGAACCAAAAGCATAGATTATACTGAAATATGAGCTTTAAAAAACAATATCATATGGAAGGTAGCTTGAAATGTTAAAAGACTGTTTGCCTTTCTCTTCTGAAAAAAGCAGATTTTTATAAAGAAATGTTCCTTTTTTAAAGGGTAACTGAACCCCAGAGTTTGGCGGAAGTTCATCTTTCAAAGTTAACCTTTCTGAGCAGTTTAATTTTCATTTCATTTGCTAAGCCACTCCCTTTAAAGGCCACTGTCTAATCCTATGTTAGCAACCATGACCATGTACAGGAGGCTTGTCATCCTTTCAGCGGACACTGGTGTTGAACTTTTCGCTTTCCCAAAGCCCCCAAAAAATCAAGAGAATATTTGTCAGATATGAATAAAACAGTGTGGAAGACTGAGACAGTGATTTAGATTAGCTAGCAACGGTCCAGCGTTAACACACATATAATAAAAGCTAACTCAACATTAGCTTAAAATGTAATCAGGTATGTACTTACGCTGCTGTACAAGGACAATGTTGTTTCACTATTTTAGTTCTGTCTGGTTTCATATATTACTGTCCAAGTTCTCACCTGAGTCCAAAAGCCAGAAAGTGAACCGAGCTGTTTTTACCCTGCAACAGCATGCTTGTTTACACAGACTACACGTGATCAGACCGTAAAAATGAATGTTAAAAGTCATTTATCTGTATGTAAGTTGTTTAAAAAAACAAAATGTAGAATGTTATCAGCTGGTTACAGGGCATATACATACAGTCAGCTGCAACACAAATGCATTTAACACATGAACAACAACACCTACCTTGAGATTAGCTGGCAGATATCCTGACAAAAAGCATTTACTTGTTTTAAATAATTTATTAACCGTTTAGAATCTATTTAGTTCACCTGCTAAATATGTTATAAAAATCCCTATATGGTATATTGATGTAGGCATTAAATGTGCCAAAAATCATCAAATTTGGGTGTTTATGATTAAAAATGTCATTGTTCTATTTTGTTTGACATTCCCTAAGCTTTGTCGAACATTAGGAAATTCAGCCTAACCTGATGTACCAGGAAATCTCACATTGCCTAACATTTTTGACTGTTGGCTACACAGAGTCGTATATATTTTTCTTGTTTCACTTTTTCAAAAGGTCTGAAACTGATTTGACTTTTAAATAAGGGTTTAGGAACCCTCAACATGCACTTTTAAAGAGTAAAGCTTGCAACAAACACAGAAGCTTTTAAAATCTTGACATATTTTTATCAGTGAGACCCCTCACATGAAGACAAATATTCACGGATAAAGCTGTGTGCTACTTCTGGCCTTCTTTTCATATATTTAGCTTTTTGTGTGTTTTATGTTATTTCCCAGCTGAACCAAGCACAGAAAAGGATGAAGAGAAGAGAAGGCTCCTCTCTGAACTTCAAGAGGAGTCGATAAAGATTTCCCTGCTGGAGAAACAGGTTGAAGACATGAAGAGGGCAGCAGAGCCGGGATCTCAGGGACACTCCTTTCTGGTCAAGGAGGGTGGTTCACATGAAAGGGACAGGCTGCAGGTAAGGAGCACATAACCAGGAACTTTGGCAGCAGAGGCTCTGTGTTTTGCATTTCTATAGATTCACAGAATCAAACCAGTGAGCTGTTTGTTTGTTAAATGGCTATGGACATATTACTGAGGCTTATTCAAACCGTAAGAACCTTGGCTTGTTTTCAAATGATCGACACTACTAGCAGAGATGCATACATTTGATATATGTATTTACACAGTGTAAACTCCATTTAAATGTGTTTGTTAGTAAAACCTACCTGTTCTCAAAGAGCACTTAGCTGGAAATTTCAGTTAAACCACAGTTTTCCTTTTTTGTTATGATGGCAAACTTCCCTTGGCAAGTTTGACAATCATCTAAACTAAAAGAATTATTCTTAACTTTTCACTCATCAGGACAGGAGTTTGACAATTGCTTTGCAATATAAAGATCGTTTATATAAAAACATATTCTAGTCAGCTGATCTTACATTTGTTGTATTTTTTTCATCGTAGCTTTGGAAAAGGCAGCAGTTAAGCCCCATCTTTGGTGGGTTAGGACCAGGGTGCAAACGTATCCTACAGTAAAAAGAAAAATGTTGTGGTGAAAAGATTTTGCTGCCCTTTTTTAGAGCAAATTTGTCTTTCTCATTATTCCAGGCGCATGCTTGAGTTGGTTTTTCGCACTTCTACAAATAACGTGTTAGTAATGCACCACAAGCTGATTGCCATTGATCATTAAACCAAGAAAAAAAAGATAAAGAAGAAGTGAACTTGCTTTTCCTCTGCCCAGAAGAATGGCAAAACTGATATCTGCACAAAATAGAAGAAATGTAATTTTCTAAATCTGAGAAAAATATGAGCACATGTTCACTGTCTTGTATGAAGCAAAGTGTTGGCACATGAAAGGAGCATGAAAGCCAACAAAACTGAAAAACACTTAGAAATGAAACACTGCTTTAATTGGGCTTGGGCTAAATGATATTGTCAAAACTGACTTTGTGATAGATTTTCTTTCTGCATTATATATTGTGTCTTTCTATTCAGTGCTGTGCAGCCATTCACAATAAAAAGTCAACCATTACTCATGTCACACAGGAAGCGTTGGCGGCCCTAGAGAAGGAAAAGAGAGGCAGAGAAGATGCCATTGCTGCTTTGGAGTACCAGACTTTGGGAAAAGAAGAGGCACTGCTATCCTTACAGGAGGAAAAAAAAGCAAAGGAGGAGGCCCTTACTGCACTTGGGGAGCTAAAGCGGAGCAATGAAGAATTGCTTGCCTCTTCCAAAGAAGAGATGAAAGTCAGTGAGAAAGCAGTGACAGATCTAGAGGCTGAGAGGAGAGCTAGAGAAGATGTCACTGCATCTCTTCAAGAAGAGAAACAATGCAGACAGGACTTACTTGTTGCTCTTAGTGAAGAGAGGAGTGGCAGAGAGGAGGCTCAGTCAGCACTGGAGGAGGTGAGGAGGGAGATCAGAAGGCTGGCTAAGGAGAAGGAACAAGAGGGTGAAGCACTCCGACAAGAAGTCAAAGAGCTGACTGCCAAACTGGTGGCTACAGAGTGCAAGGTAGGCATCAAAATGACCTTTTACCAATAAATCAATAATGTTAAGTTTGGGTCACAATATTAAATTTGTTGTCTTTAATGAAATTATACTGATTAAATAAAAACAAAACTATGTTTTTAATGTGATTTATTTTTCCATAAGCTGCAAACTTCAGCAGTATCATCTGGTGGTGAGAATGATCAGCCAAGAGAAGAAGAGTCAGAGCTCAGAAAGAATCTCTCCGAAGAAAAGGAGAAAAATGAGCGAAATCAAAAACGAATAATGGAGTTGGAGTGTGAGCTGACACAGAGAAAGGAACAGCTGGAACGCCAACAGCTGATTTTTGACCAGCAGGTCAAACAGTTTACAGAAAAGTTGAGTCAGCAAGAAGTAGCTTCAAAAGTGGAACTTGAGGAACTAAAACAGAGGCTTAAGGAGAAAGAAGAGACGTCACAGGTACAAGTGGATGAACTCAGATCCAAGCTCCAAAGTGAAGAACTCACTTCCAAAGAAGTTGTACAGCTGAGAGCAAAACTTGAGGAGCGATCCCAGGCCATGGTTAAGCAGATTGAAGAGCTTAATGAGATGCTGCACAATCAAGAATTGAAATCACAAAAGCAGATGGAGGAGTTAGAACAAAAACTGAGTGAACAAAAGGGAACCTCAGACAAACTTTTAGAGGATCTCAAACATCAGCTCAGTAAGCATGAGCAAACTACAGAGCAGCTCAAGGCCGAATTAGAAGAGGCTAGGATTAAAAGTTCACGCTGTTCCTCTGATCCTTCTGCTGAAGGAGATCTCAAGAGGTTAAACACTGATCTCCAGGCAGAGGTGGTGACTCTGAGGGCAAAAGTTTCTCTCATGGAAGAAGTAAAAGAGTCTGTCTGCAAAACCAAAGCTCAACGAGCATCTTCAGAAATGGGCAGTGTCCTGAAAGATGAAGACAGCCAGGCAGATGACAAACTAGCAGAGTACAAAAAAGCCTCAGCAGAGAGGGAGGCAGAACTGCAGAACCAGCTTAAGGAAAAGGAGGAACAGGTAAAATCGCTCAAAAAGAGCCTGCAGGAGGCACAAGAGCGGCAGGACGAGGAGGAGAGCCAGGCAATCCAAGAGGCTCGACGCAGGGAGGTGGAGAGGCGTAGGGAGCTGCTGGCTGTGGCGCATGAGGCCATTGCACAGAAAGATGCCGAGCTGGAGAAGAAAGCTGGTGAAATTGACAGGTAACTGTTTCTTCTTTGTTGACCACGTCTTAAAAACAAAATTCCAGGGGTTTTTGGAGAACTTCAACAGCTATACCTCTAATGATGGAACATCTGGAAGATAAAGAGACTTTATGTACTTGTCTGTAATATGTAGCAGCACTAGTCACCTTACACTTGGATTAGAGATATGACTTTGTCAGCCCTAGCCATACAGGGGACGGATGCAAAATTAAAAATAGGATACCAATACTTCCAACCCTTCCCATAATAAGGCCAATCTCTGTTTCACTAACTTGTCCTCAAAACTTTCAAGTTATTTCTATTACCATCTTTTTTTTCACATTTCACAGTCTCAGAACCTCAGCAGTATCTTTCACAATCAGAAAGGGCAACTTTATTCATATATTACAGCCAAAAAGAAGGGTTAAAACACAGTGTTCACACTCACACTGTAGTTCAGAAAATCTGCTTTGCATACCTTCATTTAAACCATAATAATAAACAAGAAATGAATGGAGAAAGTAATCAATGTGGCTACTATACATGAGAGAATATGCAGGTGTAATACTGAAGTTTATTAAAATTCCTCTTTTGAGAGTTTACTCTGTGAGTTGCTCAGAAAACCAATAAACAGCAGTGAGAGCAGTCTCTCTGTGTTACATTGTCTTATTGTTCTGCACTACACTTTATTATTCTGTCATCTTGAAAAACATTTTCTATTTATCTTCCCCTTCAACTCTCCACAAGTATCTCAATACCCCAGGAGGGCTGTACGCCTCCCTGGTGTATAAAAGACTCTTACGAAGCAATAGTGTTGTTCTTGACCACAATATACCCTCCTGTCTTCTGAAAGTTTGTTGTTATCTCATCCAGACTAAAAGAAAACGCCAAGCAGGATGCAGACAAAGTCAAGAGCCTCAGCCTCGACCTTCAGAGGAAAGAGGACGACACTTCAGACCTCAGAGAGAAACTAGCAGACTACAAGAAGCAGATTCAACAGGTCCAGAAGGAGGTGTGCACATTCTTTGACAAGCTTAGCACAATCTTATCCAAAGACAAAATATCTTTAATGAGAAGATGATTCTGTTATTTACTGTCAACAAACAGATAAACAACAGTAACTTAATGTAAGTTGTACAGTACCAACATAGTTGGTTGATATGTGAGGAGGCCCTAGGAGAACAAGCATCTGTACATTGTAGTCCGCTTCACCAAAATAATGAGTGATTTTTGGTTGCTTTCTTAAGATTATTTAATGTATTTTTTTTATTTAGATAACATTGCTGGATTTTCCATGGCAATGAGTAAATTTATCAAGAGTTACATAAAACACTTCTATCACAGGAATCTCAATGTTCTTGAAAAGTCAAGATCTTGAGAAATAGCTAAAATTTACTTTTAACACAAGAAAACTGAGCAGAACATGTATAGATGCACGAAACCACAGAATTGACTGGTTATCATGGGAAACAAAGTAAAATGAAATCCTTGGATCCTTGTCCTCTTAGGGTCACCTATTTTTCTTAAAATCAGTGATTGCTCTAAAGTATTACAATTTCCATGAAAAGAATACATTTGACAGTAAACCAACTGAGACGGACATAGTCGTAAATGCCAAGAGGAGACATGGGTTATAAAAAGTTAAATTACTTTTGAACCATAAATCGTCCTGCTGCCTACCACTGTGCAGTTTTAATGACGCTGCCCTCGTTGCCCTTATGGAAGCTTTTCTAAGAGCCTGGAAATTTGGTGACTTCCCAGGGTCTTTGAAGACTAAATTCACACCAGTAACCTCTATACTGAACGTCTTTTTCTCCATTTTATACGTTTTTCGATAGTTTCTGCCACTAACAGTTAATGCTATCCACCATATTATTTTCTTACGTGTGACAACCAGTGGCAGGCTGTTCTGTCATCACGCCATGCTTCTCCAAACTGCATGTTTTGACTTTCTAGACAGGTTGAATAGCTCACTTTATAGTCCCCAAGAGATGGAAGAATGGATTTGTGCAAAAAAGTATTTTTTATTAATGTTTACTGTGTATCACACATAGAAATCTTCAAGTTTTAATTTCTATTAATTTTTTCATTTTTCTTTATAGTCCCATCATTTTTTTAAATTCAAGTGACATTACTGCAGCACACATTCTTAAAGCCCTGGTTGTCCTGGCAAAAGGATGTTTAAATCTTGACTGTGCACCACAGCTTTTTAAGACAATAAGTGCAGGTGAGACAGAATTGTTAAAAAAATAGCTTAGGGCTCAGAGGGTTGACACACACTGCACTAATCCAACCCAGTTAACACCAGCACAGTTAAAATAAATTATGTGTAATGTTTGTTCTTGGTTTCTTAACCTTTTGTTTTTCTATAGATATCAACCATGAGAGAAGAGGAAAAGGTTTTGAGGCAGAAACTGGCTGACGTGGAGAAAGTCAAGAAGCAGCTTCAGATGGACCTCGCCAACAGAGACAGAGCCATCCAGCAGCTCAAAGTGGTAAAAGAGTCTTAAATCTTTACCAGATTAAATATCTGTTTGCTTTAGTGCTATTTGCCACACTGGCACAGCACACTTTTCCTGTTGATATCTGGACAGATTTACTTTTACCTCTTAGTGATACATTGATGTGTTTTAATTATGGCCTCGTCTCTGCTTTTTCTCTTCAAGGAAAAATCTGACACCAAGTCTGACAAGACGCAGCAGCTTTACCAGAACGCCTGTAAAGGTATAGAGAAGTGTTTTTGTCTTCCTAAAGGAAAGCCGTTTTTTCTTGTTTGTGGGAAGAGTTGACCTTTGACTTAGTTATTGAATTTCAGTGAAAAGAATTCATCCCTCAGGGATCCGCATATTTTAAAATAGTCTGCTGCTGTGTGGAAGCCTTCAGGGCATTCTTTTTTTTAACCTCGACTTTCCTGTGCAAGTAGCTGGATCTCTGTGTTATTGACAAAATTATTATTATTATTTTAAGACCTTGAAGCCAAAGAGCGTGTGATGGAGGACATGCGTTTGGCTCTGACGGAGCAGGAGGAGACACAGGAGCAGATGGAGCAGGTCTTGGAGGAGAAACTTAACCTCATCCAGGAGCTCTCCAGTGGTAAGACAGGATAAAAAGAGCATGGAAAACAAGTATTTGGATGAAATGAAGTTTATGGAAAGCTTGGATATATCCTTTCTTTATTGCAAACTTAAGAGGGTTTGTAAATTACATGTATAAAATGTGAGTTCCCCCAAACATTTCAGGTGGGAATACATCAGTCGTGGCCATAAATCAAGTGTTTGATTACTAAAAAACAAAAAGAAATGTGGGTGAAATATGGTGTATAAGGAGCAGATGCAACAAAATACTATAAGTTAATCTTCTTCCCTTCTTGAAACGTATCGTTGAAGCCGTAAAAAAAAAACAAAATGTGAATATTTATATTATTTTGAAATAAAAAGAAGTCTTTTCCCTTAAAGCAGTACCTTTCGAGAGGCACAGTTTCAATTTGAAACAGCTGGCTAAATCTTTTCTGAAGACTGAAAAACAGGGAGTAATGCAGTAATGGTAGCGGTAATGCTAGTAATGCAAGGGGACATATTACTTGTAGGCAAGATTTCCTTTACTGTATGGCATTTTTGTCTACAAATATTTGCATTTCCTTATCCAAAACGACATTAGAGTAGTGTTGCTGACTGTTTGAGTCTCAGTCTGAGCCAAAAAAAGGAACAAATTTCTGTGTGGTTTACCTACAATAAAGGGGAATAAAATTAGTGGATATGATGACAAAAAAAAGATTTGGGTTAACTTTTTCAGGTCTGTCATGAAGAGGAGATTACTGTTTTTAAAATAAATTTTTACATGTCTGATGTCTTCCAGATATTGTAGGAATCTAAATGCTGATTGTTTTTTATAACATAGCGTCAAGCAGATTTTTGGCTCAAGTTTAAATGTTTGATTTATTGTTAGCTGCACCTTATGCAGATATCTGTTTACAGAGACAAGTCATAAGAAAACTGCTGATAGGAGCTGGTTTGTCATTAGAGGAGGTAAAGAAAGACAAGGATTGGTCCTAGGATAGAACCCTGTGGGACTCCACATGAAAGTGGGCAGAGAAGGAAGTAGAGTCTCTCAGCCTGATCTGAAAAAATCTACTTAAGAAAACAGGACCTGAGCCAATTTTTGAAGTCATAATTTTGAGTTTTTATTCTACTTTACTTTCAATGTAATTCTGAGTTTTAATCTTCCTTTTTTGAATTTCAGAGGTGCAGAAGTTGAAAGGGATGTTGTTGCAGCAGAACAGTGGAAACAGTGCACACCATCAAATGGACAGCCCATCAGATGAAGTCAAGCAGGCAAAACAAGAAGCTGCTCAAGCCCAGGAAAGCTTAAAGGTAAAAAATGGAAGTAGTTTTGAAATGCATTACATGTTTTGAATAGGAACACAATGTAAATCTGACAAACATCATCTGGTTACTTTCAAATATAGAAACAGTAAATGCAAATGAATACATTTATAATCCAAGCATGAAATCAGAGCTTAGTCAGTGTTGATTAGCCTGCTTCTCCTGTAAAGACACTCGCTTCAAAAGACATTTAAAAATTCAAGTGTTTTTATAAACATGATCATGAATGAACATGACACAGAGTTTTTTTTCATGTGCTCTAGTTCTTTAAATGAGGACTGATGCCTATTTTTAGATCTCAGTATCTTGTCCTGTGTACTTGACTTTGGAGTTTTTCAGTGTATTTTTTCCCATAATTATCTGATATTTAAAAAGACATAGTCTATGGTAAAAAAAATATATAAACATTTTGTTTACAGCTTTGTACAGAGAAACACCAAGGTGAACGCAAAAAGTGGCTGGAGGAGAAGCTGTCCCTGATCGGTCAGGCTAAGGAAGCGGAGGAAAAAAGAAACCAGGATATGAGAAAATTTGTCGAAGACAGAGAACGATACACTCGCCAGCAGAGACAGTTGGTAAGAAGAAGAGGATGCAAACTTGGACGAAATAATAAGGTCTTTGCAGCTTGATGTCCATCAGCAAAGAACTCCAGATGGGGGCAGGAAGCGATTTCGGCATAGAGAAGTGCTATCAAAATCCCAAGGTTTCGTGCTGTGCTTTTTAGTGATCCGGTTTATATGGCTCAGTTTAATAATAAGAGCTGGTCTTTTTGCTAGCAGTTGTTCCTTTGTTGGCAGTTCTGCTTTTGAAATGTGCATCATATATAACAAGGTTTATTTTGATTCATAGTATAATAATGCTTCAATTAAAAGCAATTTCATGACACACGGAGGGTGAAAAGCTGTTGAAGAGGCATAGCTAGACTCAAGAGCCTTGTGTCCCTTCATCTGGCTAGAGGTACTCTATAGTAGGAGGTCTGCCTTCAGTAAAATGTGATAGCGATTGCCTCTGAGCCAGGTAAATCAGTTAACCAATGAGAAAAACATTTTTTTTCTTTTAGATTTATAGGGATCATACGCAAAGTATGTAGAAATTTCCTGATGATAAAAGCAACACGCAAGTACTTTTAGAGCTTTACACACTAACTTTCATCAATTACCATTGATTTCTTTCAGTTGTTTTTACACTTCCTGCCTCTGTCTGACATTCGGACCTGATTGGGATCACATGGCTACAATCCATGTATTGCTAGAACAAGTTGTATCTTTTCAATCTTTTTTTTCTAATGATGTTTTTTGTATGTGCATTACCCACCTTGTCAGGAGTGCCTGACGTCTCAGCTCACTGAGAAGGACGAGACCATGGAGAAGTGGAGGAAGGAGAGAGACACTCTGGTAGCAGCCTTGGAGGTTCAGCTGCAGAAACTTCTCTCCAGCCAAGCAGAGAAGGACAAACTCATTCAGCAGTTGAGACAAAATGACTCACAGCCACCACAAGAGGTCAGTATGACACAGAGAAGATAACAGTCTCTATCTTTAGTGTGTGGTCCCTGTCTCTGTCAGAAACTGTTCACATCAATGAGGCTGAGCATGAGGAATCAAGTAATACATCCTAAACTGCTTAGAAAACGTGGAGGAAAAGAGGAATAAAGGTGGCATAAGGCAAACTTAGTATATTTTTGAAAATAAATCTAAAAGGTAAAAAAAAAAACACATTTGCTGATTTTATTTTGGTCTCACATTTCCCAGATTAAAAATGACGGGACTGAAATATAATTATTCAAAATTAAACAAATAAAATGTAGCTGCTCCCTGTTTGAAACGTCCTTGACGGTTCCACCTTTGAATTGTGTACAAAGAGAGATGTTTGAGCAATTGGTTCCCAATCATCTGTCAGGGCAAATGCCTGCAGCGACACTATTGATCTGGGTTACCTGGAGGAAAAACTATACAGAGAGTTTGAACCTGTAGAGAGCACAGACTGCATCCACAGTTGTAAGGTCCATTCGATACAGTGTTGTGTTACCCTTTAGAAAATATTTATTGGAAGAACCAAACCTCAGCTACAAATGAGCTTGAAATACTATGTACAACATTTCAGGAGGACATAACAGAACAGTAAGATTTTAAAATAAAACTAATTAAATGATAGAACTTTACTTCCATACCAGACTCAGAATTTGTTGTCCTTATGCATTTGAATGTTAGACATGAAGCTTTCTCTTTCCATTCATTACTTATCCATCTGTTCAGTGCAATGCCAAACTCCTAAATCAGCCTACATGGCTTCCCTGATTGCATTTCAAATGCATTTTAATCAGAAGCTTCAGCTGTTGTAAGGGGGTATTTAATTTTTCAGCAAACTACTTGCTTTGGCGAAAAATTTAAACTTTCACCTTACATCACTGTCATGTTAAACTATATCATGAAACCACTTTAAAAATGTTATTCAGTCAGCCATTGTCAGCTCTGCCAGCTGTTCTCGACCTGCTTTATGAAGATTTTTTTCCAGTTTGGATCACAAATGAATGTTTTGGAGAAGATGACACATCTGAAAAAGGGGACTTATGTGAAAACACATAATAACAATCAGTTGTGAGTTCCTGTTGCTCAGTTATACCACCTTCTAAATGTTTGAATATTTTAATGTGAAAGTGTTTAAGTCCACTTTTTCATGGTTTTAATCACTTGGTCCTTTTTGCTTTGGAGAAGAGGAGACCTATGAGAATAATTTGGCTCCCAATAAAAACCCTGTGAATGATGCACACTGGGGGGTAATTTTGAGACTCGGTTTGTTAATTTTACAGCTTGCCAAGCTGTTGCTCTCTGAACAATGAAGCAGCTGAAACTAGAAAGAGCTGAGATTTCACTGACTCAATAAAAGCTGATGTGGACTTTACAGTGCCTATATAAAGTATTCACCCCCTTGGATGTTATACCCTTTTATTGATTTTATTGATTTTGAATCAGTCATGATCAATATAATTAGGGTGTTTGACAAAAAAATGCAAAAAACATCTTTAATGTCAAAGTTTAAAACAGATTTCTCCAAAGTAATGTCAATTAAATAAAAATATTTGATGTAAAAACAGTGCCTGCATAAATATTCAGCCCCTTCAAGTTTGTATTTAGTAGATGCACCTTTAGCCACAATCACAGCACTGAGTCTGTGTGGATAGGTCTCAGTCATGCTTGCACATCTGGACAATGTATTTTCCTTCCGTTCTTCGTTGCAAAACTGCTCAAGCTCTGTCAGGTTGCATGGGAATCGGCTGTGAACAGCCCTTTTCAAGTCCAGCCACAAGCGCCCCATTGGATTGAGGTCTGGGCTATGACTTGCCCTCTCCAGGACTTTCACTTTGTTGTCTTTAAACCATTTCTGTGTAGCTTTCTTTGTATTCTCAGGTCATTTTATTGCTGGGATATAAATCTTCTCCCAAGTTTTAGTTCTCTTGCAGAGTGAATAAGATTGTTCTCCAGGAATTTCCACAATTTTGCAGCATTCATTTGACCCTCTGCTTTTACAAGCCTTCCAGGCCAGCTGCTGAAAAGCATCCCTACAACATGATGCTGCCACCTCTGTGCTTCACAGTGGGGATGGTGCGTTTGTGGTGGTATGAGGTATCTGGGATTTGCCAAACATAATGTTCTGTCCGTTGGCCAAAAAGCACCATTTTGTTTTCACCAGACCAAAGAACTTTCTTCCACTTGACCGTGGAGTCTCACACATGACTTCTGGCAAACTATGGTCAAGATTTAATGCGAGTTTTCTTCAACATTGGCTTTCTCTTTTCCACTCTCTTTTCCACATAAAGCTTTGATTGGTGGAGAACATGGGTAACCGTTGTTACAGAGTCTCTCCCATCTCAGCTGCTGAAGCTTGTAACTCCTTCAGAGCAGTCATAGATGTCTTGGTGGCCTATGTCACTAGACTCCTCCTTGCACGGTCACTCAGTTTGTAAGGAGGGCCTGATCTAGGCAGATTTACACATGTGCCATATTCCTTCGATTTCTTGATGATGGATTTATCTGAACTCTGGGGATTTTCAGTGCCTTGGCTTTTATTTTGTATCTATCCCCTGACTTATACTTTTAAGTAACATTTTCTCTGAATTGCTCCAAGTGTTCTTTTGTCTTAATGGTGTAATGGTAGCCAGTAATACTGATAAACCAGTGACTGGACCTTCCAGACATGGGTGTCTTTATCCTACAATCACTTGAGTCACATTCACTGAACTCAGGAGATCCCCATTTCACTAATCTTAAGACTGGCTGGACCTGTGTTGAATAAGGTTAGTCACTTTAAAGAGAGTGGGTAGTTATGAAGTCACTTATTTTATCTTGCATATTTTTTTGTTCAGTTGATATTACTTGGTAGAAATCTGTTTTCACTTTGATCTTTTTTTTTTATTTTTATTTTTATTTTTTTTTGACAACAAGCCAAATGATCCTGACCATGATTGATTTATAAAATCAATAAAGGGTAAAACACAATGAGGTGCAGACTTTTTTTTCTAATCACTGTATCTTCTGATGTTCTGAATGGCTATTTTCTTGGGGAAATGTAATTTAACAGGACACAGTGGAGAGATTCTCCTTTTTAGTCTTCTTAAGATTTGAAGCACTTTTTCTTTTTAACAGGCTTGGTCATGAACAGCACATCATTACTCGGTCGCTCACCCCAGAAGGTTTATTTGGTTGATAGAACATCACCACTTCAATTAAAAAGCATGTTTGTGCAAAATGAGGTGTTTTATATGTTAAAGGGCTCAGCTAGTGTCTTAGTTCAGTACAAAACTCCTCTAGACTCTTGTGTCTTTCCATCTCTCTCTCTATATATGTATACAATATATAAGTTTAAGTGCTCTGTGGTTGAACTGTTTCTTGCTGAATGTGAACTTTACTTTTTACCATAAATAGTAACATCAGCTTTGTGTAGGAACTGGATATTGATTTAAGTATGTTTTCATAACCAGTCGAAGTGTTTTATAATAACCAGCTCCTTTTATTTTACTTGAAAAAAAACTATTTTCTTAAAGATAGTTTGAGGTTCCATGTGAGTTTTGGCACTTAAAGACTAACATGTCTTATCTTTTTTCTGTCTTGCCTGAAAACTCTGGATAATTTTTGTGTCAACAGCTTCAGTGTCTGTTAACTTTACAGAATGGTGATGGTGGCAAAGAGCTGACAAAGCTGCAGGCTGCTCTTTCTGAGAAGGAGGCAGAGATCCTACAACTGAATGAAGAGCTCAACAACCTGAGGGCCAAACAGGACACACCCACACAGGTCAGTCTTTAAGAAAAATACACCACCCAAATACAATCTCTCAAGTAACAAATAACTGGTGCTGATTGATGATGGATTTGACAGCAGCTCTTTGATAGAAACTGTGATCTCCAGAAACAGAGGAGGAACTTTACTCTGCATATCATACAGTTCTTCGTATCTGTATGGAGCAGAGCACCTAGAATTAAAAGAACATTTAAATGTATGCAGTGTAAAAGACATGAATTATTCACTGATATTGCTTTACATTTTTTAGATGCCAAATTTGTCATGATGTATATATTTTTTTAACTTCTGCCTGTGACAGGGTAAAGGCAATGAGCACCCTCCATCACTGGTTGGAAAACCAGAAGGTGAAACACTAAACAGAAAGTCAGGAGGAAGGAGGGATACAAGAGCATCAGTCAGCAGTCAGGTAAGGCCATGAGATTTAGTCAACATTAAAACTTGAGGTCAGAAACATTTTAAGGGTTTTTTAGATGAATATTAAACACAAAGATAACCTAAAGTGATAGGTACTATATTAAATGCTTGAAAATATCTTTCTATTTTGGAGCAAGTTTGCATTTGTGGTACCACAACATTTTGACAGTATAGCAAAAAAATAAACTTGAGTAGAAACACATAGGGATGATCAAGGTGATATCACACTGTTGTGTTTTTTAAATTTCATGATATGCTTCACTTTCACTGCTATGTAGAAAAATAACATTGTAATGATGCTTTAAGTTTTTCAGAGAAGGTGGTTGACCTTGTTATGGACTGAAAATCATCACTGTGAATATTGTGTGAGATACCACTGTAAGCTAGTAACTAGTCACCAGGAAGCATGAAAAAATTATATACAGACGACATTAAACAACACTTAACTTTCTAAATCAGACTTGTTAAAGTAGTCTCTGCACTTTCTTACAAAGGTTCACAGAGCCTGCAACTTAACCATTTCCTCCTGAATGCCTTGTTTATTTGTTTGTTTTTTAACCTTGCACACAGCTATTTGGGGTCCTTATTTACTGTTTACACATACATGTGCCATGAATGCCTTGTGTCAGTAATGTGTCAACATACGCTGTACCTTTCCTTTTTAGTATGGGCATTACCTTCAAATGTGACCCTTTATGTAGTCAGTAAATAAATTGGCCTAAGCGGGAAACAATAACAAACTTAGAACAGCAGATGTCAGCACTTTAAGATCACTCTAGCACTGTCACTTTGTCTGCTATTTACTGCATGTTAACTTGCAAATCGGATGGATTTGCCAGAATCCATGTCTTTGATCAGCAAAGCTCCACTCTGCACCGTTTGTGCTTTGGGTCTGGCCAGTCAGTGTTGTTTGAGGAGGACGAGGTGATGGCTATGGGCGGGGTTATACTGAAAGCTTTTAGTAATGGCTGCCACCACTGTAGCGAGTAGCTCAGATGTAGCTATGGTAGTTTTTGTGGTGCAGTTTTATCAAAACTGCACCACCTTTCTTAATGAAACAAAAAGGAAAGAATAGTACTAAAGATTTTTCATTATGGAAAAGGTGTTTCCACTCTTCTGCTGAGCTGCTTCAGCATAAGTTTGCAAGAGTTACAATGAAGGGTGTTGTTGTTACTGTTTGAGTCAGTATGTACAATGGCTGCTAGTGAAGCAATTAGCTTGGATGTAGGCACAGCAGCAGTTTTATCAAGTTTAGACCAAGTGTCTTTATGAAGACATGAGCAAAGAGCCACACTGAAAGCTTTCCATGATGGAAAAGACATTTTTTTCTCTCCTAACCTGCTTCAGCATGAGTTTGCAAATGTTTTGGGTTAGGTTAAGTTGCACTGTAAGTCAGTGTGTACAATAGCTGCTACTGCTGAAGTGATAAGCTCAGACGTGGCTGTAGGGAAGCATCAGTTTTATCGGAATTGTGCTACATTTCTTCATTAAAACAGGAGTAAAGAGCTACACTGTAAGCCTCTCTTGATATGTTTGCTCTTCACTGGCCTTGGCGTAAGTTTAAGTCACATCATGTTCCAATGTTCATTAACTACAGCAGCGTTTGTGACGGGGCTGCGCATGTGTACAACCTCATTTTGTTTTGTTGTTCTGATCCACCCATAATGAATGTTGCAGACAGAAAGTTTGTTCAATCACCTGGCGAAAAATGGTTTGTATGAGAGTTTTGAGAGTATGAGAGTATATATGACAGCCTATGGTGTGTCAGGTTAATGTCATGTATCCTGTGACCTATAAACATATAAAAATATGTAGGACATGTAAGATTTTATAAGGTTAAATTGGTGAAATAAAGATGAGAGGAACTGTGATTTCTACCCAAAAGTGTTGTGTGGGTGTGCAGTGCCTGATGGTATGAAAATATGTCTTGAGTGTTTTGGGAACAGTGTGTTCACAACCCATTTTAAACATCCTGTGCCCTGTGAAGTGAACCCTTATATTGTATTAGCTGAATGTTGCGATTGTTACTAGTACAATAGAGGATTTTACAAGTTTTGCTGTAGTCAGCATTGAGAAAAATAGCTAGGTGTTGTTCTCGTTTTATTAAAGGTAAGTATAGCGTTTAATCTGAATGGGCTATGTTTTTTTAAATTTGGGATGATATTTTCTTGGTACGTTTGATTTTAATTAACTGGAGATTTTAATTATCTTTAAAGCTGAGGCGGGTAATAATAATGATAATAATAATAATAATAATAATAATAATAATAATAATACATTTTATTTGTGGGCACCTTTCTGACACTCAAGGTCACCTTACATACAACAGAGCAAAACAATAAGATAATAATAATTGCATAAGAGACTAAAAACAAACAACTAGACATGATATAAAAAAGACACATTAAGATTAAGGATACATTAATAGACATGGATCAGGTGGGGTAGGCAAGGTGAAAGAGGTGAGTTTTGAGCCGGGTTTTGAATATGGTAAATCAGTATTGGCGCATGTTATGTTGAATTATGTTTTCAGGGCAGATTTAAGCTAAAGGTAATCAAGAAAGCTCTCCCAATGGTGAACTTTTCACTAAGTCAGTAAATGGCAGCTGGTGTTGTTACTAAAAATATGTCTCAAGTAAGCAATGTCCTTTTGGATCATAAGTGAAGGTTAATTGTTTTTTTATGTTGATGAAAGTCTCGGTTCGTCCAAATGTGGGTGTACTCTGATGGGTTAAGAGTAGAGTCTGTAATTTTGCAGAAGGAACAAGACATTTTTAGAGGTTAACCCCTGTGATGAATGGGCAGTATAACTTTGCCACCTGTACCTTTTTGTATTATCTTGCTCAGCAACATTTTCATAGGTGTGCATACTCTGGCTGCAGTGTCTGTTGACCTCTAGAGATTGTCGACACTGCCTGCATGTTCTCTGACGTGACCTGTAACATGACCCTTTACTCATGTGTGTTCCCGCAGAGTTCAGCTGGCTTTCCATCAGTCCTAGAATCCTCTGAAATTTCCACTGAGAATGGCAGGACAAGCCGCTTCCCCCGGCCAGAGCTGGAGATCTCTTTCAGCCCTCTTCAGCCAAACCGTATGGCTCTTCGACGCCAAGGAGAGGAGAACGCTGTCACTGTCAAAATCACCCGCTCAGCTCGTAAGAGGAAGAGTGGCGAGATGGAGAGGGTAAGAACTAATCACACAAAAAAACAATTTGGCATCAACTTTCAACAGAAACAGGAACTAAGATAAATATTTGATGTCTTTAAAGTTTGGATGGTCTTTTAGCCTTGTGTGGATACTTTTCCTACCATACATGTCCAACTATAAAAAATGGTGCACATGAAATATCCAGTGTTCACCTCGAGGTGTCCTAAAAAATAAATCCTCCCTTGAGATCTAAAAACAACTGCTGAGCAACAGAAGCCCCAGACATTGGCCTTTTCAGTCTTTTTCAGAGATGAAAGTTCATTTTTCACATAAGGTCTGTGAGGGGAAATGTCAGCATGAAACCTTTCCCTCAGCAACCATCAATCCTGCAGAAGTAGTGTATGATTGTCTCTACTGTTGCCTCTGAGAATGAAGGAGCTGTTGTTCAGTAGCTGTTGTACATTTGGCTGTCTAAGACCATCATATGGCAAACTCCAGTGGTCTTGTCTTTTAAGACTTTATTTCCCTATATAATAGAGGAAGTCTTTTAATTAGGGATGTTTCTAGTTGGCTAATTTCCTTGTCAGTTACTTAAGATACACAGATACTTAAATTAAGAGCAAGTGACTTGTCTACGTGTAAGAAATCACTCAAAAAACATCTAAATTTAGCTGCTGACAATTTTTAAAATAATCATTAGGTTAACTTTGTTAAATTTGTTTTCAGTGTGGCTAGCAGTTGCTGTCATCCCTCACCCACAGTTTTCTTAGCAGGTTCACATTCCCATACCTGAGCTGCCACATAGCTCCAGCTTGTATATCAGTACAAACTCAGTCTTCATACAGCTTTATCTCCAATTTCCTGATCAAAATGATTTAGGTCATGCAGCTCCTACTTGATGCTAGACTCTGCACATTGTGCTGGCTAACACCCAGAAATTAGAGCCAGAAGAGAACACCCATTAACTTGAGTTACAGCCCTAGCTGAGTTACAATTTTAGCACAGGATTTGGCGTGTATAATGGGACAAATAAAACAATTTATTCCGCTTTCATGCACATTCCTACTTTAATACTTAAGTTACGTTTTTGTGTCAGAGATTTTCTGCTGATTTCTTGGTTTACAGTAACTTTGGTGTTTTGCTGCTAAAGTTATGCATGGAGAGTTTTCTCTTGGCTTGTCTGTTTGGCATGGTGTTCCCTGGTACTGTCCGGCATTGGTGAGGACTAATGTTGGATATCGTCTGGGCTAGGAGGGTGATGAGAGCTTGTATCTTTGAAGACTAAAACATCACAAGTTTTTTGTTGAGGTAACAAAACGTCTCACAAGATTAACAGGCTGCATATGCAGAGCAGCAGGTACCATGAAGGTGTCCAATTGAAGTGTAAAGTTCCCTTCTATTGCTTTTGACACGTTAAAATTGTTTGTGTGGCAGCTAGTTAAGAATCGGAGCACAGCTGATCAGCCATAAAGAACACACTGTTGACACCAAATTTCCACTAATATATTCTGCTCCTCGTCATCCTCTGAGTAATCTCAGAACCATCACCATGATGGCCATATTTTACAGAGGACTTTAAACCTAGTAGGAGGTAGGTGCTAGGTTTAAGTTTAACTTTTTATAATTTGGTCTTGCAAGATCCCGTGGCACAAGATCTTGTCACATCCTTAATGTATGACAATCTTTCTTTCACTTGTGAGACAAGCTCATCAAACAATGCAGAGTGCCATTCTAGCCATAGATGCCACTAGTTGCATCTTCTTAAAATAAAAAAAATCTCCTTACTTAAACAAAAATTGCCCAACTTGAAAAATGAGATCATAGAGATCAAACAAAAACAGCAGTGAAGTTCTGAACAATTTTAGCTAGATCAAGTATAGAATGACAGTACATTGATTTTTTTAATGTAGCCATTTTCATCACTAATTCTTCTAAGGTCATTGTGCAACTGACTGAACCTCAGTGAATGCCGTTTTCACGCTGTGTGGTTAATGTGTGATAAGTACGAGTAACAAGGTCAACCAGCCAATCCCATCTGTGCCATTTAGAAATGGATAACACAGTCCTCATCCTGTGAACTGCTGGATACTGCGTCTGTTGTGTGAAACCAACTGCATGTCTCACATTGTTTTACAAAATAATCCCAGACACAGACCGAAGAGGCTCCATGGAAACAAGAGCAGACATTAACACTTGTGTATTGAGGCTGCACTGGAGGGTAAGCAGGGTAAAGGTATATTTCAGGACACTGTCTCACAGGAATTCAGTTAAATGCAGTGGAGGAGCTGTACTTATTTTAATTTGTTTGTTTTGACTAATGCCAGGGAAGTAGGCTAATGCCTCTGTTTCACTAGGCTCCCAAAGGCATGTGGCACATGCAAATGCTGAAACAACCAAGAATAGATTTGCACACACAGCTTGCAGAGATACATGCTTTATACTATGGACAGCTTACATAATGAGCACTTGTATACACAGACACATTTGTAGTATTGTGGACCATACACTGCAAAAGGTATACAGACTTTTTTGTTGTTGTTGTTGTTGTTTTTTGCATATTTTTGCACTTTCTGTGAAACACATTTACAATAGCTGATGATGACATTATTTAACGTTGTGTCATGCATTCTCTTTCTAGCTTGCATTGGTTCACATCATGTTACTTTGTCAGATCTTGCTGCACATACTTTTTTTTCCTCATTCGAGAGAGCAAATTCATACTTTAGATTGATTGAGCATATACTGTGTTCCAAACATTTATGTCTACAATGGACAATACTGTTACAAAAGTATTTAGGATTATAACTGGGTTGAGAAATTTTAATTAATGAGTGGTTATTTTTGTCCAATAACTTGAACACAAAAAATAGTCTAACTTTCTAATTTCTGAAATCATTGGATGAGGAATGGAAAATCTTACTGTAAATAATTTAGTTATCTAAAGTAAGGTTGTTGTAGTTTTCAGGACTATTTTGATACCACATGCTTTAAATGATATAATATCAGTTTTTTATGTTGGATAGTGCTGAGAGTACCATCCATTCAAAACATTTAATGTCTAATAGGGGTATGACGAAATCTCGTACCACGAGCTGCTGGAAACCTGAGCAGTCTCCATGAGGAGAATACAGCGTTTATTTAGTCCATGTATGCGCACAGACTCGCTCGTAGTGCCGGTATTTGTGACTTTGTAACTTTGATTCAGTTGCCGCTTCGTCATGTCTCTTTCTCATCTCACTGTCTGTCAGTCACACATCCATCAGCTGTTTGATGTATCATCAGTCAGAAGCTTAACTTGTGAAGCGAGACGGGTCGTTGTATACGGTATCAGCAGTAAACTTAGCAAAATAAACTTTGTCTGAGTGCCATAGAGTCCATTGTTAGCTCCAAAAACCGAAGCTCTAGCCCCAGTTAAACGCGCCATGTTTGTTTTCTGACAGCAGGCAGAGCAGAGACACACACTCACTAACCAACGCACACCCACAACGCTCATCAGTGCGTCGTGTCCAACACTGTCAAAGCTCATATCAGAAAAAAAGACCTCAAAATGATAAAATAGCCTATTTCTCTAAATTAACGCAAATGTGTTCTTGACAGACTTTTGAGTGTTTAAATGTGGAAGTCCTTAAAGAGGATGAGAAATAGTTTGATTTTACTGATGCACCTCTTTAGATCTCAGTCTGTAAACAGTACTTTCCAAATAATTTAATTGCTTTTATTATATACAGTTAAATATGATATTAAATATAATTATTGTAACTGTAGTGATGAGTGCATAGTGTAGTAATTTAAAGACTTTGTAGACTATTAAAATGAAAGGTTTGATTTGGAGAGCATAAGAATGTACAGTTTGAGTCAGAGTTAGACAAGACAAACTGTTTTGAAGCATTGATAGCCTATTCAGAACAACAGGAGTTAGTGTAAACATTTTTTAAGAGACCTTGATGCGTTGCAATTACGACTTTCAGTTGTATAAATGACATATTATCCACCCATGAATTTTTTTTTTCCAAAATTTATAAAAAAGTGTAAAGTCTAGTCTTGTGGGCCAAAATTTTGTCTGGTCTGGTCTTGTCTCAGGTTTCTGTAGTGTGCTGTTTCATATGTACACAGAGAAAAGTTTAATTAAGAGGAGAGCTTATTTTGATCATGTTTATGAGGGAAAATAGAGCATGTGTTTCATCTCATACGCGACGTAGCCGATTTGGTATATAACACATTGTTTCCCAACAATAGAATTGTTGCTTGTGGAAATGCTGAGTGGCTAGTAACCATTCGCCACAGTGGCTGTGTGCAAAAAAAAGTTAATGTCATGCCCTGGTCATATGTACAGGTACATATGTAGTACAGGTACATCTCAAAAAATTAGAATATCATGAAAAAGTTCGATATTTTTTGTCACTCTTTTCTGAAAGTGAAACCCATATATTATATAGACTTGTTACACATAGAGTGAAATATTTCAAGCCTTTATTTCTTGAAATGTTGATGATTATGTCTTTCAGATAAGAAAAAAAAAATAGAATATTACACAAGATCAATATAAAAAGATGTTTTAAACAGAAATTTCAGGCTTCTGAAAAGTATGTTCATTTCTTTGCCTTCAATACTTGGCTGGGCCTCCTTTTGCATGAATTACTGCATCGATGCGGCGTGGCATGGAGGCGATCAGCCTGTGGAACTCTTCCTCCAGACTCTGGGACCTTGAAGAGTGGAGAGGCACAGAATCCATTTTGCTTGTAGTCCAGTGTGAAGTTTCCACAGTCAGTGATGATTTGGGCTAACATGGCATCTGCTGGTGTTGGTCCACTGTGTTTTCTGAAGTC
Organism: Cheilinus undulatus; assembly: GCF_018320785.1. Classification (NCBI taxonomy): domain Eukaryota; kingdom Metazoa; phylum Chordata; class Actinopteri; order Labriformes; family Labridae; genus Cheilinus; species Cheilinus undulatus. The sequence goes on along the minus strand of NC_054870.1, from coordinate 13,344,099 downwards.
CACAGTCAACACAGCCATCACCAGGACATTTTTGAGCACTTCATGATTCCTTCTGCTGATAAGCTTTATGGAGATGCTGATTTCATTTTCCAGCAGGACTTGGCATCGGCCCATACTGCCGAAGGTACCAAAAGCTGGTTCAATGACCATGGTGTTACTGTGCTTGATTGGCCAGCAAACTCACCTGACCTGAACCCCATAGAGAATCTATGGGGGATTGTCAAGAGGAAGATGAGAGACATCAGACCCAACAATGCAGATGACCTGAAGGCCGCTATCAAAGCAACTTGGACTTCGGTTACACCTGAGCAGTGCCACAGGCTGATCGCCTCCATGCCATGCCACATTGATGCAGTAATTCATGCAAAAGGAGGCCCAACCAAGTATTGAAGGCATAGAAATGAACATACTTTTCAGAAGCCTGAAATTTCTGTTTAAAACATCTTTTATATTGATCTTATGTAATATTCTAATTTTTTGAGACACTGAATTTTGGGTTTTCTTATCTGAAAGATATAATCATCAACATTTCAAGAAATAAAGACTTGAAATATTTCACTCTATGTGTAACAAGTCTATATAATATATGGGTTTCAATACAGACAGTAACATCCATGGCTACCCAACCATGCTGCTGCTGATGATGATGATACAGTACATGCTTTGAATTACTTAGATATAACAATGCACTGGTCAAAGGAGACGCTACAACCATAGGAGACTTGAGATTTGACTTGGACTGGAGCTCAAAGACTTGAGACTTGACTTGGACTGGAACTCAAAGACATGAGATTTGACTTGGACTGGAGCTCAAAGACTTGAGACCTGACTTGGACTGGAACTCAAAGACATGAGACTTGACTTGACCTTGCAAAAAAGACTTGTGTGCATCTCTGGCCTTTATTCTCAAAGTGTGAGACATGCGTATAAGCTCAGTGATACTCAGCACTCATGCAGGCAGTCTAAAAGCCCAGACTAGTTAACATGTAAACAAAACAAAAATCAAGCCATATCCAACTGAGACGCCTTGCCTTTGCCTTTAATTGCTGTAAACAATATTTCAAATTGACAGTCCAGTGAACCTTTCTTATATGAAGGTTGGGAGATGAAAATAAAACCTATGCTAAGCACTTCTAGGTGTCTAGATCATTTTCGTTGCCTTGGTAATAAATCAGGTTACAGTAAAGTTTGATTTTATCTAGTATTATATAAGAATTCTGTTATCTTGACAATTCTAATCTATAATAAAGAAAATGAGGCTTCAGCCAATTCATACAGCATTCACTCTGTTTCTTTCCAGAATATTTTAATTCATTAACGTTTGCCTTTAAATAAAGTACAAATACCCCCTCTATTACAATTTTGACATGTTGTCAAAAATTGTTCAAGCTAACATGGTAAACACAACACTAAGTCAGTGTATCAAATTTTAATTATGCAGTCACATGCATGCATGCATGGATGGGTCTCATAAATCATAGGAAGACCTTACAAGGAGAAACACACTTAGTCTCATTTTGTCTTTGCACTAATGCCACACACATGTCCTCCCCAGAGGACACACTGAATAGGCTCAGAGGAACACCAGGGCAGGTACAGTTCACCCTTTTTTCTTTGTCCCTGTCTGCAAAGGTTAGCTCTTGTCACGGCTTAAAGATTAAGTTCTATTTACCAGGACTTCAAATTGGCTTTTTCAAAGCAGGACGCTAAATTACAACAGGATTGAAGAAGTTGTGTCATAATAACAAGCAGATCAGGCCACGGAGGGTTTACTGACTCCTTTATTTTGGCCCTTGTTTAAAGTGCATGATTATTAACTGGCCCACTCACTTATCCCAAATACACATTGAATTATTCTTACCTGAATCCTTATTTTATATCATCTTCGTTGATTTTCGTCAGCCTTGACTGTTTGTTAATCATCTTGGAAACACAAAATTTCCCAAGAGGCAGTGAGCTTGAGAGGTGCTAATATATTCTGGGTGCTAAGGCATGTAAACACCGTATGCCATTAGTTCACTCTAGCATGTACTGAGATTTTTAAAAGTTAACTATTGATGAAACCACCTTTAGAGCAGTAAGAATCAAAATTAAACGGACAGGGTTTTTTCATGACAAATTTGACAACAAATATGTGCTATAAAGATAATATTGAAATGACAGATAAAGGGTTTTGTGTTATGCTTGAATGTCTCAGTAGAAATGGAGATTAATGAGTTGAGCTGTTCTCAGAATGTGAGTTGACTAACTACATTAAATGATAAGTTTGATTTAATCAATATACATCCTCCACCACGACTTAGATCTTCAGAGGCCTTCCTCTGGGCTACCTCTGGTACCTTTTTATCTTGTTTTGATGGAACTAAGAGTGTATAGCTGCACCTGTGCTGGTGGAGGTGGTGACCTGGTGAGTGTTGGGGGCGTCTGGTGTGGTACTATGCCATCTTTGTGTAGGATGACAGGCAGACATAAATCAGTTTGACACCCTTGCTCAGGGACTCACTGGCAGTATTTTGACATCAATTCTCAAACTTTCTGTGACAACAAACTTTTCAGAATAACTTTTTGCCATGAGCGAGAGCAAGAATGCTAGGTTGGCCATCAAAATGTATGCTTCAATTTAGCCATCTTACATATCAAATACATTTTTTCTCCCTGTCATCATTGGACCAAAAGCAGCACAAACATTTGTGGAACTGATTAGTGTCATTAAATTCTAGTGCATTGGTTCCCAACCTTGCCCCCCCCCCTCAGCAAAAGAATACAAAAAAACTCTTTAATCTCAAAGTGAAAACAGATTTTTGCAAAGCAATGTTAATTAAGTTAAAATATGTAATAAAAAATCTGTGATTGCACAGATAACCACCCCTTTAAAGTGGCTGTCCTAATTCAAATGATTTTAATTCAGACAATTGGTGCTGGTAGTCTCACAATTAGTCAAATGGGGATCACCTGAGTGCAGTGATTGTAGAATCAAAGCTATGTCTGGAAGGTCCAATCACTGGTTAATCAATATTCCTGAGTACCATTACACCATAAAGACCAAAGAACACTTGGAGCAACTCAGAGAAAATGTTACTTAAAAGTATAAGTCAGGAGATGGATATAAAAAAAATCCAAGGCAATGAACACCCTCAGAGATCAGTTAAATCTATCATCAAAAAATGGCAGGAATATGGCATATGCGTAAATCTGGCTACATCAGACCATCCTCACAAACTGAGTGACCGTGCAAGAAGGAGAGAGAGGCCACCAAGACACCTGAAGACTACTCTGAAGGAGTTACAAGCTTCAGCAGCTGAGATGGGAGAGACGACGGTTGCCCGGGTTCTTCATCACTCAAAGCTTGATGGGAGAGCAGCAAAGAGAAAACTTATTAAATGTTGTCCAGAGTTTGCCAGAGAACATGTGAGAGGCTCCATGGTCGAGTTGAGGAAAGTTCTTTGCTATGATGAGACCAAAATGGTCATTTTTGGCCATCAGACAAGACATCATTGTTGGCTGATACCAAACACTGCAAATCACCACAAACACACCATCTCAGCTGTAAAGCACGACGGTGGCAGCATCATGCTGTAGGGATTTTTCTCAGCAGCTGGACCTGGAATGCTTGTAAAGGTAGAGGGCAAAATGAATGCGGTAAAATAAAAGAAAATCCTGGAAGACAATCTTCTTCAGTCGGCAAGAGAACTACGGCTTGGGAGAAGATTTATTTTCCAGCTAGACAACGACCTGAAGCATACGGAGAAAGCTACACAGACATGGTTTAAAGACAACAAGGTGAATGTTCCGGAGTGGCCGAGTCAAACCGCGACCTTAGTGTAATAGAGAATATGTGGCTGGACTTGAAAAGGGCTGTTCACGCCTGATCCATATGCAACCAGACCGAGTTTGACATCCAGTTTTCATTGCCCTTTACTTGCCTATGAATAATTTTGTTTCAATGTCATCCCTAAGAAGAAAAAGTGACTGCTATTCCTGGATCATAGAAAAATAACAAATATTTGTACGGGGTACAGATCTATTTTTTTTCTGGGTTGTTAATCTTGTGGGTAGTTATAATATAATCAGAAGATATCAGAGGGCCTCAAGAGACTAAAGTGCTGCAGCAAAAAGGTTCCCCTACACTGCACATCTTCAATATTTAAAAACCTTCAGTTGAGAACTCTTTAAAGGCTTGTTGGCACTATGCCTACATGCACTGACAAAAGCTCATTAGCTGATACATTTTAAGCCACATTCATGCTAAAAGTATTCCCACATCTACACTCTTTTGATTCAGTCCCCATGAACTTCTCTAGTATGACGACATTTTCTCTTTTGATACCAGCAGTGGGAGTACTTAGAAGGGGGTGAAAGCTTTGGGATGAAACCCCAAAGTAATTCCACTAATGACTGTCGTTCTGCTGACTGAGCGAGGATCTAGAGAGAACTGGAACAGAAACCAAGAGAGGAGAGAGGTTTGATGAATAGCCCACAAAAAGTAGGTGTTTTTGTTGAGAAGGAGTTCTACAACACATCAAAAGTGATCGGATGTTGCATCAGACTTTATTCTGTGCATCTGGGGCGCTCCAATTAACCTCTATGAACATAAACACATCTCTTTATGAAGGCAGTGAAACAAAAAACAGACAAATTCTGTGTGGGTATAAAGGCAGTTTTTGCATGTTAACCACAAAAGTTTCCCAAAATAGGAGGAGAAGGTTTGCCACATGTTATTTTTAATTATTTAAAAATGATTTAATAGGTATGATTTCTCTTTTTTTACTCTTTGACTTCTAAAATATGTAGCCTATATTCATGATTGTGTAAAGATGTAGTTTCTATTCAGTAAATATTTCTTTATACCTCTTATGAACTATGCATACAATTATAGGGGATTTGTTGAGGGCCTAGTGAGAGTATGAACATATCAGTGGCCTTGCCTGTTTTTATATATTAGAGAGCCAGAACAGGAGGTGGATGTAGCAATTTTACCTACTAACAGAGAAAGAAAGAGGTTAAGGTTCTGAGCAACAAAAAGGGGAAAGGTTAGGGTTAAAAAAGAGAGAAAAGGCTCTGGAAGAACTGAGGAAGAGAGGGGTAGAGGAGGCAGCACAGGATGAATAAATCGAGCGAGATAGGTTGAGTTTTGGGGGTGAGGATGGGGTGGGGGAAGCCAGCCACGGAGGAAGGAGGTGAAATGAAACAAGACGGGGAGGAAGGACAGACCGAAAGAGACAGGAGAGGGAATACGGCAGTGGAGTGGGGAGGAGGTTTGAGAGGAAAAGAGGAGAAAACGAGGAGGAATTGGAGGAAGGGGAAGATAAAAGTGGCATGCGAGCAGAGTTGAAGAAAAGATTGGGGGGTGGGTAGGAGTGGAGTGGAGTTAGATGGAAAGATGAAAGAGGAGAGATTGTGGGTAGGGTGGTTGAATTGGAGCAGAGAATTAAAAGCAATGAAGGAGGGTAAAAACTGAGCAGATCTGATATCACTAAATGCTGCTGCTGAGGGTTAAATTTTGCAGTCTAACTGCAGAGCATGGACATAATGTACACATGTATGAACACACCATGTCTGTCATGTTCTCACTATCCCATACAGTCTGGGGGAAGCCAATTTTTTTCTCTTTACTGTCCCACGAGAAACCTATTTACTTATCTTACTGAAAATCTAGCCTTTATTCAGGAACTCTGTCATATGGTGGGTAACCTTACAATATCCCACATGATGTAAAGCAATGCTGGCTTTAGTATTTTCTCTTTGCAAAACAAAAGTCTACCAACATTCTTCCTGTTTGTGTCACTCAACATATACAGTCTATACTTACTGAAACCTACTGTCACCTTCACACAGAATGTATTTGATCTCAGCCAGCACTCTCTTTCTATATCCCAAAAAAAGACCTCACACAAACTGTGTCAGTCCTCACCAACATTGGAGGAATAATTTAACTATGACATGGAAAAAGCTTTTTCATATAAACTGCAACACCCTGGCAGAACTTAAAGACCTTCTGCTGGGTAAGAAACTGCAATTTTGAAATTCTATTTGCGTCACCATTTGTGTTGGAGCGTTTTGATAGAAAAAGAAATCCCCTGTGCCCTGGGCAAAATTACTCTGGGTAGTTAAGTGCTCACGAGAGCATCAAAATCAACCTTTTCCTATGCCTCCATTTTGAGAAGAGAACATTTGTGACATTTTCATGTTGTCCTAGCACATATTTAAAACCCCATTAAGTGATGCTTCAGATTTTGGCACATGATTAAATGAGTCAATATTGTGGAAAAGGGTAATTTGTGAGGCAGAGACCCTTTGAAATCTCAAGTATATTCTTGCCTTGCAAGTTTGAACCCATCAAGTGAAAAAACAGGAAAATCTAGCAGACTGAAGCTGTCTGAAGCATCAGAACTTGTCTTTCTGACCTAAGGCTCAAAGACAAGTGTGTTTCAGTTTTTCCAATCACATGGACACAAACATGGCATCATTGATAATGTCTTTGAAGGATTTTTTGTTTAATGAAAATGTAAAAAATTCGACTTTTAGCAGCTCAGTAAAAACAATAACAGGAGAATGGTATATCTGTCGGTCTGTATGCCTTCCTTAGCTTTTAAATGTGCCTTCTGCCAGGCTCAGGTGCAAGTGTCCCATGTGTGTCGTGCCACTGATCTTTTTTTTTTTCTGGAAATCCCTTTCTATAATTGATGTAGTCCCTACTATTTAGAAAATAGATAAATCAAAAAGCTATGGATAAAACCACTGTGTCTCCCTCGATCTGCTCTCAAAAGCTAGAACTAAAATACTTTTAACCTAAGTTCTTGACCAAATGTTGATTATCCATCTCCACAGGATATTTACACACTGCTATAGCTGGAACTGATTTAACTGGTTATCAGTTGGATTCCTGCTACTTTCCAAACTGGCACAAGATGCCCTGACTTAAATATCGTAATGGACAATGATGTTGTTGGATTAGGGCAGTTGTGATGGGGTGCTTGTGTCCTTTATATCTAAAAGCCAGCTCAAACTACACGAATTCAGCCAAATTGTGGCCTGACTGCAACGTCGCAGCTCTTGGGCTGAACCCTGACCCCAAGTTTTAGCTCTGGGAATGATGGTCTTGTAGTGGGACATAATTAACGACTCATGTCTAGTTTGACACCCTGACCTGACGTGAACAACGTGAACAGATGCCTGCCAACAGGAGAGCATTTGCTCCTTATCTTTGCATCATCATTTACAAGAGTCCCTAGTCTTTCTCCCTCCTGAGAACTAATGTGTACATTTATTTTCTGCATGTTATCACATACATACCTAAAATTCTACCTGAAGGAGAACCAGTCCACATTGTCCTCCTCTTGCCTCTTGACAAATCCATAACTGTAATCCATAACCCAACCCAGAGACGGGGGTGACCTCAGCATACGATGAGCAGTCGGGATCACTCTTGTAGTGTGGCCAGCAGTGTTAATTTCAAGTTTTTGTCAACTAAAACTGTAAAGGGTAGAAGTGACTAAATGTGACTAAAACTTAAAGGCATTTAATCTAAAAACTAGCACTGAGACTAAAATAAAAAAACAGCTCTCCATTATCGGTGACCAGTCTATTGGCTGAGATGGGAGAAGAATTTTGTTGCATAGTCTAACATGGTGCTGTCATGAACGACCAAACAAATCATGTAGTCTGAGCCGATATTTAGTGTGTTGAAGCGGTGACACCTTAAGGGAATCTAAACTCACAACAACACAACAGTGATGGACGAGGAGAAAGATGACGCTTAAGGAAGTGTGATGTTAGATGTCAAGTGTAAAGTCTGGACTCCATTTTATCAGCTGTTCATCACTCACTGCTCTGATCATGACCGTCAGGGTCAAAAGGGATTTAGTAAACTGCACAGACAGTTCTTAGGTTCAGTTACAACTAGGGCTGGAGGTCTCATGTCTAACTTTGCACATCTGCTATTTGACAATTGCACATGTGCGCATAACAATCGCGATTGAAAAACAATTTGTTGTTCATCCCCGGTTTAGTCACGTGCTACTTGAGATGTCCTTCATGGGGTTGTGTTTTTAAAAACATATGCAAGCGGGAAGTTCAGTTTCACTGTCTCTGACTGATAGAGATGAGGTGTTTTGTGAACAAAATTGGCTTAGAAAGGAACTAAAGAGTGAGTCATTGGTATAAAATAAGATTGATTTTGGCTGATACAGGAGTGTGGGGCTGAAGTGAATAAAAATAATGCTTTGAGTGAGGGGGGCTTTTAAACCACAATGTTGTGAGGGAATGGAGCTCTGTGGTCAATATCTGGCAGACACTGGTGATGGTTGATGGCACTGTCAATGGGCACAACTCTAGCTCAAAACTTTGCTTATTGCATTTTAAATTCACCTTTTTCAACCTCTTATCTGTAGGTTTTGTATCTCTATTGTATTAAGGTACTTATCACAAACACTGCTTCACAGCGAGACCCTTTCAGCCCTACACTGTTGCCAGAGGGTGTTGTAGATCTCTGCCGCATGCCTTCACTCAATCTCTCTCTCTGCCGGAGTGTCTGCCAGCAGGCTCTTGGCCTATCCTTGATCCAGCCGAGAGTCAGCGGGGGCACAGGCAGAGAGCAAGTTCACCACTGATTAATGGGACACCACTTAATAGAAGCTCACAGAGGTCAGGGAGAGAACGAGAGTCAGAGAACGGACGGAGACAGTCAAGTCCTAAGAGCTCCATTCCTGAATTTGATTTGCATTTATTCAGGGCAGTCAATGAAAACAGAGAAAAAACCTATCCATCTCTGTTTCACTCTTTAGCCCTTTATTAATTGGGTAGAGTGGCTGAGTATTTATGGCATGTGGGCTTCTTTGTTGGCTGAGTTTGTGATGCATCAACACAAAAAGGAGGAAGTGATTAAGGAAAACCTATGTAGTTATGGAGCCCTAATGAATTTCCTTGAAGCACCTCTGATTAAGTAGTAACACATGGGAGCTTATGAGTTTTGTTTGTAGCCGCACTCTTAAGAGATAACAAGGGAGAATAAAAGCTGCTCGACATTTCTTACAATTCGTGAGCACCCAGATCATGCATGACCATCGGACCATACAGTAAGCACATAAATTGTCCATGATGGTTATAAAACATTTCAATCTCCGTGTGAGTTGACATTCTCCCATGACTGTTACAGAGTCACACTGAAATTGCACTGTATATGCTCAGCTTTAGACTACCAGGATGGTGCAAAGAGTTCACTGTCACTGAGTACAGTCTCATCATAATTGCTTTATATTGTTTATGAAAATAAAACTAATCTCTCCTTTGCATGCAAAAGGCGTACAAAGAAAAACATTGCAAACAATGCCACAACAATGTAAAAGCTTTTGCTCCTTCAGAGGGTATAATACATCAAACATTTTTTGCTATTGATCATTCTTAAGCTGTTTATATCTACTCTCATAACTCTGGATTCTAGCAGAGCTTGCAGAAGTACATTTACGTCCTTTCAAAATAAAGTAACACTTTGTATCTTAATATGAAATTAAGACCGTAAACAAGCTGAAATACATTTATTACAATGAACAGTTTCATGATTCTAGGCCTTGAACATAAACAGGGCTACTAACTACACCCCTATTTCCAAAAGGAGAAAAATAAGATTGCTGAAAAATTCTTGTCTTCAGAAGATGTAGACCTAGGGCTGGGTGATATGGGAGGAAAAAAATTATCATGATGTTTTTCATGACTAAATCACAATCTTGATTTCATCACAATTTTTTTCATTCAATTTTTAGACAAATAAGTAAGTTAATGACCAAAAAACTACTTTTTTCTTTATATAATTATTCAAATGCATAAATACTGTGTCAAAAGTCTTATAAATTTTTGAAAATGATTTTATTTGAAAATTGTATAGTTGGCACAGTTAGGTAAGGGAGTCTAGTGGTCATCTCCCACAATTTGTTCATGTTCCAAACTTTTGTTTTTCTGCATTCTGATCTATTTACTGAAACCAATTTCTGCATTTTCTGTGCCACTTTAAAATTAGTATATTTGTGCCCTCTTTTGTGTTTGTAACTTTAGTGTTTGTTAGGCGCAGTTTAACACCTTGATCATCAACTTAAAGCATGAACTATAAATAGAATTCCTACAACTGAATCTTTAAACAAGTAGCCTGGTCATATGGCATTTTTATATTGCATTGATACTTCAGTCTTGTTTAAAGACTGCCAAAGTAAGAAAATATAGATATGTCCCAGAATTTGATGAATTTTTTAGACGTGTGGTTATGTAGTAAACTGGTGACTTTAACACAAAAATTATTTTTATTTTAAAGTGTCATGAAAACGTTGATCTACAGCAGTGAATTAGGCCGTTAGGAGCGGTGATGCAGTCTGCCTGTCACACTTATACCTGCTGCTGCTCACAATGGAGGAGAGAGGAGGAGATGCTCGCTGAGCTGCTGCAGCATGATGAATCTCAGCTAAAGAAATGCACTTAAATCAATGACTATGGGGTGTGCAGGTGGTTGAATGGTTTAAGGTGTGCCCCATGTACGGGGGTTCGAATCCAGCCTGTGGCCCTTTGCTGCATGTCTCTCACCACTCTTGTCCCTGTTTCCGAATCCATCCACTGTCCTCCACTATCAAATAAAAGCACAAAATGCCCAAAAATAAATCTTAAAAATAAAAAAAATTATATATATATATCAATGACTATACTGTTTAAAACATTTTTTTTAATAACGATGAATGTCAGGACCTTGCAGACACTACCGTCTCCCTCCATAAAAAGACGCTGATATTATAAAGTTTCACTCGTGACTGTTCTCCTGACATTTACCTGTCAGGTAGAAAGGCTTGTAAATAACTCGGGCAAACAATGGAAAATAAAAGAATGTCAGCTGTAACAGTTAAAACAAAAGTAGGCTACCTGTCTCTGCCACACTTTACTCCACTGACCACGTTATGGTTCATCTCTCCGCCCTGTTTGAACCTCGGCGGACCGTGAAGGATGCCGTCTTTTGAGCTCCTCAAAAAAAAAAATTCATGAAATTTGTTCAAATGGTGCAAATCAATGTGTTTTGCACACTGATGGTGTAGAAAAACCAAAATCGCTTCATACAAGACAGTTAGAAATTTTTTCAAGGACTGAATCTTAAGTTTCACTTTGATTTGCATTTCATTTGTTTCTCTGCTGCATCGGGAAGCAGGAGGGGAGGGGGAGAGGAACAAAGAGCTAGAAGTAAAAGTGATCATCATATGATAAAATGTCTTTAGCAGATCACCAGTACATTCTATTTCTTCACGATCTGAGATCATTTTATTGCGCACCCCTATGCAGACCTCACTGCTCCTTGAAGCAGTCACAACTTTGCTGTAAAGATGCTTCAACTGCTTCTGTTGTGATTCTAAATGTGTTTTCCTTTTTTCCCCAGGATGTCTCTTGTGATTCTTTAAGAGCTGTGTCTTGTGTCAGCTTGTGCATGAGTACACACACATGTCAATAAGGGATATAAACAGTTATTGTAAGCACATGCATTTTAATATCCTCCCCCTCTGACTACAAGTTTTACATTCTGTGAATAACAGAAACATTTATGCATATATACTCCACAAAACACACAGAGGGCTCACTGGTTTGAATATTTAACATAATTGCTGCATGTAATAGTGAGACACCTGGGGTCTAAAAGTGCTTTATGCACCCTGTGCTGGAATCAATGAAAACTTCTAATCCAATCCTACCAGGACCTGAACTGGATTAAGTTTTAATGTTGCCTTGTAGATTTCCATGAAACATTAAAACCTGTTTGGTTCCAATATGAGACAGTTCAAATCCCACTGACAAAATGATGATCAGCATTAGAGCTGGGCAGTTAATCAAAAAATGATCAAAACTGACATTTATAGCCTCTAACCGATGTAAACCATGCCAATTATTTCCATTTTTTCCCTTGTAATTCTCTTTCTACTAATGCACCACCCCCTTAAAAACAAACTACTGGCTGTGTAGCTGATGTGTTTGATTTCCCCTGTTTTAATAAATAACCATAAATTGTTAATCTGTGCATGTTCCTTTCAACTAATTTTTTTTAGATTATACAAATATTTAAAGAACAAACAGAGTCGGATGTTAGGGATTGAACAATTGTTCATTAATCTCATTCAAGGTTAAAAGTTCAATTGATTGTGATTTAGATGTTTTTGATTTTTTTATTTGTGCATTGTTTTTCTTATGTAAGCCTTGTTAGCTCTTTGAAATAAGCCTAACAGAAAAAGGGCTGTAATTCTAAGACCATAACAAACAAGTTTTGGTTTGAAGGTCTTTTCCTGGTGTTGTGGAGGGGAGAGTATGTACAGTATGTACTTCTAATCTCAAAGGAATAGAAAAACCATGTATGATTAATTGTCGCTCATGCATGTCGAAAGACGTCTGCATAAAGAAGTCACCTTTCCCAAATTGCACCACAGGGCACCTTCTCAGTCTTTGACTCTGAGTAGATGGTGCTGGCTTTGAGTGGGTGGCAGTTCTGTCTTATTGTTAGAGCTTTATGACCATATTTCCCCTCTCCATTTTGAATTAATGGTTTGGTGTATTTTGTTAGTGTTTTATACTCGTCTATATTTGATGACTAATAATTATGCTAAGGTAAAACTGTATAATAGTCTCACAGTGCATAACAGGCTTGTTTTTAACCATTCCTTTTCTGTAGTCTCATATTTTCAGGAGGAGTAAACGACGAGCAACGCAAGAGGTACTTTTTAAAATTTTACTAGACACCATCATGTTTTCATTCTTATTCACAAGCACACTTCATCATCCCTCATCTCAGCCTCCACCATCATTTACTCTTCAAGTACAGCGTTCTCCTCTAATGAAGTTCAACACAATGTCTTACTCGTCATGGACAGCTTGACCATCTTGGTAAAATTATCCAGTGAGCTCCAGTGTGGCAGAGCAAATATGTAGATATTCACACAGAGAGCTTCTGACAAGGCTGCTAGCCAAAAATGAATTTTGTGCATCTTAGGGCTTTATTATTACAGACATATGATCAATTTGTTAGAACTTAAGATAAAGATTGATTAACACAGCCTTTCTCAAAGGGGTGCCTTCTGGGATAATCAGGGGTGCCTTCAAAATGCTTTAAATTCAACCAAGAATCACCATGAATATGCAGATCAATAACTTCCTGGCATAAAATATAAAACTTGTCTCATATGTGCTTTTCCTGAAAGTCAGTATTTGGGCCAGTGAAAGAATATGCAAATGTCAGGACATTCTGTGCAAGCATCATGCTATGCTGCTTCATTTTTCATGTCGGCAGTTTTGCCAAGATGTCAAAGCTTGTTTTTAAGGAACTTTATTTGTTTTAATAGAGTGCTTTGGAATATTATTTTAAGACATGAATCTGTCAGTAGTCACAGGCGTATAAAATGTTTGTTCTTTAATTATACATTTTGATTCGGGGGACCTGAGATTTTTCACATTTTAATGGGTGCCTTGACGGAGAAATGGTTGAGAAACGCTGGTTTAAGACAAATACTCTATCATCTTAGTTTTGCTTGAAGTAAACTCGCCACATCTTGAGTCCTCATGCAACTCACAGCTGCAAACAAATTGAAAACCAACAGTTGCTGTGCTCACCACTTCATCTTTACTATTCATGTTGGAACTCCTACAGCTAAAGTAGAAACTGTCACATTTATAACAGACGAACATTGCAGCACGACACTGTGTAAACTGTATCTAAAAATATGTAGCGTGACAATCTATTTTAGTGACTATCACCAATACTATCACACTGTAAACATTCTATGCTTCAGCATAGACTTACTCAAACGAAGCAACCATGATTCATCTACTAATTTTTTTATTCATCAACTACGAGAGATTTAACTCGGACTTGCAATAAGTCTTTAAACAGACATGGTGAGTCCTAGCTGCGCTTGTCCACTGAAGGCACAATCAGACCTAAAGAGGATGTCAGGCTGTATTTTGGTTTTAAAAACTGTAAAGACAGAGGCAAGCTGGACTAAAGGAAGGCCATATGCAAGATGCATCACATGGATGTAAAATATGTAAATACTAGTAGTTTGGGGTCAGTTTTAATGCAAACCTTGACATTTTTAATTATGTGCCTAGTTGGAACATTCTTTGTACTATTTCTCTTGAGCAAAAGAGGTTTTATAACTGGAATATCCCCTGATGAATCAATATCAAATGGATCGAATCAATTCAGGCAGTGACGATAGCTTGCCCGAGTGCAGTTGTAATAAAACTGCTGCTATGCTAAAGCTAAATCCAAGCTAATTGAAAAAAACCATGGCAGCCATTACTAACAGCTTGCAGTACAACTTAACATCACCTACCGCCTTGTTCTCCTGCAACGACACTGATTGGCGAGAAGACATATTTTGACACAAAGGGAAAAAATCCTCTGTAATCTTTGTAAAAGTCTGTCCGTTCAGTTGGACACAGAGTCATATTAAACCAAGTTTAGTCAAGCTTTGGTTTTGCTCTGATTTGTGTCACTGTGACACATTGTTGGCTCTTTAAGAGTTCAATCAAGCTTTAGTTCATTCTTCCCTCATGCAGGGAGGTCAGAGTGGAAGCCAAGCCACAGGGCAGTGCTCCTGAAAATTGTTAGAATTCGATTCCTCACTCAAGGACACTTGAGCGGCAACTGTGAGTGGAGGTGTAAAGTTATTATTAAAGGGCAGCTTGTATGACCACAGGCCTACTCTTTTCCCATCTGAATAAGCAGTCATTAAAGAAATTAGGTCTTCCTGTGCTACTGCACTTTGAGTTCACCAATTTCAGCTTCATTATGTGTTAAAAAGATGAGACTGAACTCTCAGATACACATTTTTTGGTTTCTAAGGTTTGGCTTTTTTACTCTCAGAGCTTTTTAGATGGCGATCACGGAGTGCAATCTTGTCTCTCTCATTCAAGATATTATCTTCCTCTTTTTGTGTTCTAGGAGATTCTCTGTGAAAGCTCTGGGCTCTTAAAGACCGGAAGCTTTCATGCTCAAATTATTTCAGGCAGCATTTTCAGCTTCTGTGACACATTTCCGTACTTTGCATATTTTAAATGTGTGTTCAGTCATCAAATGAAAGAAATGAGCTTCAGCCTTTTTCTTGTGAGTGATATCTTTACGCACTTACACTTCCTAAAATTTTAACCCAGTTTGTTGGAAATCTTGTTGTGAATTTATTTGATCAGTATAGGATTTTTAATATTTCTAATTTGAAATAGTGTTCTAGTGATTGCTAAGAAGAATCAGTTTGCAAAAACACAGCAAAGAACAAATGTACCTCTTCCAACTTTCTTATTTTTTTTAATGCAAAGTAGATTTCTCCAATCTCCTTAAAAATGTCTTATTCAGAGTAATTACAGTGTCAAAATCAATGGAATAATTTGAATGTAATTGCTACCTCTTACCTCTGAAGTGCTCATATTTCACCCATGTGACACCCGGGGAGAGAGTAGTATGGGAAAGTGGATTCTTATCTGATGGGTTTGACATCCGTCGGCAGTGACCTAGGCAGTGAGAAGCAGCCGATTTCATCAGACATCCAGAACCCTGCTCTGTTCAATTTTTCTCAGAGATAATGGCCTGTTGGCAGGCTTGTACATGTAAACTGGCAAGGTGGGAACACACGCAGCAAATAAACTGCTTCACCTTTTCCTCTCGTGCACAGTCCTGTCTTCCTTCATTTTGCTCTCTCATTTTTCCTTCTCTTGTCTTTTTGTCCTTTAACATTTTTCAGACATGCACCTTCATCTGGCTCCCTCTGATTTTTTGTCTCTCTGTCTGCTCAGCAGATGAGTTTATAATGATTTATTGACAATGGTTGGGCTTTTTCCTCAAAAGGGAGACATCATCACTGTTCCAGAAAACCTCTATCTGAACTTTCAGCTTCTTTGATTTTAGTCTGAGAGTTCAGTGGCCCTGTCAACAGAAGTGCTGTGCACTGTGCAGTCTATCTTTCATACACACTAATATGGTGTGCTATATAACTCTGTCGCAGTCCTGCACCACAAGTTGTATTCTATTTTTGTCTTTTACTTTTTTTAATCTACTGTTTCTGAAAAATGTTTTATGTACAAGTGGATTCAGAAAGTATTTCAGACCCTCTTCGTTTTTGTTGTTTTCCTCATACAGTCCAAAAAAAAAAATCTTTTTATTCTCATTATTCTGCCCTCAGTACCCAGTCATGACAAGGTGAAAAATTGATTAAAGATAAAAAAACTGTTATATCTCATTAACATAAGTATTCAGACCCTTGGCAAAAACATTTGAAATCTAGCTCAGGTTCCTCCTATTTCTCTTAGTCTTTGCTGAGATGTTTCTGCATCTTGATTGGAGTCCACCTGTGGTAAATTAAATTGATAGGACATTTTTTGGAATGACATACATCTCTCTATTGAAGGCCTCAAGGCTGACAATGAATATCAGAGCAACAACAAGCCATGAGGTCAAAGGAGCTGCCTGCAGAGCTCAGAGACAGGATTGTTGTATGGCACAGATCTGGGAAATTTCTGCTGCACTGAAGGTTCCCAAGAGCACAGTTGCCTCCATAATTCTCAAATAGAAGAAGTTGGCTCAGCCAGGACTCTTCAAAGAGCTGGTGCCCCAGCCAAACTGAGCACTCAGGGAAGAAGTGCCTTAAGAAAGGTGACCAAGAACCCAATGGTCACTCTGACTGAGCTCTAGAGATCATGTCTGGAGATGGGACAAAGTTCCAGAAAGACAGCCATCACTGCAGCCCTCCACTGAACTGGGCTTTATGGCAATGTGGCTAGACAGAAGCCTCTCCTCAGTGCAAAACACATGAACCCCTGCTTGGAGTTTGCAACAAACTCCACAATAGTGATGTGATGTGGCTTCCAGCTTAGGTTGATCTTCTCTGCTCAGCTTGACACATGCTGGAAGCAGCTCTGTTCAAAGTTTACATGGCCCATATTTCTGAGACACCTGCAGGATGGCCAGCACATATGCTGTATAAACGCAAGCATGGACTAAAGACAGAGATCAGTTTAGGAAAACAGGGTCTGGGGGTCAGAGGAATGCTTTGTTATCATTGAATCAGGGGAAAAAATGGTGAAACCAGCAATGAATACTCTAAATGGAAATAGTAGATTGACTCGCATTTGGCCTACTAAAAGGAGATCAATAGTGGACAGTAACTGCGACTGATTTTTAAATCAAATACTTTGTAGCTCCAATTAACCCAGAGAAATGAACGCAAAAAACTGCCCGATTCTTGTGATTGTCATCTTAGCCAGAAAACTTGACATTCAGTCACAACTTCACTAAAAAGCATCTTGCTAATATCATAACTAAATTATCTATGCAAAGGATAATCCAGTTATACATAGCAGATTCTGGATTCAACCAACTTCACTAAGGGTGTGTTAAAGTACTTTTTCACTTGTAATCCTCCAACTGTGGAGGCAGCTTCGTCTATTATTAGATGCTGAGCTGGACCAGACAGTTTTAATTACATTAGAGAAGGACATTGGTTTTATTGTGCTTTATTTTAGCGAGCACTGGTCCAACTCTGGTTTTATCCTGATATCAATGCTAAGATTACCTCAGGAAAACATTCTAGAAAACAGTGTTGGAATGACAGGCGTTTACCCAAAGCGCACTCTACCCTCCTTATCTCCGCTACATCTTTATTTCTCCCCAGAGTTGATTCACATTATCTCATGTCTCATTTACTCTCTTCACAGGCTCCCTCTATCATTTCAGCTCTCTCTATACCTCCCTTTCACATACAAACAATTCATCTTGTTTACTTTCTCTGCACACTCAAATTACAATTTATTGCTCTCACTTATCACTACTCATCTGTGTTGTTCTTGCTCTTTCTTCATGGATATGTCACAAATACAGATGCACAAAAGCACTCCAATTCCATTATGTACTTTTTACACATTTTGATTTTTATACTTCTTCACTTTTTCTCTCCTTTCTGTGACTATTTCAAAAAATATCCTCTGAGTCAGTTATGACTCCACGTTTTGAACCTTTTCCTTATTTCTGAGGTGGTGCATGTTTAGTGCGTCACTGACATCCAGTCGTCATCCTGGCAGGTTGAAATTCTCCCAGTAACATGAAAACACGCAGTCTCAAATAGATAAGGTTATATTTGCAGCCTGGAAGCTGAAAAAGGTCCTTGCTGTACTGACACCAGTGTAACTTTAAGAAACAACATTAGCTTTGCCCAGAGGGGAAGGCACAGATGCAGCTAAGCCAAAGTAGCTGGCTTTTTAAGTAATTAATCATATCAATGATTGGTATAATAAAACACTCATACCTATCATCTGCAAAATGCTAAATATTGGGGACAATAATCAGCCAGACCAATTTTTGATCGACCCCTAATGTGAAATCAATTATTTGCTCTACCAGAGAATTTTTCTGATTTCAAACCAAACTTCAAACTTACCAGCTCCTTTGCAAGAAATCTCTGCTTGCAATATTCTGGGGGTCTGAATTATTGACATGGGTAGTGCTCTGGTTTTCACTTGTAGGGCATAGTCTGAGCTGTATGGTCCAATTACATTTCAGAAGGGGTTTGTTTATACAAGGGCATGTTGCAGTGACACACAAGCTCCTGGTAATTGAGGCAGGGCGATATGGCCTAAAAATTAAATGTCTGATTTTTTCACAACAAACCTAATTTACATTTTGATTGAGTTTTCTTTTCTACTACCAAAAAAGAAGCAGATGAAGAAGAAATCAGTCAACTGAAATTAAACTAACTTACTCAAACCCAGTGTTTCTTTCCAGCCCAGCTGTGTGAGGCCTGAGGGGAGCATTGGAAAAAAATCTAGATACTTGCATTTCAAACCTAAATTTTCCACTAATGTGATTAAAATTGATTAAGAACAGACTTGTCAATTGAACCATGTTAATTCCTTATAAATCTGTATCATGACCTTGTTATTTTGGGAAACTTTAATCCCTGTTATGCGTGAGTAAATCAAGAAAATCAGATGCAGTCTTGAGCTAATGACAATAAAGCGAACTGAAATGAAGCTGCTGTATAACTTATATTCTATTGTTATAGTGAACTGAGACTCAACCTATGAGCGGATGCTGCTCCGGTGTCTTATGGGCCAAGAAGTAACCAAGCTTACATGGATAAAGCTAACCACTGGTTTCACTAGAAGTTTGGAAAAATTCACATCTGTTCCCTGAGGCATCGATAAGACATTGTTAGCTGAAGACTGCTAATGAGTCCTGAGATTGTTTTGCAAATGACAGTGTGTATGATAAGTTTATGGTCCTTCAAATTCACCTTTTAATGTTGAAATAATAACTCGGTGAGGGCAGACCAATCTTGTGACATGACATTTTCACAGCCATTCTACATCCACTCATAAGCCATTGCCATCGTCTCATTTAATTCACAACCCCTTTTGTCAAATCTGTGTCATACAATGAGATCAGAAAAGAAGAGAAATTAAAGTGACAACAGTATTTTAACTGAGTTTTTATTACATTTTTCCAGTAAGGCTGTCTTCCTTCCAAAAATGTTTTAACCAGGAAGTGGAGCACACACCAAAGAAGCCCTTGTTTGTTTTCTTTGTTTAGTCATAATGAAAGGTTTTCTATTCTTGACTGATAGCAGTACTTGTCACTGACATTAGAATCTTGCTTCTAAGTAAAGCTGCTGATTAATTGGGTGTTTCTGAGACACCCAGACAATATATCTTGACTGGTAGCAGTTGAGCTTGTCAAACCTTCAAGCCCCTCTGGCAGGAAAATAACCCTAAATTGGAGCTTGTTTTCTCTCCTTGAAAATTATTCCAGCTGGTAAAATGGTAAAAGTGGAATTGACTGCCCACTGAGGCGTCCACGCCGAGTGTCTGAATGTTTTTCTCCTGATGTTTACCTTCTATTAACAACCAGCCACGTGTCATCCAAACAGTCCCATTACTATGAAACATCTGTGGTTGTTTTTAGCGTCTTGTCTTTTTCTGACCTTTCTGCTCATCTGTCTCGTCTCCTCTGGTACGGATGACTCAGTACACACTCAGCGCTTTAGCACTCGTTTTTGTGTGCCTTGCTGTTTGCATATTTCTTTATTTTGTATGTTTTTGCATCTGTCTCCTGTGTGTGTTGTTAGGAGGAGGTGGAAGCAGAGAACAGAAGGAACACACGGACCAAACTGACGCCAAAGCTGACCCCACACCAAGAGGAGGTGATAACCAGCCAGAAACACACACTCAACACTCCAGCACACAGCAGACACATGCATAATCATGAACATGTGTTCTGATCCATCCTATACAAGTGTTAATTCAAGATTTCATAGTTAACACCTCAGTTTGGCAAAATTATTGGGTGATGCTTATTCATAAAGTTTGTCCCTGCAAACATGACATCAGCATATGCATGCATTAATCATCACATTGGTTTTGAATGTGATTCTGTGTGTTACATATCATAACCAGACCTTTATGCCATTCTGAGATTACATACAGTGCCAAGAAAAAGTATTTCCCCCATCCTTATTTCTATTTGTTTTCATATATTCATTTAAATGATTCAGATCATCAAAAAAGTACAAGACAAAGATAACTAGAGTTAATTGAAAATGCCGTTTTTAAATGAGGATTTCATTTATCTAGAGAAAAAAGCATCCAAAGCTACCTGACCATATGTGAAAAAGTAAAATCCTGAATTAATTGTGATAAACCATATATTTGTAAAGCTGAGTTCAATTTCACTAGCCAGACCCATGACTGATCACTGCCAGACCTGCAAAATCAAAACGTCACATAAATAGAACCCATTTGAAAAAGTGCAGTAGGCTGAAAGATCTCAAAGCAACACATCATGCTGCAATCTAAAGTAATGCAAGAACAAATGAGGAACTAAGTCATTGACATCTGTCAATCTAGAAAGGGTTATAAAGCCATTTCTGAGGCTTTGGGTTCTCCAGAGAACCATGCCGAGAGCCATTATCCACAAATAGAAAACTGTGAACATTAGTAAACCTTACCAGGAGTGGCCAACCTACCAAAATGACTTCAAGAGCGCATAGACAACTCATCCAGGAGATCCCAAAAGAAGCAAGAACAACATCTTAAAACCTACAGGTCTCACTTGACTCAGTTAAGGTCAGAGGTCATGATTCAACAATAAGAAAGACACTTTGCAAAAATGGAGAGTTCCAAGGGCAAACCCCTGCTGACCAGAAAGAACAAAAAGACTTGTCCCACATTTGTTAAAAAACCATCTTGATGATCCCCTAGACTTTTTGGAAACTATTCTATGGACTGACCAGTCAAAAGCTGAACTTTCTGGAAGGTGTGCGTCCTGTTACATCTGGAGTAAAACTAACACGGCATTTCAGCATTTGATAAAAAGAACATCATGCCAGCAGTCAAACATGGTGATGGTGCTGTGATGGTCTGGGGCTGCTTTGCTGCTTCAGGGCCTTGATTGTGATGCTGTGGCATGACCTTAAACAGGCTGTTTATGCTGGAAAACCCTCCAGTGTGGCTGAATTAAAACAATTCTGCTAAGAAGAGTGGGCCAGAATTCCCTTAGAGCAATGTGAAAGACTCGTCGCCAATCATCATTTAAAAACTGACTTTATATTACAAGGATTATCTTTGATCTGAAACATTTAAGTGTGACAAATGTGCAAAAAAGTACAAATTCAGGAAGGGGGCAAATACTTTTTCACAGCGCTGTATTTACACATAGATGCCAGCTATGTCACTTTCATTCACAGGGACATTACTTCTACTTGTCACTGTCTTGGAGATGGGTAGCTGCGGCTCAAAATGAAACTAAGCCAGAGGTCAGATAGAAGTGTTAACAAAGATGGTAATCGCGGTTGACCTCCTTCCCTCTTAGACTTCCATTCATTGTGAGCTGCAGCTCTCCATCTCCAAGATGCCAACCAAGTAGACAGATGTTAGAAGCCTGAAAGTGGCATCCTCCTGAGCCTGTGCATGCCCTCTTCAAGCCAGACTTGGCCCATCCCATTAACTATATTTATAGCCTTGTTTGAACTGGACATTTTTTGTTGAGTTGGCCTTTATGTCTTTATCTTCAGACTACAGTTCATAGTAGACAGGAATCTGTTTAGATGAGATTGTAATGAGCGCAACACGAAAGAATGTGTTACAGACGTGACCTAGTTATGTTTAATAATAAACAGAGCAGCTAAGATGACGAGCGCATGTGCAGATGAACATGCTGAGCTTTTGGGAAGCATTAGGCTGTTGACAGACTGCCACCACAGTCTGCTCTGCTCTTAACTCCATGCATTGGTAAACTGAGTTGTATAGAACAGATGATCAATCCATTTTTTTACTTCTTTTTCTTCCACCTGAGCATAATTGTGCCCTTGGTCCCTTCTACCACTGCGTTATTTCACTGTGTGGTCACAGAGTGGAGCAGCGCCACTTTTCAACAGCTTCTCTTTCTCATAATATCAAAAACACACAGTTAAGCAGTGATATAGCTAATGTTTGGTAAAGAAGCTGCTTGGAGAGAAGTTGTTCTTAAGTTACTGTAACAAAAATAGACAAGAACATCAAGGGTAAAATATAAACACACTGTTATGTCTGACTGGACATCCTTGATATACTCAAGTGTGACTCAGCGTGAGCCTAGGGATCCTGCACTCACCAGGTTCCTATCTGGATGGCTACATCAGCTATGGCCATTTGAGAGCTGTGATGTGTCTTGATGTGTCTATTTTGCACCAAAATGGCACTACTAACATACTCAAAGGGCTGGTTAATAATGAAATGGAATATCTCACTTACTTAGAATTTGTCTACTGGTCCTGTTTGGCAAAGCATATGGTTCTTTTCTCCCAGCTGTGATGGTCTGCTAAATGAGCAACAGACAGAGCTATTTTTTCTTTCTTTTTTTAATTAAATGTACAGTATGGACGCTGACAGACTAACCACAGTTCATCCTTGTCTGTGATCAGGTCTCTACCCCAGCAGGTCGCCATGACTCCCAGAGCAGCATCCGCAGCAGAAAAGAGGGAACACTGCAGAAGATCGGAGACTTCCTGCAGAGCTCTCCCACGCTGCTCGGCACTAAAGGTTAGTGTGTCAGTGTGACTGTGTACTCTCTGAGATACATATGTAATTATGTCTCACTCTTAGGAGAAAATTACAAGCTTGATGAGAAGAGGTTGTAAATATATCTTTAGAACGGGCATAAATAAGAGTTAAGATACGATGAGTTCACAAAATGATAGTCCAGAAGAGGGCTGACACAGCTTTTTTTCTTTTTCAATTAGAGCAGAACAAATACCTCTCTAGCTTAAGACATGTCTGAGCTACATAAAGCATTTTTATAACTGCGGCAATCACTATATCTGTAAATTTTACACTACGGATAATTCAATCTATAATGGGGCTAATGAATTAAAAATGGTCTTACAAAAATTTGAATATAATGATTCATTTTATCACAAAAGACACCTGTCATTGTCACAGTTGGGTTACAAAGCCAAAGGCACAGACAGGATCTGAGTAGTAAAGCTTGATAAAGCCTCTAAGGTATTTTCAAGACAGTCCAGACGAGAACCAGGAGCTGTCAGCTTCTGCCTATGGACCAACTTAAAGGTCAGTGTCTGGAGTTTGAGGAGACTGAAAGGGATTTTGTTTTGTTCATAATTTCTTTGCAACAAATTCTATCAAAAAAAATTTACTGATCCTTAGGTTTTCTGTTACACAACAATGCTATCATTCATCATCTGCCCACTGACCTGCTATTTTTTTGCTTTTCCTTCTTTTTACTCACATTAAAAAGCAAACTCCTGTCATTCAACAGAAATCCTTAGTTTAGGTTTTGACTCACTTCTTTATTTACCATAACATTCAATGTAAACATTTTTAATACCTATTTTTTCCTCTATGTATGTTGTCCCATAGACAATGACATCAAATACACCAGTATAAAATGCTGAGACGCATGTTGGCAATGCATGCACGTGCCATTGTGCATGTTTCCTATGCCACATATTAGTCTGCTTAGGGCCTCACTTTGGCCAGAAGTGGCCTTGAATGTAGCTCTCACATGAATCTTACATGCTGATCTTAATGTACTACTACTGGGTCCTACTTGAATTTATTGCTTGTATAAACATAAACTGCCTCTTCTTATTAAACAGTGCCATGAGGCATGTTCTTAACCCTAACCTTTCATTAGAATGGATTCTGGCACTGTCATGTTTTAAATCCTGTTCTACTTAGGTACATTTATGGCACTTTATCCAAATTTAGCTGAAATAGCTCCAAAATACACCATTTCTCTTGTTCAAGTATAAAATATAGGGAAACAAGGATTTAGGAGCCTTTTTCCCATTTTCAGTAGTCATTGTGAGGATGTGGATTGAGTCCCACTAACTCCTCATTCAGTAGAGGTAGTACAGTCTGTTAAAAGATAGTCTTTTCTCAAGTGCAGTGAAAGCTGCCCCTTTAATCTTCATGAGCGCATACCCTTTTGCATTTCAAATATGTGATTTTAAAGGCCGATCAATCAAAGTATCCTTAAAAAATCCCTCTATTGAGCAGTGCAGTAATCACGTCTGTTAATGATGAAATTCTGCATCAGTGGCTGCCCTTTAAAGAAATTGCTTTACTGATGTAATATTCCTGAGATACTTAAAATCATTTTGGGTTATATTTAAGATGAGCTTCGGAACACTGATCAAAAAGCACTCCAAGGTCACAAGCTTGGTGCTTTTCTTTTACCCACATACATCCATAGAGTGTATCTGCTTCACTACACACTAGTGTCTCATATTCATTCACCTCCTGTCATTTACTGTTATTTACAGTCCAGGCTATCACATGGTCCAAACAGGTTTTAGAAATTTAAATCTTTTACACCCCAAAAAGAGCTGAAACACAATCGTAGGACACACAAGGACAAACTTTGGAGTTCCTTTGGGGAAGGATAACACGGGTTTGACAAAATAACAGGGCAAGGGCAGCAAGTTTGGGACACTAATGATGCCTTGGAGGAGAGCGTTAAGACAGAGAACATATTGGAATCAACTGGAGTCATCTCTGTGTTTTTTATCCTCGGGGACCAGCAGTTTCACTCGGTCAATTAATTGTCGCCCCAGGGTTCCAGAGCAAGGGTGCAGTCGTCTGCCACCATCTGATCCTCCCTCCATATCCCCTTTTCGCTCTTTCTGCTGCTCCCTGGTTCAGCCTGCTGTCGCTGGATCCTTCATCCTTCACCTTCACTTGTCTTTTACTTCAGTCTGTCCGGTACCCCGTAGCCTTTCTTTCTCAAAAGTTTCCCCTTCTTCGTCATTCACTACTTCTCTTCCTGCACAGCACGTCTTCCTCCTATCCACTGAAATTGTCATGTACCATCAGTCCCCTGTCTAACCTCTTCTTTTTATATTTTCTTCACCATTCTCTGATTCCCTCTTAAAAACAACACTGAATTCAAATAACAAGCAAGTGATGGTAAAAAAACAAATGCAATAGTTTATCCCATAGGATTTTCACTGATAAAACTGAAACTGAAGAACAACTTCAAATATTTATTTAGGCTAGTAAAATCCTCAGGGCCTTCAAGTTGGCACTTCTAATCATCAGTGAAGCAGATCTGACACTGACAACCTTGAAAACTCTGCTAAGAGTTGCCCTAATGTGTCGGCACTTCTTGAATTTTCTCCAGAACAAGAGGACCTGATGAAAGGAATTATGTAAAACAGACTGAACAAGTCTGTTAACAATAAAAAATAATGCCCTTTGGATGCTTCTCAGTGTTAAAGATTAACAGCAGCTTATTAAATGCTTGTTCCCCTAAGCTGCTGTTAAACTTTATGATGTAAAGTTAAACACTTCATTGTGAGTGCTGATGTCTTTGTTCTCACAGTGTTCACTTTGAGATATCACCAGCTCCCTTGGAGGAGTTTTTTAACCTCAGCATGCTAGCTCTTTGTTGATGCTCTTAAGTGGAAATTTTGGAGGGTGTGAACCAAGCTGAGGCAAACTGTAGTTCACTGTCTGACATTATTCCTTTTATTGGTTTAATCATATAGTAATTAGTAAAAAGTGTAGTAATGGATTTTTACTACTATCCAACAGTATAGTCCAGTATTTCCAAACTCATTTTAGCCAGTACTGATATATATACCATTTTTTAATGTAAAGAATACAAAGTTTCTCATGTGCAGACAGTGGCTGAGTCAAGCGTAGCTTTGAGAGGAACGGGAAGTAGACAGTCTGGTAGTATAAAATTTGGATCACCGGCCTCACAATAGGCCCCCTTGAGTGTGTGGAACCCTCTGCAACCACCTGTACCTGTTGGGTTATTTGTATGTTTTACTGATATTAAAGCCGATATATAATATATACTCCCAATAGGTATGGCAGACACAGTGCCTATAAAAAGTACTCACCCCTTGGATGTTTTACCCTTTCTTTGATTTTATATATTGATCATGGTCAAAATAATTTGGCTTTTTTTTTTAAACCCTATTCAGTGTCAGAGTGAAAATTGATTTCTACAAATTACTGTAAATGACATAAAGATATGTATTGTAAAAGAAGTGATTGCATGAATGTTCAACCTTTTCAAGTCAGTCTATGGTAGATGCAACTTTGGCTGCAATCACAGCACTGAGTCTGTGTGGAGAAACTGCTCAGGTTGCACAGGGACCAGGCGTGAACAGCCCTTTTCAAGTCCAGCCACAGATTCTCTATTGGATTGTGGTACGGGCTTTGTCTCGGCCACTCCAGAACACAGCTTCACAGTGGGGATGTGCAGTGCATGGTGTCCGCCAAACATAGCGTTTTGTCTGATGGCTAAAAAGCACCTCAGACCAAAGAACTTTCTTCCATTTGACCATGGAGTCTCCCACATGCCCTTTGTTGAAGTTTTGTTGAGATTTGTTATGAGTTTTCTTCAACAGTGGTTTTCTCTGCCACTCTCCCATAACGCTTTGATTTGTGAAGAACCCAGGCAACAGTTACTGAATCAGAGTCTCTCTCATTTCAGCTGCTGAAGCTTGTAACTCCTTCAGAGTAGTCATAGGTGTCTTGGTGAACTCTTAATTAAACTTAACTTAACTTAAACTTAACTTAAACTCTCACTTAAGGTAATATCATATACCTGCTCAACATGACACTCACTGAAGTTTTCCAGTGGAGCTGCATGTGTAAATGCAGTCAGCCCCGATTTTACCCAGAATTCTTCCTGTCAGCCTCCTAGTAACTTTGTGGGTGAGTTTTTGTGAAAATGAAGCAAGCAGGTAAAATCCTCATGAGTGAGTAAGGGGGTGATGACATTCACATGCTAGAGCATGACCACAGACTCTACATACATGACTGGTGCAATCCCTTAGCACGTTATTAAACTTTGTCTACAGAAACTCCAGAAGCATTGATATAAAGACAAAAATTGTCATTACTGTGCCGTATGGTGGATTTTGTTGCTTCATAAGTCACTTCTAAATTTCAGATTATCCTCATGTACTCTGCTGTTTCTGTGTCCTTATTCTTTTACAAAATAATTATATCAAGAAATTCCTAATAATAGGTGAATTTCATGGTATTTTCAATTGTTTTGAATGGGAAGGTTTTAATGGGAAAGTTGTATAAAGTAGGGCTTAATAAAGGATCAATTATGGTAAACTATCAAATGTGCACTTGTGTTCTGTCTGGCTGAAGATCAAGTTTATTATAAGGATCTTCCAGCTGTCGCCTCATACTGTACAGACAAATCAAGTATGATGAACAAAATTCTTAGTTACAGAAAGCCTCAAATACAGATTTGCCCGTAGATTAGTCTTCTTATTTAATAAATGATTTAATATGTTGACCATTTTTTGATGCCATAAGAATATTCCATTATAAAGATTTATTGAAATTAACACTCATCCACAGCACATTTTGGAAATATGCTTACTAACATAAAGTTTAGTAACCAATTAAAAGATATCCATCTATCTAAAGTATCTATTCAGCATGTTCTTCCTCCACTAAAACTGTCTCCGAATCTGCAGCCAAGAAGATGATGAGCCTCGTGAGCGTTCGGCTTGATGCAGACTCAGCAGCCTCCTCTTCCTCCTCTTCATCCCTCAGTCTGAGAGCCAAGAAGAACAAAAGGAAACTGTACAGGCCTGAAATCTCCTCCCCCATGGACATGCCCCCACACCCTGTAAGTCCTGAACATACAAGCTACATTATACAGTGCATTAACTCTTTATATACATATAAAATGTGACAACCCTCCAGCAGTTCAGAGTGTGTGTTAAGCAGAGTGTGGGAAAAAAAACCAACCCTAAACAAGTCATGAAGGTTTCATAAATACACATCTTCTCACTTTTGGTATAAAGTTTCCAGTACAGTCAATACCGTACATCTCTGGTGTAAACTAGAGAGCGTTCTGATACTGAGTCTTACTTATGAGCTTAGTAGGACAACTTGTACATGTCAGATTTGACCTTTAAGTCTCCAGGCTTGTTATCCCCAGTGAAACTCGTGAGCAGTAAACACTGGAGCAGTCCAACATCGAGAAGCAACCACAATCCATGTTGCACTTGCAACTAGTAATTTCTCACATTAGACAGGTTTTTATTGAAGCTTTTTCAAATATAAAAGAACCTCAATCAAGCAAGACTTCAGAAAGGTCAGCAAAAATTAAACAAGTTCCATTTAAATCTAACTGTGAGTTCTGCAGCCTTAACTGTAGTGTAGTTAAATTTTCTTCTCTAAACTAAGGTTGTCAAGTTTTTTTTAAAGATTTTTATATAATATGGTTTAAACAATATATAATCCATTATTTTAGATTAGGTTGTACCAGGTGTACCACAATTATTAAAGAAAAACAGATACACAGTCATGCAACTTTAATCTGAGGCAAGTGGAGAGAGAGGGTGAAGCACTTAGCAGTTAAATAGAGAAAGCAAGTACCAGTAAATGACAAAGTGGAGAAGAAAATGCAAAATTTTCTTGTTTTATAGCAATTACACCCTAAAGCACTAACCCCTTGTTTTTCACTTGTTTACTGTTGTGGATGCAAGTCAACCATAAGTCCATTCATTCCTTTGGGAATCTTTTTGATACCTGACCTAAGGCAGCCGTACACCGTACAACGACTTTTCCTTTGTCAGAGGAAATATTTTATTATTGTTTACATTATTTTATTTCATTCCTATTAACAGTACCTAATACTGGTATGTACTCAGTTACTCTTTGTAATCTACAGGATGGTCAAAATTAACGAAATCTGCCAGTTCTGGATGCCAAAGAGATGATATCAAAATTAACCCATTAAAGCCCAAAAACACAAATAGCTAGAACATTCTAAATTTTTGGAACTGAAATGTTTATTTCACTTTCTATTGAAATCTTCCCATAAAATTTCACATATATATTTTTTGTATCTCTTTTGATACAGTTTGATACATTAGGTGTTTTTGGTAACTGATAATCCACTTGAGGGCATTTTTGTAGTAATTTATGATCATATTGATTAGGTAGATGTAACATTAAAGTATGTATCAAATATGACACAACAGGCTTTAAGGGGTTAAAATTGTGGTATTTTTGAAACTGATTTGCATGAAGTGTTTTTATCTTTTATTTTAGATGCAAGAAAAACCTGCCATGGTTACATGCCCACTCACAGACATTTCCTACGGTTGATAAAGACTAACAGAGTAGACACAGTGCACAAATCCAATTTGCTCAGAGATATGCTTCCCAGCTTTGTTGCTCACTTTTTATTTTAAAATGTTGAGTCAGAGTCCCACAAAGTGCATTTAAGAAGCAGTGTATGGACATTTTGTTTTTGAGGATGATTTTGACAATACTGAAGGAAAACGCTGTATAACTGAGGCATCTTCAGTCTGGTCCATGCAGCAAGCTATCTGCAAAGCATGCTGGAAAAGCTTGTACCTCAGACCAGGCTGGAGGGACTGTCTCTTAACTACCACTGACTCTTCCCACCAGACTGTGTCCCCATAAAGCTTTTTATTGATATGCATCAGCATCTAGATTTCCAACTCTCGGTACCATTGCAAAAAATGTAATCCCTTCTTTTTATGTGGTTGTTTTGTATCTGATAATCTTATCATCATTTTAATGTACTTGCCTATAAATATTATTTAAAAGTTCATATTTCAGTTGGTTATTAAGATATTTTCTGCCTGTAATCAAAACATATTTCTACATTTTAACAGCTTTTGTTCCTTCTCTTCTTATTGCAGATCATTAGCAGAGAGCCTGAGGAGAAGGAGAGCGACCATCAGATCATTAAAAGGCGCCTGCGCTCCAGGATGGCTAAATAACTAGCCCTCATGTAGTACTGTATAATATAATGTATACTTCTTTTATTTTATGCTTAACACTGTATTTAAAAAATGAAGGAAAAATGCATATCTATGCCATCATAACTTTAAAGTTACAAATCATAGAAATGTTTACTCTAAGTAGTCTTATTTAGTCTGTAATCTTCATTATTTAATAATTCAAGTAGGTTTATATTTTAGCGCTAAGGCAACTGCTCTTGTGGCAGTTAGAGGGAGACTTCAATATCAGGAGAGGAGACTTTTCTATTGAATATATATATTAGGAGATTTATACACCTCCTCTGTCTTTGTGCAGTAAAGAGCTGGCTGATTTTCAACAAAAAGACCATCAGAGTTGGTAAAGAGCTGGTAGCCCGTCTCTGTTCAAAGTTGGAAACACACTCCAGAAAATCCTGAACGGACAGACTTGTCCTGCCTGGGTTTTATATTCAATGCACAGAGATGCAACAAAAGTTTGTGTCCAAAATGCTGGGACTGTTTGCTTAATACTTAATCCATCCAACACACTACTGTGTAACAGTGTGGAATTTTCATGCTGATCTGAACTCCGTGTCTCCCTGTTTCGTTTCCTAACTCTGAAATTGAGCCAATGAGCCTTTTTCTAGATATAAATCTGGTAACAATTTAATCAACTAATGCCTGTATTTCTACTCTGAAATAATCATTTCTTACCTAACTTTTCTTCTTTTGAATGCTGCTCAATATTTACAATCAAACAACTCCAGAGTCACTACATAAACTCACATAGGTAACACTCTAAATAAGTTTAGTTCGCTTCTATGACTTTTTTGTGCAATTTTGTAAGCAAATTTCTTGCCTTTTCTGGAGTTTGGTGTCTCGTTCTTTTATTGATATTTCTTTGCTTTTTATTCATTATGAGTGAGCTACAAGTTAAAATTGAGTGTTGTTTTGTCCTTTAGGAAACCACTACTTTCCTGTTTTCTGACTGACTTATAAAGCTGCTAATGGCTGTTGAAAATATCACATTTTCATGAAGTCACATTCACTCTAACCTTCACTGCACTTTCTTCTTTGAACAAATGTTAGCAAACGAACAAAATGTGGCTCCAAGGGTTGATGATGCAGAACAATATTATGGCTGGTTCTCTGTGTATCTGTTATTGAAAGACACCTTTTTCTACTAAAAGTTTAGTTTTTTTCTACATCTGCTGGGAGCAGTGACTCGAGGACTGGTTGCTGTTCAGCTCTGCTGAGTTTACTTTATTCAGATGAAGGGCTTCTGGGTATTTCCCGTCTCTAAACATTTAACCTGTTGAAGAAGCCTGAGCTCAGTCCTTTTGTTTGTGTTCTTTAAGTGTGCACTTTTATGTACATGTACCCTTTAAGGGGACCAATTACACATTTTGCTGTCAAACTGCTCAGATTTGTATCATTCATTTACCAGTTTAAATACACAATATTGTTTGTTAAACATGGACTGCTGTTTACTTTTTGCATTTTATTATCACTATTCCTTTTGTCCTTAATAATGTAATACTCAGCAGCTGTATATGCTGGTATTTGTATTGTCAATGCAGCTTTCAATCACATTACCAGTGCAGAGAAAGTCCGAACAGACGGTAATCTCATATACACATAAACTGATGTATTTATTTTTTAAATTTTATTAGGCCAGTCCGAGGTCACAACCATTTTTTATGCAGAAATCAATAGCTGTTGTATTTGGGCTCCTTGAAACTGTAAAACTAATGTTTTGTGTGTTTGAAGCAGTTAAATCACTAAAGACCACGTCTTACATATTTTCGTTTTGATGAAACTTTTTCATCTAGACAGGGGCGAGGTCGGTATTGTTTGTACAAAGTATTAGCCTGTATCAATTGTACAGGGTAGCCACAAATCCTTGAAAAGTCTTTTGCCATTTTTTTTTACAAAGAAAACAGAAATTCAGAGGTCACAGAATACCATAAAATCTGGTGTATAGCCAGACCTTTAATATCCATTTTTCATTCAAAAATTGACTGTGGCTTTAATACCAGGATAAAGCTCTGAGACATACAATGTCATCAGTGAAAAGACGTACAGTTGCCACATCACACACTGCACAAGACCTTATGAAGATGGAGATTTATATCCCTTCATTGTGTACTGCAAACAGCAATTAGAATACCTACAAGTAACCACAACGATGAAATCGGGGTTGGTGCTGATTTTTTAACTGCTTTTCCCCTGTTAGGACATAAATACGGGCATTGATAGAAAATATGGAGTATACTGTTAAGCCAATGAACCTTGTGAAGAGCTGAGAACATTTCTTAGTAAGGACAACGTGGTGGATGGAGGGCAGAGCTACTTACCGGCTGTGAGTCTGTCTTTTAGCTACAGTAGCCTGGAAGTGCAATTAAAAAAATCTGAAACACTTTTAACAAGCTTGAAACAAATTTGCATTGGCCAAAGCATTTTTGCATTTCATGAAACAAATGAACATAAGCAAAACACCTGTACAATTGAAGAAACATACAATTAACAAAAAAATACAATAAAAACATTACAAAGGTTGAAACACTTTTATTGAACTTGAAACAAATTTACTAAGTCCAACACAAAGATGCAGAGATTGAAACAATTTTAACGAAAACATTCTAACCTTTTCATGAAGATATTTTAATTTGAAAAAACTACTAAACTAAAAATATAACATTTTTAGGTTAGACAACATGTTTAGAAATGACAAAACAAATCTGCAAAAATTCTGATACAAAATTACAAAGTCTGAGACACTTTTGCACAAGGACATTTTTACATTTCATGACACAAATTTAAATGAAAACAAAAAAAATATATTTACATTTAACAAAACATGAAGCATTTTCACATGAACTGAGAAAGAAATTACAAATTGTAGAACACTTTTACAAATGACTAATCAAATACACTTTTAACAAAACAAATTAACAAAAATTCCAATATAAAATTACAGAGTGGAAAACACTTTTACAAAAATTGAAACACATTTACAGTCTGAGACACTTTTGCACATTTGCACGTGCAAGATGTTTTTACATTTCATGATTTGAATTTAAAAAACTAAAATGTTAGATTTACATTTAACAACACATGGAACACTTTTGCATGAGTTGAGATGAAATTTACAATTTTAGAACACTTTTAGAAATGATGAGGCAAATACACTTTTTAAGAAAAAAAAAATACTTGAAACAAATTTGCAAAGTCTGATACAAAATTACAAAGTCTGAAGCAAGGTTATAATAGTTTGGGATTTTTTTAATTAGTTTTATTTTTTGCTATTTCATTTTCACTTAATGTTCAATTTTAGTTTAGTTTTAATTCATTTTTCTGCTGGTTTGTTAGTTTCATTTTTATTTTGCAAAATGCTTCATTTTAGTTCAGCTTTTATTATATTTATTTTATTTTATTTATGTTTTAGTGTTTTTTTTTTAATCGTATCATTAATTGTATTTATGAATCAAACTTCCCTTCCAGGCCACCACACTCATTACCGCAGCCTGAGAGCTCAACTGTGTTATAGTTGGTAGATCTGCAAACTGCAGTGAAAACAGATGGTACTAAAAGGACCGTACAGCTGCATAGAAATTCATCGTTGTACACTCGTTCAGTTTCGTTGGAAATTGTCTCACATGCAGATGATTGAAACCTTTTTACTCTTGGGTGATTAGAAAAACAGACTGCAGCTTTTAAACCGGGGTTGACTTGTGTTTTATGATAATATTCAAAGGTTGCAGCATGGACAGCAGGCGGCTAAGTGACACAACAACAGTTAGGACACAGTGTTCTACCAAAAACAACAACTCCTGGTTCTCCTGGAAATACGGCTGCCTGAAGGGAAACTAAAAAAAATGTTCTATTTTTCAATAGCATTTTAAAGTTTGAGCAAAGGTAGAAACTTCTACCTGGTGATTTGATTAGGAGAAAGGTCACAGAGCAGCTAAAGTCTCCTGGCCATTCTCTGGTGATCTGACCTTTACCGACTATCTGGACAGCTGTTGTTTTGCTGTTGAAGAAATCTCGTGTAGGAACATTTTAGACTTCTGTGCAGTGTGAGCACTGACTTTAAGCTCACACCCTTCACTGATGGCTGATGATCTAAGGAGGTACTTAATCTTCCACAGATCGCTATGAGCCAAATAATCAACATGTATATCTATTCAGTGTAAAATGTTTGAGAGGAGGGGGGTTAGCTATGAAAAAAGCATGGAAGCAATAGGAGGTGTTTCTCACACACTTCTAAATGTGTGTGATTTTCATATCTGCGGCTGCTGACGTCAGAGATGTTCGGGACATTTGTCCAAACACTGACAGTGTTACTAACTCACGCTGTTTCACCCAGCAGTGAGATGGTAGGGGGTGAAGATAATCCGTGGGTGTGTTTTTGTGTGTTTTGAAAGGCTCTGCACCCACACGCTTTTATTCCGTAGAGCTGAACATGCTCACTGATAGAGTGGAGGCTTTGGCGGTCAAGTGAAAGTCCTGAATTGAACCCATTTCACTCCTTTCCCAGTCTTGTAATCTTCCTTTTTTATTAATGCATTTTTTAGTCCTCTGCACTGTCAGTATCTTTACCTGTCAGTCACAACAAGAAGATGCTGAGGCTGGTGTAAAAATGATTGTTGTTGTCATTTTGAAATTAGCTCCAACCTTTTTCTTGTTCTTTTATAGATCGAATTTGCAGTTTGCCATTTCATTTGACAGTATAAAGTCAGCACATTTTCATCCCCTTTAAAAGATTCTGGGTAAACAAAACAAAGCTATATCTTAAGAATTACAAGGCATCCAAATGTGCTGAGTGTTTGCAGACACAAGCACCCAGGAAAAATGAAGCAAGGTCACCTGTGTTTTTACTTAAAGCTGTGAAATGATTCATAACCAAGAATAAGTGAAAAACTTTTAAACAAGACGCCTCGTGTCTCGTCAGATCAGCTGTGATGTAAAGGTCAGAGAATCAGACGGCTCTTTTGGAGGAGTGACAAGAGTTTGAGTGTGAAATAATCTGACAGGAGAGGGGAAAGTGGAGCACCCCAAACCCAGCAGCTTTAACTCTGAAATACAGATTCCTGTCAGCAATTTTAGCTCTCACTGTACCAAGCACCGGGAAAGCAGAGACTTATTTGCATGCCGTCTTCTTAGTGTTAAACTGGGATTATTTAGGTATGAATATGCGTTTTTGAAATGGCTGCAGTTTGCATATTCCTGCCTTTGTGTCACATCATTGTTGGCAGAAACCCTCCGTGCAGCAGACTGCAGACGCTGTTGCTTTGTGTGCGTCAGATAATAAGACTTAAATCCAAAGACACCATCAGGAGGAAGGCTCCTAATCATCATACAACAACAGAGAGGGGGGAAAGACTGACACGGAGGGTTAAAAGGGAGAAAATACAAGACATATAGGGTTGAAAAAACGCTCAGGAGGGCAGGATGACAGAGAGCTCACTGAACAAAGAGTAAACGAGACAAGAAGATGATAGTGAGCAAAGACAGCAGAGAAGGTGAGGATTCAAATAAGGACACATCCATCGCGACTGTAGCTTTTTCCTCCCAGCTCAGGAACTCGTTCAGAGTAGAAAAGAAAAGAAAAAGGCAGTCATGTGTTTGGTGAATGATGGAGGGGCTGCCATGATGCAATTTTAGCAATCACTTCCCACACAGCTGGGCCTTTGTGCTGTCTGAACAGCTTTGCCTTCCTGTTTGCAATCGGCATACACAGAAGTGTTTGAGTGGGGGATACAGTTAAGTTTCATGGAGAAGCTTTTAAACTTTCTTTACTTATCACAGATGGAGCTTTTTATAAAAGAGACTAAATCAATGGTAATAATATTTTATATCAAGGTTGGACAACTGGCAGCCTGGGGGCCACATGCAGCCCTCCACCTGATTTAATGCGGTCCTGAAGTCAATTTCAAATTAAACTATAAACCTTTAAAAAACAGTCGATATCTACCATGAGACATAATGGTATAATATTTGGTTAGCAATTTACTTTAAAAATTTCCTTAGAGTTTTTTTTTAATATTTAAATGTTTTTTTTAAGTTCAATTTACTTTATTTTCAATGTTGGATTTCATTAAAAAATGATTTTTTAAAATTGATTTCTGAATTTCTTTTATGTTTGTTTTTATGTTGTTATGTTCATTTTCTTGTTTGTTATTTTTCATTTTATTTTTGTTTATTAAAATTTGATTTTTTTTGTTTTTATTTCATTAATATTATAAATGCTTTTCTTTTATTCTTACTTTATTTGATTTCTTTATTTGATTTTTATTTAAAGTTTTTGATCTCTCTAAAATATCTATTTTTTATTTTTCAACATTTTATTTCATTTTTGATCTTACCCATATTTATCTAATTTCTTAATCATTTTACTTTTTACTTATTTTCTGTCATTTTTGATCTAGTGTTTTTTTTTTCTTCTTTTTAGTAGATTTTAATTGGCTGCATTTGATTCTGTAGAATTTTTTTTTTTTTTTTTTATGCATTACTGAATGTATTGTTTGAAAGAAAATACCAGGTAAGTAACATGATAAAAGCATTTGAGTTTTTTGCATATTTATCACACTTAAATGTTTCGGCTCATCAAACCAATTTTAATATCTCACAAAGACAACCCAAGTAAATACCCAAAATTCAGTTTCTAAATGATGATTTTATTTATTAAGGGGAAAAAAATCCAACCCTATCTGGCCCTGTGTACACATCACACCCAGGCCTGATTACCACCAGATTTGTTGAATAAGAAATCACTTAAACAAAAACTGTCAGACAAAGTGAAGTAGCTACAAGATCTCAGAAGGAAACACATCATGCCACGATCCAAAGACATTCAAGAACAAATGAGAAACAAAGTGATTGAAATCTATCAGTCTGGAAAAGGTTACAAAGACATTTCCAAGACTTTGGGACTCCAGGAAACCACAGTCAGAGCCATTATCCACAAATGGAGAAAACTGGGAGCAGTGGTGAACCTTCCCAGGAGTGGTTGGCCAACCAAAATTACTCCAAGAGTGCAATGACGACTCATCCAGGAAGTCACAAAAGAACCCAGAACCACATCCAAAGAACTGCAGGCCTCACTGGCCTCAGTTAAGGTCAGAGTTATCATTTTTTCCCCAAGTCTTTATTTTTTGTTTTGGGGTTTTTGGATACAGCAATAAATAGCATACCGTGGACTTGTTAGCAAGGTATAGTCCTACCATGAGATTTCTATACTGTTACATCCCTGAAAATGTCATTTGTCCAAGGTCTTCAGGGAGTCAGGTACAAAAGAAAGTCAAAAGTTATCACAGCTGTGATAACCTGTACAACTGAATCAGCAGCACAGAGGGAAAAACATGAAGCTGACATGAAGGCGAGGTAGTGGACCCTAAATCTGTGAGAGGAGGACAGCAGACTGTGCTCAGGTGATGGTGATCTACGGTGACAGCTACAGGAGCAGTGACAGTGATGGTGCTATAGTGTCCATAGGCAGCTCTCTGACAGTACAGAAAGTTCAATTCACATCCAACACTTCTGCACCCACATGCTTGTGAGATTTTATTTCTCCACTCTTCTCAGAGTAGAAATGTTTAAATCTTTACTCGACATATATCACATTTTAAAGGTAATGTTTCATGCTGTTTAAAATGTCGTATTGTGTGCAGTTATCTTAAATGCATTGCACCTAACTGCTTCTGCTGGTAAGCATACCCTCTTCATCTACCCTGTGGTTGGAAGAAAAACAAACCACATATCCTTCACATCAGAGCGCTGAGAACAGAGTAGAAGTCTGCAGGACAATGATAGCTCCATTGTGAGATTTTCTATTGTGAAGTCTTTGAATATGCACTGAGTCATAACCATTAAGTCGGTCAATTCTCCTCTTCTCCTGCTCAGCCAAAGTTACCCTGTAGCCTTTTTTTGAAATGTGAGGTGACATTTAGGAGGTAGAATCTCCTGCTGTTTTAATAAATGTAAAAATTCAAACCTCAATTACTTTCAATGGAGTGTGAGTTTAAATATTTGAAGTTTGACGCCTCTTTATGTCAGGGGACCTGTGAGCTACATAGTAGCTATTCAACTGCAGCACAGTCTGTTGTATAGCTGTAGGACATTTACATAATCCATGTTTTATGTAATAAACGTCAAGCTGTTTGCTCTGATCATTCCAACTCAACATATCAGATTTTTTGGATCCCTCTCTGCTCCTCCGTTTGTTTCAGATAATCTTTATGCAAGTTAATTTGCAGTTATTCAAAAACATAATCCAAAACCAAATGAAGCTATCAGCATGTATACTTTATATTCAGACCAAGAGATTACAGTCCATGTTTCCTCTGTCGTTTCAATTAATGAGCTTCCTGAAAAAGTCACCCTGCAAGGAAGAGGAAATATTTGTACGTCTTTATATCCAACTGCCTAGACTGTGTCCATCTGGCACCAGATTTGATTAAAACAAAGCTTGAGCAGCTTTTACAAACATCTCACCCACATAATGCACAGGTGGTTCAACAGAAACACACACATCAACATATTAAAAGATCTAGAAAAACAGCCAAGGCTACCATCTGGACCAAAATAATACCCCTAAACCTTGATGTCCTGAAAATAACTCCTGTCTTTTGACAAAGGCACAGACTTCCTGTGAGGAATTCACAGATACAGGGTAATGAAAACATAGTATTTTTGAATAAATATGAATGAAGGAACACCTTTAGAGGAGCCTGGGGCTTCCACTGCCCTACAGTTTCTCTGAAAAGTATTCACCCCCTTGGATGTTTACCCTTTGATTGATTTTAAGAATCGATCATGGTTGAAATGATTTTACAATAAAATGTCTTTAATATCAAACGGAAAACAGATTTCCACAAAGTAATGTCAAATATACAACACGTGAGGTAAAATGGGTGACTGCATAAATATTCACCCCCTTTAAAGTGACTGACCTAATTCAACAGAGGTCCTGCCAGTCGTTGTTATTGTTGTATTGTTGTTATTGTTGTTATCAGGCTACCATTACACCATGACAACAAAAGAACACTCCATTCAACTCAGAGAAAATGTTACTGAAAGTATGTCAGGGATGGACAAAATACATTTCCAACACACTGAACATCCCCCAAAGTTCAGGTAAATCCATCAGCAAGAAATGGAGGAAATATGGTGCATGTGTAAATCTAGTGAGAGAGGCCACAAAGACATGTATGACTACTTTGAAGAAGTTATAAGCCTCAGCAGCTGAGATGGGAGACTCTGCATTCAACAACTGTTGACTGGGTTCAAGCTGAAACTTTATTATAGAGTGGCAAAGAGAGAACCGCTCATTCAGTTTGAGTTTGCCAACAGGCATGTGGGAGACTCTGTGGTCAAGTGGAAGAAAGTTCTTTGATCTGATGAGACCAAAATGGTGCTTTTTTGGCCACCAGACAAGATGCTATGTTTGACAGATAACACACACTGCACATCACCACAAACACACCATCCTCACTGTGAAACATGGTGGTGGCAACATCATACTGTGGGGATGCTTCTCAGCAGCCAGCCCTGGCAGGCTTGTAAAGGTAGAGGGTAAAATGAATGCAGCAAAATAAAGGAAAATTCCTGGAGGACAATCTTATCAGTCTGCAAGAGAACTCCAGCTTGAAAGATTTATTTTCCAGCCAGACAATGACCTGAAGACTACAGCAAAAGCTACACAGAAATGTTTTAAAGACAACAAGGTGAATAATCTGGAGTGGCTTAGGAGTCATTTCCACCAAGCGGTCCGGCTCAGTTCAGCGCAGTACAGCACGCATTTTTTTTTGCGTTTCCATGGAGCAAAAGTTGGAAAGGGTCCCAAAAACCGACCCGTACCGTCCCACTTTTCGGCACCCTTCCGTAGGGGTGCCAATCTTACCTAACCGTACCAAAAAGGTGGAGCTACACACACAACAATAGGGGCTGCACTGACATCACGTCAGCGCGCGAATCAGCTGTTCACCTCCGGGCTTCAAACACGGAAGTCCGCTGTGAGAAGAGGGTGAAAACAGGAGAAAAATGGACCAATATCTGCCTAAATGGGAAATATTTGGACTCGATAGAGATCCAAACTGTTTCCTAGTCTATGGATATTGGTATCTGGCTACAAATCAAGTTTCCTGACGTTTATCTGGATGATTTTAAGAACACAAAGCAGAACCTGAAGGCTCACATCAGCCTGATCCATCAGCAATGGATGAGAAACTAAATTAATGCTGAAGTTTTGTGAATATGAAGCCTTTGAACAGTTCATTCTCATCTGTAACTAGTTATTAATCTACTTCTTACGTTAGGTAACCTGTGAAAACATTGCTCTGTGGTTATTGAACGCGTTTGTAAAACTTCAAGCTGCAGACTATTTTAAAACGAGATCAGCGCACCCCGGATTTCTGACTTAATCTAGCTTGGTTTTAACACCAGCTGAACTTTTACTTTATTTTCAATGTGGTGAATTCTCACAGTACAGCTCTAAACTTTCATATCTTGTCATATAAACTGTTCTAGACTAGATATATTCACATATTAACGTAGCGTTAGAACTCAAACTGTCTCTGTATACGTATTCCATCAGCTGAGGATCTTTACTGACAGCTGTTAACATCATTAAGATGTAGTTATTTTTTTAAAAGCACTTTCAGCTGAAATAAAGCTGTTTACTGCTTATTCCTGACTGATTTCTGTCTCTCGTCCTTTCTATAACTCTGCAGCTGGAACAGCTGACTCACACTGTCTGTGACTTCACATGCATGCTTTCACAGCTCCGCCCACCAAGTGAGAGCACGGGTGTCTGTGGAAAGCAAACTATTTGGGGGTTTAGCGTACCAAACCATACCAAACCGAACTGAATCAAACCGGACCCCCTGATGGAAACACGGCTGTAGTCAAAGCAAAGACCTCATTTCAACTGAGAATTTGTAGATGGACTTGAAAACAGCTGTCCACGCCTGATCCCTGTGCAAGCTGACAGAGCTTGAGCAGTTTAGCAAAGAGAGAATGGAGTAATATTGCCGTGTCCAGATGTGTGAGCCTGACTGAGACCTATCCACACAGACTCAGTCCTGTGATAGCAGACAAAGAAGCGTCTACTAGATACTGACATGAAGGAGGGGAATATTTATGCAAACACTTCTTTTACATGACACACCTAGAATATAAATACACCTAGATTAAAGTAAGTAAAATTGTCCTGGATGGCCCTTTCCTTTTATGTAGTTTTGATAATCAGCAGGTAATGTTCTGGACAGGAGTAACTGGATTTATGTCAGATAGATGGCTGTTATAAGCATGCTTGGGACAAGAGGACAGGATGGGTCTGGGATTGATTCACCAGCCTTACTATTACTGGGTGACCTTCTGAGCCACAGCTGTAGCTATGGTTAAATATTTAAGACCTTGCAAAAGGCCACACTAATAAGACTTGTTCAAATGTTCATTGTGACAGGCCGTCCCTGACCTCTGCTGCTCATTGAGTTGAGGACAAAATGCAGAATATGACGGACCTCAAGCTGTGGTTGGTCGTGGTTCAACATGTTGTCTCACACATTTGTCATGGCAGGAAATTAAGATGCTGAGTTCATGAAATTGGACACTGTGACCATCTGGAAGGTCCTGATACAGATCCAGGTTTCAAAACTCATCCTGGTATCAGATCCTATGCTGATGTCAATGATTTTGTTCTGCATGTTGAGAAGGTTTTAAAACGTGGACTGGCAGAGGCGTCCCCTGCTGTATGGCACGGCTAGACTTCTATTTCACTTGTCCTCATGTTGTCCTTTGGTGGCATTACTCCCACTTAGACTAAAATAACAGTAAAGTGGAGGAGAAAGCATGTCTGGTCTGAACGCCGTGTCTGTGTGGGTGGCCTGAGCGGGACTGAACAGCCTCCTCCAGCTGAGCTGTTTCGGCTCTCTCTAATGGGATGCAGAGATGGAGGGAGAGGTGCTCGACAATCCTATTAGAATCCAATTATTTCTGACATTTTTCAAAAACAAAATCAGAGGTTGGACTTGAATGCTTTCCTTCGCAGGAGAGGTACCAGCTGTCATTCAAGGAGTCATCCCCGAAAAAGATAACTCTTTTCTCTGTGCTGAAAAAAACAAACTGTGCTATCAATCACGCAGGAGAAAACGTCACTGCTTTGTTGGAACAATAGTTGGGATTTAAGAGGGAGAGGTTGGCATTTTTACCTAAAGCTTGCACAGTTACTATGAGAGAGTGATCTTTTTATTTCATACATCTGTCATTTTTAGTCAGGAAAAGTTTCCCTTTTATTCTGACAGTTTTTCACTCATGTAACAAAGCTTTAAAGTTCTGCATTATTCATTCTCTGTGATAGTAAAGTCGGAGGAAAAGAGCTGAATGTAGGACAGAGCTGAATCCAGATGGTAGCGTCTCATCTGCCATCCAGACTGAACTTGGCTGCTGTGATTATTATGATTATTTTCTGGCCAAAGATGTTCATGTGTGTATTATTTTGTCTGTCAGTGACAAACCAGGGCCATAAAAACAGTTCACTGATCACATTTCTTTTCATGCACCTTTGTTAAGCTCTGTGACTCTAAGAGAGAGTAATTGATTATTAACATATGAAAGAACCTTTGAGAGCTGACATAAAACAAGGCTGCACTAAATGAGCTTATTGATAAAGTTTTAGTGTGTGTTCGAGTGTGCATGCATAATGATTCATTTAAAATCTGTAAGAGCTGACTACCAGTTAAATTGGTTCATTAAACCGTGTGTATGATGTTTTGTGTGTGTATTTTGTCTTTTAAAAGCATTGATTTTCCATTTAAAAACAGTTTAAATCTGTTTAAGTTCATTTGCATATGCTTGCATTGGCAGTATCCTGCTCATACTGGATGATTAATGAACCCCAAAAGGTAAAATAGTCTGCTGTTGACATACTACTCCTGCGTGAACTCGCAGTTCTCCACTGGTGGGGGCTTCGCGCCGTGGAGCAGCACTTACTTCCAGTGGGCGAGGTCGCTCGCCTTCGGTCAGACCAAACCTGTGGCTCTTCAGTGCGTGCCGCAGTCGTCATATGAAGAACTGGAGGTAAAGACACAACAAGTTAAAAGTCTAAAACTTGAACTGCAGATCCTGATGATGAAAAGTTTGATAAAGCTGAGAGAGCAGTCTGCTTACAGGAACAAAAACCTTTCCATCAAAACACTAACACAGCAAAAGTAGCTAAGGCTAATGCTAACAAAGCTACTTAGATAATGGTGCTATGTAGATAAATCTAAAGCTAATGAAGCTTTGTTAGATTTTGCTACAATTGCTTTAACTTTGGCAACTTAGCTTCATTACCTACGACTCCACATTAGCTTTTGCTATGCAGTAAAACTCAGGTCAACATAGCTAAATTGGTTTACATTGTAACGTTATTGACCAAGCTAGTGTAGCTATGCTAGCTTTTGCTAAAGCTAACAAAGCTACTTTGATAATGGTGCTATGGTGCTATATCTAAAGCTAATGAAGCTTCTTTATCTATTGCTACTATTGCTCTACCTTTGGCTACATAGCTACATGACGTACATATCTATGTTTGCTTAAGTTACATTGCCAAAGCTCAGGTGAACATAGATACATTAGCTAACATAGTTACATTAATCACACAGCTAGTGTAGCAAGGTTAGCTTTAGTTAGCCTTAGGTAAGGCTAACAAAAGCCAGATAATGTTGCTACATAGCTAAATATAAAGCTAATGAATCTTCTTTAGCTTGTGCTACAATTGCTTTAGCTTTGGCTATGTTACCTACATATCTACGTTAACTTAAGTTATGTTGCTAATGCTAAGGTAAATGTAGCTACATTGGCTTCCATAGTTACATAAATCATGTAGCTAGCGTAGCTATGTTAGCTTTAGCTAAAGTTAACGAAGCTAAAGCAAGTGTATTACTTGTCAGGGGTCTATACATAATGTGTGACTATCGTAGTCCTCGATCAGACCTCTGATCTTTTTCTGTTTTATTTCTGAAGTGTTGCTTTGTCTTTAATGTCTCCAATGCTGTCAGACTTTGTATATGAATAAAGCTGGATTAAAAAACTGTAATTTACAATAAATATGTTGTACCACCTGCAACATCCCCAGCTCCAACGGCTCACTCTCAAACTAATGGTTTAAGGCACTTATTTTCTTTTAGGCAGAGCAAATGGTCAGTCAGAAACACCTGGGAAAACATACAC
Source organism: Cheilinus undulatus (assembly GCF_018320785.1). Lineage (NCBI taxonomy): Eukaryota > Metazoa > Chordata > Actinopteri > Labriformes > Labridae > Cheilinus > Cheilinus undulatus. The sequence continues at coordinate 13,299,616 of NC_054870.1, read as the reverse complement.
TCATCCAATCTACATATAAAGACATACAATAGCGAGTCATTAAAAGGCCTTACAAGCAAATCAAAACACAGGCAAACTCAGATCTCTATGAAACAAAAGGCCAGGCTAGGACAAAGACACAAAGCTAATTGCCAAGCTAGCAGCTACGCTAAACATCTTTAACAGGATACTGTGAAAGCATGCACAAGAAAAACAACCACAAAACCACCATACATCTAAAACACGATCAAACATACACCCTGTGCACCTACCAGCTGGTTGCTAAGATGGCACTGAGTTCCCTTCATTAACTACCCTCCCTGACCACCCGCCAGTCTTTATATATTCTGGTTCATTCAGGCAAGTACAAAACCTGCCTTCAAAATAAAAGCTCCCACAAAAGATATAAACAAATAGAAAACACCAATCCTAAACACAACCATCAATAATAAAAGGTATATCAGTATCTGAATATTTTTGCCCTCTTAAGGGGTCCTTTACTCTGACAATTTGAAAAAATACATCTATGATAGTTATTATTCAGATGACTGGATATGAGGTCAATAGACATGCAGAATAAGGCACTAATACTTGGCACTAACATACAACTGAAGTAGAGGAAGACTTGACTGGTTTAAGAGCAAAAAACCCCAAAACCCACTACCAACTACACAAACATGACAGTATGACTTCTCATCATTATAAACCACCGTCTTTACTGTTAGCCTACATAATTCTCAGCATCACGTTTCCCAAATCCTGCTCGGACAGATATGGCTGGTAAAGTGAGGCAAGTTAAAGACGTTCAAACATGATTGTATTCAGCTGAAGTCTACACAGGCCCGATTCAGGGTCACATAAGGTCGGACTGTTCCCACACTGAAGGAGCCTAAATCCAACATGAGACCCAAATAATGAAACCCAAACATGAAACTTAAACCCTTATCAGGAGCTGCTAGGCTCACCTACCATATCTAAAATTCTATGCACACTTTGGGATCACGTGTAGTTTTAAGTATGAGCAGTGACTCTCTGATTTAGATAGATGGATGATCCTGCTGATCTTACACCCCTAAATCATCCTGGACCTCTCATTTTTATCACAGCAGCTTTTTATGTTTTTGCTCTAAGATAAGAAGAAAACATTGTCTACAAGAACAGACAAGGATCTTAGTGCTTGTTGGCCACGCAGAGGCAAATAAGGCAAGTGGGGTGCTCTGAGGGCAGAAGTAAGCAGTGTTCCTACTCTAACTTCTGGGTTTGACAGGATATTTGAGGTATTTTGCCAAAAAAGTTTTATTTTTATAACTTTTATATAGAGGTAAGAATGCTGAGAATCCTCACAAAATCAGATCAGGTTTCGTGCAGTCTTTTGAAGCAGCCACGGGTAAGATTTTTTTCCTAACTCTGACTGTAATGTATAAAACCACAAGTTTTTACAATTTTCTAAAGTATGTTTCTTTTTGTTTGGAGAACAGATATGTAAGGTTAAATTCAGCTGCTTCAAATATCCACATCAGGCAAAATACTGCCTGAAGATAAAGGTATTTCCTGTTGAAATAGCAAATACCATTTGTTTTTTTAAACACTTACTGTTTTACACAAGTGAAAGAGTGACATGAATCACAGCATATTCAACTTAAATGATAATCACAATGCTTTAATTTACCACATCTGGCCTCCAGCCAAGGTGAAGAAGAAATATCTCAGCAACGATCAGGAGAAATGGGAGGAATCTGAGCTGCATGTAGGTGTTTTTGCAAAGGGTCTGAATATCTAAGTCAATTTGATATTTCAGCTTTACTTTTGAAAATTTGCTAACATATCTGAAATAGTTTTCACTTTCCATGATGGGCATCAGACTGTAACATAACAAAACTGCAACAAAAGTGAAGGGGGTCTGAATCCTTTCTGAATGCTCTGTTTGAACATATAATCAAGTATTTTGTGATCATTTGAAGCTTGATTTCTGTTTTTATTGTAAATGACCTCAGACTGCATGGTGGTCCAGTGGTTAGCGCTGTTGCATCACAGCAAGAAAGTTCCTGGTTCTGATCTTTGCCAGACAGGGTCTTTCTCTGTGGAGTTTGCATGTTCTCCCTATGTATGCGTGGGTTTGCAACAGGTGTCCTGCTTCCTCCCACAGTAATGCTTGTTAGGACTGGTGACTCTAAATCAGTGTTACTCAACCCAACTTAACCAAAGAGCCAAATTGTTCAAAACTACATCTGAAAGAGCCACAATCTAAGAGTCGAGAAGTGGCAAAAAATGGTGTCAGTAAAATAAGTTACAGGTGGCAAAAATGGTCAGAAAGGGGCAAAATAGGCATAAAATGGCAAACAATGGGAGTAAAGTGGCAAAAAAGAGTAGAAAGTGTCAAAAATGGGTGAAAAGTGATGACAAAATGAGTTACAGGTGGCAAAAATGGTCAAAAAGCAGCAAAAATGAGACAAAAAATGAGTGAAAAGTGACTTAAATGGTGGGGGGAATGGGCAAAAAGCAGCAAGCAGTGGCAAAATGGTAAAGAAAAGCGGCATTTAATTTGCAAAAGACAGATTAAATGAGTGACAAAAAAGGCAAAAAGGGGCAAAAAAACTGCAAAAAGCAGGATCAAAGTGTCAAAAATGCAAAAAGTGACAAAAAGAAGTGGCAAAAATGGGCTGAAAGCAGTAAAAATTAAAAATAAAGTGACAAAAGATTGCAAATAAGGGCAATGGAAATGTACAGACAAAAATAAAAGTTGACAATTAGGTTATACAATGTAAGCCTACTGTGTAATTATAGGAAACAAACTGATTCAAGTGACTTTAACTGATAGGTTTTCTGGGGCTGATATATTTTAAATTAAGACATAAAAGAGCTACAAATCATCACAAAAGAGCCACATGTGGTTGAAGAGCCACGCATTGAGTATTGAGTAGCTCTAAACTGACCGTAGGTGTGTGTGCCTGCTTGTCTCACTCTTTATGTCAGCTCTGTGGTTGACCGGTGACCAGTCCAAGACTGCCTAGCCCCCCTACCACTCAAATCATCATACATTTAAAATGACCAATTTACTGAGTAATTTCCATGTAATCAGTGGAATATGTGTAGTGATAGTGGAGCAACCCCATCCCAAGACGAAGAAAAGTATAATACCCCATCTTTAATTCAGTTTATATTTCATAATCCTCACTTTCATTTGTTCTGAATGTGCCAGAAACAGTCAAGGCAGCCAGACACTGCTTTTTAAAAATTGCACCAGCCTGTCTGTAGTTGTAGCACAAAATCAGGTTGCACATATGAAGTCTAGCTTAAGATCTTATCAAACCTTTGAAGGAACCTGACAGTAAGAGTAAGAGATGTCAGTGAATCAGGCTGTCAACACTTTGAACTGAACGAGACATAGACAGAATTAGATCGTCCATCCAAACATCCAAAATTCACTCAGATAGATCAGAAATGGCTGCTTGCAGTGTACATTTAGAAATATATTTTGTCTATAACCATCTGACTTTACTGTTTCATATCAGTTTCTCCTCTTTGGTAATCCTCCAGGTAATGATTACACTCTGTGAGTCATGAACCAAAATGACAGGATCACCTGTTCTCCTTTTCTACACTTCTTTTCTCCTGCCTATTTCTAACTCCTCACTGATACTTTTTAGTCATTCATATCAGGACGCATTCAAAAAGACCTTCATCCACATTTATCTTGTCTATAATAAGCTCAGTGTCCTCTGCTTGTACACTGACACCTCCAAAGAGTCCAGACACAAGTGACCTTTTTATAATTCCCCCCGGATGATAACAACACTCTGACAAAGTTTCCACATTGACCCCATTCATGTGTAATCCCTGAAGCTTTACTCACTTACAGTACAGTAACGGCATTCTGCTGACTTCTCCGGTCATTTATTTCCTGCCCTCCAGTGTCCACGCCTGATTTAGGGTGGGCAGCTAAAAGCTGCAGGAACAAGCTTGGGACATACACTTTAAGTAAAGTGTCCCCCACACACCTGCCTGCAGGCGCTGGAGCACTTGTGGTAAATATTGGATGAAGTGATGGGGGAGCTTTTTGGGGAAATGCTCTGAGAGACAGAGAGAGAAGAGGGGAGGGATGGGTGAAGCCAGGGGGAAAATGGTAAGTGACGGAGGCTCCTCTTCTTTGTCCTCTGTGCTCAAGTGCTGTAGTCGATTCAGCTGAGTAGGAATACCTGCAGTTCAAACCAGGTTCAGACTGACAAGCCTTCACATGGACTCAGGGTAAGCCAGCTGAAGATGTTAAACACAAACAGACAGAAGCTCTTAACCAGATGCTGTCATCAAGGCAACACAATTTAGATTTCTGTTGTAAATATAGACACTTAAGACTTGCAAATATTTTAACCTGCTCATAAAACAACAGCAACCACATTTGTCAACAGTGCCGTCAATCATGACATTAAATTCTCAGCATCAAATCATAAATTAGAAGAAGACTTCACAGAAAAATGACCTGCAACCTGCAACTTTCTGCAGTTCCTTGAGTGTCCACTTGAGGCTGGCTGCAAAACAGCGCATAGTTCCATTTACACTTGTGTTAAAATTTTTACTTTGAGGGCAGGACACAACACTCACAAACATAACTGGTGCTTGAACAGTGCTTCTATTAGAGTTTACTTTGACTGATGTAACTGACAGCAGAGTTTCCATTAGCTGACATTGATCAGTCTTTGGTCGGTTTCAAGGGCTGAAGTCCAGCAGATAAAAATATAATGGCCAAAATGTCCAGTGAATAATTATATAATATGAATAACACCAACATTTAGGAAACAATCCAACCCCCCCCCCCCCCCAGACAGGCAGTTGATTTAAGAAAGCCTTAAATCAACTGCCTATTTGCCTTATCAACCACTAACAAGCCATGTGAGCACACTCAATCACTACGAATATGTTAACCTACTTAGACTGGAATTAATAACTAATATCCTCAAGGTACAGTATATTAAACTGGCCCCACCATTTCTTTATATTTTTGTATGTGGCCCACAGTGGAAAAAGTATGGGCACCCCTGCCCTAGGCAATAGCCTGGGTTGCCTAACCTATTGCAACACCTTTGGTGCTGTCACTGGCTGATGATGTACCACAAACAGATCTGACACCTGAGCACATCTGGAACCGACGGAAAACAGAGAAGACTGTTCTGAAGAAAAAATTTGGTTAAAATAAGCCTTTTTCAGCCAACTTTGTAATTTTTCTAGGAAAGTTTATTCTTTGTACATCTGACAAAATGAGAAGACAGACATTTTAATCATTTAATTTAAAAGATGGTAAACAAAGACAAAAATGACAGGGAAGAACGAACATAATTAAATCCATTTGCTAGACAAATTGGAATATGTTAATCTTCCTGCAGGCAAACGCTTGTTTGTTATTCTTGGTAGGGAAAACAAAATCAACTTGCAGACTCTTGAAACTTGCCTGAGTGAATAAAGTAATCCATCACAGAGTTAAAATGAATTTGTGTCAAGGTGACTTCAGCGTGCTGCTCACTGATGTGAGAAGTGTGCAGATCTTTAGGTGAACGTGAGAGCTACTGGGATGCTCAGACAGGTGGGACTAACCATCAAACAGGCACAGAGCGCTACACACATTAGTGTGCTGCAAAAGCAAATAAAAATAAGCTGTGAGAGATGAACATGAATATTATGACAAGTATGATTAATCACTTTCTGTCTTAAACAGAGCTGTTTTGTTGGCTGCATGTACAAAAATGTACAAAATTCATTGTTGCAGCTTGGAAGGCTTGATTATGGACAGTCTGTTCTCGTTGTGGTTGAATGATGTTGGCAGTATCTTTGTGCATTTTCAGCCTGGAAACCACAATGTTGCATCAAAAACTGAAGATAAAAGCTTTGAGATGATTTGAATAAAAACAGCCTCAGAGTCAAGACCACTTTAAGTCTCATCCTGAGGGAAAGCTTGAAGTTTAAAAGCTTATTCATAAAGACAAAGCAAAGACAGAAAGTCAGGGAGATAACAGCATACAACAATAGATAGTTGCCTTTAAAATTCTGCAGAAAGGCAGGAACAAAAATACCAATGCAAACGATGGTGAAGAATAAAACAAAGATGAATAAAAATGATAAACAGGCAGTTAAAGTGACAAGGCAATTCAACATAGGATAACAAAAGTTGCAAAAGCAGTAAAAGGTGATAAAATAAGAGGACAACATAACAACAGAGGAAAAAAAGAAGATTTGGGGCAGTAAGATGGCTTGAAGATAAATCAGCTGATACAAAGACGAAGTAGATCCAAGTGCAGACTCAGGTGTGTTTGGACAAGGCAGGTCTTTCATTAATAGTCCAAGTTTGGTGCACAATAAAGCAATCAGCATTCAAAATACAGAGGGGGAGGAGAATAAAACAGGCTGAATCATAATAATAAGGCAAATATAAAACTTAGGTCAGACTGTATGATTTTTCTACTCAGTCAAGATGGTGACAATGTCAGATTAGAAAATCACAGAGCCAAATATTTACTCTGTGACGTGACCGACAGTCACGTCAGATAACACAGCAGCCTTTACAGTGGGACTCGTATAACATACTCCTGTTAGTATACCATATTACAGCAATAAGGTGAAAAAAAGTACATGAATGCCTTACTTAAGTAAAAGAATTCTGGTTAAAATCTACTTAAGTCAGAGTAAATGTTCTGATCTATAAATCTACTTAAGTCAAAGTTAATGTTCTGATCTATAAATCTACTTAAGTCAAAGTAAATGTTCTGATCTATAAATCTACTTAAGTCAAAGTAAACATTCTGATCTTTAAATCTACTTAAGTCAGGGTAAACGTTCTGATCTTTAAATCTACTTAAATCAAAGTAAATGTTCTGATCTATAAATCTACTTAAGTCAGAGTAAATGTTCTGATCTATAAATCTACTTAAGTCAAAATAAATGTTCTGGTCCATGAATCTACTTAAATCAAAGTAAATGTTCTGATCTATAAATCTACTTAAATCAAAGTAAACGTTCTGATCTTTAAATCTACTTAAGTCAGAGTAAACGTTCTGATTTTTAAATCTACTTAAATCAAAGTAAATGTTCTGATCTATAAATCTACTTAAGTCAGAGTAAATGTTCTGATCTATAAATCTACTTAAGTCAAAATAAATGTTCTGATCTATAAATCAACTTAAGTCAAAATAAATGTTCTGGTCCATAAATCTACTTAAATCAAAGTAAATGTTCTGATCTTTACATCTATTTAAGTCAGAGGAAATGTTCTGATCTTTAAATCTACTTAAGTCAAAGCAAATGTTCTGATCTATAAATCTACTTAAGTCAAAGTAAACGTTCTGATCTTTAAATCTACTTAAGTCAGAGTAAACGTTCTGATCTTTAAACCTACTTAAGTCAGAGTAAATGTTCTGATCTATAAATCTACTTAAGTCAAAGTAAACGTTCTGATCTTTAAATCAACTTAAGTCAGAGTAAATGTTCTGATCTTTAAACCTACTTAAGTCAAAGTAAATGTTCTGATCTATAAATCTACTTAAGTCAAAGTAAATGTTCTGATCTTTAAACCTGCTTAAGTCAAAGTAAATGTTCTGATCTATAAATCTACTTAAGTCAAAGTAAATGTTCTGATTTTTAAACCTACTTAAGTCAAAGTAAATGTTCTGATCTATAAATCTACTTAAGTCAAAGTAAATGTTCTGATCTTTAAACCTACTTAAGTCAAAGTAAATGTTCTGATCTTTAAATCTACTTAAGTCAAAGTAAATGTTCTGATCTTTAAACCTACTTAAGTCAAAGTAAATGTTCTGGTCCATAAATCTACTTAAATCAAAGTAAATGTTCTGATCTATAAATCTACTTAAATCAAAGTTAATGTTCTGATCTATAAATCTACTTAAATCAAAGTAAATGTTCTGATCTATATATCTACTTAAATCAAAGTTAATGTTCTGATCTATAAACCTACTTAAGTCAAAGTAAATGTTCTGGTCCATAAATCTACTTAAATCAAAGTTAATGTTCTGATCTATAAATCTACTTAAATCAAAGTTAATGTTCTGATCTATAAATCTACTTAAGTCAAAGTAAATGTTCTGATCTTTAAACCTACTTAAGTCAGAGTAAATGTACTGATCTTTAAACCTACTTAAGTCAAAGTAAATGTTCTGATCTATAAATCTACTTAAGTCAGGGTAAACGTTCTGATCTTTAAATCTACTTAAGTCAGGGTAAACGTTCTGATCTTTAAATCTACTTAAGTCAGAGTAAACGTTCTGATCTATAAATCTACTTAAGTCAAAATAAATGTTCTGGTCCATGAATCTACTTAAATCAAAGTAAATGTTCTGATCTATAAATCTACTTAAGTCAAAGTAAACGTTCTGATCTTTAAATCTACTTAAGTCAGAGTAAACGTTCTGATCTTTAAATCAAGTTAAGTCAGAGTAAATGTTCTGATCTATAAATCTACTTAAGTCAAAATAAATGTTCTGATCTATAAATCTACTTAAGTCAAAATAAATGTTCCGGTCCATGAATCTACTTAAATCAAAGTAAATGTTCTGATCTATAAATCTACTTAAGTCAAAATAAATGTTCTGGTCCATGAATCTACTTAAATCAAAGTAAATGTTCTGATCTATAAATCTACTTAAGTCAAAGTAAACGTTCTGATCTTTAAATCTACTTAAGTCAAAGTAAATGTTCTGATCTATAAATCTACTTAAGTCAAAGTAAATGTACTGATCTTTAAACCTACTTAAGTCAAAGTAAATGTTCTGATCTATAAATCTACTTAAGTCAAAGTAAACATTCTGATCTTTAAATCTACTTAAGTCAGAGTAAACGTTCTGATCTTTAAATCAAGTTAAGTCAGAGTAAATGTTCTGATCTATAAATCTACTTAAGTCAAAGTAAACGTTCTGATCTTTAAATCTACTTAAGTCAAAGTAAATGTTCTGATCTATAAATCTACTTAAGTCAAAGTAAATGTTCTGATCTATAAATCTACTTAAGTCAAAATAAATGTTCTGGTCCATGAATCTACTTAAATCAAAGTAAATGTTCTGATCTATAAATCTACTTAAGTCAAAGTAAATGTTCTGATCTATAAATCTACTTAAGTCAAAATAAATGTTCTGGTCCATGAATCTACTTAAATCAAAGTAAATGTTCTGATCTATAAATCTACTTAAGTCAAAGTAAACGTTCTGATCTTTAAATCTACTTAAGTCAAAGTAAATGTTCTGATCTATAAATCTACTTAAGTCAAAGTAAATGTACTGATCTTTAAACCTACTTAAGTCAAAGTAAATGTTCTGATCTATAAATCTACTTAAGTCAAAGTAAACATTCTGATCTTTAAATCTACTTAAGTCAGAGTAAACGTTCTGATCTTTAAATCAAGTTAAGTCAGAGTAAATGTTCTGATCTATAAATCTACTTAAGTCAAAGTAAACGTTCTGATCTTTAAATCAACTTAAGTCAGAGTAAATGTTCTGATCTTTAAACCTACTTAAGTCAAAGTAAATGTTCTGATCTATAAATCTACTTAAGTCAAAGTAAATGTTCTGATCTTTAAACCTACTTAAGTCAAAGTAAATGTTCTGGTCCATAAATCTACTTAAATCAAAGTAAATGTTCTGATCTATAAATCTACTTAAATCAAAGTTAATGTTCTGATCTATAAATCTACTTAAGTCAAAGTTAATGTTCTGATCTATAAATCTACTTAAGTCAAAGTTAATGTTCTGATCTATAAATCTACTTAAGTCAAAGTAAATGTTCTGATCTTTAAACCTACTTAAGTCAGAGTAAACGTTCTGATCTTTAAACCTACTTAAGTCAAAGTAAATGTTCTGGTCCATAAATCTACTTAAATCAAAGTTAATGTTCTGATCTATAAATCTACTTAAATCAAAGTAAATGTTCTGATCTATATATCTACTTAAATCAAAGTTAATGTTCTGATCTATAAATCTACTTAAGTCAAAGTAAATGTTCTGGTCCATGAATCTACTTAAATCAAAGTAAATGTTCTGATCTATAAATCTATTTAATTTAAAGTTAATGTTCTGATCTATAAATCTACTTAATTCAAAGTTAATGTTCTGATCTATAAATCTACTTAAGTCAAAGTAAAAGTTCTGATCTTTAAACCTACTTAAGTCAGAGTAAACGTTCTGATCTTTAAACCTACTTAAGTCAAAGTAAATGTTCTGGTCCATAAATCTACTTAAGTCAAAGTAAATGTTCTGATCTTTAAACCTACTTAAGTCAGAGTAAACGTTCTGATCTTTAAACCTACTTAAGTCAAAGTAAATGTTCTGGTCCATAAATCTACTTAAATCAAAGTAAATGTTCTGATCTTTAAATCTACTTAAATCAAAGTTAATGTTCTGATCTATAAATCTACTTAAATCAAAGTAAATGTTCTGATCTATATATCTCCTTAAATCAAAGTTAATGTTCTGATCTATAAATCTACTTAAATCAAAGTTAATGTTCTGATCTATAAAACTACTTAAGTCAAAGTAAAAGTTCTGGTCCATAAATCTACTTAAATCAAAGTAAATGTTCTGATCTATAAATCTACTTAAGTCAAAGTTAATGTTCTGATCTATAAATCTACTTAAATCAAAGTAAACGTTCTGATCTTTAAATCTACTTAAGTCAGAGTAAACGTTCTGATCTTTAAATCAACTTAAGTCAAAGTAAACGTTCTGATCTATAAATCTACTTAAGTCAAAGTAAATGTTCTGATCTATAAATCTACTTAAGTCAAAGTAAATGTTCTGGTCCATAAATCTACTTAAGTCAAAGTAAAAGTTCTGGTCCATAAATCTACTTAAATCAAAGTAAATGTTCTGATCTATAAATCTACTTAAGTCAAAGTTAATGTTCTGATCTATAAATCTACTTAAATCAAAGTAAACGTTCTGATCTTTAAATCTACTTAAGTCAGAGTAAACGTTCTGATCTTTAAATCAACTTAAGTCAAAGTAAATGTTCTGATCTTTAAACCTACGTAAGTCAAATTAAATGTTCTGGTCCATAAATCTACTTAAATCAAAGTAAATGTTCTGATCTATAAATCTACTTAAGTCAAAGTAAATGTTCTGGTCCATAAATCTACTTAAGTCAAGGTAAATGTTCTGATCTATAAATCTACTCAAGTTAAAGTAAATGTTCTGGTCCATAAATCTACTTAAGTCAAGGTAAATGTTCTGATCTATAAATCTACTCAAGTTAAAGTAAATGTTGTGGTCTATAAATCTACTTAAGTCAGAGTAAATGTTGTGGTCTATAAATCTACTTAAGTCAGAGTAAATGTTGTTGTCTATAAATCTACTTAAGTCAAAGTAAACGTTCTGATCTTTAAATCTACTTAAGTCAGAGTAAATGTTGTGGTCTATAAATCTACTTAAGTCAGAGTAAATGTTGTGGTCTATAAATCTACTTAAGTCAGAGTAAATGTTCTGATCTTTCAATCTACTTAAGTCAGAGTAAATTTTGTGGTCTTTAAATCTACTTAAGTCAGAGTAAATGTTCTGATCTTTCAATCTACTTAAGTCAGAGTAAATTTTGTGGTCTTTAAATCTACTTAAGTCAGAGTAAATGTTGTGGTCTATAAATCTACTTAAGTCAGAGTAAATGTTCTGATCTTTCAATCTACTTAAGTCAGAGTAAATTCTGTGGTCTTTAAATCTACTTAACTCAGAGTAAATTCTGTGGTCTTTAAATCTACTTAAGTCAGAGTAAATGTTGTGGTCTTTAAATCTACTTAACTCAGAGTAAATGTTGTGGTCTATAAATCTACTTAAGTCAGAGTAAATGTTCTGATCTTTCAATCTACTTAAGTCAGAGTAAATTCTGTGGTCTATAAATCTACTTAAGTCAGAGTAAATGTTCTGATCTTTAAATCTACTTAACTCAGAGTAAATGTTGTGGTCTTTAAATCTACTTAAGTCAAAGTAAATGTTCTGATCTTTAAATCTACTTAAGTCAGAGTAAATGTTGTGGTCTATAAATCTACTTAAGTCAAAATAGATGTTCTGATCTTTAAATCTACTCAAGTCAGAGAAAATGTTGTGATCTTTAAATCTACTTAAGTCAGAGTAAATGTTCTGATCTTTAAATCTACTTAAGTCAGAGTAAATGTTGTGGTCTATAAATCTACTTAAGTCAAAGTAAATGTTCTGATCTTTAAATCTACTTAAGTCAGAGTAAATGTTGTGGTCTATAAATCTACTTAAGTCAAAATAGATGTTCTGATCTTTAAATCTACTCAAGTCAGAGAAAATGTTGTGATCTTTAAATCTACTTAAGTCAGAGTAAATGTTCTGATCTTTAAATCTACTTAAGTCAGAGTAAATGTTGTGGTCTATAAATCTACTTAAGTCAGAGTAAATGTTCTGATCTTTCAATCTACTTAAGTCAGAGTAAATTCTGTGGTCTTTAAATCTACTTAAGTCAGAGTAAATGTTGTGGTCTATAAATCTACTTAAGTCAGAGTAAATGTTCTGATCTTTAAATCTACTTAACTCAGAGTAAATGTTGTGGTCTTTAAATCTACTTAAGTCAAAGTAAATGTTCTGATCTTTAAATCTACTTAAGTCAGAGTAAATGTTGTGGTCTATAAATCTACTTAAGTCAAAATAGATGTTCTGATCTTTAAATCTACTCAAGTCAGAGAAAATGTTGTGATCTTTAAATCTACTTAAGTCAGAGTAAATGTTCTGATCTTTAAATCTACTTAAGTCAGAGTAAATGTTGTGGTCTATAAATCTACTTAAGTCAAAGTAAATGTTCTGATCTTTAAATCTACTTAAGTCAGAGTAAATGTTGTGGTCTATAAATCTACTTAAGTCAAAATAGATGTTCTGATCTTTAAATCTACTCAAGTCAGAGAAAATGTTGTGATCTTTAAATCTACTTAAGTCAGAGTAAATGTTCTGATCTTTAAATCTACTTAAGTCAGAGTAAATGTTCTGATCTTTAAATCTACTTAAGTCAGAGTAAATGTTCTGATCTTTAAATCTACTTAAGTCAGAGTAAATGTTCTGATCTTTAAATCTACTTAAGTCAGAGTAAATGTTCTGATCTTTAAATCTACTTAAGTCAGAGTAAATGTTCTGATCGTTAAATCTACTTAAGTCAGAGTAAACATTCTGATCGTTAAATCTACTTAAGTCAGAGTAAATGTTCTGATCTTTAAATCTACTTAAGTCAGAGTAAATGTTCTGATCTTTAAATCTACTTAAGTCAGAGTAAATGTTCTGATCTTTAAATCTACTTAAGTCAGAGTAAATGTTCTGATCTTTAAATCTACTTAAGTCAGAGTAAATGTTCTGATCTTCAAATCTACTTAAGTCAGAGTAAAATTTGTGGTCTATAAATCTACTGAAGTCAAAGTAAAAATTATTTGAATTTTACTTCAAGTCTTGAGTTATGAGTAGCTACTGAGGATTTGTACAGTAAAATACGATGTTTTCTTATTGGATATAATAACAGGAGACTAGACCTCTAACCAGGATGATCAGGTAACTTCACACCTATATAATAAAGAAAAATACACAGGAAAATAGACACCGTTAAATAAATACATCTAGTTAAATTTAACACTTTAAAAGTTTCTATATTGGTCCACATTACATACTGTACAGTTAGACTACACTTGTCAAAGTCTTAAATCTTTTACAGTTTGACAGAGCTGTAGGAGCTCCTGTAAATCTGTGGCAAGGTGGACAAGAACAAAGCAACAAGGTAATGCATGTTGATGAAGAATATACAATATGCATCTTTTAGGAACAGGCAGGAATTCAGTGGATAACGTCACCCATGGTGCGAATGTGTCACATCAGAGACAACAACAACAATCCACCAGAAACTTGATCAAAAGAACCCCAGCAGGGATCACAACAAGCAACATCCAAGCACAACTCAAAACTCTGCCCAAGGGCATGGTGCGAAAACTCAACCTACACACCCGTCATGAAATGCCAGTGGGCAGAGCTTCGATCAGTTGACTCTTCACAGAGTTGAACTAACACTGTTGGATCAACACTGTCAGATAACTTCAACACAGACAACTATGTCACTCAGAATGAAGTTAAAATTAGACTTTATAAATAACTCTAAAATGTTTAACCCTGAGATATCAACACACCAGGTTTTTGTTGTGTACTGCAGCTGTTCTGGAATGTGATGTGGACTCATTATCTCACCCTGTGCTGCTGTGAAGTCAACAGAGGTGGAAAAAGTTCAAGAAGTAAAAGTACAGTTACTCTGGTTAAAACTTAGACAAAGTGTAACAGCGCAAATCTGATCGTCTTGAAACAAGAGGGCAGAGATCACAGGGTTGTGAGTTATTACAGGAATTGTTTGCCAACAATGCATTATTTTGCCTTTTTGGGGTTTATTGACATCCGACATGATTCTATGATTTTATTGCTTCCACCATGCTTAAGTACAATATGAAGGTAAAAACTTAAAGGGGACATATTTTACCCTTTTAAGACAAGTTTATATTGGTCTCAGAGGTCCCTAAAACATGCCTGTGAAATTCATTTAAAAAACAAACAAACAAAAAAACACTCCAGTATTGGATTTTTGTACCTCTAAAAACCCCTCTGTTTCAGAACCAGCTTTTTCTGTGTCTGTGGCTTAAATGTCACTGAGCTGTCTGACTCCACCCCTCTCAGGAAATGGATGTGGCTTAATGGATGTGGCTCTCTCGATCCTCCTCTCAGCTGGCAGCTGAAAGGAAGATCAGGAGAGGAGGGCGGAACTTTCTTCCAAGCAGGGAGGGCCAACCAAACCTGGGGGAGGTGCTTACTCTCCACATGACATCATGAGGGGAAAATCTGAGAACAGCTTATTATAGCACACATCTTCCTGCAAGGTGGAGAAAGAGAGGGGGGAGGGAATGGATTTTTCTGGTACTTGAGGGGATTGTGGACAGGCCAGGGGCACATATTTTTGTTTGAAAAGCCTGAAAAAGTGATTTTTGCATAGTATGTCCCTTTTAATATTTGCTACAAAGAATCAGTGCTCTGATGTAAAAGTTTAACAAGTTCACATCCCTGCGGAGGTTTTCTGGGTATGTCCAACTGGGTGAAGACCCCAGGGTAGACCCAGGACTGACTGAAAGGATTATACATCTCATATGGCCTGGGAATCCCCAGGAAAGGCTGGAAAAAAGTTGACTTAGCCTGCTGACAAGGCTCTTTCTTTTACATTACCGACATAGGGGTTTTGCACTAACACTACATTTAGAGAGCTGAATCCCCAAAATTCACTATATTTATTATCAGGTATCATCTTGATTTAAAAAAAAAAATACAAAAGAACAGGAAAATATGAATAATTATCTTTATTGTTTTTATTCATGGCATCCAGCTTTGGTCACAAACACCCTGTCTGTGACCCTGTGACATGCAGTCAGGAGTTCAGCCTCTTCTTTAAAGCACTGGAAACCAAACAAAATCTTATTTTAATTTTGCTGAGTCTGTTGGTCCTCCCTGAATTGACTCTTAACAACACTACCACTATTCCTCTACATACCGTGTCCCTGGTCTCTCTCTCACTGTGTGATGGCAGGGCTAATGGTCAGAGAGACATTAGTTTGGTTGTATTTGATATCTGTGTATTTGATAAGTGTTGAAATGTTGCATATTATTGTATTCTTGTATTATATTATACCTTGAAGAGCAAGCACAGTACTTATTCATGGAGTTTGCTGGTCAAACTCTTGACAGCTTTAATGCAGTGTGCATGTTTGAGTATGCAGTAAGTATGTGGTTTTAGACACAGTCATTGACCAGTAAACAGAAGAGGTCTGGCCTGATAAACAACTTAGCTACACCAGATGCCTGGGAATGGCTTGGCTGTTGCCCACATAAACTAGAAATGTTTTATGTGTTGCCCAGGATTGAACACCAGCCAGTGTTTTTTTTTGCCAATTCTTTCCCCACAAAGAACTATTTTCTTACATACAACCAAAGCAGCTCAAACCTAGTTGGTCTGCAAGCTGAAAAGCGCAAAAAAAAAAAATCCTCTTTACAGATGTTGTTGCCATATTCAGATTGATTATAAAGTCATTTTTATCTTCCTAAAACTTTCCAACAAGTTAGAAGACATGGGTTCCCTTTATTTTGGATAGTGAGGATAAACCCATGCAGAAGCTGCCACAGAAAGCTGTTAGAGTCTGAAATCCTGCAGGAAACAGACACCGCTTTGGTTCACATCCAACATGTCATCAACACCTTTTTACCTGTCTGTGTTGTTAGAAACAGTCACAGTATGACAGCAAAGATATAATGATTATAGCTGCTCTCAGGGAAAGCTGAGAAAGCTGAGAAATGGTACAAGTATAAACAGGAACCAAAAAAGCAGCTGGTCCAGGTTTTCATTGCTCCCACCTACATCCAAAAATGTCTCTCCTGCTCGCCGTGAGCATTGGACGTCTGCACCTTCACCCACTGATGGCCACAATTCTTCAGGGCAGCATTACTGTAGTTTCACTCTGTGTGACCTCCATTTGCCATCAGCTTTCATCCATAAAGAGTGTCCATCATACAGCAGAGAGCAGGAAGGAGGTGAAATGAGCAGACAGAAACAACACACACGGCATTATTTCAGGATTGTCACCAGTAAGGGTGCAGCAGGTCAAGAAATCACTGACAAAATGTGTTCCCGACATACTTAACTAACTTGTTTGGCTACTTCATTCTGCATGTTTTTCACGCTGTGTGGTGACATCATCATTTTTGCTGGGGATTTGCTGCATTGTTTCTGAGGAGGGAGCCTTCTTTCATTTTTACCATCTCTGCTGAGAGTTGAGTTAGACAAACAGGGACCATAAAGGATCAGTTGAACAAAACAAAACATAATGGCATTGGCTGCTGCATCACCTTCACATCCTAAATGATAATAATAATAATAATAATAATACATAATACATTTTATTTATAGAGTGCTTTTTAAAAACTCAAAGACACTGTACAGAGCAGAAAAAGATAAAATCGTATAAACAGAGAAATGGTAAATCTTCTAAATTCAGGGAGCACTTCATCTTTAACCAGAGTTTACACAACACTGGCAGTCTTTGCTGTGCTACAGCTCGCTTGTCTACACAGATTAGACATAGATCAGATCAAGCTTGCACATCTGGAAACTTCAAATGTACTCCATTCTTCTTTGTAAAACTCAAGCTCTGCCAGGTTGCACACGGATAAGGCGTGAACAGCCTTTTCAAGTCTAGTCACATATTCTCTATTAGATTGAGGTCTGGGCTTTGACGCTGCCACTCCAGAACATTCATTGTGTTCTCTTTAATCCATTTCTATGTAGCTTTTGTTGTAATCTCCAGGTCGTTCTCTTGCTTGAAAATAAATCTTCTCCCAAGCCGTAGTTTCCTGCAGACTGATAAGACGTTCCTGAGAATTTTTCTTATATTTTGCTGTATTCATTTTACCCTCTACCTTTACAAGCCTTCCAGGGCTGGCTGCCAAGAAGCTTCCCCACAGCATGATGCTGCTACCACCATGCTTCAGAGTGGGGATTGTGTGTTTGTGGTGATGTATATTGTTTGGTGTCTGCCAAACATAGCACCCTGACTGATGGCCAAAAAGCACCGTTATGGTCTCATCGGACCAAATAGCTTTCTTCCATTTGCCCATGGAGTCTCCCACATGTCTTTTGGTGATCTTTGGTCGAGATTTAATACAAGTTTTCTTCAACAGTGTCTTTCTCTTTGCCACTCTCCTATAAAGCTTTGACTGGTGAAGAACCTGAGCAGCAGCAGCTGTTGTATGCAGAGTCTCTCCATCTCAGCTGCTGAAGCTTGTAACTCCTTCAGAGTAGTCATAGGTGTCTTGGTGGCCTCTCTCACTAGTCTCCTTCTTGCACGGTCACTCATCTTGTGAACACGGCCTTATCTAGGCAGATTTACACATGTGCCATATTCCTTCCAGTTCTTGATGATGGAGTTAACTGAACTCTGGGGAATGTTCATTGCCTTGGATTTTATGTTGTATCTATCCCCCACTTATACTTTTCAATAACCTTTTCATCTGAGCCTCTTGGAGTGTTCTTTTGTCTCCATGGCACAATGGTAGCCAGGAATGCTGATTAACCAGTGACTGGACATTCCACACACAGGTGTCTTTAAAATACAATCACTTGACACTCATCCACTGCACTCAGTGATCCCTTTTACACTAATTATAAGACTACTATCACCAGTTGCCTGGACCTCTCTTGAATTAGGTCATCGGGAAGGAAAACATTATAAACATGTAAATCTCACATCTTTAAATGGCACTATGAAATATGCCATTGTGTCAATTCAGAGGCAGCAGGGTCAAAGAACGTTGAACTGTATGTGTGCAATTGAAGCTCCTGCTGTGTGTTCACAGCCTGTGACTCTCTCCTCTATTATACCGTTGCAGAGGTAATGTGTGAGGCCAAAAAAATTAACAGTGGAACTGTGTTACATATCTCGTGGAATTGCAATCTGTAGAGGGTTTAAGAGGGGATGTCATGGGGAGTCGGGCTATGGTCCTCTAAACCCTGGGTTCAAGTCTGACCTTCAGCTCTTTTTGTTCATGCCATTCCTCTATACGCTCAATTTCCACTTTATCAGATCAAAATGAATCAACTGATAGCCAAAGAGCTCTCTATTGTAAAGGCACTGGATGTATTCATTGCTTTGTATGGAGGGTTTCAATCAAAAAAGTAATTTTTCCAATACAAATGACCTATACTAGCTTGTATTCAGCCTGATTTTAACCTTACAGATTTAAGAGTGCTCAGATGTTAAGGCATGCAAGCATACACTGTTAGAATAACCAGAATGTTCCCTGGAAAAAAGTGTGAATTAATTTGCATGTTCTAGTGAAGAAGTAGTGTTATGCAATGCTGTCGAAAGCCATGAATGTACTTTTGTGGATTCTTCTATAAGATGTGGCAACCACTGACTGTCTTCTCTGTAAAAGAAAACAAATGGATTAACATTAGACCTGTAATAGCCCCCTAAAACATGGAATTGGCAGTTTTCCTCTGTGTTTATTGAGATTAAAGGGATTAAACAACAATAAAAGGGAAAAACACAGCCATTGCATTTGGAAACATGTCTTTTTTGTGACTTAACCGAGGATGATATTTATCGAGAGGGGTGAGTCTGACCCTTGTGGCTAAAATCTTGGATTAAAAGTCACCTTTTTGGCCAGATATCATCATCAAAGTCAGGCAGAATGTGGCACAGGTTTACAACTCTGTGAATGGACATTTTTGTCCCTTTTCACTTGCTGTTGTGAGCTCTAAAGAGGTGTAAAATATCTTTAAGCGTGATTCCCCCATGCACTAGGTCATGCTCTTTCATGGTTTCCTTTTTTACAGCTATTTATCCCCCTGAGAGGTTGTCTGTTCTCATGCTTCATCCAGCTTCACTGTGAAAAAAAGGAAAATAATGCACACGTGGGAGGAAAGCAGAAGCTTGGCTTCAATAAAACAGCTGTTGAACTCTACAAATGTCTCCTTGGAGTAGTTCTGGGCTCTGAACACCACCCACTTTACTTATCTTTTAGATAAATAAATGTTAATGTAATTCAAAGCTCTCAGTCATTGCAGTTTGGACCTTGACCCCGACCTGGTTTCTTGTTTCTGTCCTTGAACTGTGTAGGCTGCTGGTGTGAATTTAGAGGTGTCAAAACACAGGTTCAGGTGCATTAGTGGGCGAGAAAGCATCTTTTTCCACTTAGAGTATATATCCCACTAAAAAGGTGTCACATCCTTATGGAATAAATCTATATAATTTCTTGCCTCTAGCCGAGCACGGCCATCTGTTCAGTGGTGTTACACACTGGAGGTGCTGGTGGGCCCTACATCATCATGACGGGTGTGGAGGCAGTAGGAAATAGAAAAGAGGATAAAACACTCGGTAAAGACATGATGAGACCCAAAGATGGAAATTAAAAGAGATAAACATCCTCCAGACAGCTCCCTTTTGAATTATCCACCATAAAATGGTTCATGTCTAATGCCTGAAAAGATGATTAAATCCATTCAGGGAGGAAGTGAAAACACTGTAAATATGAAATTAAGAAACTGACATGTTTGCACACACAGCACAAACACAGGAGAGGAGCGCCGTATATATATAATGTGTCTAAAAGCCAACTTCTGGTTTCTTGGAGCCACAGTGTTCACCGCACCCACAGTGATGATTTATGGTTTCTTATGCTGCTACACACTACACAAGATTTGTCTTTTGAATGGTCACTGCAGTGTTGGCTCAGGGGATCATGGAGGCTGAAATTCCTGCTGTAAATTGTCCTGCAGAGATAATACAGAGTGCCCCAGCTAGCAGACAAAGGTGACTGTGGCTCTCCCCTGACAGTACCTGCAGTTTTGGTGCACTCACTCACCGTGCTCATAAGATTTCAGGCTTATCGGTGTTCATTTTGGAAACTAAACTTAGCTCAAAAAGTAAGGACATTTGTGTTTGGTAGATTATTTGTTTGTTGTAACAATGCATTAAATCTTAAACCACTAGAAAGCCTGTATATTTCCCTTTTAAATGATGCCACATTTGTAGGGATCATGCATTTGTGGGATGAGCAGCAGAGCTGAGTATGTGGGTTGCACCAGTGAAAAATTTGCCAAATCTTCTCTGCCAATGCCAAACAGCTGATTCTGCTGTTGCTATTGACTCTTGTTTTGAGCTTCTGGTACCCCAGGTGCTGCCCATCAGGTGCCTGATTGGCACCTGATGGGCAGCACCTGTGAGCATGGGCCCTGCCACAGTGGTCAGTAGGTGTCTGCTCCAAGAATCAGCATGCCACGTTTGACTGATCTGGATAGGGCCCGTGTGATAGGGTAACTTCAAGCTGGTGTTCTGCAAAACCAAGTTGCGGCATTGTTTGGAGTGAGCCCTAGTACCATCCCTGAACTGAAGGCCAAGTTCCATATAACGGGGGATGTCAGAGACAGGTCGTGAAATGGGCGTCCCAAGAAGACGACACCCCAAGAAAACCGTTTCCTCACCCTAACAGCACTCAGGTACCGTAGGCTATCCTCTACAGATTTGCAGTCAAGGTCTGCAGGATGACATGGTCGACTGCTCTCTGCCCAGACAATCCTGAACAGACTGCACGCAGCCACTCTCCAGTCTCATAGGGCTGCCAGGAGGCCTGCCATGACTGTTTTTCACCGTCAGGCCCGTTTGCGCTGGTGTTGGCAACACGTGCACTGGAACCTGACCATTTGGAGGAATGTTATGTTCAGCAATGAGTCCAGATTCTGCCTACAGCAGTTGGATCATGGAGTCAAAATGTGGAGAAGAGGTGAAGAACACTATGCTGATTGCTTACAAATGTGTCATCATTTAAAAGGGTGATAGACAGGCTTTCCCGTTGTTATAAGCATTGTTACAACAAAAGAATAATCTATCAATCCTTACTTTTGTGCTAAGTTTATTTTATATTCTACCTAAATGTACACACTTTGTCACATTCAATCGTATTTAACCTTTATGCCATAAAACAGACTAAATGCCAGGCCTCCTGTGCTAACATTATGAAATCATGTTTAAGAAAGTTTTCGTCACACCCAGGTGTCTCACTTTGACATTAAATTGGGAGATAAATATGAAAATGGTACATGTACAGGTACATGTTCATCCTTCTGTTCCTGTAACCTCCGTAGCATTATTAATCCCAATAACAGTACAAACTAAATATCTAATTTTCCCAAAAAGCACAAATTAAAACTAATTTAAAGTCAGAAAAGGAGATTTGGATAGACAGAGCTCTGTGTGTCTGCTAGTACAGGGGAACAAGGGGTTAAAATGATATTGAAAAAGTCAAAATAAAGCAGCTTTCTATACATTTTTTCCTTTCATAATTCCTCTTAATGTGAGTATTCAGTCTCCATGTTGCACAAACATGGTTATTTCCTGTCTCTGTGTTTCTGACCAGTCTTGATTGTTTTCATTCTTGAATTAATTCACTGGAGAACAGCTGATCTCAGCTCAGTGAAGGCCTCTCTGTTTAATATCATATCAAAACATCTCAAGCACCACCTGTTCACCACAGCCTACAGTCTTCACTAAACCACCCCTCACACTCATCCTACCCCCTCACATAGTTTGTCCATGTCTATGTGTTCCTGTAAAGCGTACTTGGGTTTCTTGAAAGGCGCTATATAAATTCAAGATATTATTATTATTATTATTATCAGTGGGCTCTGATGTATTGATTATGTCACCAAATCAATCACTCCCAACAACACGTTACGGTTGTAAATCCTGTGAATAAAGGGGCTGTTGTTACAGTGATAACTGAAGACTTCTCAGAGTTTTAACTCAGAAAAGTGTTTATGTTCGGGTCTGTTTGTGCTGCGTTTAGTGTTAGCATCTTAGCTAAACTTCAGCTCTGCCATCTCAACAGGTGAGATTTATGAGCTGCCGTAGTTCTTAAAGGGGACATATTATGCAAAAATACTTTTTCAGGCTTTTCTAATACAAATATGCATCCCTGGTCTGTCCACAGTCCCCTCAAGTACCAGAAAAATCCATTCCCTCCCTCCCTCTCTTCCTCCACCTCTCAGAAAATGTGTGCTAAAACAAGCTGTTCTCAGATTTTACACCTAGTGACCTTACATGGGGCGTAAGCACCCGCCCCCAGGTTTGGTTGGCCCTCCCCCTCTTGGAGGAACGCTCCGCCCTCCTCTCCTGATCCTCTCAGCTACCAGCTGAGATGCTGGACAGCTTAGTGGGTTACCCTGCTGACAGCAGTCTGGGAGACTGATGGTTTGAATCCCAGTCTAAACTTTGGAAAAAAGTCTCTGTAATAATACGAGTGCTGCATCCATTTCTTAAGAGGGGTGTGGTCAGGGGCGGAGTCAGACAGCTAATTACCATTCAAAGCCATAGACAGAAACGGCTCGTTCTGAGCAGGGCTGAAACAGAGGTTTTTATACATGCAAAAATCCAATTCTGGAGTGTTTTTTTTAGCAACAAACTTCACAGGCATGCTTTGGGGACCTCTGAGACCAATATAATCTTGTCTTAAAAGGGTAAAATAAGTCCCCTTTAAAGGTAAAAGAGAGATTACAGACGCTGAGCCAGAGCATGGTGGAACGGGCTATTAGAACAAGCAGCAGAGCCCCAGTGAACTGATCTCTGACGTTAAAACTGGTCCAAAGACCAGTTCGTGCCACATTTTTACCGATCCAGGGCTCAGTGGACCGATGCACTCAGACCGCTGATGTCAAGATTGGTTAACCGATCCATATCAGATTATCTTTACACCACTATTTATTACAGAAACAATATTTTTTTAGGTTCTAAATCAAGTTTTACAGAGAACAAATGGAGGACTTCCTGAGTTTTCAAGAAAACCTTTGCCTAGGCAGTTATTCATAGACCTGTAACCTGAAACATGATTGCAAAAAAAGCCAAGCATTTGTTATTCACTTCATCTGAGCTTCATTTATCCAGGTTAGCTCCATCAAGGTTGCAAATTTCTTTTCCAATAGAGAATAGGACAAACAGCTTCAGCAGCATATTTAATCAGATATGTCCCAGTGAAAAACACGCTCTGCCAAAGTCACAGCAAAGGAAGACAAGGACGAAACTAAGAATGCATTTGTTCTTGATTATGGTTATTTGACTCAGTACAATTATGAGTGTTAGTGTCACATTTTCATATCTTTCTCCATAATTGACACATTAAGCACATAACAGACACTCATAACAGTCCCATCTGCAGGCGTCATCATCATCACTGCCATGACTTTGTGTGTTCATTCAAATAGCCTTACGTAGAAATGCTCAGGAACATCTGCCATATGTTAAACCTTAAAGTGTCTCAGCCTCAAACAGGGAAGATTATTTCTATGACATTTTTAACTTGGATGATCATTGGCTGACAAACTCAGAGCTTCAGTTTGTTAATAATTGAGAGGTACAAGTCAAATGTGAGACTACATGAGCATGTTTCTTTTAAAAGACGAGTTAGTTGAGGATCTGTTATGGTGGTTATCATCTGTAAGCCTTACTTTAGGCCAGGGTGAATGTTAAGTTGTGTATTTCACTCAGTAGGGACTAAAACTAATCAAAGACAAACATTTATTTCACATAGATGTGGTACTGGATTATTGTCAGAGAATCTTTGGTGCTTGTAATCTTCAGGGTCATAAGGTGATTGAAGGGTGTCGGCCCTAATTGGCAGTGAGATCTATCTCTCCATGGAGCTCAGACACCAGTGGTGGAGGTGTTGGCTGAAGATGTCATCTGAGGTTGATGGGATGAAGAAGGTGATGAATCTGTTGACCAGATAAAGGCTGAAGACTTCGCCTGAGGCCGTTGGGATGAAGAGACTGACCACACTGTGAGGACTGGGGTAGGCCAGAAGACAGCTGACGATGACCTGAGACTGGTGGGATAAAGAAGGTGATGAAACTGTGAAGAGTTTGCAGTGATGGGGAAGTGGAGGATGGCACGCAACGATGGAATGAATGAAGTCATTCAGGAGAAAGCCATATGAAAACAGCAGCAATGAGATAGGCTAACAATGAGGAAGTGAAGCAGTGTTATGGGACTCCATTTCAGTCATGTTTTTGTGTTGTTTTGATGGATCATTATTATTCTCTGCCATCTTCTCTAAAGTGACCCTTTCCTCATATATGAAGCACCTTTGGCAAGTCTTTTTGAATATGACGCAGCAAGCTTTGCACACCTGGATTAGGCGATTTTCTGACTTTCTTATTTGAGAATTCTCTCAAGCTCTGTTAGGTTGGATGGGGACCACTGGTTGACAAGTCAGGGCTCTGGCTGGGCCACTCTAGTGGATTCACAGAGTTGTCCCTAAGCTACTCCTGTGGTGTCTTGGCTCTGTGCTTAGGGTCATTGTCATGTTGGACAGTGAACCTTCGGCCCAGTCTGAGGTCCCCAGCACTGTGGAACAAGTTTTCATTGATGATATCTCTACTTTGCTCCATTCAGCTTTCCCTCAGTGCCAACCAGTCTCCCAGTCCCTACTGCTGAAAAATACCCCCACAGCATGATGCTGCCATCACCATGCCTCACTGTTGGCTGTGTGCCAGGTTTCCCCCAGAGATAATGGTTAGAACTGAGGCTAACCAGTTCAATCTTAGTTCATCAGACCAGAGAATCTTATTTCTCACAGTATGACAGTCCTTTGGGTGCTTTTTTTTGCAAACTCCAAGAGGGCTTTCATGTGCTTTGCACTGAGGAGAGGCTTCCTTCTAGGCACGCTGCTATGACCCCAGATCAGTGGAGGGCTGCAGTGATGGTCCACCCTCTGAAACTTTGTCCTATCTCCACACAGGATCTCTGGAGCACAGCAGAGTGACCATAGTGTTCATGGTCACCTCTATTTCTAAAGTCAATCTACCCCCCGATTGCTCATTTTGGCCAGGCCATCAGCTCTTGGAAGAGTCCTGGTTGTGCCAAACTTCTTCCATTTGAGAATTAAGGAGGCAACTGCTCCTTTGGGAGCCTTCAGTGCAGCTGAACTTTTCTCTAGCCTTCCCCAGATCTGTGCCTCGCAACAATCATGTCTCTGTGCTCTGCAGACAGTTGCTTTGACCTAATGGCTTGTTTTTTACTCTGATATGCATTGCCTGCTGTGAGGCCTTCAATAGATAGGTGTGTGTGTCTTTCAAAATCATGCTCAGGAAATTTAATTTATCACAGTTGGACTCCACTCAAGTTGGAGAAACATCTCAGCAACGATCCAGAGAAATGAGAGGAACCTGAGCCAAATTTGAGGTGTTTTAGCAAAGGGTCTGGATACTTACATCAGTGTGATATTTCAGTTTCATTTTTGATATATATGCAAAAAAATAAATCTGTTTTCGCTCAGTCAAAAACGTCCAGCAATTCCACTGCTGACAAGCAACTTTACACCATTTTATCACCCTTAAAGATGAATATAAGAATATAAAGGTTTACGTAGTGTTACAGTGTCTTTGTGGTGGATGTACAGCATATGCATTACACAATAAGAATGGAGCATTCTTTCAGCCCATTCTGCAAAACTCTGCACCACTTCACTGGCTTTGTTCCTCCTGCTGCCCTAATTTACGATGCAGATATCCCTCATTCCCTTCCCTGCTCTGCTCTGCAACCCCTGATACGACTGTTTACCCACACGTGTTTGCTCACACATGCACATTTTGGCAGATATTTGAGTGCAAAAACTTCCTTTTGTGTATGTTTGCAGAACCCCGATTTGCCCTTCTCTTATTTATCTGCTTTGATTTATCCCATTACTACCTGCTGCTGCAGCCGCTGTAGCTCAGCATCCCCTCAGGGACGACAACAACTAATCTAGTCTATTGATATTTTCCAGTCGCTTCATCTTGTATAATCCAGCAAACTGCTCTGAGCGCACTCCAGCTCCTTCTGCGGTCTTCAGTTTGTCAATCCCTGAGGCCGAAGGATTTACAGACGGAGGGTGTTTGTATGTGCGTGCGTCCTTATCTGGCTGTCTTTGTATAAATCATCCGTACTTGTGGTCTGTGCCCTTGAAGAAATGGATGCACTCAAAATCCATTACTAAGATGATTTCCAGTGCACACAATATGGTAGAAAGTTTCACATTTAAGGGATTTTTAAACAATTTCATGGATCAGTTTTTATTTCTGTCAGAGGCAGCATAAGCAGTCATTAGTGGGAGACAAGGTTGCTGTTTTGAAATCTTCACACAGCTGGATTATCCCCTTTCTAATGTGTCCTTGTGCAAGACAACAATCCCCTTGGTGATGAAATATGAAGATTACAGCTACAAACTATGTTTTAGGTCACACACAAGAAGGATTCTGTCCTCCTGCTGCTGGATTTACTGCTAAAAATGACTGGGAAACCTAAGGCAGCAGTAGTATGTCACACAGGTGACAATAAGGTTTCCATTTTGGGGGAAAAGCTCACCTTTTTTGTTCTATTTTTAGACATAATTTCAGTTTAAGGTCAGTCTTAAATGTGAAGAGAATAAGTAATTTGTTCTCAATTGTCTTCTTTTATTTAACTTGAGGCAACTGGGTGTATTTCAAGTAATAACAACAGGAAATTGCAGGATCATGTTCTGCATTTTGCATCCCGCTGACACATTCAGGGTTACAAAGTTCCATCCCCGCCGGATTTCCACACTTGCATGAATGCTGAAAATTGCATTCACGTTACTGGACGGAGGCCCATGGGATCAAAGTAGCAACCTAATGGCAGATTTGTATGTTAATTTACATTCACAGGACAACATAGCTAACCTTGAAAGAGCTTTAAAATGTTGAGGCAGGGAATTGGGTCTGGCGCAGAGAGCAGGATTTGTAAAGCCTGTGGGGATGATGCTGTAATGAGAAACACATTCAAAACAAGGCTGAACGCAAGAGAAAAGGTTATGTGTGGCAAGTTTTGTACAGCAAAAAGATCAAATCTTGCACTTTAAAGATGAAACTAGATGATAATTTTTACATTTTCTGTTAATGACCATTCACTTTACAATTTCATAAGAGAGTAGGGACTGTGCAGTGTCTTTGCTGATTAGACTCCATCATGATGTCTTGGTGAATTTAAAGGTGAAGCATGCAGGATGTGCTACAGTGTGACACTGGTGAGCCAGACAGGAGGTGGTTGGGGTGGAGGAGGGTCACACAGATCCACACTGAAGACAAACTGACTGCAACAGAAAGGAGAAGTCATTAAAAGCTTGGCAGCAGCAAGATGATTGGTCCATAGAGGTCAAGTTGGTATGCCCATAATTGGCCACTTCATTTTTTAGACAAAAAGTATGTCCTAAAGTGTTTGTTGACTATCTTTTCAATTAGGAAGAAGACTCTAAGACTGGCTAAAAATGATATAAAAGTATTTTTTTTTTCAAGGATACCAAAATAGGACTAAAATGTGAGTGCTAGTATGCTGGATGTAATCCTGCAAAGACGATGGATTGGTCAGATTTGATGCCTTGCAAAGCTCCAGTCTGAAACGAATGTGCCAGGTCTGAAAACAGGCCTGACCAATCAACGTCTTTTGAGGAGAATGAGGCAGGATTTAGTTGTAATAAGACAGGATAGCAATGGCTGCTGTCGGTGCAGCAATTTGCTTTAATATTTACTTATAGTATAGTGGCAGTTTAATCAGAACTGACCCACGTGTCTTTAATAAATTAAGAGCAGGGAACAGCATTGAAGGCTTTTCATGATGGAAAGATGTTTTCTCTCTTCTCTCGACCTGCCACAGCATCAGTTTGTGAGAGTTACGGGCGGGGTTTATCTGTACTGTAAGCTGGTATATACAGTACAATGACTGCTGCCGGTGTAGCGATTGGCTGACCAGCCTTGGCATGAGTTTTAGCCACTGACAAGCTCCGGCTGGCTAAGCTAACATTTAAACCTGAGCTGTGCATGTCTACTACCCTTTTTTGTCTTGTCACTCTGACTGGCCTGTAATGCATGTGACAGAATGTACGAGGTACGGCAATGAAATAATGAGACTGCACTTGTGATAATAAAACCACGTGGATCACAGTCAAACTGAGGGTATTCACGCACAACTGCTGTGAGTTTCAAATAGGTGACGTCTTTAGTTCACTGGTGGCTTCTTTTTGAAGTGCACATGTTTTTGTCAAGGCGTTGGAAAACAACTAGCCTAAAAGTTGAGCAATGCATTAACTTGAAACTGAACAAAACAGCAGCAGGATCTTTTCGTACATTAACTGAGGTGCAAGGGGAGCACTGCATGTCACATGCAAGTGTGTTTGAATGGCACAAAAGATTTTGTGAGAGCAGAGATGAGCAGCAGAGAGGATGTCCAAAACGACAAATTGAACAAATCAATCGAAATGATCGACAACTCAGTACAAGAATGCTAACAGAAACGGTATACACTGATAAAGAGACAGTTTAACAAATTTTGAACATGAACAGTGTGTTCAAGAGGTTCAAAATTTCTCACTCCTGATCAAAAGGAAAAATGCAGATATACTTGTGGAGACATTTTGGAATAAACTGAGGGAAACCCATATTTTTTGGGAGTGCTTACATGTGTTGAAACTTGAATCTTCCAATATGATCCTGAGACAGAACAGCAGTCAGTGAATTAGTGAACACCATCATCAGCAAGGATGAAGACAGTATGACAAAGCAAGTCCAAATTCAAGGCCATGTTGATTGTTTTCTTTCACATTAAGGGTATGGTTTTGGAGGAGTGGGTTCCAGACGTATTCAATTCTTCATCAAGCTAACATGCAAGCTCAAAGTAATGCAGTGTCAAATACAAATCACAGTGCTTGATCACCCTCCCTGTTCACCTGATCTAGCCCTATCTGACTTGTTTCTGTGCTCAAAGGAACACGTTTTGAGTTTGTGTCAGAAGTTAAGAGAAGAACGATGGATGTTCTGAGACAACTGTCTGAAAAAGACCTGCTGCACTGTTTTGATCAGTGGAACACCTGAATGCAGTGTTGATGCAGAAGGGGTGTATAATGAAGGAGAAAGACTTTAAAAATGTTTATGTTCAATAAAACTGTATTACATTGGCACATTTTTAATAGCCATACCACATTCATGTCTGAGAATTTTTAAAAAGTCCTGCCCTTCCCTAACGCTTTGGATAGGAGGTTTCCCAGATGAATGGGAGATCTGGTTTGAATCCTTTCATAAGAGTCAGGGTGGAAGCAAATCCAGCTGTGTACTGACCTTCCCTGTGGACATGGTCTGGTGTGAAGCAGCTGTAGTGGATTCTCTCTCTTGGTTACAAACCTTTATGTTGGTTTTCACATCAAACAACAGAAGATTTGGTGTGTTTCAGTCTCAGCGTTTCTCCTTATGGGCTCCAAAGCAAAACAGTCATGGCAGACTACAGCAGAGTGTGAGGGTTTCAGTGGTCAGGCTTATATTCATAAGCTTATACTTTAAGCTTACAGTGAAAATACTGGTGTGAGAATTATGTTCATATTATCAAACCTATTATTGAACACAGAAATGAGTCAGTTTTGTGCTTTAGCATCAGCCTTAAATAGCAGGAGTTCAAACTGTGCTGCTTACAATGTGAGCTGTAACGCTGACTCATAC
This sequence comes from Cheilinus undulatus, assembly GCF_018320785.1. Lineage (NCBI taxonomy): Eukaryota > Metazoa > Chordata > Actinopteri > Labriformes > Labridae > Cheilinus > Cheilinus undulatus. The sequence continues at coordinate 13,269,550 of NC_054870.1, read as the reverse complement.
AAGGTGGTTGAGATTCAAATCTGAGGACGAGTGTGTCTCCGGTTGTGTTATCCATTTATGATTTCAGTAATTATTTAAACTATCATCTGAATAGCCATCTTGATTTTAGTTTTAATTATGAGCCACAGAGGCTGACGCTTTCCTTTATTCAGGAAGCCCTGGGTTTTTAGTGTAATTATAGCCAAAGTATTATTACATCTGTCAGAACTAAAGTGAAAAAAGTTGCCATCATAAGTTTAGCAGCTTCCTTTGTCAGAAACTGCAGTGGGGTGCACACCACAAGGTTATCTTGCCTTTTTTGCCCAGATTTCCCCCCTCTGAAAAAGGAAAAGCAAATCCCAGGTTTGCCAATGACTGGACATTTCAATCTGATATCCTGTTGTGGAGGAAAACCTTCTCAAAATATCACAAAAAGTCCTAAAAAGGATTTATAACACTGAAATGTTGACCTGAAAGTTATGCTCATGTATGCACTCTGTAATTAGTTGGAGCTCCTTCTGCATGAATTACGGCTTTGATGCAACATGGCATGGAGCTAATCAGTCCGTGGCACTGCTGGGGTGTGGTGTATTATACCAGCCTTCAGCTGGTGTTTTTTGGGAGTCTGGTGTGTCTCATCTACTTCTTGACAACACACCATAGATCTCTATAGGGTTCAGGTCAGACCAGTTGGCTGGCACCATGAAGGTCTCTAAAATCTCCCGGTAGACAGCTGACAGCGTCGAGTCTGGACTTGTCAAAGCACAGTGACCACCATCCACCAATGACATGACACCCCAAACCATCACTGGCTATGGAAACTTCCCTCTGCCTCCCTGATCTCCCTCCAGACTCCAGGACCTTGATTTTCAGATTAAGAAATTTAATTTCATCTGAAAACAGGACTTTGGACCACTGAGCACAGGTGAGACACCTATGATGTACAGTATGTGGTTCAGGAGTGGCTTGACGGTAAGAACACCACACTTGTCGCCCATTTCCTGTGTGTGGTGGCTCTTGATCCACTGACTCCAGCCTCAGTCAGCTCCTTGTGAAGCTCCTCTAAGTTCTTAAATCTACTCTGTTTGACAGTCCTCTGAAGACTGAGCTCATCCCTTTTGCTTCTGCCAATCCTTTAGCAGCATCTTACTGAAACTACCCTCAGATACAGTAGAACCTCAGTGACTACCCTGAAGTTCTCACTCTCCCCTACACAATCAAAGATCTTCTAAAAACCTGCTATTCATTATAGATGTGTACATTTATCTATGATTGTAACACTTTATCTTATGATAATGACGAATAAAGACATGTAGCTTATCTTTAATTTAGAGAATTAACCTAATCTGTTAGATTATGGGCCAACATGAGAAACTTTTTTACATCCTGGTTTCCTCCATTTTACACACAATATTCAAACCTAAAGAAGCAAATCCCTTCATTTAAAATGAATGACTGATCCAGATCAAACTCTCTTGGGGGTCAAAGTGTGTTAAAACTCACTCAGCTGGAGTTCTCATTTGGAAAAAGAAAAAGTTGGAGTTAAAATCACAGAGCTGCAGGTTTCATCGTCACATTGTCCAAACTTCTGGCAGCTCGTCTTGTCTGGGCCTCAGGGTGTTTTCTGTGGGCAGGTGGCTTCCACAGCAGGGATGTCACAGTCACTCTCATGCCTCTGGATACTGACAGCAGCTGGGATAACGGATCGCTTTTTTACACACATCCTGCATGATGACATCCACCGCAAAGGTGGATTTCCTCTCTGTTACTACAGGATCTTTTCATACTGCTATCAGTAAGTTTGCAAACTTGGAGAGAATACTCTTATTCCCAAGTGTCCTGTGTCCAAGTCCAGATAAATACTGAATGACTAAAACTCTCAATGCTAGCACACAGTTTGCTGGAGTTTGCAGGAGGTGAAAGAGACCAGCAAGGGTTGAAAATAATGTCATTGTTTTTGTGATTGAAAGTAAACTCCATTATGACACTCTATTATTATGCTGGGGACAAAACAACGGATGCAATTACAGCACCCACAGGTCACAGTGGATTCCCTGTCAACCAAAATCACAGGAAAAGAACGGTTCATTTTGCCTGGTATGGATTCAGAATCATTATCCCTTCCTGCTTCACAGGCTGCAAGTCTCTTTTTTTCCTCACTTTGAATAATGAACAACTGAGGTCCAATTTACAGCTGCAACAAATAAATACCAAAGAAAAAAGGGAATTGCCTGTGTGCCAAAAAGTAACATGGGACAGCCGTGGCTAGATTAGCATGTAGGGCATTCCAGGACAAATCCTATTGATGAACTCCACTATACCGCCTCCCCTTTACGCTCTACAGACCCCATAAAGAAATATGAAGCTTAATTTAATTTCTAAGGATTCAGAATCGGCTTAGTAATGCTTGGAGTGAGACCAACTGTAGCCAGAAGTTTATAATGGATCAATGTATTAAAAGATTGTCTCTTGGGGAAATATCTGCAGGAGTTAGCTGGAGAATAAGAAGGGATTAAATCACATCAAGTCCACTGTAAACCAGTTGGTAGTGTGGCTGGAACCGAGAGGCAAGCTGCTCAAAACAGTGGCCCCCGAGCAAGGCACCAAACCACATAGTGTCTTTGTTTTGTGACTGAGTTTTTCCATCCATCAATTAATCCGTCCATCTGTCCATCCTCCCCTCCAAAAAACATTGGAACAGTGAGGCCATTTCCTTTGTTTTCGCTGTAGACTAAAAACAGTTGGGTTTGACCTCAAATGGTGAATATGAGACAAAAGATCAACACTTCAGCTTTTATTTTCAGGTGTTTACATCTGGATCTGATACACAACTTAGAAGATAGCGTTATTAACACCGAATTTTTAGGTGAACAAAAGTATCGTAACAACTAGACTTCAAGTCTGGAGACTGACGGGTCCAAAACATTCTGCTTCTTGCCCCTGATGAACTCCTTTGTTGTGTTGGCAGTGTGTTTGGGTCATTATCTTGCTGCATGATGAAGGATCTCCCAGTCAGTTTGGTTTCATCTTTCTTTAAGTTGACAGACAAAACGTTTCTGTAGACTTCTGAGTTCATTTCTGCTGCCATTATGTGTTAGATCATCAATGAAGGAGGTTGTTGCTGATGACATTAACAGTTGTTTTAGGGTCTTTCTTTACAGCTCTCACAATGTTTCTGTTGTTGGTTTCCTTTGTCTACCTTTGTCTACGTGTTACTTAGTACACCAGTGCTTTCTTTCTTTTTCAGGACTTCCCAAATGGTTGTACTGGCTATGGCCAATGTTTGTTTAAAGACTCTTATTGATTTTCCATCTTCTCACAGCTCAGCTCAGTTATAAGTTTAGAGTGGCACACATGGGTTTAAAAGGGCAAAATTGGGTTAACAGAGATAAAAAAATAGGCAGAAAGTGGTAGCAGTTGGTAAATAATGGGAAAGAGGAGAGGTAATGGTTGGATAATGTGATTTTAAAAGTGACAAAATGTGTTCAAAGTAGCAAGGGGAAGTGAAAAGGGGTTAAAATGTGGAAAAAATTGGTAAAAGATGCAAAAAAATGATGAAAAATGGCACATAGGTAGGAAAAGTGGTCAAAAGGGACAACAAAGTGGCACAAATGAAGCTACGTAGTGAAGTTAAACTATTAGCACCAATGCTAATAATCCACCACATATGCATTGATACTATCAATAAATCCCAACTGGTGGAGTGCCCATTCTTTGGGTTTGTCAGAGACCCAGCCAGATCTGTGGGCAGGCCTGTCTCAGCAACACTAAAGGGCACACAGCTGTCTTCTTTCCCAGGTTTGACACCTGCCAGCTTCCAATTTCACCATTTTCATTAAACGCTCTCCCTGGATAGTCCCTGTACTCAGAAGAACTCTTCCCTTTGTAGGACATGTTGGTTTTGTGCTGCAGGCATCAATCCAAACATGTCATATGTTCTGATGCTCTGCATGGCTGCTGTGGCTCCAGCTGAAGAATTTCTGTTAAAAATGACAACACCTTGAAGCTGTCAAGAGAAGCAGAAGCAGCGAACATGTCTTTCAGTTCTAGAAACTGTCAAATCAATTATTCAGTGATCTGAATTATATTTGAGGAGGGGGAACCACTTGTTAGTGAGAGCTCCTCTTCCAGGACCGAGGGGTGTTCGTTAAAGAGGAACTGTTTGAGCTGCTGCCAGCTCTGCTGCACCGTCTTCTGCTCCCACCAACATGATGCAATCACTGTTTTACTGTTTTACTGTTAAAAATGGGGATTTAAACTGACATGGCAACCAACCAACAAAAGCACATAATTCCACAGGCCTGCTCAAAGCTTTAACAGTGGCTCTGCTGTGTGTGTATGAATGCTGCAGCTTCCTGGATTAATAAAGTCTATTTTAGCCAGTCTGCTGAATCAAATGAAAAGGTGTAGAGCTCTCCCATACATCCAGCTTAATGTTCACTGTATCCCACTTTGGACTGTAAATGTAGGCCATCGCAGCCATACAAATGGCTTTTAATGCAGAGAGAGGTTTCAAATCGATGAACCCCTTCAGCTAAATCATAGTAAAATAATAATAAGTAAAATGAAATAGCACTTCAGACAGGGAAAAGGCTCCTTAGGGAAAGTTTTATGGAAGAAATTGCTTTTTTCTTCTCTTTGATGCCCTGTTATGTGAAAGTAATAGCATTCGATAAGACCTGGCAGCAAAGATGAGGCCAGAGAAATATATCCTGACACTGTATAGTATGACTAAGAGAAGTCTTTAAAAATGTCAGGGTTTTTTTTGAGAGATGCTCAAATGTTAGAGATGCAGGAAACAAAGCCTGGTCTCCAGAGTTCAGAGAAGGACAAGCTTCAACAGAAGTGTGTCTCCCATACAAAAGACGAGCAGACATCAAAATAAGATTCAAAACATCTTCCACAACATGATCTTTTAATCTGAGCTGAACCACGTTAAACCACGCTGTCCTGCTGCTGCTTAACATGAAAAGACAAAGAAAGGCACATCTGCAAAACTGGAAGCTTTGTGACATATTCCTGATTTTACTGACTTTATGACAGATTACAGGGATGTTAGAGCTCACCTCATTGTTTGAAAAGCTTATCCGAATAATATTCAACTTAACAATGCTACATTTCACACTTTAACAATTCAGATACATGTTGGGTAAACTTTTAAAGGTAAAAATGACGACTGAGACAAATGCTGCCAGGACGATTAGCTAGGCCCAGCACAAAAATTCATACTACACCCATTTTATATTCTCTGCACTGGCTTCCTGTAAAATTCAGACATTTTAAGACCTCTTTTTGTTGTAAAGCCCTGCGTGATCAGGCAGCTGAATCTCCAACCTGCTCCTCCCTCAAATCCCCAGTAGACCTCTCAGGTCCTCAGATCAAGGTCTACTTGTTGTCCCTGGGCTCCGACTAAAAAACAAAGGTGCCTTTGCAATTGTGGCCCTGCCTCTATTGAACACTCTTCCTTTAGCAAACACTCACGAGCTTCGACTAAAGCCTTAAAAAAAAGGGGTTTAAATACATTTCTGTAAATGACTTTTGACAAGCTGATAAAGTTTAGACACTAGTGCTTTTCCTGTGCTTTATTCTAGTTTACTTTCATAAAGTGTTTGTGCTATTGTTTGCTTCTTAAAGCACTTTGTGATATGCTCAGTAAAAGGTGCTCTATCAAAGAAACTTTTCTACTTCTTTATCACATAGTGAGAAAAGTAACACGCTACAGTACTGATGCATTACCAGAAATGAAATCCCAGTGACTGATCACATGTCTGTGAGAGGACTGTGGGGTATCCTATCTCCCTAACTCTAACATGTTTGCAAAAATTACCAGTCCTCTTTCAGTGGTGGATTAGATTTATCAGTGACTCTGCATGTCCTGGAACAATCGGCTCTTTAAAATGATGGGAGCTTGTGACTGGATAAGGATGAGAAGAACATCTACTGAATAAACTGTGAGTCTAGCTTTCCATGAACATCCTTTAACATCCTTTAATTTAAAATGAAGCCCTGGAATCTGTTAGTTTTCATCTGACTTTAAGGCACTTTTAATTTCCTCTATGCACCTGAGATCGTGCCAGAGCCCAGACTCAGGAGGAGCTGGGGAACACAGCAGAATAATGAAGTCAATTGTTTTATTTAATTTGGTTGTCCTAAGTGGGAAAAATAAATGAGAGTGTGTTTGAGCCTGTATTGGCTGTGTTTGCAGTAAATAGAAGACAATCTAGCAGACAAAGCAATTGGCTTTGTGCTGACCTGTTTCAAGCTTTAAAAGAGGAATTGTGCCACAAACTTCAGCTGTAATCTGTAGAGACGATGTTAGGAACATTTGAATAAACCGTGCAATAAATGGCCATGAAATACAAGCACATAAAATGTAATGTGCCAAACAGGGAGCCTTTTTGATGGCATAAAGCGTGCTGTCTCAAGTGCATGGAGCACTGCAGTTTGGTGTGTCCTTCTACATTTTTCTATCTCAAGGCAAAGTCCAATCACAAAGCCTAGGCATAGAACACAAAGAGGATGTTCTGATTGGTTTGATTATACAGCTCAACAGTGCCACTTTTTTTGGCAACTCTGGCTCTGGAAAGAAAATTCGCCATTCAAATCCTCCGTAGAAATTTCACTGAGGCCATTTTACAACCCTTTTTATGCATAGTAACCAGCTGGCTGGATGCTCAGGACTGTCGAACACTTGATCTGGCACAAAAACAGCTTTCCATCACAGAGAGAAAGGCGATGATGATGTACTTTATATGGATGAAGGAACGACGTATCCCACAATCCACTGTGATTAATTTCATTTGTTGTAAAGAGAGTTGTTCAGAGCTGGTGTGTCTCTGATCAGACACCCTTACAAGCCTATTCCAGAGCTGCAGAACTCCACACTTGTGTCTGATGGTTGGAGGCTCCTATCCCATATCTCCACTCATAGCCAGGGCTGATGTAAACATATGAAAATATATATGTACCTTTTTCTACACTTGTCTTCATGTAGAGTTTACATTTGTAATGGTAATGCTGTATTATGCTGTAGTTTAAGTATACATTTATTTCATACTACAGTGGCATGTATCATTGTCATCAACAGTCATCATCATGGTTACTGGACACCCTACCAAGCAGAGACATCAGTGTGACACTCTAGGAGTGTGGGCGCTGTAGTATTTTTTGCTGAGTGTGCCAGGAAACCATGTTTTTTTTTTTTTTTTCTCAAAAAGATGTAAAACGTCTCACTTCTACAGGATCTTATACAGGTCTATGGATTCACACTCAGGCAGCCTCTGGTTAAGTCTCACTATACTCTTGATAATATGGCTAATAATCAAATCTGCTATGGAGAAAATGAATGGGATTTTTTTCTTCCAGAACCACTGTTGCTCTAAACATGGATATGTAGGAGGGACACAAGTAAAATGAAAAATGACCTCTAAACACACTGGGGCTGCTGGAACAAAGAGTTGCTGTACCATGGACTACCATATGTGACTAAATTACTGGCTTGGGCATTAACCATTGGTATCCATCCTATGAACGGATAGGATTTTTTTGGGCAGAGGCAATTGAAAGGTCCAATATAAGTAAGTAAGTAAACTTTATTTATGGAGCACTTTTCACAGACAGAGGTCACCAAATGAAGCACAACACAAGAAGCAGAAACAAACAAGCAATATTAAAAACAGTGGGCAGATACAATCACTGATGAATAGGCAGAAGTCATGTACAGTACAATGACCAGGTGCATAGTATTATCCATATAGGCCTGTCTCAGCATGTACATTTTTAACTGTTTTTAAAAGAATCAACTGAGTCAGAGAAACGGATCGACATAGCAGGGAGTTCCAGAGTTGGTGCTGAGGCCTCAAAAGCCCGGTCACCACGTGTTTTAAAATGTGTCTTTGGTGCAGACAGCAGCTTGAGTGAGTTTGAGCTCAGTGAACGGGTTGGCATGTACGGGTGACTGAGTTCTGTTTAGTATTATAGAATAATGCGTATAGTGTTTTTCCTTTTCACAACATGAACGTGATCATGGCTCTGTTGGCTCAAATATGTGGGACTGAAGGGTCCACTAGAGCAGGCAGATAATCCCCCCATTCAACATTTTTTAAATTTTGAGAGAAATCTAAGTTCTAATTTTCTTAATTTTCCTTAAAGGGACTTTAAGATCCAGGTTTACCTTCCGGCTGGCATGCTGATATTTTACAGCCTTTCTGAAATAAAAGTAAGAGCACCAAACTCTTAACAAAAAAGTTACGTTTAGAAAGCGGTGCCAACCTTGTGAATCATCCGACCTGGAAAGAATGAAAATTACAAGGCCATTTCCCCCCTCAGAGCAATTACTGCATTTCCTCTTTGTAGTCAGCAGCATCTGATCCTTCGAGATGTAATTTGTTGCTCTCTAACCCGAGCTTTAAGGATGAGTTGTTTTCAAAGCTCACTATCAGTCTGTGTTACAGTATCTGAACCTCCTATCTCTAAACTAACCAGCGACTCATTAATCAGCGTGTGTGAGGGGGATGAATGCGTTAGGAGCTGCAGTCTCACCCGACGAGCTGCGTTTATCAGCGGAAGCACAGACATGAGCATGCAATGTCACGCACATTCACACATAACAGCAGCAGAATGTAAAAACTGACTTCACATACGTAGAGCTTCCCTAAGCTGAGTATGCAGAGAAAGAGGTGTGTATTTATGCATCTTATATAAGAACCATTGGAGACATTACCATGAAGTTTAATGCAGAAAGAAATGGTCAATGAGGTTGAACTTTCAATCTGTAGTCACTCATTGTTTACTGCATGTAACTTCCAGTTAATCATGTTAGCACAAATTAATCATCTGCCTTTGTTCAAACAGGCGCAGCATGGCAGACTGCTACAGCACACACCACACATAGCTTCAATGTTTATCTTAATAAAGTGCCTTCATTTAAAAAAGCAGTGCAGTACATCAAACTTTGCATGTGTTGTGTTAAAATGTGGAAGCATGTTTTGTTTTGTATCTAAAAAAAAAAAAACTTATCTTATATTTTATCAGCACTTTAATGATGTAGCATTTTATATTCTCTATTTAAAATTAGTGATATACACATTATAAATGTTATGATATCAAGTTATATAATCCTTTAAATAAATACATTATGGAGTGTGAAATTTGCATTAAGTGCACTTAGGAAATAGTATCCTGAAATGTGCTTGGTTTTGTGTCTTAAGCTATGTAAGGGAAACAAAACTCACAGAACCAAAACTTTGATTTGTTTGTTGCAACACAAGCTCAAAATGACCATATAACCTGTAATATATGCGTGGAAAGTTGAAGAGAAATGGATCTTAACAATAACTAAACCCTCATCTAGCATCTGCTGAGAGTTCTGAAAGAAACATTTACAGGGAGAGGTAAATTGTGTTTCAAAGGTTGAACAGTATCATTTATCTCTAATGACCATTTCACCCTCTATAAAAACCTTTTTCAAACATATTGTGCGTGTCCATTCAGCCCTGTTACATCATCAAAACCATCTTTAACACAAGTGCCAGCAGGAAGCTAACGTTCACAAGGTCAAAATCCCTCATCCATATTCCAGCCAACCAGCCACCAAAATGGCTCCATATTTCTTCCCTCCTGTTGGAAGCAACTCTCATCTGCAGTGCCCATATATTTCCACCAGAAATCAATAGCGGAGGCTGGCTGAGCTCGACAACTCTGTTCTCCGCTCCCTTGTCTGAGATATGAGGCCTAGCGGTCAAACGTCAGCTCGGCTCTCGCCTGGCGAACGACCCCGAGCGTGAATTCAATAACTCGAGTCAAGTTGGATCTCTTCAGCTCGCTTTCTTTTGCTCTGTCTGTCTTTGCCCTCTTTTTCCCCTCCTATCTCCCCTGGAAGCAGGCGCTGAGGGAGCGAGCATCCACGGGGACTGATTCTCAAGTCAAATCACATTTCTTTTCCTCTGTAGACCTTTCTCAGGAGCTTTATCTCTGCATCAGCATGGAAACTCTACAGAACCTTTCCACCCTTGTGGCTACCGCCAGTCAGACTATGCTTTTGTTGTACCAATTACACGTTTCAGGTCCTGGTTGTACTGTTATTGAAAGGTGGAGGACTGAAGGATAAAAGTGGGATAGCCCCATTGGGATAATGCCTCAAACTCTTCATTTCCATTCAGTCCACACATTTATAACATCCTTTAAGGTCCCAGTGTTACGGAGAAGATCCATCTGGCTGCTGTGATCCACATAAACCCCTAATTCTGTTGATTTTACAGGTCCTGATATTTTTACTGTAGCATCGCTGATGAATTATACTACTTGTAATGTTTTATAGTGTCACAGTAAAACAGTCATTAAATGAATGTGGGAACCTTTTCACCATACAGAATATGCTCAGCTGCAATAAAATAAGGAGGAACTGATTGAACTGACTATAAGCAGTATCAGCTCAGAAGCTGTGATGCCTCAGGCTGTGGAAAGTCAGCAGGGGTGAGCCCATCTTTTCTTTTTTGACAAGGATGTCTGAACTTGGGCAATAAATGATGCAGGGGTTGTACTTGTGAGAAAACAAAACATTTATTTACCATTTCTGTCTACATAACTGTAAGTGATTTTATTAGGAAGTGGAAGCATTTAGGAACAACAGCAACTCAGCCATGAAGAAGAAGACCACCTACAATCACAGATTCCACTGGTATTAATGTAAGCACACAAACTGTGCAGCTGGAGATCCATGAAATGGTTTTTCAT